>NC_058092.1:69562500-70187500 GCF_020171115.1 Neogale vison | reverse complement strand
CCTTGGTAAGGAAGAAGAGCTTCTTGTTATGTGGAAAAGAAAATTATTCTAATAAGATTAATATTGCAGGTTAATAAAAATAAGAAAGGAATGTGACCGTCCTTGCTTTTTTAACATTTTATCCTAAAATATATCATGAAGAGAAGATAGAGGAGGATGTAAATGTCTTTATAATGAATATATGCAGAGACCATATGGTAAAATTGTAGCTCCCAAATGGCATCAATTTCTAGATGGTGCTTTAATTTGGAATATTACTAATAACCTAATTTTGGATCTGTTTCAAATCCATCATTGTGTTTATCTCCAGAAGAATCAAGGGAATGCATTTTGAGAGGGAAAAAAAAAAAAAAAAAAGAATGTCAAACTTCACTCTGATGGTTATTGAGTGCATTTAAGAAAAATAAGCGATGATACAAGTTACATAATGTGCAATGATACTTGACATGAGGAAAAAAGGACACATGAAATAGGAAGAAATGATGGATGAGAGAACATACTGATACATGTTATTTTTTAAACCTCGTTTTTCTTAAAATGAGGACTGTCTTTGAGAAAAATGGTAGATCAAAGGATAATGAGACATAGTAAGTTCCTGCAGAGTACATGTGCATACCATGCACACACACACACACACTCACACACACACATTCACACACTCTATAGGTTTTTTTCTTTTTTTTTTTTATAGCCAAAGATGGACGCAGGTAATAAAAAGCCAACTCATCTCTACTTACAATAAAGCCCTAAAATAAAGAACAAACCTTATTATAAGGATATGAAACTTCCAATGAAAGTATAATTGGCTTGCTGCATTTTAAGACTGCATTACTGAGCTGCAACATTATTGTAACTTTATTACAAACATTTAAAATTGAGCTTCTTCTAAAGCACTTTGGATTCTCTGTCTCTTTCTGACTGCTTCATCATTGAGCCTGTCTCATCACGCAATCCCTGAAAACAACTCTCTTTACTGATTTCTCAAACTCTAGGTCAGTGTTTACTTTCAATTTCCAAACAGTGCCACATAGTTTCTCTGAAATTTTTGGTTGGAATCATTGCAATGTATCATATACGGACTCTCACATTTCTTAAAATTTTCTAATTGTGTTAGGTATCAGTTCTCAGCTAATGATGTAGTAAGATATCTCTCTGTCATAACTGTTCAGAAACTTGAACGTGTTCAGGAATATGACTGTTCAAAGTCTTCTGGTTTTGCTTTAAAATGGCCTACAATCAGTCAGGAGAAACAGGTTTTACCGAACTTTGTATATGTATGTGTGTGTGTGTGTGTGTGTGTGTACATGTGCGTGTGTGTGTGTGTGAATATATATATGCTTGTTTACATATATTTTTTTCTGTAAAAATGTGTCTTGATCATAGAAGAGCTTAATCATTTTTCATTTAGTTCCATACTGATGAAAGATACCAAAGCAAAACAAGAATGTTCTGCTTGAGGAAGAAAGGTTTTTCATTCTAAGTATAAAAACTATCCTGAAACAAAATTCAAATTTGATACAAACACAAACCTTAAAGATTAACAATTTGTGATTCTACCATGCAAGTTTAAGGTAATCCATATTTTTGATTCAGACTGTCTGGTTTCAAATTTTGATCCACTGTGGGACCTTCAGCAAATTCTGAACCATAAAATGAGAAACAAAACATACACACACACACACACACACACACACGCACGCATGCAAAAACAGAAAAACACTTCGTAAGACTGTTATGAAGATTAAAGGAGATAATACTTGGAAAGTGTTTTGCACAATGCATGGTAAATTAATTAGCACACACTTAATGATAGTATCATTATTGTATAAACATGAGAGTCATCTAGGGAAGACCGAACCACCATGTCACCTTCAGGAAAAAATTATTTTCTGTTTTTATGTGAAATGGAAAAGGCAGGGAGTGAAGGTGAAGAGAAAAAATAAGACAAATGAAATAGCATGCACAAAAGCCCAGAGACTTTTCACAGTTAAAGGCTTTGACTATACAATTCTATATAATCTCAACACATTATTATCCCATGGAAATATCTCAAATTAAGCTTACACAATTAAAACAAGAAAAATAAATCACAATCTTCCTCTCTTGCTGTTTCCCTGTATATGCCTTACTCGTTGCTGTTACACATCTCTAAATAAATAAACCTGGATGCCACATGGATTTCCTCAGTCCCTTAAAGTTCAAGCAATGACAATATGGCTATAATCAAAATATTCTCCCTATATGCCGCTAAATTTCTTAGACATATTTCAGCCCTTCTCCTCCTTCAACCTACACTTTACCAAACTAACTTTAGTTTTCTTAAGATCTACCTCTTGTCATAGCGTTTGATACAGTAGACTACTCCCTCTTACTTGATTTCCATGGTCTTACCTATTTTTTCTCCTACCTCTCTGGGCTCCCTCTCTTTCCTGATCTACCTTTGCAATCTTCTAAAATGGTGATATTCTTTTAGCTATGTGTAAGCTCTCTCTTTCTGCCTGATATGCAAGGAAAACCTTCACTTCCACATCTCTAAGACCTACATTTTCTACCTAGACTTATCTCCTGAGTTCCTGACAAGTCTACCCCAAAGCCTTTTGAAATAACTGCTTAATGTTTTAAAGTATGTCAAAGTCAATGATTTCAAACTGAATTATTTCACCATCCTTTAACCTTTAAAATTGTTCCTCTTTTAAATTTCTCCAGCTCATTAATGGTCACCACTGTCTGGCTGCTAGGACACGATGCTGAGGTCAAAGCATCTGTGACTCCTTCCCATAACTTAGAACCAACAACCACTCATCAATCACTAAGCCCTATTGCTTGTATCTCATATTGCCTATATCCACTCAGCTCCATTCCTAGGACTATCATCAGAGTCCAGCTATAAACATTCTACCTGGGTTGCTGCAAAGCCAGTTGCCTTCCCCTGGCTCCACTCAAGCTTTTTCCATTCATTCCCCACCCTTATTAAAATAACTACTCTTTAAACATGAAAACCTCTGAAGGTTTTCCCTTAGTGCAATCGCTTTTAGGCCTCCCTGTAGTTCCTAAGATGAAGACCAAAGTCAATTTGCACGTCGACCCTTGCTTAAGTTTTTCCAGGGTCATCCTTTGCCACTTCCTTACATAAGTCTTAACATTTGTTTTACTGTTTGTGTTACTGCCCTTTCTGTTGTTTCAGGGTCTTTTCATTGGTTGCTTTCCTTGTCTGTAACACTCACACTCCTCCAGTCTCTAATCATAAGGCACCACTGTTGTCTCTCTTAGGTTTAATGTCACTTCTTTGGAGTAGGATGGGGATTTTCCTCTGACAAAGGTATGTCACACCCCTCTATCTCAACCACCTATTGGTTGTTCCCATTATTCTTTGGAGCAGAGACTACTATTTTATTTTACCAATAATAATTTATTATTATCAATTATTAATAATTAATTATTAGTGGGTGTATTTTAATTAGTAGGACTCTCATGTTTTAGCTATATAAACATGAAAATCCAGCCTAAGACTTTATTCTCAGCCTCCCATTCAACTCAGGAGGCCATGAAATTAAGTTTTATCTATGAGTTGTGAATAGAACTGATGTATGCTGCTTTCCAGTTCTGCCCCTGTCATACCTCTGCCTTTTTCCCTCCTTTCTTTTGATAGGAAGATAACAAAATCTAAAGAAGACAAGAGGGACTCAGAAGAGGAAGCCACATATTGTTCCACAAACCCCAAACTATCTCCCCACATTTGTATGTGGTTTGTATCACTGTATTTTCAAGTCTTGTCATAGCAACTTAGCATGCACTTAATTCATCTTTTTTCTCTCTATTATAATCTATATTAATCTGTATTGAAATTTATTTTTTAGTGTCTGTTTAATATCATACGCCATGCTTGAATCACCACAATGTTCTTAGCTCCTAACAGAGTCTAGATAATGAGGAATAAATGAATCAATCAAAGGAGTCTATAAGGTAAAGTTGGGGCCTGGTGGAAGTGGACCATAGCAGTCTCCTGATTCTTAGTCCACTCTTCTTTACGTTTTATAACATTATTCCCCACAAATAAGTGCCCCAGCTATAGCTTGAACTCATAACATCACTAACCCCACCACCTATCCTGATACCTAAGCACCTTGTGCTGAATGAAAGTTCCATATATTTCTTTACAGAGATTGGATGATCTGAGTAGGAGGGCCTCTTAAATCAAGGTTCAGCATGGGCCATTTCTTGCTGACATGCTACATTTCCTTTTTGCTTTGAGTGCGATTATACAGCACACTGAAATGATACCTTCAGTACTGAATGATTTGGCATTCAAGAGAATTAAAAAAAGGCTTTCCTTTATGGTTAAAAGTAAATTACAAAAAAGGGATACTGGCAGGCAATTACTCTATAAGCTATAGAAATGAAAGGGATTTCACAATGTGAGTAGTTTAGATTCATATAATGTGAAGAGCTGTTGGCAAGTAGGAAATCACTCAGCAATCTAAAGGAGAGCACGAAGCTACGAAGGCAATCTCTCTCTCTCTCTCTCTCTCTCCCTCTCTCTCTGTCTCCTACTCCCTCTCCCTCTCTCTCTCATGCACACTCACACACACTCACACCCACATGCACTAAATGCAGATGTTCCCAGGTAAGGATGAAGAGTTTTAGCTCAAAATGCATTATATTTAAAAACAGCTGAGAATATATATAAACTGTCTACTTCGTATCTAAAAAGACAAATATTGTAGAACTAGAGCTAAAATAAGATCTTCATTGAATGAAAGATCTTCATTCTGATGATGTTATGCAACATAATTTAATATCTAGAATTAATAAATATGGTGACCTTGGAAATACCTTGTTATGGATTCAATTGTGTCCCCTCAAAATATATATATTGAAGACCTAACCCCCCACTACCTCAGACTGTGACCTTATTTGCAAATAGGACCTTTGCAGATGTTCAAGTTAAGATGAGGTCATTAGGGTGGACCCTAATCCAGTATGACTGATGTCCTTATAAAAAGCGAAATTTGAGATACAGAGATGCACAAGTGGAAAACACCATATGAAGATGAAAGCAGAGGTTAGGATGCTGCATCTACAAGACAAGGAATGCCAAAGATTGCCAGCAAACAACCAGAAACTAAGAGACAGGCCTGGAACAGATAGATACCTTTTTGCAACCCTGAGAAAGAATCCACCCTGCCAGGACCTTGTGCTCAGATTTCCAACCTCCAGAATTGTGACACCATGAATTTCTATTGTAAAAGCTACTCAGGGTGCCTGGGTGGCTCAGTGGGTTAAGCCGCTGCCTTCGACTCAGGTCATGATCTCAGGGTCCTGGGATCGAGTCCCGTATCGGGCTCTCTGCTCAGCAGGGAGCCTGCTTCTCTCTCTCTCTGCCTGCCTCTCCATCTGCTTGTGATATCTCTCTGTCAAATAAATAAATAAAATCTTTAAAAAAAAAAAGCCACTCAGTTTGTGGTTCTTTATACAATAGCCTTGCCAAACTAATACAAATCCTAATGACTTTGATTATTCCAATATCATCTTTATTTAATTTTTTAATGCCTGAAAGATCCATGGTCAGCTCAGCACAGCCTCCAAATGCTATACTCAGCAGTACTACCAAACAGAGAACATCAAGAAGAGCTCAATTTTTAAATTCTGTGCTGAAGAAAGCAGGGTCTTACCGTGTAATGGTCAGAGCCAAAGAATGATTTTCCAGAGTTGTAACATCTCATTGTGCAGGCTGAACACTGCACAACCCTAGAGGCTGCATCCCAGGCTGGTGAGGATAAGCTGGTGATGGGGGTGGGGTGGGAGTGGGGGGTGGGGGTTGTGAGATTGGGTGTGTACTCACCCCAGCGGGATCACCAGAGTCCTACACCCCAAGGCTGAGTACCAGGTCAAGAGGCATCAAGTTGTACCCTTGTTTATCTTATAGGAAAACAAGCAAACAAACATATTTTTCTGGCAACATGTCTTCACTAAACTGGGAAAATAAAATAGACCGACATTTCAAAGAAAGTGAAAGATCCCATCCTTCTTGTTTGTGTCTCACTAGATCCTCGGGCCTTTCAGTTTAAGATGCCAGTCGAAGGTATTATTCTGCTAAGGTACGAACACTCCTGGGAGGAACCATTTAGCCTTATCAGTCATTAGCACCTCCGTGGAAATGTGTTTATCAGATATACCGCAGCCCTTAGGCAGGTGGTGAGAGCAGGTTTGATAAAAAAGAGAGAAGGAAGGAAAAAGTATCCAGAAAGAGGTATCTAGAGAAGGCCAAACCGGGGTTGACTCCAGATCAGGAAGCCTGTTCTTACTGACATTCTTGTAATAACTTTATCTTAAAACTGGAAGAATCTCCTTTTCAATATATCGAAAAAGCATGTACTATTTTTGCTGGTCTCCTTAAGCCTCCTGGTTTTAAGCTTCCACCTTTGCCTGGCACATACTCTCCAGTAAACATTAGCGTTGATTCAGCAATATAATAATCTTTATATCTGAAATTTTATTTTTGTTTGATAGTAGTGTCTATAAGTTAATTCTTTTTCAATGGGATCTCATGAATTTGTTCCAATGCACATGAACAAATGTGTTCAAGGAAAGTACAAAGATGCTTATTGTGAAAACTGTAAGCATCTGAGTGATGTTTATTGATATATTGATCCAATTATGAAACAACAGGAAAATTAGACCCCGGAATCAAATGACCTAATAGGCTACAAACTCCTTGTGTAAGTTTGGCCTAGTTATTTAACTTCTCTCAGCCTCAGTTTATACCTTTTTAAATCACTGCCTATATCCCAATCTTGACTTGAGCATCGAGAATAGTGGATAAGAAATATTTGGTAAAATGATGAGATCTGGTACTGTAAATACAAAGCATCATTATCAAATCAGATTCACTGCAGTGAGAAAACCTCCATGCAGATAGTCTTCATGTGTGTGTGTTTGTGTGCACGTGCACACACACGGGAGATAATTCAGCATTCTGAGGTAGATTTTAATCTCTTATGTTTATGGATGTGAAAATTGAAGTTGAGAGCAAAGAAATTTGCACAAAGTTATGTGGATAATAAGGGAAGTCTCCGGCTTCAAATCCAATTCTAAACAAATTGTCAACACACCGAAACAAAAGTTCCAGATGATTCTCAGTTTCCACAGTAGCACTTACGAAGGCTAAATAATGAAGAATATCAGAGTATATCTGCCACCCCTCAATATGCTACTTTGGCATATGGATTATTTTGAGCTGAAGGCAATTGAGAAGTAACAGATGCAGAAGGAAGCCTTCTCAGAGCTTTCCTTATCTGACTAAAAGCAGAAACTTTTAAGAGAGGAGGACTGACTTAATTCTCCTCTCCAGGGGAGTTTTGCTGTTGCTGTTGCAAAGAAAATAAAAAGTTGGCATCCAAGATGAGTCTACACAGACAAATCTTACCAAAATAAACTTTATCTTCCATTAGTTTTCCCAAACATTTATCTTCCCATAATTTACCACCCCTGGAAGCCCCAACCCCCTTTCTTTCATCTGGTCACTTCTCTATAAATTATTCTCAATTGTTAAAATGGCATATATGCTTTCAAGTTTAATTGCTCTTTGGATTGTCTATTCTTTTCTGTAGAAATCATCATTTAAATTTGCACACATTTTTCTCTCATTATTATAAATTTTCTTGTTATTTTCTTGTTTGCTAGTTTAGTTCTCAGTCCCTGGAAATAGAACTTAAGAGGGTAGAGGAAACAATTTTCCTCCATTGCAATGGCATTGTATAAAATTTGATATAATTATGTTTTTATAAATATCACCTTGGTTCTTTTTTTATGAACAACATTTTCATTGTCTTGATTCTGACTCGAATTTGATCTTTACATATACTTTTAAGAACACTGTGTCAAAAATGGACAATACACAACAAACTTGTAAAAGTGTACTTAACCTTAGTGTAAGTCAAGAAAATGTAAATTAAACCATGATAAAATAATTTTCAGCCATCAGACAGACAAAAATACAAGAACATTCAAATCTCTCAAGGATGTAGGAAAACAGAACTAAATACATTTTTATTGAGGTTAGGAGACATCATTTTAGAAATTGGTCAATGTTAATTACAACAACAAAAAAATCTTCTAAACTTTGTCTAAGCAATTCCATTTTGGAGAATCAGCCCTACAGAAATAATAATAAAATCAAACTTATCTCGATACATATATAAGGAAATGTGTATGAAGATGTAAAGTGTTAGTGGTTTTTGTTTTGTTTTGTTTTTTAAGATGGAACAAGCAAAACTGAAACTCCTGAACACCTTCCAACTAGGAAAATAGTGGAAATCATATAATCTATAGATCTGTGTGATATCATATTTATTTTTTTATCATATTTATTTTATCATATTTATTTAAAATGTATGGACTTGTAGAATGTCTACAAACAAGTGAAAAAGCAAAATAAAAATAATCTGTTTTTCATAATCCTCATAATCCTATTTTCATAACAAACTAAAAAATAAGAAAACACCTTTTCCACTCTATCTCAGCTTACATACATATGTATACATATATAAATAGGGAAGAGTAAAAAATTAATCATCAAGCACTTACAAACTGAGATAAGGCATCAAAGAGAAGATAGGGATTTCTTTCCAAAAAAGTCTTTATTTTTAACATAATAAAGCAAACACTTTATTTTGTGATTTATAATGAAACAATGAAATTTTGAATAAATCACTAGCCCAGAATTTTCATTTTTCTTTGGTGAATAGAAATTTTGAGACAGCAAAGCTAATGAACCCTTTTGGGAAATGATATAAAAACAGAAATTAGAGGTGTCTTCTTGGATGTGTCCTTATGTAAGGAAGGCTATCCAATTATAGTGAAACCACAACTTAAAAATAGTATTCTTCTCACTACCATGATGGTTAGTTGTTTTTTTTTTTTTAAGATTTTATTTTCATTTATTTGACAGAGATCACAAGTAGGCAGAGAGAGAGAGAGAGGAAGGGAAGCAGTCTCCCTGCTGAGCAGAGAGCCTGATGTGGGCCTCAATCCCAGGACCCTGGGACTATGACCTGAGTGGAAGGCAAAAGCTTTAGCCCACTGAACTACCCAGGAGCCCCCATGATGGTTAGTTTTATGCGTCAACTTGACTAGGTCATAGCACCCAATTGCTTAATCAAACACTAATCTAAATGTTGTGAAGATATTTTGTAGATGTGCTTAACATCTACAGTCAGTTGTCTTTAAGTGAAGGAAATTACTCAATAATGTGAGTGGGCTTCCTCCAATCAGCTGAAGAGCAAAAACTGAAATTTCCTATAAAAGAAATTCTGCCTCAAGATTGCAGCATTAACTCCCGCCTGAGTTTCAGTCCTGCCAACCTCCTCACAAATTTTGGACTCACCAGTCTTCATAATCATGTGAACCAATTCCTTAGTGTGTGTGTGTGTGAGAGAGAGAGAGACAGACAGACAGGCAGAGAGAAAGAGAGATTATTGGTTTTGTTTCTATGGAGAATCCTGGCTGATATATTACCTAATTTTATAATGTAGCCTGCCTTTTGTGAAATTATTAGTCTGAACAAATCTTAAGCATTTATTAAAATATGTTTTAGTAATGTAAGTCAGTATACATGGACCAGAGTGCTGATTACTTCCTGTAGTTTTCATGTAAAGGCTTCTATGGAAGCTAATCCTGTCTATAGTCATGACATCATCAGTAGCCCCTCAAGCCATCTGCTAGACCTTCAAAGAAGAGATACTCATCTGTTAACAGAAATTTTGTAGGTCTCCCCTGAAGTATCAATTATGTTTTAATAAAGGTAGTAATTTCTTGTGAGTTATTTTTAAAGTGCCTCTGAGTAAATAATGAACTAAAAGTGAAGAAAAGCAAACAAATGAACCAAACCAAAACAAAACTTCACAATAAGTCCATTTTAGAATTAGTAAGATAACATTTATAAGTTTATTAAAGTAATAATTAAATAAGGTACCAATATTCTGATGCTTTTTATGTAATTAGTTTTATCTTCCAGCAAATTAGTAAATAACACAACATAATTGTGAGTCAACTTTTCATCAAGTACAGAAATTCCTCTAAGCAAAGATTGAACTAGACAGATAAGATTTTTAAATTCTTGCAATTTCAGTGAAGATTGTAATTTTTTTTCATGTACTCAAAAAGGCCTTAAGCACATAGACCATTATAAATAGTGAATCAGAAAGATTGTTTGACATAGGGGTTATCTCCTCTTCATTTATCTCCCTAGACCCATCTCCTCATGCTAGGGCCCTCTGGCCTTATTTCCATTGGTAATAATCTGTAATTTCTGCTATTTTCTCTTTTCAATACCTCCAAGAGTCAGATTTTCCTTAGGACATATTACCTATTTATAGCCATTTAGAACATTTTACACCAATTGGCACTTTGGAGCTGTATCTGGCGGTATAACTAGCATTTACAGGGTTTCTGTAGACTTTTATTACATGGTGTGACATTAGATTGATGGACTGTCTCAATCTTATTCTCTGTCAATTGTACACTGATCCGTGACAGCATAATGGATATGTGACAGTGTTTGGAAGGGTGAGAGCGACTACAATAACATTTTGGGGAGGATGGATATCAGAGTTCCTTTTAATACTCTTCTTAATTTTCTTCTCATACTAAAATTTTAAAAAGCTGCCAACATAGGATATGCCAATTTTCTTTATTAGAAAAAAAAATTGGTACCTGTTTTAGACAAACAGTATTAGGTATGATGGCAAAATAGCTGTCGATCACACTGAGCAGGGCCATTAGGCATTCCCTGTAGCAAGGAGACTTCCAAGGACCTTCTCAGAAGGGAATCATATTATGCTGCAGTCTGGGTCAAAGGTTATTACATCTAGGAAGATAGTCTCTGTTGATGGAGGAGAAGAAGAAGGGCTTACGGCTCTTACAGCAGGGAATTACCCAGGACTTGCCTGAGGAGATAGTTGAACCTTCCCCTAAGCTGGCATTTGGAGGCTATGCCAAGGAACATGCTTCTATGGCTAGCCAGAGAGCCTTTGAACACGCAAAAATTTCAAGTTTATTTACTGTTTCAAAGTTCCACCAATGTCCTCTCTTGAGGGGCAGGAAAAAGAGAGCAAAAACATTTTCAGTTCTTTTCTCCTTTCTGAAATGTCATAAATAATACCCTTAAGCCTGTCCCTCTTGGGTTGTTGGTGAGACGGGTGCTGGGAAGCCTCAGAGTAGTGGCAGAGAGAGGACAAGTTAGTTGAGCTGTGAGTAGTAAGTGAAAGGAAGAGCTGTGACTTTGTTTCAGCAGAAATAGGAGTCATGGTTAACAGAGCTCAGACAGGTGGGAGGGCAGCCTGTGAGTATGTGACATAGTGATGGATACAAGACATAGAGCCTGGGAAAATTGCTCAACTCAGCAACAAACAACCAGTCAGAGATGCATGTGGTCTATTCTTTGTCCAGAGAAGCTCAACTGAAGGCTTAAAAGCTGTGTGAATCAGTCTCACTCACTCAAACTTTATTAGGAGCCATGTGAGGGTTTTATTTTTGGAAGGGACGGATATTCCGAAATTTTTATGCATGGCAAATGTATAATAAAAAATCTCTCTTTTATTATAGTGGGCAAATGTTAAACATGCACATGTACATACAAGCATACACACACCTGCCCAAGATATTCTCAATCTTAAAAGAAGTGAGAACAGTACACAGAACACAAAGATAACAAAGACCCTGAATGTGCCTGTGGAGTGGGTCAGAGACCAGGAAAGGTCAGGACTCAAAATCCTTGCCCACACAGGCAAGAGAAGGCTTAACCCAAGCCATTGAATACGAGAGTCCAGCTGTAGAAGGGTCAGAAGACTGTTGCAATCATGAGCATGGCATTCTCCTGCTCACCAGGAATTGTTTCCACTCACAAACATGTTACGTGACCTTCATCCACATAGGTAAAGTTCCCTGTGACTCCAAACCCTGTGGAAATGATCAGCATGACTCTGATTCAGGCAGATAATAGAATGCCCAACACAAAATAGCTGAAGCAATTAAGGATTTATTTCTATGGTCAAAAAAGTTCAGAGGAAATTCTGGCTTCAGAGAGGGTACTCCATAACAATGTGACCAGATCCTTTCCTGTTCTACTACTTCCCCAGAATTCTTTTCAAAATGGCTGCCAGCAGCTGGTTGGACTCAGGCTTTCTCTTTTTTACCTCCAATTAATTTGGGATAGAACGGGCAACATGTAGAAGTCATGGGGAAAGATAGATTTTTTTTTTTTTAAGATTTCTATCAAAAAGAAGAGAAACAGCTACTGGGGGTAATAGGTAACAAATGTCACCTGCTGTTCCTGTCATTAGACTTCCTCCCTACAGTCTTACCTTTTAAGCTTAATCCTCCTTCATATCAATGACTAACTGGTCAGTCATTCATTTAGCCAATTAGTTAGTCTGCGAACAATTATTGAGCACCTACCATATGGCTTGTGTAATATACTAGGAATACAATAATGCATTTTTGCTCTTGAGGAATTATCACTATAGTTAGAAAAGGAAATACGAAGTTTAAATTAAAATATTGTGTATAAGTGCCGATTACGGGATATATACAAAATACCGTGGCAATATGTCTGTGCAGGAAAGTGTCAAAAAAGTTTTCACAGAAACTGGATTTAGACTTTGAGCCCAACAGGAGCTCTGCAAGCCAGGGAGCAGTTACGGGCAGAAGGGACAGTGTGTGCACAGGAAGGAGCTGGCGTGATCAATGCAGCCTGTGTTTCTGAGGACTAGTGAATGGTACACGGTAGATGGAAGAGAGATTGTGAAGATAGGACTCATAGATTTTAAGCCTACGGAAATGCGCAGAATCCTGTAACTTTCAGTCCCACCAGTTGACAGCTCTGAATCTCTACTCAACCCAGTCATCCTAGGCGTGGGCAGTGATAGCAAACTGTTTGATGGTGATCCAGAATGGGGCCAACCTCATCTAGGACTGTTCAACAAATGTTTTCCAAATATCTGCTATGTGCAAAGCCCTGAACTGCCACAAAGTGCTTCAAATGGAGCCTTCCCACCAACAGGAAGTATTCTGAATCATCTCTCTAAAACAGGTCTTCTGTCTTTAAGCCCCTATTCACTTCCTTTGCTCATTTTCTTTTAAGATGGTCTTCCTTTTTTGATGAATAAAAAAAGATATTCACACCACATAGGAATTTTTGTATTCGTCCAATTTTAGTCTTCAGTATGTGTCTACCTTTACATTCTTTTTCAAACCCTAGCATCCAGTTTCTAATGATATTTTTCTCCTCCTCTTCCCTGGTTCCCAGCTCTCAAGCCCTGCACAGGAACGCTCACTCAGCACTTCCTGAGGAAAGATGCTCAGCCAATCTAGTCACTGGTCATTTCTGTGTTAAATATGCTCACAATTCTGCCTGAAGGAGTCCAATATGGCGACACCCTTCCATCTTCTTTTACGTCCCTGGTGCTTTGCTTCATCATTTACTGCTTCCCATTTTTATGATCTTCACTGACTTCCTGCCCATTGACATTCAAAGATGCTCGGTAATTCATCCTCCCCAAACAAAGAAGCATGAAAAAGTACATACTGATTCTAGTCTCTCTTTAAAATCCTACTTTACATGAGAGTAGTTTATCCTTGCCCTTTTCATATCTTAATTATGTACTCATTTCCTAAACTATTGAAATGAGCTTTCTAAACAGGTTTGGTCACATGGTTTTTGTGGGCCGGTATGAGAGGAAATTATAGGGCCCTTTGTTCACAAAGCAGGAGAAAGATTTCTTCTTCTCTAATTCAACATATCTTCCTCAACCTGTCATAAAGCTTTTTGTCTTAATGTCACACTTTCTTAGGCACAGGGATATTCAGAGAATGAGTAAAGTCCCTCCCAGGTGCCCAGGGTTCTACCTTGAGGCTCAGTACACAGGGCGTGTGGCTAACTTCAACCTTCCCCACACATGTCGATACCCAGGAAACCTCAAGGGTAAAGGGCAACAGGGACAACAGTATATCCAGGCAAAAAGCCCAGTTAAAGGTGTCATCAGCTCTCCCCTGGTTATTGCAATAGCTTTCTACTCATTGCTCTGCACGGCCTCTCCAGAATATTTCCAACAAAATTATCAGTCATCTTTTTAAACGTGTCAAGTCATGTCATTTCTGTGCACCAAACCCTCCAGTGTCTGATTTTCCTCTCACTTTGGGTAAAAACCAAATCCCTTAGAAAGTCTGTTAAGACTGTGTGATTTGGTTCCATGTGATCTCCTGTTCCTCATCTCTTGACAATGGTCTTGGCTCACAAACCACACTGGCTACTCTGTTGTTCCTCAGCCATCCAAACATGTTCCTACTTCATGGGGTTAGCGCTTGCTGTTTGTGCAAAAAACGAATTGTATGTCTCATATGATAAAGGTCTGGGATTCAACAACCATCAGGCAAGGCTTGATCTTAGTATCAAGCAACAGGTTGAGGAACCTGGCACTTGGCGCTGCAGTCAGCTCTCCTTGGTCATCACTCCATTCTTGCCTCTCACAGGAGCCATAGTCTTATCAACTTAGGAACACTACCAGGTAGAGTGTCTCTTCCCAGTAGGTGCAGAACATTTGTTTGGGAGTTCACATTGAAACTTTTGGGGTTACAGGTCCATCTCAAAAAAAGAAAAAAAAAGTGACTAAAGTATTTGATACTTTGAGCAGAACTGAATTATGGGCTCACACCTGGAGTCCATGGGAAAGGGAAAAGAGTAAGAGACAAGTGCTTCCTGAAGGGAAAATATCTTATTTCTTAACATAAAATATATGTCAAATACAGCTATTTAATGGAATATTGTGTTACCAATAAGACCAGTCTTTTGAAGAATATTGTATTTAATGATATCAAAGTCTCATGAAACAATGTTAAATTTAAAAGTAGGCTATTAAATGAGTGAGTGTGAGTGAGTGAGAGAAGAAAGAATGCAAATTCTGGAAAAGAAAACAATGAGTTATTAAGAGAAGAATCCTGGAATGTAGAAATTATGCAAGGAATTCATTTTACTTCCTTATGTTGTTAATATTTTCTACTGTTATCATGTATTGCACAAAAACATAAATATTCTTAGATGCTTAGATAAACAGATGAGGATAAGTATAGAATGAGGTGGGGCAAAGAATTTTTAAGGATAGTTTTTGTAGTCTTGGCTTTGTGGGTGCTAATCCCGGATTCACCAATGACTATATATATAACTTTGTACAAGTGACTTGACTTCTCGTACCTTAATTTCTGTAAGGTACAAATGATAGTGCCTTCTTCATAGGATTGTGACAAGGAATAAATGATCTCTATAAAATGCAGCATTCAGCCCCATGGTAAGGACTTAAAAATGTGGCTATCACTAAGGATTAGACCTGGGTATAGGTGGGCAAAAAAGAGAAACATATTTCAAGATTTTTTGTGAAGATTATCCATTCTTATAGGATGATCATCTTATAATTTTTTAAATAACATTTGGGTTTGCTTTTATAACCAGTGGCTGTCTGAGGTTGATTGAACCAAGGCAGTAAGAACCCCTCAGCCATGTGAGAAAAAGAAAACCCTGTGGCTTAATTCTACTTTCCTGCCAAGAATTAATCTAGGGTCCTTATTCAAACACTAGGAATATCAGATTGCTATCATCATATCAGTCATCAGGGGATCAAGAAAGCGATAATGTAGGTGATTTAAGACATGGCTTTGGGCATCCTTCAGGTAATTCTGCAGAACTCATTCCAGCAAGATCCACTCTCCACTCCCTCATCTCCCTCCCTCCCCCAAAACACACACACACACACACACACACACACACACACACACTTTTTTAAAAATTTGCTTCACGGTGAAATCTTTGTGACCCTCATGTCAACTGCCCCAACCATTAAGCAGGTGCCTAATATTTTAAGAAAATAATTTTTAACTTGTGCCTATCAGATGAGAAAACGAGAGAAAATGTCACTGTCTGCTGCCTATCAAATAATTGGAGTTCTCATGAAGAGGCCCTAGATGACACAGCAGCGTTAAATAAAAGATAAAATGGAAACAAGACTCTTTGAATAATACTGCCTGAAAGCAATTTCCTTCTTGAACTAGGGCACTGTGGATCTGAAAGCCACAAATTTTAGAGAATCATGCAGGGCCCGAGACTTTGATTGTATAGTTAATAAAGGATAAAAAAAAAAAATCTTCATCTCATGCAGCTGATGACATGCAAAACAAATTCAAGATGTTCAGTGACAGAGTTGCAAGAATTCCAAATAAAAAGTGGGACAGGAGCTAAGGCTGTTCTTTTAACTGTACACAAACTTAGACCTATAGAATTGGGTAGTTGTGTGTGTATGTTTGTGTGTGTGTGTGTGTGTGTGTGTGTTTTTAAACCACTGTATTGAAGTTTGGGGACAGAGACTTATTTTAGATATTAATTCTCAAGATGCCTATGTCATCTTTATAATCGCTTCTCGGCCTTTTGGCTAAGATCAAGTGTATAATGCCAGAGATTTGACAACAAAAATTAAATGCCTAAGGTCTTTTTGGTGTATCAAAAAGAAAGAAAGAAAGAAGAAAAGAAAATGTTCTTCAGCTGGGAGTGTGTTTTAGGAAGACCTCTCCTCCTTTTCTTCCACTTACTCTCTGGAGTCATTGCCTCGGTGTCAAGGAAGCCAGTATATTGACTTCTAGCTCAAGCCAGTTAGCCCAAGGCTCCCTGATAGCTTATGTTCTTTCCCAGAATTGTAAAGTTTGAACTTGAGAGAAAATAAATATATTTTACATTTTAAATGTAGTCATTCTGTTATAAGCATAGTCTTTTGCCAATACTGATGATATTAAAAGGTTAATGACAAAAATATGAGGAATGAGCTAGCCAGGGAGACTCCAGGCAGAAAGAGAATCGTCTGGCCAGAAGATATAATTCCAAAAAGATAAAAGGGGTTAAGACTCCATTTAGTCAAGTACAGCAACAGGACACCAAAGTTATAAAAATTAAGTTTGATGGATGTAAGCAAGAGAGGAACATACCATTATTTTTAAGAAATGAAAGAGGAAATTTCAGAGCTAGGGCACAGAGGGGAACAATGGGATGAATCTTGCCTTGGTGGCAAGATCTATGGCCCTTCCTGCCAGATTGTGTCTGTAGTTGTCATAATCATTTTAGAAAAAATATCTTGAAAACATTCTCTTAATGTTTATATTTTTGCTTCTTTTTGCTAAATTCTGGGAATATCCTTAGATGTGGTAAAGGTCACTGAACTTCTTTATTTCTATTTAATGAAACTCTTTTTTTATGCTAAGTTCCTATCAATGTGAATATTATTCCATGCTTTTAGCAATCACAGAGTGTTTATGTTCTGCTCATTGCATCTTTTTAATGAAGAGAACTTTGCTATAGTCTTGACCTCTTTTTTCCCCCAGACTATTTTCAACCAGGGTAGGCCAATTGAACTTGAATCCGTTTCTCCTCTGTGCTTGATCAAATCCGTAATGGGGGCAGGGGTTGAGGATGGAAAGGGGAGAATAGAGGTCTGTGCTGTGAAAAATGGTAAATGAGTTTAAAAGTGCTGTCCTCACAACCCTTTTAATCTTGTCAAGTCATTGTTCTTCTTTTTTTTTTTTTTCTTAGGAATTATTTATGGGTGGAAATGGAGATTTTATTCTACTAACATAATCAGGCCATTCAGGGACAAGAATGCAAGATTCTTGGCCCTTGGGCAATGATCTTATTTGACTGATACTATCACCTGATCTGCCCTGTGGAAGTAAATAAAGAAATCTAGAATCTCTCTGCTTAATTTTCCTAATAAAGAGAAATATGACTAAATGTCTGCCAGCTGATAAGAACTAATGCTGTTAGGGGGACAGTTGGTGGTTGGGATATTTTAGTTTTATTATAAAATTACTTAGACTTCAGGGAAAATTGCTTAGATTTCCAAACCACAATGAGATACCACCTCACATGGTCAGAATGGCTAAAATTAACAACCAGAAAACAATAGATATTGGCGAGGATGCAGAGAAACAGAAGCCCTTAATGCTGGTGAGAATACAAGCTGGTACAGCCACTCTGGAAAACAGTATGGAGGTGCCTCAAAAAGTTAAAAACAGAGCTACCCTATGAACCAGCAATTGTAATACTAGGCATTTACCCCAAAGATACAAATGTAGTGATCTGAAGGGTAACCTGCACCCCAATGTTTATAGCAGCCATGTTCACAATAGCCAAATTATGGAAAGAGCCCAGATGAATGGATAAAGACAATAATGATGTAGATAGATAGATAATGGAATATTACTCAGCCATCAAAAAATGAGATCTTGCCGTTTGCAATGACATGGATGGACCGAGAGTGTATTATGCTAAGTGAAATAAATCAATCAAAGACAAGTATCATATGATTTCCCTCATTTGTGGAATTTAAGAAACAAAACAGAGAGAAAAATAAAACAAGACAAAACCACAGAGAGAGGCAAACCATATGAGACTCTTAACCATAGGAAACAAACTTAAGGTTGCTGGAGATAAAGGGGGTAGGGAAATGGGGTAACTGGGTGATGGACATAAGGAGGGCACATGATATAAGTATTATATAAGACCGGTGAATCACTGAACTCTACCTCTGAAACTAATAATACACTCTATGTAAATTAATTGTATTTAAATAAAATTTTTAAAAATTGCTTAGCCTTAGTTGTAAATAGGGCTTCAGGTATATATCCAGTTGTGTGTGTGTGTGCGTGCACACACACATATATAGACACAAAAACATATATTAAAATTTCATATCTTAATATATAATTAAATTAATCTTTTCATTTGAATTAGTTTTTTCAAAGTTTTATAAGGAACTTATTTTATATGACAGACTGAAGGAATCTATATTTTCTGTGAATTTCTTAGGTGAGAAGAAGTTTTAGAACCCTCAGAATTTGTATCTAATTTATAATTAGGAAAGAATTTCCTCTTATAAGAATGACTCAATATGAAAGATCTAGTGAGGTCTCATTGAACAGAGTACCATGCAGCAGTTACTAATCTCAGATGTTTCTGTCCACTGCATCTTAATATTGGTATTGCCAAGGAAAACACAAGTCAATCAAGCACTAGATGGGGCAAGGCTTTGTTCACACAGAGAAGAGAGAGCAAGATCAGTTTCCATAGTGGTCATTGGTACCCCTTGGCCAGTAGGTTTCTCCCTGCAGTTCACCCAGGACAACAACATATGTGTTGCAGTGGAAGGACCCCATGTTCTTCACGTGGAGGATAGATATAGCAGTAGGGTTGGCTAGGTTACATATGATGCACGTGCTTAAGCAGAACAAAAAGGCATATACTGAGCATGAAATATCTTTATATTCCCACACAAGTTGATAAAGCTGGCACAAACTATGTAGACTCTTTAACATTTGGTAAAGAAGTATTCCAGGCCCAAGGTCCATTCTTATGTGGCTGAGAGGGAACCAAAAGACACAATTGTGACTGCCTTTCCCAACAAGGATGAACACAGATCTTTGTCCATTAGGTATTTGGTTGCAAGAATAGTTGTCCTCCTGGTTGAAAAGTTTTGGTTATAATTGTGGGGAAATGGAACCATTTTGAAGAGACGTGTAATACAACTTTTTAATGGTCAGAGTAATTCCTTAACTGATTGGTGAGACCATTTTCTCATCAAAATATTGACTCTTTTCTTATCGCAGGCTAGATTCATTATCGATTTCTTTTTGATGCATGGACACCAAGATGACTTTTGTAGTTTCTGTCCTGAAGGAAGGCTTAGTTATATATGACACAGATTGGAAGAGAGGCCTAAATCCATGACACTCAGAATTAGGGTCAGGAAAAAGATAGATGCTAATATATGAGAGAAAGTTAAGTAGCAAATTATTGAAGGCTTTCTAAGGAATATTTTATCCAGATTCCAGTTGAATTCCAGATTTAAGTCATTAAGTAGTCATGAGAAAAGCAATCTGCAGGAAACTGTGTAAGTAGATGATAGTCAGTGAGGAGGTGCTAAAAAGGAATAGGATTTCATAACCAGAGACTAAAATTTAGAAGTAGAATATTTACTCCTGGATTTGGTTGGGGTTGTTTGTTTTATTTTGCTTTTTGTTTTGTTTTGTTTTGTTTTCTGTGGCTATGCAATTGGGATTTGTTCTCAAGAAAGCAAATCAAAAGCTGAATCACCAAGAAATTGGGCATTTAAGAACTGAGTAGAACCAGACATCAAGCTGATCATGTTTCGTTAGTGATTTAGAGTCTCTTAAATTATCCATTTTTGAGGGCCAGACTTGACTGTAGAACTTGAGATAAAGAAAAGCAGAGAACATATCAAAAGGCAAGGGTAAGTGAAATGGTCATTCCCAGAAGGCCAAGCAAAATCAGTGTGTGTTTGTGTGTGTGTGTGTGTGTTAATTCTTATAAAAATCACCATCCTTACCAAATCTTGTTTGAGTTATATAGATAGGTCCCATATTTTTCTTAATCCTAGAAGCTCAACATACGCTGAGATTAAGAAAAGAGGAGATTGAGGTTAGGAATTCTCCCATAGCATCCTTAATCCTAAATAACCTGTTCTTGATTTAGAGAAACAGTTATCCATTGCCTAAATCAATGATTAAGGAATTCCACAAGTAAATGACAGTTTCCACTGAGAGTCCAAATCAGCAGAAATCCCTTCTCTGAAGCTGGAGTCAAAAAGGTCTACCACAGGTCATGTGTTAAGTTCTCTGAGAAGGAGACTGAGATGGATCAAAACTTACAGAAGAAAGAAGAAGGCAGCAGAATCAAGCAAAAGGAATAGTTGAGTTATAATTTTGGCCTGATGACAATGTCTACCAATGACCAACTCCATAGAGAAACTCTGGAACAAAAACAACCTATTTTAAGATTTTATTTATTTATTTGACAGAGAGAGATCACAAGTAGGCAGAGAGAGAAGGAGGAGGAAGCAGGCTCCCCGCTGAGCAGAGAGCCCGATGCGGGACTTGATCCCAGGACCCGGAGATCATGACCTGAGCCGAAGGCAGCGGCTTAACCCACTGAGCCACCCAGGCGCCCCCAAAAACAACCTATTAATGTTGTTCTTCACTGAGTGGAATAAAATGATGCGTTTAGATACAACTCTCATCAGTCTGTGAGCCTGAGCTGCTTTCATAAGGGAATGACCTTGAGCAAGGAAGTTCTCAGCAACTGAAGCCACCTTGCAGGTGCTGCCAATTGAGGCTGGCCTACCAGCAGCAGCCCTAGCAATTGGGACAAGTGTTTCTTGAAGGCAGCAAGAATGGTCTTGAAGAAGATCTGGAGACAGCATCACAACAACCACTACAAATTCCCTTTCTGTCATAATGATGCTATGTTGAAAAAACAAACAAACAAATGAAAAATAAGTAAGTAAAAACAGCCCAGAAGATTGGGTCTCTGATTATAGATAAGAATTCATTAAATAAAGTATATCATTATTTCCACCTTGCAATTAATATTAATTTCTACATACATTTTCTCCTTTATAAAATAAGGCTTTCTAGGCATTTTTCTCTAAGTAATGGTGGCAAAGTGCCTCAATCATAGAATATATCAGTTTGTGGCCAGGGACTTGTTTTCCTGTTGTTTGTTTGTTTGTTTAATGTGGGCGTTGTCAGTTGGGAAAACTTCAAATCAAGAGAGACTCAGGACAACTTAAAGTGTTAGAGCAGCAGTGTACACATGAAAAGTGTACAAATGCATAATTCAAACTTCATGGTTCAAAAGCCACTTAAGGTTTTAACAGTTTTAAGGAAAGCAGCTTCAAGACCCAGAGTCTAAGAAGGAAGGGTCTCTAATATTCCATATTTCTGGCTATCACATATAAGTTCTACCCCTAAAAAATCATTCATCTTTCTTAATTTTAATGAAATATTGTATTTTCTCTATAGCTTACGGTCAGGGCTCATGTATTATCTCCCAAGTAAAACACTATCGAGTACAAACATTACAAAGGATCTGTGGGTTTTCTAAGGGATCTACATCATGTTGTGCGATTGAAATATATAAAATTTCTATAAATATGAGGGAACCATTCACTTTAAATAGACTTTTCTGAGCATGCTTGTATTCATACAGTAATTGCAGTCAAGCATCCCAGTTGGAGAATAGCTTAGCAGAAATCTTCTTTAGATGAAAAACGAGTCTCCCTGACCAGTAGCATGGAATGTGAGGGTAGAAAAGTAGGTAAAGAATTTCTCTTTACAAGCTCCCTGGACTGAGCTCCTTGACAGAGTCCTCCTGTGCCCATGGGGACCATAGGTGAGTCTATTCTGCCTAATCCTAGGATCCGCACCTGGAAGAACAGGACAAGTTGATATCATCCAGGACAACTGACTTTTCTCTTTATTAATTCCTTATTTGGCTGAACTATAAATATTATTAAACATTTGCTTATGAACCACCAGAGCACCATGCTGTTCAACAGATGAGGTTGGTGTATTTTAATTGTATGCCCTCTGAACGTTGCTTAGTTTAGCTCCCCCACTGTACTCCAGATTTTCCTAAATTCTGTTATTGAAACGATCTTTTTCCTTAAAACTCAAGGCACAGATTTTCTTAATTTTTTTTTTCTGTTGTTGGGGGGCAGGAGGTTGGCTTGGGGGCATGTGTGAGAATAGGAGGATTATGGGGGTGGAATGGGTTATGACACATTTTCATTTGCAGCTGCTATAACTCCCCTGCCTTAATCCAGCCCAGATCTCTGCTGAAACCTAACACCATTCTGGTGACCCTGGAACTGCACCAGTGCCTCAAATCACCGAATAAGGTAAGTCGTTTGTTATCTGAGCCATAAATATTTACATCCACTAGTGACAAATGTATAAAGAGTGTGGAGTGACTGTGTAATTTCAGCTGCTCTCCTCAAGCCTGTCAATAGTTTCTCTTATCTCCTGAAAGCCCTAATGACTGATGTGTGCTGGTTGAATAAGAATGTGCTCCCCAGCTTGTTACCTTCCTCTAATTGTCCATTATGACCACATTAGTCACCTCAGAAGTTTTTATTTTCCTTTTAAATTTAGGACCTGTTACATGAAATTGTTCAGATTGGCAAATGTTCAGCGGCTTCCTGGTCTCCCTTGTTCCTTTTTATGCTCTATCCCCATTGCTGCCCTAAACCAGGAAATCATCACCCTTTTTTCTTCCTTCTTTACTAACACAATAGTGAGAAAACAATTCCTTTTTTTTTTTTTTTCCCATTCCCTCTTGCATATAGATGACTTGGGAGGCCAAGTCTTATTGCTTAGAGGTACACTGATCACTTTCTAAATCTAACAGGTGATTATAATAGGAAAGTATTTTTAAGCAAGCACAGTGAAAACTCTTTCAAATATTAACTGGCTTGAAACTGAGCGTGCTAAGGGCAAAGGGGATCCTGTTTTGTTCTTCTATCAAGAGCTGGACTAGTAAGAAAAACGGATAATCAGTGAGATCATGTTGTTGGTATTCTCAACCATACCATTATGCAGGGCTTGTATTTTTATATAATTACTAGAGAAAGGACTCTAAAGGTTAAGTTAGAGTGATAAAAATATATTTAATCAATATGAAAGATGAGAGCTCACAATATCTAAAAATTTGGGTAATTCAACTTTATAAGACCTGAGTCATTCTTTATAAAAGGATGAGTGGACTAGTACCAACTGCATATATGCCTTCATTGTAAGCGTAACCATCAAGAAAAATAGCTACAGGTTTCCCAAAACACTGTGATGGCTTGATGGCTAAAATTCAAAGGCTAAATTATAGATCAGCCTCTGTCGGTTTCTTCCTATAGATAGAATTTGGTCTTAGCAAGAACTTGAGCAGAACCCCAGAAACAATGGAGTTGATAACTTCATATGTGGAAACTTCATATGTGGAAAGAAGATTCAGCTAATTCTTTGCAGATAATTTGAGCATAAAAAGAAAATATCAGTTGAATGAATGAATAAATGAGAACAAAAGTTGAGAAAAACAAAAAATAGAAAGGATCTTAAGAGAGAAGGTGTTTCACCTTTAAAAATCTTCATTTAAATAAATAAATAAATATATATATATATAAATAAAAATCTTCATTAAAAAGTATGTGTCAGAGTGTTCCCCTTTCTCCACATCCTCTCCAACATATGTTGTTTCCTGTCTTGCTAATTTTGGCCATTTTAACTGGTGTAAGGTGATATCTCAATGTAGTTTTAATTTGAATCTCCCTGACGGCTAGTGATGATGAACATTTTTTCATGTGTCTGATAGCCATTTGTATGTCTTTATTGGGGAAGTGTCTGTCCATATCTTCTGCCCATTTTTTGATATGATTGTCTGTTTTGTGTGTGTTGAGTTTGAGGAGTTCATTATAGATCCTGGATATCAACCTTTCGTCTGTACTGTCATTTGCAAATATCTTCTCTTATTCCGTGGGTTGCCTCTTTGTTTTTTTGACTGTTTCCTTTGCTGTGCAGAAGCTTTTGATTTTGATGAAGTCCCAAAAGTTCATCTTCATTTTTGTTTCCTTTGCCTTTGGAGACATATCTTGAAAGAAGTTGCTGTGGCTGATATCGAAGAGATTACTGCCTATGTTCTCCTCTAGGCCTCTTTGGAGAACAGTGTGGAGATTTCTCAAGAAATTAAAAATAGAACTTCCCTATGACCCTGCCATTGCACTCCTGGGTATTTATCCCAAAGATACAGATGTAGTGAAAAGAAGGGCCATCTGTACCCCAATGTTTATAGCAGCAATGGCCACGGTCGCCAAACTGTGGAAAGAACAAAGATGCCCTTCAACAGATGAATGGATAAGGAAGATGTGGTCCATATACACTATGGAGTATTATGCCTCCATCAGAAAGGATGAATACCAACTTTTGTAGCAACATGGACGGGACTGGAAGAGATTATGCTGAGTGAAATAAGTCAAGCAGAGAGAGTCAATTATCATATGGTTTCACTTATTTGTGGAGCAAATAGCATGGAGGACAAGGGGTGTTAGAGAGGAGAAGGGAGTTGAGGGAAATTGGAAGGGGAGGTGAACCATGAGAGACTATGGACTCTGACAAACAATCTGAGGGTTTTGTAGGGGCGAGGGGTGGGAGGTCGGGGTACCAGGTGGTGGGTATTATAGAGGGCACATATTGCATGGAGCACTGGGTGTGTTGCAAAAATAATGAATACTGTTATGCTGAAAATAAAAAAGAAATTTTAAAAAAAGTATGTGTCAGGAACTTAGCTCTCTTCATCTGTGTGTGTGTGTGTGTTGTGTGTTGTGTGTTTACATAGCAGTGACTGATTAGGGTAACACTGGTTTTCATGAGTCTTAATAGAATATTAAGCTAAAATGGACTGTGGCGATCGATTCACTTAGGAAGATTTACATTTGTAGCTTTAAAAATTATTTGGAATTCAGTTACCTGAATTAACAGTGCTCAAGATAATTTTCAGTAACACATTCAGCTCAGGGGCATAACTTGCCTCTAGTGTGCAACTACCTTTTCACCTACTGCTCAGCCTTCTACTTTCTAAATATTCAGTGCCCTCTAAATGCTTCCTAGCTGAACAGAGTTCTTGCCTTCTCAACAGGACTTTATATCCTCCATGCTCTCAAATTATCTTCTCCTCCCTGCCCAGCAAATCTCCCATTTCCTGAATTACTTCTTTACAACTTGATATTCGTGTGATTATTAAAATAATTGTCGCTATGACTTACAGATTTGATCTCCCCAGAATATTTGCTTTAAAAAGAAGAGTTTGCTAATCCAAATTAATTTCTAATTGTTCAAATATTTATATGAGAAGAGTTGGGAATATTTTAATTAGAAGACCTTTTGGTGGCTCTTATCTACTCATCCCTCTCTGGACAGGGCACCTACTCCAACACTTACTCAAGAACTCCACCAAATAGTACAATATACAAATCAACATTGTTCAGTTTCATGTAGTCATATTCTCCTACGTTCTTTGGCAAGTATCTTTTCACCACAAAATTCCCAATGGTTGGAGAATTATAGTTAGACAAATGCAACAAGTCTTTAAGGAGTCATCATTCAAAATAGAAGTTACAAAGGGGAAGGCTGTTCACTGTTGGAGATAAGGTCCCATGGAGGCAGACCACCTGAGATCAAGATATGTGATCTTGGGATATTTATGTGACCATTTCTTCGTCTGTAAAATGGGAATATAGGCCGTTGCTCTGTGGATCGAGGAAGTAATGCATGTGAACATGTTGAGTAAAATAAGCCTCCTAAATAAAAGCATTGTTATTATCGACCAGTTGAGAGTTTAAGTAGAATACTTCAGGTGTAATCACTTAAGGTGGAATTCTTCAGCCAAATGTTCTGATAGCATGATCAGTATTTCATTGTTTTAATTACTTTTTTGTCCTTAAAATATAATTCAGTGTTGAGATTTCCAAAATATAAATAAGCAAAGGAACAAATCATTTTTGTCCATCTTTATTCTGCTTTTCACACTTTTTTTTTTAAGTTTGGTAATGAATATTGTGAGAAAGTACATTTAGTATGCAAAGAGACCTAATAAATTAATAAATAAATAAATAATAATAAATAATAAAATGTCAAAGCACAGAACTCACAAGTCATAATCAGAAGCCCTCAAAACTAGGCTTGACTATAGTTTTTCAACAATAGACTTTAGAAGTATCACCAAATCTCACTAAGCCTTGGTCTTCTAATTGTTTAAAAGGAGATAATTCAGGGGCCCCTGGGTGGTCCAGTTGATTAAGCATCTTCCTTTGGCTCAAGTCATGGTCTCTGGCCCTGAGATAGAGCCAGGTGTCGGGCTCCCTGCTGAGCAGGGAGCCTGCATCTTCCTCTGCCCCTATGCTCCCCCTGTTTGTTCTCTCTTGCTGTCTCTCTCTCTCTCAAATAAATAAATAAAATCTTTAAAAAAATAAAAGGAGAAAATTCAGCCATTTATTCAAGAAATAACTTGAGCACATCCTATGGCATCAATGATGGAAATATAAAGTCTTTCCTTGCTTCTGAAGGTTCACCTGCCCTATCTACCTCGTAAGAATTTTTCAAGTATCAAATTAGATGTATAAGAATGTGACCCAGCAACTCTAAAGTTGTCTATAAATAGATGAAATTAAATCCTCATCGTGCAGAGAGCTACTTTTAAGAATGGCAAACAGCAATTTTTAATCTTTAATGAGCATAGAACCAAAGGCATAGGTATTCACATATTCGAATAGGGCTTCCCAAGACGGTCTATGGAGGTTTTTTTTTTTTTAATTTTTTAAATCAACAAAAGACTTAAATGCCCCCAAAAGGGGCAGGCAAGACAAACACTTGAACTTCTTCCTCTTTTTCCTCACTATGATCGTCTAAAAGCAAATGTTAGTAACAATAGCTGCACAGTATATTTGAGTAATAATATTACCCTGTTCTTTTTATTATTTGAATGTGCTCTAAACAGAGTCATCCTAAGTGGTCACCAGCAACTTAAATAAATCCAATTTTAGTTAATTTCTTTAAAACTTACAAGTCATGAGCTAGGTATGCATAATGACAAAATCCTCTCTAAAACTTAAATGATTCATTAATAAACTAAGTTATAACTTATGATGATATATTTTTATAGCTCCAAGTTGAAAATCAAGGACTTGGAAATATATATTAAATCTCGGATAAAAATTACATTTAGACAAGTGAGTGAGCAAGACTTGTCTTGATGCCTTTTGGTCTGAGTCACATGCTTAATGTTGAAATTAGGGCATGTGTGGGGTTGGCTGGCAGAAGTTTACATGTTGCCCCATTTGGAAAGAGGCTTATCTTTTCCAGCCAATATGCCTACTTTCACTCTTGCCTTTGAAAGACCCCCAAAACTCTAATTATGTGTGTGCATGGCATATTTCTACTTTGAATTGATCCCTAACAGTCTCGTGCTTATTTCAGACAAGATTTCTACCTGTCTGCTTTAATACAATGGAAATGTGTTCTACGTGATTTGAAAAACATAAAATAAAATGAAACAAAACAGAACAACAACAAAAAGCAAAACAAAACAAAAAAGAAGTGTGGTTCAGAGTGTCATGAAGAAAACATATGGCAGATCCTGAAACACCTAATCAGGTTGCAGCTAGAAGAGTTCTCAAAAATATCAGTGACACAAGAAATGTCTTTGGGAATATCTTCATTTTATATATGTTCTTTTTTTTCATGGAGTGCTTCATTATTCATATATTATGAACTGTTCATAAGACTTGGCGTAGATCCTCTCTTCCAGGCACTTTGGTCTCCAGTGACCTGTTAAAATGGTCTTAGCACGTTCACAAGGCTTTTCATTGCAGTCCAGCCTGTTTGTATAAACGATCCATCAATATCGTGTTCAGATGATAAGTCTATGTAGAACCTGCCTTTGCTTAAGCAGCCTGTCTAATGCTGAGAGCATAGAATTCTATCCAGGAATGACATCTTGAATAAGTTTGGGTTAGGGCATATTGCATTCTTCTTCAAGACGATTTTTTTTTCCTTCTCTTCAGACATTTCCTTGCTTTTACAAGGCTATAAAAATAGGAACACATTTTTCTTTCCTTTGAAATTATGTTGGCCCCAGTTTTTCTCTTCTCTGGGGTACAAGATAATTAGATCTGCATGCAAAGAAGGAAATGTTTACAAAGCCATGATTTTGATGTCATATGCTGTCTTCAGCCCCAATACCTATGACAGTCCATCCAACCTCTGCTTGTTGACATCAGCTGAATTATCTGGGCAGACATTTATGGAGGCTATCATTTATAGGACTTTATGGTTGTCTTCCAAAATAATATGCAAAGGATTTCTCCAAAGGTAGTTTCACAGTTGTTACCCATCTTCTGACTGATTCCTGTATTTGCAGGAGAAGACATGACTAATTAGACTGAATTAAAAATAGCCCAGAAAGCTGTCAGTGACGGATATGCATTACATGCACTAGCTCTAGTCCAGATGCTGGAGATACAGCATACTCTCCTGCCTTTAGCAGCCCTTAATTGAGCTTCAAGTTGGTTTTGTGTATTTTCAAAAAGTTTTAATGGTTCAAAAAAAAAAAAAAAAAGAAGAAGAAGAAGAAGTACTCACTTTTTATTCTTTATAACATTACTATTCCATTAGTAATCTTTTCCTCTCCCAGGGTGGGCTGGCTGACACACAGCATGTGCCTCTTCCCTAGATGTGATGCTGTTGAAAGGGGTCCCCACCACTTCCTTTCTGCCTTCAGCACTCTTCACGGCATGCCCTAAGTCAGCTTAGGTTCTTAATAGTAAAAATGCAAACAGACCCCTGAAGGTATGAGTTCATATGCCAGGGAATTGAGAGGAGGAAGAAATTCAATAAATAAAATACTGTTTGCCACACATCCTCATAGTCTACGGTATCCCAACCCTTCATTCTAGAGGACGGAAGGCTGAAAACAGCTCACTTATTTTTCCAGCTTATAAAGAAGTGATACCACACTTGGATCCCTTCTTTGTGGCTTGCTTGAGAGTGTCTTACTCACCATAGCTGCATTTAACTTTATGAACCTACATGCCAAAATTTGCATTGTATACATTTAGAATCTCACCTTATTGTTAAACCTTTCAACAGCCTTGTGAAGAATATACTACCCCATTCTACAATTGTTGACACTGTGTTTTAAAGTGATTGTTCCCCTCCACAATGTGACAGCTAAAACACAGAAGAAAGACTAGTCCTGTTAGGTTTCCCCCCCAAAGTCCATGATCTTAAATGCTTTATTATATTATATTCTTTGAGTCAATAAAGTGGAGGGGGAAAAAACATCTATTTTAATACCATCCTTTTGTAAATGATGACAGTAAGATCTGATAAAGTGTGCCAGTTCTTTCCCAATTATGGCAGAAGTAGAACTCCAGCATACAGGTCACCAAACTTAAGTTCACATTTTGGGCAATAAACCCTCTGGTAATAACAGTGTATCCTTGAAGAAATAATCCTGTTAACATACCCTTAGGTTTTACATCTGTTTATCATTTTATATTAGTAACTAGTAGGTTTTCATCATTGCCCACATATTGAGATCAGAATTCTAAAATTTAAGACTGTAAAAATCAGGGCTCCACTTCCCCTTGAAGCAAGTGTCCTAATGCGCCTCTGTGTAAACACTCCTTTCTGTCATATGGCTTTACTCTTATCATCCTGAATACTCCATGTGCATTTTTCATTGTATTAATCTCCATTTCCTCTTCTCAGTCTTATGAGTTATCATTATCATTGTGTCCCAAAGGCGGGAACTGAGGTTCCTAGATGTGGGGTAAGTTGAGTGACTTATGTAAATTATAACTTCCTTAAGAAAAGGCAGCATAGTGTTGTAGTGAGATCAGGGAGTTTGAGCTCCAGAAACCTAAAGTTTGTCTCTCCGTTTTGAAAAGCAGTAGTTATGCAAATTTAGTTAATTAACTCCACCTCTCAAAACCACAGTTTCCTCATTTGAAAAATTGGAATAATAATGCCTAACCCATTGAGTCATAAGGCTCAAAAGTGACATGTTAGACAAGCGTTCAATACATAGTAGGCTCTCAAAAATGTTTAGTTCCCTTCTATTTTATATTCCATACAAACACCCAAGAAATGTTTGTTGTCAACCATAAAATTTTGACTCAAGGATTCATTAACATAGAGAGCAGCCTGAGTAAACCACTTTTTCCCCAGCACTTAAAAATGCTGAGTATCCGGTTGGGGATATGGATTCAAAATGGAATAAAACGGCTTAACAGGAAGATCTCCTCTTTTCACAATTGCTCCCAGCCTTATTGAGAAAGCAGGCACACTAAACCATTCCCCCATTTCTTTAGGGAAGAATATAAATCTGGAATGTAGGATGGTCAGGAAAGAAGAGAGAGGAAGATTAGGGTGCTACCTGATGAAAGGATAAATCTCCACTCGACTTATGGCCATAGGAAATCTAGGTTAAGTTATTGGGGTTCAGACCCAAATGTTTTTTTAAAGCATCAACCACCGACACAGGCAGCTTCCTCAAACACACTATTTCATCAGAAGATACTAGGAATTGGATTTGGATTATATAGAATTGTTTGTATTCAACTATAATTTTTAACAACCATATAAGCCAAAAATTCAAAACTTTAGTGGATGGTATTTGACAGAAAGCTAGGAGGAAAAATATCTAAATCACTAAGCATTGAACTCCCATATATTAAAGCTGTGGATGATATATTCTCTTACACCTGCCTCCCAGCCAACAACAATAATAACAGCAATGAACTCTTATAGCCTTCTTACAGTAAGTACCATTACCATTTTCATAGAAGAAGAAACTGAGATTGAGGGAGTGCACTGTGTTTCATGGTCTCAGAGAATGGACTAAACTGTGCCAAACTCTAGAAAACAGGTTTTCTTTCTTTTCCGAATCAAAATATCATTCTAGTTATATGATGATAATATTTCTAACTGCAAGAAAGACAAAAGTTATAGCTGACAATTTTTTTTTGCTTTCTATGTGAAGCCTATTAAAATCTCTTCTTAAAATCCTTATATAAATTTTATTAAGGAAACTTTCTCTGTGTAGGACACTTAGGAGTATTCAGAATTCATTTTCTAAAAAATTCTCTCACCAGTAATTTGTAAAAGTTGCTGGATTGTGAAACCATACTTAGGTCAACATCAAAAGTTATGCTGTTTTGAAATGTCATTAGTTAAGTGCAAAATTATTCTCTGTTCAGCTGCAGTTGGTGAGGTCATCCTCAACTGTATAGTTTCTCCATGGTCAAGTTGCTCCCTTGCCCCCAAAACTTTATGATGTACATTGAGCTTCAAAGGTGATTGGAAAATTAGTTTAGTGAGATCTATGTTGACTCTTCCCAAATAGAAGGTGGCTTGTGCATCCATTAGAATAGGCTACATTATGCTGCATTAACAAACGACTACCAAAAACTCAGTGTTCGGAAACAATAGATTTTCCAGGTGGGCTACAGGAGCAGACCAGTTCAGTAGGAAGGCTCCGTTCATCATTGTCATTCAAGGGACCCTGACACGGAGATGCTCCATCTCAACGCACACTGTCACAACATGGCAGATCACATACTAGCTCTTGAAGCTTGCACCTGGGGGAGACATACTTCACTTCTGCTTATATGTCATTGGCCAAAGCAGGTCTCTGGTTTTCCAGGTAGTCCACCTTCCCTTGAATGATGGTTTGGTGCCATTGGCCTTGCAGTCCCTTTAACAAGGAAAGGTCAAGATATGTACTTCAAAAGAAGCTAAACACTGTTTTGCCAGCCCTTGGTGGCTGCCTTCAAGTTTTGGCAAGATGACATGCTTATGTTGCCATGCCGAGGATACAAACTTGTTTTACCTCTTTTACCAAGCCTACGATGACAAAGAGCAACGTCTTTTATGTGTTAAAAGAGAAATTTGAAGACACATTTTTTCTAAAAAGATGTTTAAATAAATGTCAGTCACTTGGGACTCACGAATTCTCCCTTGTTCCATCCATCCACGGCACTTCATGTTGACTAGCTTGCATGTAATGGGACAAGGTTGAAGGCCAGAGTGAGTTTCTACATTCAAGGAAAATATGAAGATACAATCCAGTAATGATTACTTCAAGTTTGTAACAAACAGTTGCTAGAATAATTCTCTACATTTAAGTACATAAAATAATTGTTTTTTTTTTGGTGTAAAAATATATACCCTATTAAAGCACAGGAATTTTGTAAGATAAAATTCAAGGTAGATTAAGAGACGTATATTGGTCAAACTGGGTGATCACAACATACACAGCAGTAATGGAACATAAATAAAAAGATTTGAGGGTGTAAATATACTTAAAGAAGTACCAGTATAACATTAACATTTAATATTTATAAATTTTTAGTAACTGTACTTGTTATTCTTTTTAAAAAGGGAAATAAATATGTATAACTTGTATCTCTGGAAAAGTGTGCTTATTTTTGTTCAGACTTCATATATTAGGTTACATTGTCTTCTGGTTCCAAGGCATCCTCATGTCAGGAACCCAAACAAGGACTTTTAATTGCTAAATTTGAACACCTAAGGTAACGAAGTGAGAGTGAATGACAAAGTAGTTAGGATCCCCATGAGAAGCTTCTATTTCTGTTGCCCCCAACATAATATTATTGAATGTCATGCAATAGTTTTGCCCTTATTCTTTAACACATGTGATTATGTGACAATAACATATTCTTATGTCTAAGATAGCCTACCCCTTTTTGGATGCAATCCAAGACAAATTCCTGATTTTCTAATTTTTTTTTTTTATAGCTTTTAGCAAGGCACTAAAAGATTGACATTTAGATGGTATTTGGCCTAAAGCAGTTAGAATGCTTCAATACTCTTAAAGCCATCATGATCACACCACAAAGGGAAATAAATTCGCCAAAGGAAATACATGCACCAAAGACAATTCTTGCAAGTTAATATTACTCCAAGACTATTGTCCCAAATCCCAATGTAGAGTTTCTATGAGGTAGACAACCATATGGTTAGACATGATTTTTCCTAGAAATACAAATCATTCTAGAACAGAACTGTCAGCTCTTTTCTTTTTCTCACTAAAGCTACACATTAATAATAAAAGGGGAAAAAATAAAGGTAGATGTCTCTGATTTGGGTGGGCCTTTGGAAGTGGCAGAGATTGAGAGTAGAAAGGACACTCTGAGGGATTGCTCACCTCACTGTTCTGATATCCTAAGAGAAGAAATGAACTACAGTAAATGTTTCTTGCATGCCTCTCTGGTTAACCTTTAAAATGGAGTGGGATTAACCAGTTGTGAAGGTGGTGTAGGTTAATTGTGGATATAGAAGAAATGTGCTGTGGTCTTTACTTCTTAAGACAATTATATGATAAAAAGGATTATTTATAAGGGCCGAAAAAGAATGGTTATATATCCAGATGTATGACCAACAGTACCTTCTACATTACACACACTTAAAAACTTTGACTTGATTTACTTAAATTTAAAAAGTAATGTTGGGGTGCCTGGGTGCCTCAGTGGGTAAAGCCTCTGCCTTCGGCTCAGGGCATGATCCCAGGGTACTGGGATAGAGACCTGCATCTGGCTCTCTGCTCAGCAGGGAGCCTGCTTCCTCCTCTCTCTCTGCCTGCCTCTCTGCCTACTTGTGATCTCTGTCTGTCAAATAAACAAATAAAATCTTAAAAAAAAAAGAAAGTCAAGCAGAGAGAGTCAATTATCATATGGTTTCACTTATTTGTGGAGCATAACAAATAGCATGGAGGACAAGGGGCGTTAAAGAGGAGTAGGGAATTTGGGTAAATTGGAAGGGGAGGTGAACCATGAGAGACTATGGACTCCGAAAAACAATCTGAGGGGTTTGAAGTGGCAGAGAGGTGGGAGGTTGGGGTACCAGGTGGTGGGTATCATAGAGGGCACGGCTTGCATGGAGCACTGGGTGTGGTGAAAAAATAATGAATAATGTTTTTCTGAAAATAAGTAAGTTGAAAAAAAAAAAGAAAGTAACGTTTACTTTTTTTTTTTTTTTTACATTTAAATTGTTTGTAACTCTGGTTATAGTCATACTGCCAGCTAAGACGTCTTACAAGCTGGTGACCTTGGGCAAATCATAATTTCACTTTCTCTGTTGTTTTGTTTTGTTTCATCTGTAAAATTGGCATAATAACAGTACATTTTCTATAAGTTTTTCCATAAGAATGTCAACTGTCTAGAATTAGACATAGAATAAGAATAGTAGGAACTTGATTAAATATTTGTTATTAGGTATTAATAGTAAATTTTACAATACCTACTATCACTTGATCTAATATTAAGCATACTCAATAAAGGACTAGGATAAATTTGCTTAGGATTCCATAGAGTTAAAAGTCTTGTTTAGAAGTTTGGTTATGACTCCTTATTTATTTCTTCATTTTGATTCGAGATTGGAGGACTGATTTTTATCAGCAGGCTTTTTCCAAAACATGCTAACCTTCTTGATATAATTTCCTATACATCAATCAGTGTATCATTGGATAATGTGCTGAGGAGTATAGTAACAGCGTCTCGAGAGACAGTGCAAACTCTAAACGCTCACAGGGGATCTCATTTTGTCATGCTCTTTAAAAATAATCTCTATGCTTAATTCCCTGCTGCCATCCATTCTATCAGTGTGAGTTGCAAGGGACATTCGGTGACTAAAATTTTTAAGTTCTGGTATTTTTATATTTTAATTTCAAAAAAACAGATATAGATGTGATAAAGTTTATGTGCTCACCTTACTCATTTGAGCCAGCTGGTCCAACATGGGGTTTGGGGAAGACTTTAAACTACTAAGCTTAATAAATTCTTTAACTACTTTTTTGCATTTCATTAAATTACACTTGGAAGTGCTTGCTGATTAGCCACTTCACAGAGACAGTGAAGTTAAAGTTATTAAAATATCTTCAATGCCTTGGAGGAAGTATGTTATTTAGAGAAATAACAAAAACTGAATTGCTTATAATTTTACTCAATGAATGTTCTACCTTCCCCCAATCTCCCCTCCCTGCAATGCTTCCCTAAGTACAAAGAATCTGAATATTCAGGAAGATTTTGTTTCTTATTCTTGTGTATTTTTAGAAATGCTAATGGACCACATTTAAATATAATTTTAAGGGTTCTGAGAATATATACTTAAAATTAATTTTAAAATATAGTACATAGCATATCTCTATTCTTTGGCATGTTTAGACGTGAGAGATATCATATACACATCATCATGTATTATCGATTTTCAAAAAATTAGAACAGAAGAAAAAAATCAAGCTTTAGATTTCACATAATACAATCTCTCTTTAATGATTCATAAAGCATTTAAAGACTGAAATGCCATGTGGTCAATATTATGAACATAATTTATCTCTGTAACACTTCTTTACTACAGATTTTTAGAGGTGCCAAATGAATAGCATACTCCAGTTAATCAACTATAATGTTCTTCCTTTTAAGAATTCTAATTTAGAGCAGTGATTCTCAAAGTGTCCCCAGACCAGCAACATCAGGATCATCAGAGAGCTTTAGGCCTTTCCCCAGACCTACTGAATCAGAAATTCTAGGGATGGGGCCCAGCAATCTGTTTATCAAGTCCTCTGGGTGATTCAGATGCAGCTCAACTTGAGAACCACTGAATTAGAGATTCACTATGGAGTAAAAGAAACATGTGCTTATGACCTTGATTCTCTGGGTTATTGACTATAAAGAAACAATGTCAGACATTGGGCAGCTCCTTTAAAGTCTGGGTCTTAAGCAGCAATAAATTTGGAAGGAGAAATTCTGTTTCTACTAGGAGCAGTAGATAGTTAAAAGTTTGAAGAGCCTCATGAGGAATGTTACCCTAGATTAAAATTTTTATGAACTTATAACCACCCAACAATCCCATCACCTCAGAGTGGCTTCAGTTTTAGGGCATTCCAGAAGGGTAGGAGTACTTATGGGGTCTTGGTAGTTACAGATTTCACCACCTGCCTTAGGAGGTTCACTTAGATTTCTCCCATTTCTTTTGCATTTCTTTTGTACTATGTGAAATCTAGATAAAGAAATCTAAGATAAAACAGTCTAAGGTCTTTAAAAATTAGAACTGAGGACAACCCAAATGACTATGAAATAAACTAAATTCCAGGTGTAGGAAAAAGAAAAGAACATTAATTGAATGTAGGGTTGCCAGATAAAATATGAGTCTGTGTTAAATTGAAATTTTATATAAACCACAAATGATTTTTTTTTTTTTAGCACAAGCATGTCCCATGCAATATTTGGAGGCATATTTATACTAAAAACAGTATTTGTGGGATGCCTGGGTGGCTGAGTCAGTTTAGTGACCAACTCTTAATTTTTTTCAGCTCAGATCAAGATCTTAAGGTCCTGAGGTCAAGTGCCACCGCCTCGGGCTCTTCACTCAGTGGGAAATCCACTTGAGTTTCTCTCTCTCTTTTACCCTTTGCCCCACCCCCTAACTCACATGCATTCCCTCTCTCTCTGTCTCTAAAATAAGTAAATAAATCTTAAAAAAAAAAAAAGCATTTGTTATTTATTTGAAATTTAACTTTAAGACAATTCTCTGTCCTTTTATTTGCTAAATCCAGCAACCTTAACCTTGTGCCTACTGTTTCTAGTTAATCCCCTCAATGGTCTTTTAGTAGTGTCATGCTTATATTGCATTTAGTCAAACTAGGTATTTGTTGTTGTGTTGCTAGTTAATTCACAGTTGTTTTTGTTTGTTTATTTTACTTGTCAAATATATCAATAATATGCAGGGTTTTTAAATATTTACTTGGTTGAGGAAGACAAAGTATATATCTAAATAATATTTTACATATTTTTGTGTGAGTTATTTTCACCTAGAAAATGATCTTGTATCTTATATGAGTTTATTTGATATGAACACTAAATATGATTCTGCTTATCTTCCTAGTTTGTCAGAAAGAAAGTAGCAAACACAACTATTTTTGCAAATCTAAATTTATTTCAAATAAATTCTGGCGGTTTAATATTTCCACCATAACTGCTGAACAGTTTTTAAAAGTAAAGAGAGTCTTATATTTGAATGATTACAAGAACATCTTTCATTTATATGGTATTATAGTAGACAAAATCCTTCTATAGATACTATATCTTTGATTCTTATCATTTTGATTTGTGAGATTTGCTATAAGCAAATATGTTGAATAATCATGTTTACCAATAAGAAAATTGAGGTGGAGAAATGCTAAGTGATTTTCCTAAGATCATTCTGGGAGAACTATGTTTTTTATTTTTTAATATATATTTTTTAAGTTTTTATTTTAATTCCAGTCATCCAGTGCTCATCAGAACAAGTGCACTCCCTAATCCCCATCACCTGTTTACCCATCCCCTATTCCCTTCCCCTCTGGCAACCATCAGTTGAGGTGGTTCTGGAGATACAGTTCAGATTCTGTTTATCTTGGTTTGTCTCTCTCTCTCTCTGTCTCTCTCTCTTTTTTCTCCTTTGCTCATTTGTTTTGTTTCCGAAATTCCATAAGCGAGTGAAGTTATATGGCATTTGTCTTTCTCTGAGTGACTCTGAGTGACTTAGCATTATACTTTTTAGCTCCATCCATGTTTTTGCAATGAGAGAACTATCTTACTATGTGTCTGGTAAAAAGATAATACTGTGTACTTCTCCTGACATTAGCACTTTTGCATGCTTACATCATTGACTGCTCTTAGACAGCCAGTGTGGAAAAGAAGCAAATTACACTTTTCCCCTTTTACAAATAAATAAATGTAGGGTCAGAAGAATAACTTGCCCAAGATTATAAGACCATCACATAATAAATGAGAGAGCAGTGACATAAGTATAGAGCTCTATCAACCATGCCATAAGTAGAACCCTTTGAAGCATAAATAATGAATCTTTTATTTATCACTTTTGTGAAGTTTGGGGGTTGTTTTATTTTTAGAAACTATAAACCATGATTGTCCTAAATGTCTTTTTCCCTATAGTGAATTATCACAATTCATTTAAAACTTAGAAGGAAATAAAATATAGCATAGGACCTTGGTTGATAATAAATGCTCTCTGTGACAACATTGAGTCAGATGACAAAAGGCTAAAATTAGTCTTTAAATAAAGACCCATAGGTTCATAAGGCCAGAAGAATTAAGACTTTTCCAAAAATCCATTTAAGTTCTTGCTTCTGCCTAGGATGTAAAAAGCTTGAAAGAACATTGCTGCCACCCTCACGACAAAAGAAGATAAACAATCTACAAAATCGTAAGTTTTTATAGACCCATTAAGGAGTTGAAGATGTAGGACAGCTAAGTAGTCTAAAATCTAAGAGGAGAAAGGGTCCTTCAAGGAGATAGGCATAGGGATTGGCTTGTCTAGAGTAAATAAGTAACATAGGAAGAAAATGCGACCATCATAAAAGGAGGTAATGATTTCATGTAAAATATTTAATCAGTTGTGAATGTCAGAGTATGAGCTAGCATAAAGGTATATAATTCCTTGCAACTGTAGACACAAGAAGAGTGGGCAACCAGTCACAGACCTTTCTTCATAGACCTTGCCATATACTCACAGGAAAGGTTGGCGGCTGTGTGGGTAACAGAGACAGCTTCCATTAGTGGTGAAGACCTTGGAAAGGGGAACAATGTGTGCAAGAGAGACATGAGGCCAAAATGGGATCATTTTCTCTGACTTCTCCTATGAAGCAAACATCTTACACCATTGAGGGAAGGACAACAAACCCTCCTTGGGTCTGCACAAGTTAAAAAGCATTGAGACCAGGAGAAGAGACCAGGAAAAAACTCCCTACACTGATGAAAAGGTGGGAAATAATCTTGGGTCCAGACCATTAGAGATGTTCTCTTGTGGGAGAGTAGCATAGAAAACTCTCTTCCACCCAAGACTTATTAATGATACAAGGCAGAGTTGGACTGCCATGGGGAGGAAAAACAGTATCACTGAGAAAGCCTCACCCCAAGGATATAAAAACACAGGGCTTGACTCAGACAAAAGCTGAATCAGAAATGGCAAGGAAAAAACCCTGAAAACTGCCACTAAACTAAGCAAGCATGAAGAAACAAGTAAATGTAATCTACTGCTAGAGAAGATGGAGGGACTTGGAGCTCTCTCTGAGATACATGCCATACAAGAAAGTATAATGTTGATTACAGAACAGAAACATTGAGCAACATGTTCTGGCACCCCAACCTCCAACCCAGACACAAGGAACAAAAAAGGGATTTGATGCCTGTAGTATGCTGAAGCTAATAACAGGAACAATAACAATAAACAACAACAACAACAACAACAACAATAAAATCTAGCTCATTTCCTAACCAGATTGACTCAATCTGCCCACAATAAAGACCATGCAAAAGAGGCATGCTCATTTTCAGGCATAACTACTATTTATTTTAGCTTTTACTGTCCTGTATGTTGTGTCTAGTTTTTGATTAAAAATTACATGATGTGAAAAAAAAATTTAAAAATATGCTGTCAAAAGACAATATATCAACACAATCAGACCCAGATCTGGCCCCGGTTTTGGAATTATCAAACAGAATTTAAATATATGTATATATACAAACAACCTTGAAAAGATAGTCCAGAGCAAAAGACAGTCATCGCTCTGCTTGCAAGACATATAGAAAAATAGACACCAATGGAGAATTGCCAACAACATACATTTCTCATTTCTACATTTTCTTGGCTTCTAGTGAAAATTTTTCTTGAGTGCACCATTCTGCTAGCCACTCTGACAGAAGCTGAGACCAATTCCATTCAACTATCATATAGCATTTAATTAAGGTTGTTATCTATAGGACTCTGAGCAGAAGAGTGAGTCCAACTAGCATTATTGAACTTAGGGATGACCCCAGGCTCCTGGAATGAACTGTTTTTTCTTAGAAAAGCCAGGTTGGAGAGGATGTGGAGAAAGGGGAACCGTCTTACATAGTTGGTGGGAATGAATGCAAGTTGGCGCAGCCACTTTGGAAAACAGTGTGGAGGTTCCTCAAAATGTTGAAAATGTAGGTACCCTATGACCCAGCAATTGCACTACTGGGTGTTTACCTCAAAGATAAAAATGTAGTGAAAAGGAAGGTCCATATGCACCCCAGTGTTCATAGCAGTGATGTCCACAATAGCCAAACTGTGGAAAGAGCTGAGATACCCTTCAACAGATGAATGGACAAAGAAGATGTGTTCCATATATATAATGGGATATTGCTCAGCCATCAGAAATGATGAATACCCTAATTTTGTATCAACATGGATGGGACTGAAAGAGATTATGCTGAGTGAAATAAGTGGAAAAGCCAATTATTATGTGGTTTCACTTGTGGACTATAAGGAAAAGCATTGAGGACATTAGGAGAAGGAAGGGAAAAATGAAGAGGGGGGAATTAGAGGGGGAGAAGAACCATGAGAAACTGTGGACTTTGAGAAACAAACTGAGGGTTGCAGAGGGGAGGGGGTTGGAGGGATAGGTTGGCCTGGTGATGGGTATTCAGAAGGGCACATACTGCATGGAGCACTGTGTATTATATGTAAAGAATGACTCTTGGAACGTTACATCAAAAACTAATGACATACTGTATGGTGACTAACATAACATAATAAAAAATAATAAAAGAAAAGGAAAGAAAGAAAGAAAGAAAGACCAATCGGCCAGGTGGCTTTATCCTTAAGTTTCTGTATTAAAGTGCTCCCTTGGCCTAAAGCATATACTCAGGTATAGCAGGTTGTATTAGTGGTTGCACTAACTCCATATTGGTCCACAAGGAGAAAATCTGGAGAAATTCTATATCCATACAAAACCTCGACAATAGGTCAAGACTGAACTAAATGCCTTTCAGAATTGAGGTAATGTCTTTGATCACTTCCTTCAGTTCAGGGACAATTTCCTTCCCACCTTTTCTAATTGGATGACATCATCATAGAGTTAAATACTTAATGGACTGTCATAAATTATAAGTTATATATCCCTCCAGGAAGTTTTCCTAAGTAACCAAGGATAGTTTCAGTTTGGAGAGATCTTTGCAGTCATCTGCTGTATATGCAATCTACCAGGTTTCCTTCAACATTTCAAGGTCTCTTATAATCATCCCTGAGGTACAAGTCATCATGTTTTGTGGAGGAAGGCAAGCCAGGAATTAGTAGAGTCCCTGTAATAAAATGATATTCACAATATTTGGGCACCTCAAGAGGTGGTACCTCAGGAGGAAAACGCAATTGGACATTGCCTCCAAGTAACCTCCTGACTGGCTGGCTGGGAAACCTTGGGATTCCCAGATAACTGATATGACTGAAGCCAGTTCTTATTTTCTTTTTCTTTATTTCTTCTTTTTCTATTTTTTTTTCTTTTCCTTTTTTTTTTTTTTGAGAAAGATTATTTGAGGGCAATAAGGCCAACTGTGCATCTTTAAATGCTTGACCAGCCAGTTGGCATTTATCTACCCTCCAGAATGACTGAGTAAAGGCAACAATAATGAAGATGGGGAAAATATCAGGAGTTTTGATAGATGTTTTGTGTTGGAAATGTAGGGGTTGGAGCCAATCCCTAAGGTTCCTAATACTTAGTAAGTTCAGGGAACTGGTGGTTACGTTTTGTCAGAGCCACGTGTCAGGGGTGGCAGATCCAGTAGTTAATTACATCTAAGGTGCTTCCAACAGCTTGTAAAAGCCTCATCAGGGCCTTTTTCTTCATGAGTTAATCTTCAAAGGGTGATTTTGAAAGGCAGAAATCATTAATATTGTTTCTTCCTCTGTAAGTCCTGGAGCCTGAGATGTTTTCTCCATAGATGCCAAGTCTTTCCTTCCCTCTTTCACCCCCAAACTGGTTCCTGTTCCAGTAGTCATAACTTAATCTTTTTTTGCAATCATCCTCTGTTTTACCCAGACCTTTTCTCAGAAGGAATAGGTGCACGCAGAACAGGACCTTTTTATAAAACTGACAAAAATCTATTTTGTCCTCCACTATTTGGAGTATGGGCTGCTGTAAGGGCTTTTGGAGAGAAATGTCATTAACAGTGTGGTCATTATCATTATGATATAAGATTTTGCAAATTCAACAGAGGAATCTGAACCAAAATTATTTGAATTATCTCCACCTTCTTTTGGCCAGGTTGACACTCAGGAAATGTACTGAATAGGCTTGTATAATATTGCTATCAGGGAAAAGAAAGAAGAGTCATGCTCAGGAATGGTTAGGACAAAATATCAAATTTTCAAAATAGATCTCTATAGTCCTCATTCTTTTCATCCTGACTATTGCCTAGGAAGTGACCTAGGGAGATGATCCGTTTCTGGCGATAGCCACATTCAGTGACTAACCTACCTTTGTAAGGAAGAGATAAGGGAAGTTGAGTCAGAAGTATTTCTAAGTTAACTTTTGGAGATGCTCTTTCAATGTTCAAACTTACCAGATACGTACTGATGATGCAAGCATTCAAGTATGTCAGCTTTGTTGAGTGGATCATTAGACGGCAAGGGATTCAGGGAGCTCCAAACATGACACAGGTTAAGATCAAGGACCACATTAGTGTGGCCAAACCTTGATTGGACTGGAAGAGCAACACAGTGACCGGAAAAAGTGAAGGCAGCAGTGAGCCATGACTGGTAGTCCATAAAGAGGTGAAAGTTCTGACTTAGTCAGTTTGTCAGAAATGAGTGAAGACCATGCCCCCTGAGATGTACTTCCTTCACCATGAGAATACAGGTCAAATTTATGAGGAATCAGAATTTCTGACATGCACTGGTAATTTCCACATCAGAGACATACAATCCTTTACTTCGCTCCATCTACAGTGATGGGATATGTAGCCATACCTGGTAGTACAATAAATCTGGGCAACAATGGTGACAACTGGGGTGTGTAGGTTTTGATTCTACTCAGTCACATTGGAGAATGGGATCTTACCATGGATGTGAGGGACCCATACAGTTTGACCTGTAGCAGTGATTTATTTCTGTAGTTCTGTGAAGGGTATGTTTCATCTGTGAGTTTGGAGCTTACTATAATAACAGACCATTAGCAACAAGTCAGTAAAAATACAGCAAATTTCATTAAAGGAAATAGTGGCTAGATCTGTGACAATGGCTTTGAATTTAGTCCACGAAGTGGTGTGACCATATGCATTATTGATTCTGTACAGTTGATACTGAAGCAGCCCAAGGGACAAAATCAGGTTTCAGCCTAGCAGAACCATCAGTGAACCCTGCCCAGACTTTTAGGGAGCCTCTGTGAATTGAGAGCCCCTTGGAGCCAATGGCTTTTCTTCACATGGAGGAATGGTGTATAAAGTTTCTCACCAAGGAATAGCTATCACTTATTCTTATAAAGCCAAGATGCTTCTGAGGCCAGCTGTGTTTTAAATATACCATTTACAGTGAAAAGCTGGCTGGGCCTTCCAACCTTGTTAGTTGAGTCCAAGTTGATATATACTCAAATGGAAATATCAAGCAGGGGTGTCACTAGAGTTCCATGGGTCAGGAATTCAGTTTTGACAAGAGCCCAGTAGCAAGCTAATAGTTGCTTTTCAGGAAGGGTGGTAGCTGTGTCAAGGAGACGATAAGTCCAAACCCTTAAACAACTCCCTTGAGTGGAAGTTGCCTTTCTTTGACAGAAGCCTGTAATTGGCAGAGTCATTAGTCACAGAGACTTGCAAGTCAAAGGGGTCATTAGGGCAGTGGAGCCCCAAATGTACAAAGTATGCCACAGCTCCCTGGACAGCTTCCAACACAGCCCATTGTTTGGACCTCACTTAAACCAGGGTGCACTGTGGCTTAGCCAATATAAAGAACCATGTAGAATGCCCAGAGGAGACACATACTGTCTCTAACCCCCAAGCAGTCCAGTAAGGGGTTTGAACTCATTTTGTTGGTGGGAAACTGAAATAACATTTTTTCCTTGACTGCTGAGTGGCTGACATTATGAATCTGCCCATACAGTCTCAAGAAACTTGGCTTGGTGACTCATATAATGCCTTATCATTGTTCCAGTGGGAAACACTCAATCTTCCAAGGTTGCTCGCTATGCAAACATACTTGAAAGATAGCCCATAAGAAAGGACAGTCAGTGTCTCTGCTCGCAAGAAATGCAGAAACATGAGAACCCATGGAGAATTGTCTCTCCACTGTACACTGTAAAGCTAAGCTGTGCACTAAAAAGGATGGATTTTACTTCATGTAAATTATATCTGATTTTTCAAAAACATTCTTTTAAACTTTCATTCAAGAAATCAGAAAAGATGGGAGTATGAGGTAATCTGAAAATTGTTTCTTTTTCTCTGTTGTCAAGAGATTTATTTCCTATGTGAGTTTTTCTAAACATATAATTGGATTAGAACAACAAAAACCAAACAAACAGGAAAACCACGCATGTTCTTAAGTGAAAAGACCTCATAGTATATTAAGCACTTGAATGCCATCAGCACTAATTTATTAAATTGAGTTCAGTCAGCTCTAGGTACCCTGAGAGAACTACTGAGATGAGTGATTACATATCCCTTGAGATTGCAATTACTGATTATTCTCAGAAAAGGCAAGATTTATGATGATGCATTTGTTGACAGTCCACAGATCTTATATTATCAAGTAGGACTAAGTCTTGAAGAATTCCATGAGAAGGGTTGCCTGGGTGGCTCAGTTGGTTAAGCAGCTGTCTTCGGCTCAGGTCATGATCCCAGCGTCCTGGGATTGAGTCCCACATCGGGCTCCTTGCTCAGCAGGGAGCCTGCTTCTCCCTTTGCCTCTGCCTGCCATTCTGTCTGCCTATGCTCTCTCTCTCTGATAAATAAATAAAATCTTTAAAAAAAAAAAAAAGAATTCCATGAGAAGACGTTCCTGTAATTTATTCTTCTAAAACTCAGTATTTTGCTAGTATAAAAATCAATTATTCTAGATTACTTCAGAGAGAGAAAATTTTGGGTCTTGGGCCTATATCAGTGATTCTCAACTCTGGCTGCATATAATTTTCTGAGTTGCTTTACAAATAATAATGCTAGACTTCATGCCTATGGATTCTGATTTAATTGGTCTGGGGTGGGGCTCATGCATTGGTGTTTTTTCAAAATTCCCCTAAGTTATTCCAGGATTATGACCAGACTTGAGAACCACTCACCAATGCAATGGTTTATCCTGACATGCTATCCTCTTTAGCTATTTGGTCCGTGAGAAAATTTCTAATACAAACCTTAGTGTTATTTAACTATCTGAAAAAAATAAAAGTATGCAGAACATTTTAAAAATTTTATGGCTTTGACTTTAAAATTCAAAATGAAGGGTGCAGTGGGTTAAGCTGCTGCCTTCGGCTCAGGTCATGATCTCAGGGTCCTGGGATCGAGTCCCACATCGGGCTCTCTGCTCAGCAGAGAGCCTGCTTCCCTCTCTCTCTCTCTGCCTGCCTCTCCATCTACTTGTGATTTCTCTCTGTCAAAAAAATAAATAAATAAATAAAATCTTTTAAAAAAAAAAAAATGAAAGGTGAAACTCAAAATATCAATTCATTTCAGCATGTCTTAATTTTGGAAGTGGAGGTGGCAAATCAGAACCTTCTGGGTTACTCTTTCAAATTAAAATAGCCATGTTTCCACCAGGAGATTCTAATATTTGGAAAGGAATGTCAGTGGAAGAGGGAGAAATATGCAAGAGTTCCCTGCATGATTCTGGTCCTCACTATGGCTACCACCACTCCATGGTTTGTGGAAAACCACTGATTTCTCTCTTTTGCTTCTAACTTGCCAAAGGATTTAGATATGCTAAAACCGTCAGTGGTCAGCCCCAAGTCTCTACCCTTTTGTTATGTAATCAGATTAATTATTTAGAAAGCCCCAAAATATAAACCTGACAAAAGGAACACTATTGGTTAAGAAAGACACCACAAATTAGAGAATTTAGGTACAGAAATAACCAAATGCTTCCCTACTCTAAAAACTATATAACTTTATTCTAGAAACAGTCACAAACTTGTGCTTAAATGTAAACCACAAAATTTATACAATGAAAAGAAATAACCATATTGGTAAAAAATAAAAGTATCATATTCTGAACTCAAATTTCTCAGTGAAGTTTCTAAACTATTCAGATGAAGTCACAAAAAAATTTCCATTACTTTGAAACCTAAAAAATAGTAGTAGTAGTAGTAATAATAATAATAATAATAAAGTTTCAAAGCTTCCTTTCTATGTATACCTTATACTTATGTCTTGCTTCCAGAGAAAAGTAGAAGGTGATCTCTTTAGAGTCTTTTAATTGCTACTCAAACTATGCTCTATGGACCAGCAGCATCTTAACATCTCAGGACTTGATAGATATCCAGAATCTCAGGATCAGCCTTTTAACAGTATCTGCAAGCAGTTCTTACGCACGTTAAAATTTAAGAAGCACTGTTCTAGCCCACTGCTTTTAAGAGGGTCATCTAGGGGCACCTGGGTGGCTCAGTGGGTTAAAGCCTCTGCCTTGGACTCAGGTCATACTCCCAAGGTCCAGCCCCACATCCGACTCTCTGCCCAGTGGAGAGCCTGTTTCCTCCTCTCTCTCTGCCTGCCTCTCCATCTACTTGTAATCTCTGTCAAATAAATAAATAAAAATCTTTTAAAAAAAATAGTCATCTAAACAGTTATCTGGAAACATCCAGTAGTGCCTATAAATATCTTATAGCCCACAAAATAATCCATTTTAAAGAATTATTTTAAAAAGACAAATATAAGAAATTTAAAAATCTCTTCAGCTCTTTTCTTAAGCCATTGAACAAGATCCTTACCATAGAGCAAGGTGGGATTCCCATTGTCCTCCTTGAATGAAGTTAGTAAAAGACGGAGCTGGAGTTAGCTTGCTGGTGGGCGTGTTAGCGGCCACATTGTGTGTTTCGTTGCTACTCTTTTTATCTCTGTTTCCCATTTCTATTTCAGAAAGTGAACACTACAGGCTGCAATTTGCTAACAAGCAAAAGTGCAAACTGCTCTTGGGGGGAAAAAAAAGAACAAAACACAACCATAGCCTCCACCTGTTCTTTTCATTTCATATCAATGCTACATAATGTTATTTGTCCAGATAACAAACATCAAGGAAAAGCAGTGGGAGAGAAAGCTTCCAACTTAGTTGTGTCCCCTTAAATAAATAAATGGCCTTATATTTTCCAGAATGGTAATGAAAAATCAAGCTAATTTGCAAAAGCAGCCCCGATTGAAACAATAACAGTAGTTATAATAAAATAATAACAATAGCAAAACATTTGCTTATTTGTTCTTACTGATACATCTGGACATTTTCTCATATGAGTTTTCCCGCTTTTGTTAGTGTCTTCTGTCTACCCTTTCGTTCATACTGTGACCTCCAGGTGAGAATGCTTTCATATAATTTTTCACACCAGTTAAGTGATGAATATTATCGTGAGAGTAAAACTCTAGACTTTATGTTAAGATTTGCACAGTAAGTATTTTGAACTGGAGACCATTATGTCATGTACATAACATTTTCACAAGCTGGCAGTCAAAGGGTTTTTTTTTTCTTTTCATAATACATAAAACACAGAATTAAAATTTTTCCAATTTATATAATTTGGTCTTGGTGGATAATTATGCCACTAATAAACACCCTGCCTGAGAGTAGCATGTAGAAAATGTGTTTAGTAAAACCCTTGGCAAGCTGGGCCAACACGTGGACCATGTATGATGTAAAGGGCCAGGCCCTAATAAAGACCATGCTTTGGAAAGAATGCGGTGCGGATTGGCCTGATACACAAGGGAACAAGTCTGCCCTCTCAAAGTAACACCTTGTGCCAAAAATCATAATATGAGATGCTTGGCTCAATGCCGCTGTAGTAGAATCTACCTATAGCCCTTGTGTTTCTGCAGCGGCTGTAAGCCAATCTCCTAATCTCCATAAATAAATGATTGAAAAATGCAAACTAGGAAAAGATGAATTAGGATAATATTTAATTAAATCACGTTTGTTTTGTTTGCTTATTTTTGCCTCCTGTGATCACCTCTCCTTTTCTTGTTTCAGAAGAGCAATTTTGCTTTATATGGGATTAGAAAAGAAAAAAACAACCAGACTTTCATTATGCCTTAATTTAATGATTGTATTTTCCTAACTCTGTTCCAGTCTGATTGTGGTTTCATGCCCTTATCAATGGTAGGAGAAATAGAAGTTTATGAAGTGCTACTCTTCTGGGAAATGGTAAGGGGCTGGGATGATTCTTTCATTACAAAAGGAAATTTAAATAGAATTGGGATCTAGAAAGTTATTGACCTGAAGGTTACTTTATAAATCAAGACTAGATTATTCAGAAAAAGATTGGTGTCCGATTACAGACATAAAGTTTATCCTGCAATAAAAAAATTGAGGGGACAAAAGAAAGTATTTTTTAATAGGGCCTAACACAGCCTATACCACCTATTTTTTATTGATCAAATGAATGAATGAATAAGAATCACAGTATCATTTTGCATATGTGTTAAATTATAGCTTATATTTCAAATGTGCTGGCTAATAAAATTAAATTAGATATGATGGAAATATCATTGTCTTGTCTTATGCTAATTAATGGCAACTTTTTACACAGTGGACCACAGGCTTCTCCCAATGCCCTCCTCTTTTGGAATCCACAATTCCATGGTTTCCTAATTTTTGTTTGTTTGTTTTACTTCACTAGCTGTTCTTGCTACTTTTAGCAAATATTTTGTCTTTTACTCTTATCACTAAATGGTAGAAGCCTTCGGAAAAAATTCCAAATTTATATCCTCAGTCCATAGCTCTCTTCTAAGCTTGAATCTTATAGAACCAAAACCTCAATTATCTTACTAACCTGGAGTCCCATTGGCTCACAGGTATAAAAAAATCACCCATATAGGAGAATAATAAAAATTTGTCTCCCAGTCTTTTCTGTCTCACAAAGTAAGACCATCACTTACTCAATTATTTTAGCTGAAAACCTAGGCAGAAACCTATGCTTGGTTTCTGACTTTATTTACCACCTCCCTAATATGCAATCCATCACCAGTCACCATCACTTTTAGCTCTCTAATATATCTTAAATCTATGCCCTATTCTCCATCCCTACTGTGAATCCTAAACCCTCATCATCTTGTTGCTGGGTTACTGCCAAAACCCAGGTTTGCATGTTGACTCTTCCATTTCCACTCTATTCTCTCCAAACAACCAGAGTGGTTATAATTTTCACTAACCTCCTTAAAGCAGTTCCATGGCTTCACATTAAAGTCAGGAAAAATAAGCTCAGCTGCTTGACCTCTGAGATCTTGCACATATTGCTTTCTCCCACCTCTCCAACCTTGGTTCATGTCACTCTCCCCCTTGCTCCCCAGGTGGCAGCCACTTTGGCCTCCTTTCATGTTGCATGTGACAAAATATTTCCTTTTTCAAGGTCTCTCATTTCTTTTTCTCTTTGTCTGTGAGGTGTCTCCCTTTACTCTTGCTTTGGCATGGCTGGCTCCTTCCCATACTTAGGTCCCAAATTATTTCCTTGCCTTCTCTGACTATTCTGTCTGTAGTACTGCTATGGCATTTTTTTTTTTTTCTCCCCCTGCCATGGATTTTCAGCCATCATGGTTGCATCTGATTTGCAACCATCTGATTTGCTTCGCAATATTTATCACAATCCTTAAGTATCTCTTTCCTTTCCTCTTTTCCCCACTTAAATGTAAGCTTCCTGAGGATAAGAAGCTTGTTTGTCTTGTTTAATCTCCTATGTCTTATAGATTGCAAATGTTCAGCAAATAATCGTTACATAAATAAATGAGGCTGTGAAAGAGTACTTCTCACTAGTACTATATTTAATTTCACAAATTACTGCTCATTTTATTTCCTTAACATCTCAAAAGGTAGCAGAACTAATAACTTTTCCCCTTTCTTCTTCCTTATCTTCCTCCCTCCCTCCCTCCCTCTCCCTTCCCTTTCTTTCTTTCTTTCTTTCTTTCTTTCTTTTTTTTAATTGTACCATGTCTAAAAATTTCATATCACGTGAATTTACAAGGAACTACTTTCTCCTCTTTGGGATAAGCAGTAGTGGTAATGGTTGGGAATGATTATTTTAATCATATAATTTAGATTGTTTAAATATATAGAAGTGCTTAAATAAAAAAATTGCAGACACCCCCTAATTTTGGGGTTCAGGTATATTATACCTCAAAGACCAACTAACTAGTAATAAATTATGGTGATATTATTATTATTATTTGCCATCTGTTGAGTACAAGTAGTGAAGTTAGCTCTGTAGAGAGCTATTCAGAAAAAACATAGGACTTGCTACAGAAGTGAAAGATAGTTCAAGTCTTGCTTTGCTATTCCTCTGGTATCTCTGCTTTTTCTTCCTTTCCTTTCCTTTCCTTCACATCCTTGTAAGGCTAAAATATTCTGAGCATTTTCAGTGTGCTCTTCAGCAGATGTTAGCATGCATATGCTAATTCAACATACTTCCTTCCTACTCATCCCTACATTCACAACATCTTCAGTGTTTCTAAACAAAAACAAACTATCCAGATCAAAATAATTATATACACACATACACACATATATATATATACATATATATATATATATACACACACATACACACATATATATATACACACACATATTTGGAAAAATCTTAGCTATAGGGAACTGCAATTTTTTTTCCTGACAAATTTTGAATTTTCTGTAAAATTGCTGAAGGTCTAAGTTTGAGTTTTCAGAGTTTTCATCAGTGTGTAGGTATCAAGAAAAGAAGATTTATATCTTGTAAGAAAATAAAACAATATGTGTTTTTACATAATTATTTAGTACTATTCCTTCATGTGGAGAATTACTCATACCGAAACAAGCAACTAAAACATCATGAAGCTGTGCCCTGAAAAACCAGCCTTGAAACACTTCTCAAAATGAGCTACCTTTTCAGAAGGTATTTTTACCATTTTATTTTCCATGTTCTGAATTTGCATATTTGTTTATTCATTTATCTGTTAGTTCAACATTTATTAAGCACCCATTTTGTACAATAAAGCATATACTTTGTAAAATATAAAGACTCAGGGACTCTCCTCAAAAAGCTTATATTTCATGTGAATAGACCATTCAACTTTAAACAAGGCCATTAAGAAATGTAGAAATAAAATGATTTCATTTGAATCTTCAAGAAGTAATAAGATCTGATAGACATTGGCGTTAAGAGACAGAGGGAATGTGATGAGCAAAGTCAGAGATGAAAAAGCAAGAGAATTGTGCTCAGAAATAAATAGAATAGTTTGCTTGGAAATAAAATGTAGAAAGAGAACAACATGAATAAGATAAAAATAAAACTATATACTGAAGGGCACCTGGGTGGTTCAGTGGGTTAAGCCTTTGCCTTCGGCTCAGTTCATGATCTCAGGGTCCTGGGATCGAGCCCCATGTCAGGCTTTCTGCTCAGTGGGAAGCCTGATACCCCTCTCTCTCTGCCTGCCTTTCTGCCTACTTGTGATCTCTCTCTCTGTCAAATAAATAAGTGAAATCTTAAAAAAAAAAAAAAAAAACCTATATACTGAGACCAACTTAAGAAAAACCATTAACGCAAGCAAACCTATAAACTTTATTCTATAGGAAATGAAGAATCATTGATAATGCTTAGGTAGGAAAAAGGCTTGACTACATGTGTTTTTATAGGATTAAGATGACAAACAAGATGGATTATAGGGAAGTTATTTAGAGACAAAGAAATCAAATAAGTAACAAAGTGTATCAGACAACTGAGATGGTAATTAGGAATTCAACTGTTAAATGAATAAAAGAGAATAGATGTGATAAATATTACAGACGTGGAATGGATTTAGAAATGAATTAGACATGGATGTAAAGGAAATGGAAATTTTTGAACTTGAATGCATATGGTGATGCATTCCTATAAATGATATTTGACAAGTGAAAAGAAATACAAATATGAGGGTGAAGACACTAAAATCATTCAATGCGGGCGCCTGGGTGGCTCAGTGGGTTAAGCCGCTGCCTTCGGCTCAGGTCATGATCTCAGGGTCCTGGGATTGAGTCCCGCATCGGACTCTGGGCTCAGCAGGGAGACTGCTTCCTCCTCTCTCTCTCTCTGCCTGCCTCTCTGCCTACTTGTGATTTCACTCTGTCAAATAAATAAATAAAATCTTAAAAAAAAAATTAAAAAAAAATCATTCAATACATGTTATGTATGTAAATATATCCAGTTGAAAGGTGGTAATGTTGGACTCAAACTGGGATGGTAAATTCTAGGGGGCTAGAAAAAGAATTGTTAGTTCTTCTGAGCTCACTTTCATTTCAGGAGTGCCTCCAAGTGCTTTAATTTAAGCCTTGGTGTTCAAGGCTTACTAAAGATTATTTGGCCCAGTTACCCATGAACTAAGAAAGTATCATTTCTCTCTCTCTCTCTCTCTCTTTTTTTTTTTTGCACTGCCCTAGCCAATAGGAAGCACTTTATGTATCATAATTATCATAAAAACTCTTAAGACAAGTACTAATATTACCAATATTTTACAACCAAGGAAATAAAGTCATAGAGTAACTAAGTAATTTGCTCATGATTACATAAAGCCAGTGAAAGACAGATCTAGAATTCCTACTCAAGGTCTTCAGTCTGCAGTTAAATCCCACCAGGAATCTTGAATCTCCCAAAACCAAGATTGTCAGGAGTCATTTGAGCCATTCACACCTTGAAATTCGTCTAACAGGTCCATGGAGTGTGGGTTATTGGTTTTCACATATCTACTGAGCTGTAGCCTTCACCATCAACTCTGCTGAGTTTTCTAAGTGAGGCTCAGTCTGCTTTGTGGCACTGGGGGCCTGCCCCATTCTTTCAGTTGGAATCTCACTTATCTGGAGATCATTTTTTCTGCCTTCTTCCATGACGAATCAGACCTTGATCTTCCTAACTCCAGTCAATAGTTTGAGAGTTTCTTCAACCCAGTTTAATGGTGTTAGAGGCGTAGTTCTACAACTCGTCTTACTTTGCTAAGAGATTCTGCACCTCCCTCACCAGAGAAAATCTTGTTAAAAACAACACAAGTGACAAAAAGAGCTGAGACTCATTAGAGCCTTGTCATTGTTACAGCACAAGGCAGAATCCAAAGAAAAATGACGGAAAGACCCACAGAATAGTGTGAGGAGATAATGTCACTTAGAAGAAAGGCAATGGACATTAAAACTTGTTTTACGACCCTATGCAAGCAAATTTCTCCTCTCGGTTTACTTAAATGTAAACTGAAAATAACTATTCTACATGGTTTTTGTGAGACTTAAATGAGATAATTCTTATAAAATACCAAGTATAGTTCTTTGGGTTTGTAGAGTCTAAATAAATGCAGCCATTATCATCCTTACCATTACTTTCATTATTAGGCAGAGGTTCAGTCCATGAAAAGAGAAGCTATTTATCAGTGATAAGAACTAGCATCTGGCAATTTCAAAACCATTTGGAAAGGAAAGAAACTTCAATATAGATGATAATCAGTAAATGTAAAGTTCACTTTAAGCAATTCTAAATGGAGAGATGCAGAATTTTCTGCAAATAGGAAAAAAGGAAAAAAAAACAAAAAAGTGACATATTGGCATAGAAACTGAAAGAAGAGGAAAATAACATGTGACACAGTGAATTCCTATAGAATTTGAATAATGAAAGGCTGAGAAAAATCTACATTATATTAACAAACAAAACAACCACAAGCTATTTAGTGAGAAGTGGAACTTAATATCAGAACCTCACTAGTCCATATTTTAGTAGATATGATTATGCTTAGCTATTTTTATCATTTAGCTCTATGCACTTTCATTCTCTTTTTAAAATTAATTAATTAACTAGTTAATTAATTAATTTGACAGAGAGACAGAGCACAAGCAAGGGAAGTGACTGGCAGGGGAAAGGCAGAAACAGACTCCCAGCAGAGCAAGGAGCCTGACATGGGGCTCTATCTCAGGACTCTGGGATCATGACTCGAGCTGAAGGCAGATGCTTAATCAACTGAGCCGTCCAGGCACCCTGCACTTACATTCTTTAGTGTGGATTGTTATATCAATTGCCATGTTGTCTCCATGAACTGCATAGGTTGTCACCTGGACAAGGTAGATGTTATTTGCTCATAAAATGTTCAGGTTCTTACCAAGCAAACTAAGTGGCTGTACCTTTGCAGAATGGGCATGCTATTAATTGTTTATCAAGTGAGCCCTTCAGAAGACCCTCATATTGTGTTCATAACATTGAGTCACCCAGCTGCTTCTTTAAAAAACAGTTTTGCTGGGGTGGTTGGATGGTTCAGTCAGTTGAGCATCTGCCTTTGGCAGCATGAGCCTTTGGCTCAGGTCATGATCCCAGAGTTCTGGGACTGAGCCCCACATTGGGGTCCCCATTTAGTAAGACGCCAGCTTCTCCCTCTTCCTCTGCCTACCACTCCCCCTGCTTGTGCTCTCTCTCTCTCTCTCAAAAGAATAAATAAAATCTTTTTTTAAAAATCAAAAATAAGAATTTATAAGACCTCTTTTAACTTGTAAAAACTTTATCAGCAAGTATAGAGTAAGTTAGGCTGAGTAACAAACTACTCTAAAATTGTAATGGCTTACAACAATAAAAGGTTTTGTTTTCACCCATATTATATGCCAGCTGAGAAACAACTGTATCTCAGTTCCATGTGATTTTCACAGGATCCTGGCTAATAGCGTAACAGTGTCTATCGTCAAAGAAGGAAAAGGAAAAGAGATTTGGAGTAATCATGTATTGGTTCTTCTTCTTCCTCCTCTTTTTTTTTTTTTTTTTTAATAGTTGACACACAGTGTTACATTAGTTTCAGATGTACAACATGATTCAACATCTCTATATATTATGCTATGCTCACAAGTGTAGCTACCATCTGTCACCATAAACACTATTATAGTATCATTGACTACATTACCCATACTATGCTTTTCGTTCCATCACTGGGAGCCTGTGTCTCCCACTCCCCTGCACCCATTTGGCCCATCTCACACCCCTTCCCTCTGGTAACCATCAGTTTGTTCTCTGTAATTATAAGTCTGATTCTGCTTTTTGTTAGTTTATTCGTTGATTTGTTTTTTAAATTCCACATATGAGTGAAATCATATGGTTATTTGTCTTTCTCAGTCTGACTTATTTCACTTACCAAGTATTGGTTCTTACATCTCAGATTTTAACATTTCATTTTGGCCAAAGCAATGTGTGTGCCCTAGCCTGACATCAACAGGAATGGGATGTATAATACTCTCAAAGGGAGGGACAATAAACAGTTTTTTAACGATAATGCAATATATCACAGAAGGTAATGTTAGCTTTTGTCCCACTGAAGTGTATATTTTAAATTCTCTTTTGTAGTCATACATTCTCATATTCCTATAAACTTGTAACATTTTAGTGTTCTTTTTCTTTAAGATATATAGTTGACAACCACAACCTAAAGATTATTTTTTATATTAAACTATTTTATTTATACCACTGTTACTTTATTTTTTAAGAAGCCCAAAAGCGCAGGCGTTGAAGGATATCTAATAATGGGTTTTCTATGCATCAGAAATCATGTGTGAACCATTTATGGATCAGATTTTCATTCTATTTGAAAACTTGGTAATTTTACCACATATCTTGAGACGGGTAATGTCATAATTCAGTAGAAGACAGTGTTAATTTCAAGGAAGTGAAGAACAAATGGCATTTCTGAGCCTTATTTTTAATAAAGATACTTAATAAAAAACATACACAAGCAATTTAATAATGGCATGCAATGTTAAAATTTAGTAACAAAAGGGGACGCCTGGGTGGCTCAGTTGGTTGAGCAGCTGCCTTCGGCTCAGGTCATGATCCCAGCATCCTGGGATCGAGTCCCGTATCGGGCTCCTTGCTCAGCAGGGAGCCTGCTTCTCCCTCTGCCTCTGCCTGCTATTCTGTCTGCCTGTGCTCGCTCTCTCTCTCTGATAAATAAAATCTTTAAAAAAAAAAAATTTAGTAACAAAAGATGGTTACTTTTAGGACCTTAAATATTTTCTTATGTAAGCAGACACTTTGATTAAGTTAGGTCTAACCCATGTCTCCTAGGCATGTCTCCCAGTCTTATATGGAAACTTCTCATTCTATCAATGATAGAAGTTTCTTACAGGCAATAACAGGAAATAAATAGGTGAAATGCAGGAAACTATGTCACTAAAGAATAACACTAAAATAGACTTTCTTCTAACTCTTCCAGATCTGTAGTATATATTTGTTTGTAGAGTGAGGTATTGGCAAAGGATGGTTTGTGCAAGAGAGGGAAATCTATATTGGAATAAGGAATCTGTGGGTCCATTTGATAAAATTCTGTTTCCTTTCTTATTGATACCAAATACTGAATCTTGCTTATTCATATAAATGAATAGAAATTGATATAAATAGAATTGATATAAATCAATAGAAATTGATTACAGGACAAGTGTATTACACAGCACATGCACACATACACACACACATACACACACGCACAGCTCTGTTAAGAAAGCATAGAGCAGGGGTGCCTGGGTGGCTCCGTGGGTTAAAGCCTATGCCTTCAGCTCAGGTCATGATCCCAGTGTCCTGGGATCAAGCCCCGTATAAGGTTCTCTGCTCAGCGGGGAGCCTGTTTCCTCCTCTCTCTCTCTGTCTGCCTCTCCACCTACTTGTGATCTCTCTCTCTCTGTCAAATAAATAAATAAAATCTTTAAAAAAAGAAAGAAAGAAAGAAAGAAAACAAGTATAGAGCAGTGCTCTTCAAACTGCCCTCCACACCAAATGTGGTCCTCCACCACTTTTTGTATGGCTACCAAATTAAGAAGGTTTTTATTATATTTAAGTGGTTGAAACAATTAAAAGAAAAAATTTTAATGTAATGTGAAAATGATATGAAACTCAAATTTCAGTATCTATAAATAAAGTTTTTTTGACACTTCTATGCTTGCTTCTTCCTGCATTGTCTATGGCTGCTTTGACAGAGACTGACCCACAAGGCCTAAAATATTTGCTGTGTTGTCCTTTGCAGGGAAAGGTTGCTGACCTCTGACAAGATCATTCTTAAATTAAAATTGCTAATCATTTGCAGATGGTTTCTTTTCATTTATATTTGGACAAATATGAAAATATCAACAATCTAGTACTTTTATTTTCTAAGAAATGAAGTATTTGACTAATTGTGCCCTCTACTACTAAATGGCAAATGTTACTTAAGTTAATGGTTAGGTTAGGAATTGTGGAAAATTAACAGTATAAATGTTGTTTTCTTCTACTGAAACAGACTCTTTGTTCTACCATTTATATTAGAAAAGTCTTCATTATTTTCTGAAACTCAACAAGTTAGTAATCATTACCTTTATACTTACAGTTACTAAATGGCACTTCTGTTGTCATTTTTCTGATAGTTCCTTGCATTTTTTGATGGCTTTTTAGTAGCATTTTTCTACCACGAACATCTTAGTGTCATGGTTTGTTGAATGAGTTTCATAAATTCCTTCTTGAGTATGCTATAATGAAATGTTATGTTCTGTGAATCTAAATAAAGTTAGCATAAGATAAAAGGGTAGGGAAAAAAATAAAATGTTTAACTATTTACCATTTTTTCCTGCATTTCAGCATGCCATAGTTTCCAGAGGAAGATGTCATAATAATTATAAACATATATCCTTCTTTGGACAATGTATAGATAGCTGAAAAAATTTTATATAATATGTGTGACATAATAAGAATATATATTTCATCTCTGCTCCTGGTTCTTGACAAAGAGCGACTAAATATTTTGGAATTTCCTGAGTGATAGAAGCATCTTTTATTCCAATGAAGCAACTCTTCATGGGCTCCTAGGTCACTAGGAGTGACTTTACTCACAGTGAAGAGGACACTGGTCACCAGAAAGACCAGGCCATGATTCAAAACTTAGGACTTTCAGTCGTACCTCCAACTTCTGGGGAGGGTAGAGATGCTAGATATTGAATTAATAGTTGATCATGCCTATGTGATAAAACTTTCATAAGAATCTCTAAATCACGGAGTTTGGAGAGTATCCACTCTAATGAACACATGGAAGTGCTGGAATGATGGCATGCCTGTAGGATGTTGGAAGTTTTGTTTCCCTTCCCCATACCTTGCTCTATTTACTTATTCATGTGGCTGTTCTTCTTTATCCTTCATAATAAACTGTTAAAAAGACAGTAAGTGTTTCTCTGGGATTTGTGAGCCTTTCTAGACAATTACCAAACCTGGGGAGGAGGCTATGGGAACCCTGATTTATAGCTGATAGGTCAGAAGTGCAGGTGACAATCTGGGACATGTGATTTGAACTGGAGGGGCAGTTTGAAGGATAATTTTGCTGGGTATAGAATTCTAATTCTTTTTTTTTTTTCTTTCAACACTTCAAGTATTTCACTCCACTGTATTCTTGCTTACATTGTTTCTTTTGAGAAGTCTATTGTAATTCTTAACCTTTCTTCTCCTAAGGAAAGTGTTCTTTTTTTTTTTCTTTTGGATCCTTTCAAGATTTTCTCTTTGATTTTGCTTTTCTGTTGTATGAATATAATTGTAGATTATCCATTGTATTATTGTATTGTATTATTATTATTGTATTGTATTATTGTTGTATTATTGTAATATTGTATTGTATTATTATTAATTATTAATTGTAAATGTAGATTTTTTTTATATTTATTCTCCTTCTTTTATTTGAGCTTCCTGGATCTATGGCTTAGTTTATGCAGTTACCTTTGGAAAATTTATTAATTTCAAAACTTGTCATATTTGAGGCACTTCCTGATGCTTTTTACCTTCAGACAGTTTTTCCCCCTTGCCTTTTAGAATACATGGTAATTATTTGTTGAAAGCCAAACATATCATATTAAATAATGGGACATGAGATATATAGGCACTTAGTGTGAGGATTTGTATTAATCTGGGAACAAACACAGAAGTTTATAATAGCTGTAGGTTCCAGAGGCTTCAGATTTCCCAGTGTTTTTATTTTTTAATCTCTCTCTTGACTTTGGTCTTGAGTACTTCTTAGTGAAAATCTGCATCTTACAGCTTTTTCAGCCATAATCCATTATATTATACTGGCCCACTCTCGGTGTCATATGGGGCTAGTGTTCTACAATCTTATGGTTAAATGTCAGTGTTTGAAAGGTTTTATATCTCTGGTCTGTGACTTCACAGGCATTTTTCCAGTTGAATAGCTTTTTCCTTCTTAGGTGAAACAGAAATGCTAGTCAGATAGAAGGGTAGGATGAAACAAGACAAAACCAGAGAGGGAGACAAGCCCCAAGAGACTCTCAATATCAGGAGACAAACTAAGGGTTGCTAGAGGGGAGGAAGCATGGGCGGGATGGGGTGGCTGGGTGATGGACATTGGGGAGGGTATGTGCTATGGTGAGTGTTGTGAATTGTGTAAGATTGATGAATCACAGACCTGTACCCCTGAAATAAATAATACATTGTATATTAATTTTAAAAAAGAAGAAGATGAAGAAAAAGAAGGGTGGGGTGAACTTGCCCTACTTGAGATAAAGCTCTGGTAAAGTCTTTTCTTTTTTTTTTTTTAAGATTTTATTTATTTATTTGACAGACAGAGATTACAAGTAGGCAGAGAGGCAGTCAAAGAGAGGAGGAAGCAGGCTGCCTGCTGAGCAGAGAGCCCAGCGTGGGGCTGGATCCCAGGACCCTGGGATCATGACCTGAGCTGAAGGCAGAGGCTTTAACCCACTGAGCCACCCAGGCACCCCTGGTAAAGTCTTTTTGCTTAAGAATAGACCTTTGATTTGAAGAAATCTCTAATTGTATTTCACAAAAGATTAATCTTCCCCTGCCAGAGGCAAGAAGGTGTCTCTCTTGAAACTTTACTGTGAGAATCTTGAGGGTGAACCCCTTCCCAACACAAGAGTCACCAACAGTTTCTCTCTCAAGCTAGTCCACACTCGTGCTCCAGCTAATTGTCATAATAACCATTTAAATGTGCATAACAATTTATGGCTCTAGTCGCTTCTGCTGCAGCTGGTTCTTGCCTGTTTGTTTGTTTTCCTGACTTTATGTCTCTCCAGATTTTGTGTCAGTCTGCCTTGGACCCTCAGTTCTCTGATGAGTCCAAGAAAATTCTCACTTGATCTTTTTTTGTTGTTGTAAGGAAGGAAGTGGCAACTTCCACACTCTTCACACATCAGTGATGAAAACAGAAGTATCCCATTTTTGCTTGTTTGTTTGTTTACATAGCTCTTTCTTTTTTAAGATCTCAAGCTCAAATGACACATATTTAAAATTGTCTTTCTGAGAATAAATGAAACAAGATGGGATTGGGAGGGAGACAAAATTTAAGAGACTCTTAATCTCACAAAACAAACTGAGGGTTGCCAGGGGGAGGCGAGTAGGGAAAGGGTCGTGGGGTTATGGACATTGGAAAAGGTATGTGCTATGGTAAGTGCTGTGAAGTGTGTAAACCTGGCTATTTACAGACCTGTACTCCTGGGGCTAATAATACATTACATGTTTACAAAAAAATTAAAAATTTTAAAAAATTGTCCTTCTGTCTAAAATAGATAACCTTCTATGATTACTCGCTACAGAGTAGCACATACATTTGCTTAGCAATTAAAAATGTTGTAATTTTTAGGTTTGGTTTAATTAATAGGAGTAGTCTGATCCTCACCTTAATACCTGAAATTACAAAGTCCCAGAAAAGCCACTACCAGAATTGAGATTTATAAGATTAAGAAATAAACATTTATCATTTAAAGTTGCTAACATATTTCAAAAAAGATAACTTTTATATGGTTAAAGTATATGAACTATGCTTCATCAGAAACACCAGACAGCTTCTAACTGGTTATATGATTAGCATATGGTTTTTACTTAAGTAGCTGTCAAGAACGTATAATCAGTTTTTACAAAATGGAGAGTACCCAGCAATTAATGGCTTTTGTCTGAGGGATGATAGGAGAGAGACTAGACCTTGGCAGAATTTGGCTAACATGGAGACTACATGAGGTTAGATGTCAGAGGTAGAGAAGAGAAAAGGTAAGACGTTGTATCTGAATACGGTTGACCAAGACCAACATCCCGTAGAACACCCGTGTCTTTGTGCTCTATAATCCTTGCATAAGGTAAATGTAAGGGTTTTTAAAAGTAGAAACTTGTTTGTAGGTAGGATGAATAATAAAAGATTAGCTCTACACCCTAGATAACTACTCCTACTCCCGTAATTATGGAGGTAATCAAAGATTAATATTCCTTTCATGAAAAATGGAGATGGAAAGAACATGTTGGCGTAAATCTTATGTATAAACCAACAGGAGTTCAACAGTCTTAAAAAGCAATTTAAACTGAGCACTTCCCAGCTTTGATTTACATTATATAGGCAGCCTGACTATAAAGTTGGCAGTTCTCTTATTACAAATGTAACTCTACCATGCTTCAATGAAACATTTTCCTACTTCTAAACCTAAACCTCTTCTTAAAAATAAATTAACATTTTGATTTTCAATACTGTATTTTAGATGCAGTTTTATGTTACTTTAGAAACAATAGAATCTTTCATTTGTCCTCAAACACGATGGACAGCGCAATTTATGTTTATTAAATTTTGTATAATCATTAATATAAGCTGCAGCAGCCAAGAACCTCCATTTGGATTATTGGCAATGACTTGAAACACTGTAGATAGGATAACAGAAATAAGGCTTTCCCTTGGTGACCCTGTTTTTTTTTTTAAAAAGATCTTATTTATTTATTTATTTGACAGAGATCACAAGCAGGCAGAGAGAGAGAGGGTGGGGGGGGGGGAAACAGGCTCCCCGCTGAGCAGAGAGCCTGTTGTGGGGCATGACCGGAGCCGAAGGCAGAAGCTTAAACCACTGAGCCACCCAGGCACCCTCCTTGGTGATCCTTTTAAAATCAAAGTACCTGTGCTCTCAGTCTGAAACTTGCCACTTCAAAAGACAACAGAGACAATTAGAGTCAAATTACCTAAGTACTGTGTTTTTTTCTCCACCTCTTTTGGAACAGATTTTGATAACAAATACAGCACAGTCATTAGGAACATGGATTTTGGTGTCAGCTGGAATCAGGTTTGAGTCCCTGACCCTGCTACTTCCTAACTGGTTTTATAGAAGTCTTACCCTTTTTAAGCCTCAATGTCCGTTTCCTTAAGATAGATACTAGTAGTACTTACCCCACAGGAATGTTTTAAGTACAGAAAAAGATAACGTCATTAATGTGTTAGCATTGGGAATAGAAGAGAGGAAACATTCAAAACATATTAAGATTATTTTAATAATATTCTTTTAACCGGAATCCCTGAGATGTGTAAGTTTCTCGCACTCTGGGGAAATGGTCATAGAAAACCGAATTAATTCAATAATACAGGAAAAGTTTGCCAAGCAAACTGACTCTTTAAATTTTCATCTGTGACACTTTATCATACTATTGGTATGTGTGCGTGTGTATGTGCGTGTGCGTGTGTGCACGTACGTGTGGGTTTCCTTTTTGGCAGAATAGCCTCCATCTCTGCTACCGTGGATACTCTGTTCATGGGATCAGTGTGCAAGTACCAGCATAGCTAAGGACAGCAGCTGGCTGACACCTACTGGTTGAATCATTTTATCCAGTGGTTGTCCAGCATCTCTTCTGGAGTAGGCACTTCCTACTGTGTACACTGATGCAAGACACAAAGATATACACTACTTAGTGCCCATTCCTGTAGGTCTCCATCTCTGAATCTCTGTCCCCTTCCTCTATCCCCTGCCAACACGATTCTGACAATCTTGCTTACTGTGGTCCATCTTTGTCTCTAAACTTCAAGGAGCCATTACAGGCCTTTGTGAGGATACTGGATTCTGAATCACAAAAGATTGTTTTATTTTTAATAAATCTCCCCTTTCTTGCCTTATATTTGGAACCCTTCCCAAGGCAACACTCTAAGTACATTCTCATAAATAATCTCTTATTTTCTGCCACTACATATTGTAAAGGTTCTTCAGATTTTTGGTGAACAGTCCATACCAAGGATGGATCTTACCCACTTATGCCAGGGGAAGACTTGATCCAAGTTACTGATCTGGAATTATTTGGAGAGAGGCAAGTAGAGGAGGGCTAACATCCTCTCTCAGGCACTGACCTCACATGAAACCTTTAAATGGTCTCCAGACAAGGGAACAATGCTTCCCTCTGGCAATGATGAAATTTCTTAAGCTAATTTACCCATTAAATGCCTCATCCAAGGTCTTGATGTCTCACTACTTTTCTATCATGGCCCTGACTTTGGCATAGAAGACTCTCGGGGGCTATGAATTTAGATTCATTTGAAATTACACCTCTCCTGTGATCAAATGATGGACCTAAATGCCAGCCTGTTCTGCACATCAGCTGCAGGAGAGGATCTCAAACACTGCCATGAAAGTGTTCTGCCTTTACAGATCTGGATTGATAGCTGGCTGACCTATGGCTGCCATTCTTTTTTTTTTTAAGGCTTTTATGTCAGTTATAAAAAGTCAATCTGCTCCACAGTTCCCATATTTATTCTCAGTTCTTTCAAGTTCTAGAGCATTAGCTCTTAAACTTTGCACTGCATTAAAATTTCTTGGAGAGCTTTTTAAAACATAGATTTTTGGACCTCAATCCCTGAGTTTTTGATTCAATAAGTCTGGGAAGGGGCAAGACCCCATATGATGCTAGGGCTAGGGTCTGGGGACCACACTCTGGGAACCAGTGTGCTAGAGCCATTAAAAGCCAAGCTTTCTCTTCCTTGTTTCTTTTCCTAATATACCATAAATAAGAATGTATGTAACTGTGATGCTACATCATGACTGAATTACGACATTCAAATTCCCATCAAAAGTGGAATTCCTATTTCTCTCATCAGCAAGCAATTAGATTCCACAGTCTACTCCTGAGAATCTGCTTTCTGATGTGTCTATTGTAACTAAAATTTTCAGTTTGGATTCCTCCACAAGCCGACCCTGAAACAAAGATTTGGGTGCAAGTAGTTTATTTGGGAGGTTTATGGGTCTGTCCTGTCAGGACACAGGACTCACACAGAAATTTAAGCATAGAAGCCTTTTTATATAAAGAGGTATTAACTATAAAATGAGATTGGAGTGACAGAGATTAGCTAGTAAGTAGCAAAGAGAACTCTAAAGAATAAAAACAATAGCAGATATAAGGAATAGCCTCTATCCCCAATACTGACAGACTGCCAAAGGAAGAACCTGTGGTAGAGGGGCTCCACCACTCTCTCTCACACACACACACACACACACACACACACACACTCTTCTTTCCAGGACTAACAACCAGACCCTTTTTGAAGGGGATGCACCTTGCTTCCATGAGTTCACTGAGGCTGTGAAGAAGCCTAAGTGGTGTTAAGAAGAGCCATCCCCAGGGAAATGTTGTACCAGTGCCACTTCACTGCCAAGCTACTCTATGGGCTGCGTGGAAAATTATTCATAGGGATGCTGTGCTTGAGGCACTTTGCTACAAAACTCTCAGAGAGTTGTGCCAAAAGAAGCTGTTCATAGAGAGTTGACTGCCAGGTGCTACGGAAGCTTCAAGTGCTGCTGTAGCTTACCTATTGGAACATACTGGAATCTGGAATCCGGTGTCTCTCCAGCACCCTCTACTGAAACTGTTTAATGTTATGACAACTGACAGGGGAGATATTCTAAAGGGGTCATCTCTATTGTCACAGAGTAGGAGATAAAAGGTAGATTTGGAACAAATGAATTGATCACTGGCATAGGAAGCAAAATGTGGAGGTGAGGAAATTAGATGGGGAAAAGAGAAAATTAATAAAACTTCATTTATGAGCAGGTTACTCTTTTAGGAAACTGGAGTCCATACCACTGGGCATTATCTGATAGGATTTCCAGAACACATGTCAGAGAAGAAGCCTGGGGTTCTTGCTCACAAAAAGAAGAAGCAGCTGGGGTTCTTGCTCACAAATTCCCTTTTCTCATTAATCAGAATCACTCCTACAGGTGCTTCTTGCCTTATACTTCTGGTCCATCCATGCAAACGAAGGTTAGGTCTGTAGTCTGAGAACAATCCCAGGCAGAGATACATAGTTAGCAGTAGGCTCACATGGAAACCCTGTGAGGTTACCACTTGGAAAGCCCAAGCAGACATAGGCAGGCATGGCATCAACAGCATTAACCCCATCATCATAAAACCCTAAAACAAACAAACAAACAAACAAACAAAGAAAACCCAGAAACTACTTCACTCCAAACCAGAGCAAAGTAGAAAATAAAAGAAGCATATATCCAAAATTCAGTTTAAATAAAACTATGTAGGCATTTCAGATGGTCTGTATCAATTCCACAACTCCTGCCCAAGCTCTAAGACCTTTTCATAATGATAATGGTTAACACGTGTCAAATACTTACCATGTTCTAGGCAATGTGCCCACTAATTTGTTTACCTCATTTCTCACTCACAGTGAAAGAAAAAGTTAGATACTACTATTGTTATCACATTACAGCTAAGGAAATGTTGGTCTAAAGTTTAAATTAGTTGGTTAAGTCTCCAAAGACAGTAATTTCTGACTCTTACCTCTGGTCCTTAGATTCCTGATGCCACATTCCTGACCACTGGGCTGTGCTCCATGAGCATTTGCTCTGTACACTGTACTCACTCAGAAAATGTTAATCAATGATGATGGTCTTAAAAATGAGAATTCTGGAATTCAGTCGTCTAAGAAATATTAAGTGACATTCTCAGATACCATAAACTGCCAGATTTGTCTCCTTGCTTCTCATCTCTTCGAATTCAAAATATTCTGTACACTCAGTTTGAATACTGAATACTCTGCATTCTCAATATTTTGGAAATACTTGCTTTTTTTTTTTAATCTCTTCTCTCCGATATAGATCAATGCATTCTGACTCAATAGTGTGAATCTATTCCGGTCCAAAATATTTATTTTATCTCCTAAACCATACAATGCTCTTTTATTTTTAGCTAGTTACATATTTCCTTACATTATTGTTTTATTTTTATGTTAATGTTATATTTTATGTTATGCATCTTTTTTTTTTAAAGATTTTATTTATTTATTTGAGAGAGAGAGACAGTGAGAGAGAGCATGAGCGAGGAGAAGGTCAGAGAGCGAAGCAGACTCCCCATGGAGCTGGGAGCCTGATGTGGGACTCGATCCCGGGACTCCAGGATCACGCCCTGAGCCGAAGGCAGTCGTCCAACCAACTGAGCCACCCAGGCGTCCCATGTTATGCATCTTTTAATCGATAAGCTAATAAACTCTTTAGGGTTTATTTAGAGAATTCTCTATCATGAATCATTCATATTTGCTACTTTGTCACTGTTGAGTCCATATTAATTCAATAAGTGTTGTTTGAATAGGCACTATTAAAAGTAGGAATAGCAACAAGAAGACATGGACTTTTTGGTCTTAAAGAGAGAATTAACAAGAAAATCCCATTATCCAAATTCAAATTGTTTCATTTAATCAAGGTTCTACTGTACTATGTTCCTTTTCTTTTCTGTGTAATTAAAGCCCTCCCAAGCAGATTAAATAAGCAGAAACAGGGTTTTCCTTAATTTTATTCTCTCTCTTAAATTCAACCAGCATTAAACAGGGAGATGTTCCAATCTCCCAGTCAGAAGTAATTTCTTCCTATTCCAAAACAACTCCTATAACCTCTAAATTACAATTGCTCAGTGAACGCCACAGAGTAGAGGTTACCATCTGTGAGAGTCATCTATGTACTTACTCATGTTATTTACTAGATTGCGAGATCCTGGGGTTCCCAAATTTTAATTTTGAATCCACAAGCAGAGGGATTAGTACATAAAACACTCCATAACTATATGATGGATCTAGTTCGATGTACTGATATCTGGAAATATACCTAGCAAGATAATAGTAAGCCTAAATGACAAGCAAAGCTGTAAATGTTTTCACGTACTCTCCTAATCTTATCTTCTCATTAATATGTAGTAGAAGTATACAATGATCATTTCACAAATAGAGAAACTAAGTCACATAGAGAGTGAAGTTAGGGGTAATAACATGTTGAAACTCCAGCTGAACATTGTGCCCTCTATCATATGTTTTATTTAACCGCTCCATTTTGTGCTAATAACCAGGGCACCAAACGCTCATGCCTATCTTGTACTTAGGTATTATATTTTTATCAGATGTATGCAGTGAGGTTCAAAAAGGTTAAAGACTTTATCCAAGGACAGGCAGTGCAGGTAGAGTTGAAACTCAGGTGTTTTTTACTCCCAGCACCACCCATTCATTTATTCCATGGTTACTACCACCCAGTCAAAGACACAAACAAAAGGCACAATTCCTGACCCCAGAAAGTTTACAGTCTGATTTATGAATTGATTCTGAAGACCAGTGGAGTTAGGGAAAGGCAGCTTAGGTGATTGTTTTCCTTCCTACACAACACTTTCTCATCCTAAAGGTCACAATGGTTTTAGAGTAAATGTCTCAGGTTTTAGTGTGCATAGTGAATACCTGAAGCACTAATTAAAATGGCAGATTCCTAAACTATATCCTCCTGGCAACTACCGTCCAAGTTAATAATGATGCAGGTCACCTTTTCAGAATCTTGTGGAAAGAGCTCTTTCAAAAGAGAAGTGATGAGCATTGAGTTCTAAACCAAAGCCAGAACAAAAAGCATGCATAGATAAATTGCCTCTCGTCTCCCCAGACTCAAATAAAAAGCAAAAGAAACAGAACTCTCAGAAAAACCAAAACACTGAACAAATAAATGAAAATAATAAAAAGCAAAAACACACTTATTTCTTTTGTATAAAGGCAGACTCTTTCCTACCAAGTCACAGAGGCTCCACTTTACAACTCTTAGCAGGAAAGGGAGCACCATGAGGGCTTCTGAGAATGCCGCTCTGCGGAAGGACTTGTGAGCACACGATGAGCATCTCTTCAGATCATCACTGAGACACTAGCCTTAATTAAAGGAAAACAAGAAGGAAGGCAGAGAGGGAGGCCAAGAGGTAGAAAAGAGGGGGTGTAAGCAAGCCTGAAAGAAAGAGCAGGAAGGGAGGGAGGGCAGAGGCGGAAAAAAGATGGTGAGAGTGTCAAAAACTGCAGTTGCAGAAAAACAAGAGTAGATTTAGAGAAAAAGGGAACAATGCCATGCTCCACTATTATAATCTGGAGAGCCAGAGAGGGCAATTCTACTGCATGCTTTATTAAACTGACTTCTCCATTTCTCCCCAGGCTGGACTGCACAGAGGAAATTCATTAGCTCCATTTAAATGCACACCCCAGAGCCCACCTTCAGTTTCCAGCAGAGCACAACACATTTCACATTGGATAAACCACTATGACTCTAGAGAATGATTTTTTTTTTTCAACTTAAATCAACCTTCATGGAACAGTTTGTATTGTTATGATTTTTTCATTATATGTGAAGAACTACTCTATAGACAAGGACTGGGTAAAGTCATTATACTAAATAATTCATAGTAGAGAATTTTGTTGTAATGAGATCAACAAGGCACTAATGCTCCAGGCCATTGGCCTGGGCTTAGAAATAATTTTATTATTGCAAACTTTTTTCCCCCCATATTGGTTCTTGTTAAAATGGAATTTAACTGTGCAAATAAGCGTACATATATTTATAACTCACCAATGAATACCAGTTACCCATAATCAAAACTTTAGAATCATTTTTAACTGCTCATGTGTAACACCCACATCCAATAAATGATCAAGTTCTATTCTCTACTGGTTTTCTTTGATTCCCCTTGGATCTTCCAACAGTGTCCTCTCAGATGGACAGTCCTTTACTGTCCCTTAAATGTGGATGATCCTTTGAGACTTTTTTCTCTTACTATAGACTCCCAGGATTAAAATGTCCATTTTCATAAATTTAATTACCACTTCTATCCTGATAGCTTCCACAATTATGTTTCCAGACCTCACACTCTTCTTAATTTTATTTGTATATTATCAACTGTCTAGTGGTTCTTTTATATGCATGTAACAAAAACTAATGTGCCAAACCAAACTTATCCTACAACCCCCAAGCCACACTTTTATCTCCCCTTATAACCATTAACTCAGAGAATGACATCACATTCATCTAATCGGCCATGCCAGATGTTCCTTACTCTACCACTCCTCTTTCAAATTATCACCATTGGAAACACATTTTTAAAAGGAGAAAGTGATGCCTCCCAGCCATGGGATCCCCTCTACTGAGAAGGTTATGACAACAGTAGTCACTAACTTATTAGAGTGACCTCCTTCTAATCCCATGGACATTACAGACAGAACTTTGTAGACAAGGGAAGGATTTTTCTATGGGAGACTTATAGAGATCTATTCCTGAGTTTTTGTGAGGAATCCCTGCGGAATTTTCAGAAAAGTCTGTAGTGATACTTTGGGAAGAACAATAGCCATCAAGTAAATCTGTAATAACTATGTAAGTTATTTCAGTGAAATGAGACTGAAGTCAAAGGCTTCAACATCCTTGAGTCAAAGGCTGGAGAAATCAATTGTACCATTGTAATAAACACATTTTATTGTAGAAGCAAGGAAATGTAGGCCATTGAAGGTGAGAAAATGCCATAAACTAAAGTAAATATGACTTACATACCTTTCAAATTGCAGTTGACTTGATTTTAAGGAGAATTTATGTGATTTTTGGAAAGTCAAAATACAAGTTGAAGAATTATAATAATTGAATTTTTATTCCAGTGACATATAGGGATGGGTTAAAAGAAGCAAAGTTAGATAAAGTAGGGTGTTTGTCAATGTGATTTGCTTTCAGAAATGGGTGAAGGTACTGCCTTGCTAGTTGCCCAGTAAGGTTCTGGGAATAAAGATAGGATTCATCTAGATAATGGAGAGCTACTGGGAAGCTAACAGGGATGAGAAGATATTGTGGCAGGCACTTGACCTCCATGAACAGGTCTAATATTTAGAAATCAAGTTCAAACCTGACAGCCTTGGGAAATGCAGCATTTCAGGAGCCCGGCAGTAAGTTGCCTTCCTAATTACTGGCTGTCATACCAAACAGGTTCTTCACCATCATACATCCTCTCCCATAGTCCTAGATAGTCTCACCCAAGTCCTAGATATTGACTGCAAATATTCACATGCCCTGAAGAGCTCTATAGAAAAGCTCTCCTTCACCAGATATTCAAAGGCGGTGCTCTTCATTCTTGACCTTGCATCAGAAAGGGTTTTAACACTTAAAAAAGGAAAATGTTAACCATTATTTTTCACACTATAGACCTATAGATTGAGAAAGTTTAGGACTAATCTATGCTGGTTCTAACCGGGATCAGGAGGCTTGCCCAGTGCGAAGCCTAAGATGTCATAATGACTGGCACACCATACTCCAGTAGACATGTTTCAGGTGCAAGAGAGTTTCTTCAAGGCAGGCGAAATTTGTAAGCTATATGAAAATATGTTAACTGCGTGCGTGCATGCACTGGTGTGTGAGGTGTGTGTATGTGTGTGTTTCTGCTAGTGAAGTATAGGAGTCACTTGCCTGAATGTAATCAAAGCAGTGAGAATCATCATTGAAGTTAGAGTCAGAGGTCTCTGGAAGAAATGAGTTATTTGCAGCCTATTACCTGTTAAGGAGGGAATTTTCATTGGTTCTCCACAAGGGATCAGAGACAGTCAACCTCCCTAATAGTTTTTGCAACAGGAATTTATCTTAGAGATAAAATTCATGAAATAATGAGGAAATTTTATCACATACTTTCTCTTCTGTTGTTGTAATTTCTAACTCTATAAAGGATGTCCACAGCCATCACTCCCAGGTCCTTGCCACCTTCTTAATTTTAAAGACTTCTCTGCCTGATAAACTTATACACTCTAACAGATATGGGAAAGTATTCTGCCCAAAGTTTCTTTTTTTTTTCTGTTACACAATCATCAGCTATCAAACATTGTGAAACACCCTATATGATTTTTTACCTTTATATTTTTAGATTTCTTCGACTAGAAAATCACTTCTACAATTTTGGCCCTGGAGACCAGAGAGCTGGCAGCGTTGCAGATGATAGCATTTCTTGGCTGTGATATCCACATCTGACTGCCTGCATTTCTCCTTTTCCTGGGCTTAATGGGAACCTTGAAGCCATAGTCAAAACACAATAAATGCTGTTCTTAGCCCTCCCTCCTGCCCCGTTGATACTTTTCATGAATATAATATATTTGTTTCTATTTCTTCTTTCATCCCTTCTCCTTTTTTTCTTCTTTTGTGATTACCTGGAGAATTATTTCTTCTAGCTCCAGAAGAGCAGCTGCTGCTATAAAAGTCCACTGAATTTTATCCCTGTGACAAGGAATCTTACACTGTCATAAAGATACCTTTAGCATCCCTCTGCATCCTTAGGCACAGAGGAGAGGAATGCCTCTGGGAACACATAGCTGCAAATAGCCTGAATGTTGCCAAGCATCAGAGAGCCCAGATCTGGCTAGTGGTCAGCTCAGGCCCTGGTATCTAGCCAAAGAATGCTGGGAGACCTGCAGGGGATTTAAAGCTATTAATGACCCTGGCCAACATATTTTTTGCAGTAAAATTAGAATAGCGGTGTCTAGTCAATATCAACATTACATTTCAGGGTTTATTTTCTTTTGCAAAGCTTTTGGAAAGTCCACCAATCACAGCAATTTACCAATTGGTAAGCAATATGATTCCTACAGGTCATCTGGGAATTATTATGCCTACATAAATTAACACAGAAGCAAAATAAATCATCTGTATAATGTTTCCAAACCACCACTTCACTTTGTCAATGTAGATTTGATGTAACTTATCGTGCCATTTATTAAAATGTCAATAATGGTCTACTGAATCCCATATTAAAGTCTTTACCATCACTGCTTTTGATTGGCTTCAGTCTGGAAACTAGCAGGCTCAACAACTTTCTCAAGTCCCCATTTAAAGTGTTCCATGTGGCGGGAGATGCTTTGCACCTCCAGATTAAAACCCATGCTCAGAATCTAGTTGCTACTAGATCAGCCTTGACTCAGTGCCCCACTCAGATAACAGGGTCTACTGGACCCCAACCCCAGGCTATTCTGTGTCATGTTTTTACAACTGAGCCCCATTCTTTTTTGAGTTCCGGTAAATGACCTAGTAATCATGTCTTCTTTTGAATCAGTGTTGTGAGGTTTTTGTTTTGTTTTGTTTTTTTTAACCATCTTAAATCTCATATGCTTAGGGAATCTGCCATCATGTAAATCTTGAAGAAAGATCGGTCCCTGATGGGCAGCCAAGGAGAAAAAAGGTATTTTCTGTTTAAAAAATATAAAAAGCAGTTAATGGGAGCTCACATGTGATTTAAATTTGTCCCATTTGACTCCTCCTGCCAGGGCATTTGAAATAAATGTTCAAAGAAGCATAAATGATTCAGAATTCATTTGGGCAGAAGTAGTACAGCATCCTTAGAAAGTGATAGTAACAGCAAAAACCCAGCTTCCTCATTCCCACCCATGATGCTCCAGGTTTAATTATTTCAGCTGATGGCAACCAAGAAAGAAATCAGAACCTTCTTTGTTTTAGCAACCTGGATCCGGAAAACCACACAGCAAGAAGCTACTGGCTGCAGAGACAGCTCGACTTCGGAGTGTCAGCCAGCCCAGAGTCTCCCCGCCTGCATAAACCAGCAACTGAAGCAACGATTCCATGTCGGACTCCCATTACGAAGCCATTATATTCACGTTTATGTTCACGTGCAACTTGTTTTTGAGTTAACCTATGCACCTTATGCCTGCCCTGGATTCATCTTTCTCCGGAAGCACCTGCAACTAGGTCCACTCTTCCAGGACTGATTTTGTTAAAGTGAGTGAGATTTGGTCAGAACAGGGTTTCTCTCAGCCTGACCCCTTTTTGGTCCTGTCTTCAGAGAACTGATAGTGTGTTAAGTGTTGAGATAAATGTGGGAGGCGGGGGGCAAAATAGATCTTCCAGGAGCCTGAAAGAAACTGAGCTACACTAAGCCAGGCTCAGAGTGGTGTTGCTTCAAAATTATAGGGAGTAACTCTCAAAATTGTTGAAGAGTAATTGATTTTTATTACAAATTTTCTTGGAGGAGCAGTATTAAAATTTATAAAAATTTACACGTTCTTTCCATAGGTAAACTTCCTTATGTTCCCTTTGAAGTTGTTTTCTCACTGCAGCGGCTCCTATTCTTTCCATCCCAGCTGGCCCCTCCACCCCCGCCACCCCGCCCGGCACAAGCCCCTCCCCCTAGTTATACACTCCCAGTCACCCAACTCCTCTGAAGGCCTCAGGCAGCATCCCCTCCAGGAACCTCTCCACCCAGTTCCTTCACACCCCCATTCCCATAAATAATAGCCCCTGAGGGGTGCAGTCCCTTTTCCACTTGGGACTTACTTGTTTTGGCTAGAAATCGCCCCTTAGGAATTCTAGTTCTTCCTTGGGAAAATGACTTGTTGATCACCTGTCATATGCAGGTATAGCTCTGTTACACATAGAAATGAGGTAGAAGTTATAAAAAGAATGTTTTTTTTTACCATTTTGTTTTGTTTTGGTTGATTTAAATTTGAAAAGAAACTTTGAGTGAAATTATGCATGATTCTTATTCTATTTTTCATCATTGCTGAATTAAGGATTTTGTAATAGAGAATTTCAACAACATCTAGAAATAAGAAAACCGTTCCCTGCATTTGGGGTTTGTTTAATTTTCCTTTTCTGTAAAACAGCTGGAAATTCATGTAGTTTACATCATCAAATAATAGGTTGTATATGAGGACTGAGAAGCAGGACTGTGTAGCATGCTCATTGTTGGTGAAATCACTTTAAATGGTTGAGGAGCTGAGGAGTCTCTGACCCTGAAAAATATCTAAAAGCTGCTGAAAGAGGAGAGATAAACAGTGATTCTGACGCAGCTCTTGAATGACTCTGGGAAAACTGGGGGCAAGAAGTTATTTTTGTCAACAAAATAGCCACACAATTTCATAATTTGTCAGTACACATTCATAGAACACAGTGGAGAGTCTGCCACTTTTCTGTTACCTCACAACCTTAGTTCCTGCTCTACAGGGCCCCTTGTGGACCATCTGTTACCAGAACTCAGTTAACAGACTCTAGAGGGGTCAACTCACTAATCTGGGTGGAACTAATTCTGTGGGGCCTCCTTAGCACTTCTCAGAAGAAGGAACTGGGATCATAAAGGGTACAGGGAAAACCCAGAAGGAGGCATCCCTTGTTCCATTGCTAAAGTACTCTTGGAACAGCTAACACTGCCCTGTGGCTGCCGGGATTGCCGTTCTGACCAAATCCTGGGGATCGGCCTATGCAAAATTATGATGGAAAATACATGGGTATTTTGCTCTAAGAATGTAGAGTTGTGCAAAAGTCTACACAGAGAGGGAAAAAGAAGGTAAGTATCAAAGACTCAGTGATTGAGTGGGGAAGATGAATTGGGAAGAGGCTGCAAGAGAATCTCAAGAGAATCACACTTACTCAGCCTGGGATGAATAAAAGTCAACATTGCACTGCTATTCGTAGAGTAAACATCCCTGGGAATGTTACTAAAAACTATATAGCAGGACCTGCTTAAGAAAGAAAAACAGATTGCAGAGGCTATTCACGGACAGAAGGGATGATACGGTGGTGAGTTTTTAGATGACTGAGCTAAAGACCACCAAGCTTCCACCAGCATGGCACAAACAGTCTACCTTGAAAATCATGCCCTGCTGAAGAATTCTTAGAAATAGGAAACATTCTAGCAAACAGGCTTTGAATAACCAAGTGTGCCTCCTGCATAAATTGTTAACCGCACATAGGCAAGCCTTCCCAAAGAACGATTTCCAGGTTATAGAGCCACAAGTCTATTCCTAATCCTGGGGACAGAAGGATACAGCTGAGAGAATGGATCTGCTCTCATTAGTAAGCGCCTTAAACTATACATCTTAGCTACAGACAGTTTCTTTCTCCTAAATATGCTCTTGATTACAGGAAAGTTCTCTATGTATTTACTTAGGGAATTTTTAATTTATTTAACCAAAACATCTCCAAATAGCAAGATACTCATATAGAGATCATAACTCAAACTTAGTATTACATGACTTTGGCAATGTTATCTAACTTCTCTAGGGCTCAGTTTTCTCATCTATACAATTTGGAAATATAGTGCTTTCCTCACAGGTTAACCAAGAAAATCCATGTAAAGAATTTTGAATGTGTCAATACCTAGGTATAAGCTCAATAAAATGTTAGGTAGTGCTATAAAAGTGGTCAAGATTCTTATCATCATAATTATTTGACTAGAAATACCAAATGCAGCTATGTAAACATATGTTTCTTATTTTATTTCGTTACAAGGCCTGAAGAGTGTGAAGTTTGGGAAGTGATGACCATGGGCAAATATGTTTGACACATTTACCTTTAGTAGAAAGAATAATATATAGTTAGAGATGACAGCCAATGATTTATGATCACCATTACCAAAAAATGATACTCAATTAGTTCAAGTCATAGAATTTGAGGCAAAAGAAAAAAAAAGAAGGAAGAGGAGGCAGAGAAGGAAGGAGTAAGAGGAAGAAACAGTACAAGAGGAAGGAAACAAGAAAGGAAAGAAGGAAGGAAGAGGTTATGTTGCTTTATGTCAGGTTACTGGAAGAATCCAAGAAAACACTACTGATCATCTGTCTGTCAGAACTTGAAGAGAAGATTGGGTTTACCTAACATAATAGGATTGCCATTTGCTAAGGTCTGAATGTGTCCACCCAAAATTCATGTTGAAACCCTAACTGCCACAGGTAATGATACTAATTGGTGGGGACTTTAGGAGGATATTAGGTCCTGAGGGCGGGGGATTAGAGATTTTACACAAGAGATTCCACAGAGCTCTCTAGGCCCTTCTGCCATGTGAGGATATATAACAAGAGGTCTGTGACCTGGAAGAGGGCCCTTATCTGGCCGTGCTGGCACCATGATCTCTGACTTCCAGCCTCCAGAATGTAGAGTAATACATTTATGTTGTTTATAAACTACTCAATCTGTGGTATTTTGTTATAGCAGCCTGAATAGACCAAGACAACTGGAGATATATGGAGCTGATGATATAGTTAGTCCTTCCTTCACAGTTTGCTTTGCAGGATCTCCTGCTTTCCAAGTTTGCTCCCAGAGTTGGTAGGCTGGTAGCTAGTCAGGAGGAAGTAGGGGGAACTAAGGGTGCTTCAAAGTAGTTATTTTAGGAGACAGCTGCTGGGCCATAGAGTTTTATGGGGTGGGCCCTCACCTCATAAAATTCAAGAAAAAATAAAAGGAAAGATAAACGTGAAATTTGTGTTTTAAGGGAAAGAAACTGGAGTCAAAGAAACTCAAGTTTGGGTGGCAATAGAGTGATAACAGACTAACTAATGAAGGAAAATGCAGATTGCAATTTTGAGTACTCCGTGGAATGTTGGCTTGTCTTGCTGAGGGAGGGACAATAAATAGACAGAGCTAAGCCAGAGAATCTTCAATCCAGCCATCACCACTTTAGATTCTTTGAAAAAAAAATTCGTTTTAGTTAAAGTGAGAATTTACAACAACAATTTCTTCAGGGGAAAGACAAAACAAAAGCAAAGCAAAACACAGAAATCCATCTGATCCCAACAGCTGCATCAACAAGAGAACAACTTTTAAAATGAATTCTGCAAATGTTAAGAATTTTATTAAAACATTTACCCAGAAACCATGCATAATTTCCTAATGTTGCCCAGAAGTGATTGCCAGACAGATCTTAGAAACTAACATGGTAGAGTTTTTGTTTTGCATGCTGAGCCAAATCAAGTAGCGTTTAGACAGTCATGTTCTAGAACATGGAGTTCAGTAAATACTAGATGAGCACCTAGCATATGCTGGGCATTGTTGGAGAAGAGAAGAAAGATGACCTCACAGTGAACCTGTGCATGTGGCAAATAACACTACAACAACCTACAAGGGCCTATGAAATCTGAGTGTCATTGCCTCGATTTCCGGATAGGACAGAATCAAAAGAAGTTCTCAGGACCTGAGCTCTGTATTTTTTTTGTTTTTGTTTTTGTTTTTTAAGGCACACTATTTAGGCAGGTGCAGACCTTCCCGTAATTCTCCCCTATAGACTTAGAACTGCTCAGCTGTGAATTTAGAGATTCTCTAAAGGACCCATCTCTTTTCATATATAAAATGCTCTCGGTTATAAGGTGCAATATTTGACATTCCTCTAAAAACAAAGACAAAGCATGGGAAAAAATAGGAAAGAGAGAGAGAGACACACGTTCTGGAATTCTAACAGCTGATTTCTGCAAAATCCATCCTAAATCCACACTGCAGAAGTAAATAAGACTTAAACCCAACATTCAAAAAAGGGCAGGTAGGGAAACTTGTATGTTTCAACATTGATACCGGATGGAGGAAGGGAGGAGAAACAGCTCCCATGAAAACTTGAACTACAATTTACCACTTTTGCAGGTATGCAGCCTGAATTCAGAGTGCTCATGTGGTCCAGAAATCCTCAGTAGAGGATTTAATTTGAAGTGGTCTCGGCTTGATAGTGCCCTCAGGTGACTGGCAAGAACAAACACAAAAGCTTCCCTGGAAGAAGAAAAATGAGAGTTCAACACAGGACAGTGGAATTGGTAAGATGCATCAAATGGGAGGGGCATCCTGATTTCAGAGATATGCAAATGTCAATAAAGTGCATCCTAATCTGAAGAAATCAGGCAGCTGGTGTGAAATTCTGCTTGGTCAAGCAGAGTGGTTTTCATACATGCTAGATTATGCAAAAGCCATGTGGATTTTTTTTTTTTTGTCTTCACTGGACTTGTTCTGAGATTTCTTTGTTCTTAGGTGCTGTTCTGATTTTGGCCATCCTGAAGTTTTTGGCCTAAAGCATCTCTATTTGTTTTGAGTGCATTCTCCTCCTTGTTTCTTATCTCTGGTTTTATAGTACATTCCTGAATTTCTACTTTTTATTAATTATTTTATTCAAGAATATTTATTCAGATGACTCAGAACTTCATGAGACAGATAGTTTCTTGTCTTCATGGAGTTTAAAGATCTACCTGGGGATTTTCAGACTTTAGTAATTATTAAGTTAACTTAGGAAGACTCTTAAGAATGAAGGGGTTCCTGTCCCTGTTTTGGACACTCTGATTCTTAGTAGCTGTGTTTTTAACAATGCTACAAGTGAACTGGATGCACCCTAATGTTTGAGAACTCTGGGTTAGCTGTGTGTGCTCCCATCTCACCTCCAAAATCCCAGAGTGGACTCTGCTTTAATCCTGCAAATCACTGCTACTCATGGTCCTGGGTCTAGAGAAATAATTAGAATTAAAACTTGTCCATGAGAATTCATTAAGGCAGGTTTGACCCAAGCCAACAGAACCAAATTATTCTGTAATTAGTTGGATTTGATCAATGTAATGGACTCAGCCATGCAATTCCTACTGCTTCCCATTTCCTCCAACAGCAGCTGAATTCCTGATAATGGCCCCAATCTTCCACACCCTCATAACACAGCACCATGCTTTCTGGAATTCCTGTTAGGTGGTGAGTTCTCAATGGGTATTTACTGAAGTGAATGAGTTGGAGTCCCTAGAGGATTCTTCAGTCCCTTTTGAGTGATTAGGGTAACGTTATATCAGAAAATGAGGTATTCTGCTAACAGCAGAGAATTATGGTTCTATGAGGTGAATTGTATTCTTATTCCCTGGGGGCACATGACTAATTGCTCATGTGTATAGAAAAATCAGAAAATCCCCTTTTATAATCATCTCAGACATCAGACACTTTTCTGTTTTGCTTGTTACAAGCAAATTTGCAAAGCATACCATATTAAGCACCCTGATCATTTTTCCACTTGATCATTGAAGTAGAAGGAGAGGGAGAGTGAGCAAAGTTTCAGAGTTCTAGTCCTGGCTGTGTCACAAGCAATCTCTCTCCTCCAGACTTCAGTAACTACGCCTGTAAAATAATGAAACTGACTTACACGCAGTCGAAACCCTCAGGTTTACTGTAAAATTCCTACGAATCAGCATGTGACAAACGTGGAATGCAAGGCAGAGCTCTCATTACTAATAATGTCATTAGAATGAAGGAGCCAGCTGTTGTAACTTGGTTACTTTCAATAATAGAGATTCAAAATATGACTGGGAGCATATTACAACCTGTTTGCATGCTGAGTGAATACATGCGCCTTCATTCACTTAGCACCTCTGTAGATTTTCAGGTTAGGAAATAAACCATGATACCACTTTAAGCTTGACATTGCTCCACACTTCTCGATCAGGATTATCCTACATCAGGATATTAAAAAAGACACACCATCCACTTTCTTGGTGACATCTCAAGTCTTTCCTTTATTTTCACTGTTAGCTGTTCCACACACCGTGCTGTGGCTGCATTCTTAAAAATGAGCCAGGGAAAGTTGATTGTCAGGCTGTGTAGCTTTTCTCTAAGGGCAAAACAGCTTTCTGGATCCACCATTTTCCATCTTCTGTGTGTTATTATATGGACCAGAAAAGTGTGAGTAGGTCCTCAAGGTGATGGCAGATCAGTTGTCCCCAAAGAGCATCTTAATGACCTTATGTTCTAGGACAAGAAGGAGATGGTATAAGTCAGCATGTCAAACCATTTCAAAAGTTTCAAACTCTACCTTAAAAACAACCCAAGTCATTTTCCTTCCTTCTCCAGGTCTTAAAGACAGATTTTGCAAATTGTCACATGATTTACTATTTGGTTTAACTACTTCAGTGTTATTAGTACCTCTCTACTCCCAGTCATTCTTATTTAAAAAAAAAAAAAAAAAAAAGGAAAACAGTTCCTCTCCGGGGCACCTGGGTGGCTCAGTGGGTTAAAGCCTCTGCCTTTGGCTCAGGTCATGATCTCAGGGTCCTGGGATCGAGCCCGGTAACCGGCTCAGCAGGAAGCCCGCTTCCCTTCCTCTCTCTCTCTCTCTCTGCTGGCCTCTCTGCCTACTTGTGATCTCTGTCTGTCAAATAAATAAATAAATAAACTTTCCCAAAAAAAAAAAAAAAAAAAAGTCCTTTAAAAAAAAACAAAACAAAACAGTTCCTCTCCTCAAATCCATAATGAACCCCCAAATCTGGGTGTTATACAAACTTTCCCATAGAGGCACTGTTGACTGGGAGAAGGGAAAAAAAGCACGTTTCACTGCAGTGCTTATTGGAGAGTTTTTCCTGATAATATTAATTTCCTAAAATAAGGCATCCCATCTTATGCTGGGGAAATTGGAAGCCTGACACCACAATCCCATAGGGATTGAAAGAGCCATCCATAAATCTGCACAGTGTGCCTGATTCTCCCCCCATTGAGCAACTGTAATAGGAGTTCCATAGACACGGCAGGGGCTGAATCAAGACTACCGAGTGAAAGAAGGCTGCTGTCAGCACTGTGTATGCATTAAAGACAGTAGATGACTGGGCGTGCATCCTGGAGCTGTACAGTTTCCCAGAGAGCTAAGTCCTAGATTTTAAAATCATTTGCGTTTATTTACCAATACCTTGCTATGTTATTTATTAAGTTTGTCACTAGACCCTGTTTTGCATTCACTAGTACTTGCTCATGCATGCCTTATGAATATAGAAATTAGCATCTCATTAACTTGATAATTAGGCCAATGATAAACAGCTGTTTGGTTGCCGTGTAGGGCAAGATTTCTACCGAAGTTACTTATCTGCCGTACACAACCGCGGTGCAATTATTTGTCACACTATCAATTACAGACAAACAACAATAGGAGATAAACTTTTCTTTTACACATTTGCTTTCATTGTAATTAAGATCCAAATTCATGCTTTGCTTTTGGAAAAACAATAATGTAGTGTTGTCTAACAATCTTGATAATGTACATTTTTCAGCTTGGCTTTTATATTTCACACACAGTTCAAACTTCTCACATTGTGCATTCTGCTATAAATGACTGTTTCCAGGACATCTTAAAAACAACAACAACAACAAAAAAACCCTCTCCTGTTTCCATTTTGTGATGTTGAGAACACTGATCATTGAGAATTTCTCAAGTTGTCTGGTGCTCTAGTTTCTGTCGACTTCCCCCTCCAAGATTAAAATCTATACCTTGACCTTCTCTTGCTTATAATGGGTTTTGTGCTGAGAGAAATCATCTGAGAGACGTTAGGAGTGCAATGAAAACCATGAAAACGTTTTCTCGATTGTTTATGCATAGCTCAATCCACATTACTTCTGAAAGAATAGGAAAAAAAGAAAAGAATAAAGAAAAAAGAAAACAATGTGTTTCCCTTCAATCCACATGGACTTAAAAGTAGAGATGTAATTTAAACACACACACACACACAAACAAACAAAAAAAAAACAAAACCAGAAACTGGTCTTTCCGACTAATAAAAAAGGAACTCAGTGCTGTGCTCACAGCTAAGTCATGGAAGATAATTTGAAACTTCAGTTAGCTTCCTGTAGAGAAAAATAACAACCACCAAACTAATGGGTAATCAATGGCCAATTGCTTCAGAAAAGAGGCGCCCCACAGAATTCCCTAGAAATTAATGTGCTACCTAGGAGGCATTGGGAAATGTCTCAAGACTATCCTGGTGATACCACCTTTCTTAACAAATAAGAAAGGTCTAGGGTGCTATTTTTGCTAATAAAGACCTAGAGATGAAATGCTGTCTTCATTTAAGTTTCCCTGTGCTGTTCTCGGAACCACTATATTAAAAACAATCCTTCCCCATGATTTCTAGTGCTGTAGTGGAGTATAGTTTATGTGAAAGTAAATCTGGAAAGATTACCTTTCAAAACTGCCAGATGCTTCGCATTTTCTGGTAGAAATCTGGATTCTAGGTCGGTAATGATATTTCCTGCTGTGCTCAACACTCAATCAGAACGTATGCTTCTTGGAGGGCAATAGAAGGATTCCAAGGCTAACTTGGCCGTTTGGCTTTTATATTTTTCCAGTCCAGCTGGGGGGTATAAATTTAAATTTGGGGCCTCCCAAGCTAAACTTCAGAAGAGGTCTTTGTTAATTTTAGATCTCCTGCTGTTGAAGCCCCTCCTTTCATAAACTTTCCCAGGCAATGCAGTTTATGATTTTATTTATACCAATGAATAAAACATATCTTAAAAAAAAGAAAACTAAATTATTGCATTAATGATACAGGAATGTACGTATTCTCAGTGCCCCTGGCTGTCCCATGTTTAGACTCAAGTTCCTACCCAGTTCAAATTACATTAATGTCCCCTTCCTTTTCTTTCTTCATCCATCTTGTACATTCTTTAATAGGGTATGGTGGTTCTTAGCACATACTCTGGAATCTGCAAGACCAGGTTTGGACTCTTAGCTCTTTCATGTTAATTCTGTTGGACTTTGGGGATGGTTAAGTTAACTTCTCTGATCAGTGATGTGCTCACCTATAAAATGGTGTTAATATTAGCATCTACTGTTACCCTATGATCCTGCAATTGCACTACTGGGTATTTACCCCAAAGATCAGATGTAGTGAAAAGAAAGGCCATCTGTACCCCAGTGTTCAGAGCAGCAATGGTCACAGTCACCAAGCTGTGGAAAGAACCAAGATGTCCTTCAACAGACGAATGGATAAAGAAGCTATGATCCATATATACAATGGAGTATTATGCCTCCATCAGAAAGGATGAATACCCAACTTTTGTGATCAACATGGATGGGACTGGAAGAGATTATGCTGAGTGAAATAGTTCAAGCAGAGAGAGTCAATTATCATATGGTTTCACTTACTTGTGGAGCATAAGGAATAACACAGAGGACATTGGGATATGGACAGAGTGCGTTGGGGGAAATTGAAGGGAGAGACAAACCATGAGAGACTGTGGACTCTGAGAAACAAACTGAAGGTTTTGGAGGGGCGGGGGGTGGGGGGTTGTGTGAGTCTGGTGGTGGGTATTAAGGAGGGCACATATTGCATGGAGCACTGGGTGTGGTACATAAACAATGAATTTTGGAACACTGAAAAAAAATTAAATTTAATTAAATTAAAAAAAATCATCTACTTCCTAGAATTATTGTGAGAATTAAGTGAAATAATATAAAGACAGCATTTAGCACAGTGCTGCATGTAGCACACATATCGGTCCATGTTAGCTCCTTCCCCTAACTGGCAGACAGCCTTTTGGAGTGGCAACAGAGATGTGGGGGGACTCTGGCACCTGGTCACATTGGTTTAAATCCCTACTTCAGTGCACACTACCTGTCCAAACTTACACAGCTATTAACATCTCTGTGTCCCAGATCCCTCATTTCAAAAATGGGAATGATAGTAGTACCTACCTCATGAAGCTATTGTAAAGCTTAAGTGAATAATAATTGGTCAATAGTGGCAAGTCTATTAAACACTTATTCCAACCTCTCCTCCCCATCTCATTTTGGTCCAGACTTTTCCCCACTCTACTGTCACCATTTCTCACGGTGCTTCTCTTAGAACTGCAGGGAATTATGTAAACAGGATTTTCCTGTGTAAGACAGTGTCCAGTGGTGTCACATGAGCCAAAGGTGCTGAGTGAGGCAAGCAGGTCATTGAAGACAAGCAAGCTAGCCTGGGGTTTATGCCATCACGCACTATGGGCTGATAGGAGCTGCTTACATCTGGGGATTCTTCTTTATTAGCACCATTTATTCACCCAGGGATCTTCACTGTTCTCCAGCCTCTGACTCTATACAGTCTAGGATTTACTGGGATGTTTCTTGTCCTTCTAGCCTGGACACACCAGGCCTCAGCAGATCTTCAGTAACGCCAGTCTGGTACACTATCTGTGCTCTGCCATTTCCCGGCTTATAAATTGAACGCAACAAAACTTAGCTTATAATTGTATCATATTAGTATCTCTGCCATCTTTGAATGATAACTGCATCATGATTTGTCCTATTGAATATGTATTGCTTCCCGAGTTAGTTGGGACGATGCATCATGACTTCAAAGCCTAGCACTATCCTTAGGCTGTCACAGGTAGTCAGGACACTTCTGTGTTTAGAAAATCCCAATAAAACCAGTTAGGGTTATGTTGGTTATAAGTACCACAACAAAAAGAAAGGAAAAACCCAAATGATTATGGTTTAACTAAGATCTTAGATTTCCTCTAAACCCAAAAACAATGTACTCTAAGGTTTGTGTGATGGCCCAAAGTGCAGGGGATCTTGGTCCCTTCTCTCTCATTCCTCTGACTTTGGATCATGGCTTCAGTCCTGAGGTCATTTCATGGTCCAAGAAACTGTTGAAACCCCAGGCACTGTTTTCCCATTGCAGAAAAAAAAGGGGTGAATAGCTCACTTGAAGAGAACTTGCTGGTAGTTGAACACCAGGTACACCTTCCAGGTTTGCTTTCACTAATGGACCATGCAGAGCTGTAAGGAAGACTAGAAAATAGGGCCCTTGTCCTGGTGGTGATGAGTCCTGCTAAAGGGCACATTTTGAGGATTAAAGAAGAATGGGAGCGTAGACACTGCAGATGACCAGTCCACTCTGCCCTAAATGCCATGGCTTTTTAGTTCCTGATCTAGATCCTTCCCACTTCTCTTTTTGGTTTTTGTTCACAAAAAGAAGTGAATTTGATTTCTATGATTAAATGTAACTAAAGAAGTCTAAGCAGTTAACCAGCATGTCTATGTAACCATGGAAAATTTACCTTAAGTTTATTGATTTTCAGGATTGGCAACACAAATACCCAGTTCACTTGTCTATGTTTGCTTTGCAGAGTTGTAAAAAGTAAAAACAACAACAACAACAAAACTAATGCTATATATTAGGGTCCAAGAGATGTGTATTTTTATCCTTACAACAATCCCATGGAGTAGATTTTATCCTTTATATATAAAAATAAAGAAATGGAAGAGGTTAGGGTGCCTGGGTGGCTCAGTGGGTTGAGCTTCTGCCTTCGGCTCGGGTCATGATCTCAGGGTCTTGGAATCAAGTCCCGTATCAGGCTCTCTGCTCAGCCGGGAACCTGCTTCACCCTCTCTCTCTGCCTGCTGCTCTGCCTACTTGTGATGTCTCTCTCTGTGCCAAACAAATAAATAAAATCTTTAAAAAAAAAAAAAAAGAAAGAAAGAAAGAGAAACAGAAGAGGTTAAAAGTGTGCTTTGGCCATACTGTTGCTGAGGACCGTAAGTGAGATCAGAGTCCAAGGCATTTGAACACCTACATCCACTATGTAACTTCTTCCCAATGCTTAATAAAAGTTAACTGTTGAAAAAAAAAAAAGTTAACCATTGAAATGCACTGTAAATCATGTAGATGCAGTTCTGCATCCCACACATTTTAATTATCTCATAGGTGCTTATTTCTCTTGATGATGATTTTAACTATCCTTTGCAGAAAACAACAACATATGGAAATCTGACATGGTAATATATGCCTTTTAGGAATGAAGGCATAATAAATCATCTCAAAATTTCTCGTTTTGTTGCATTTATCATTAGAACATTCTTTATTCGAAGTTTGTGTCTTATAGATCACATAGTGAATTAGAGGCATTCTTTCCTTTTTCTTGATTTTCTAACATGGTTAAAAGGAGTTAGCACAGATCATTCAAGTTCTCAGAACCATGCTTGCAAGAACAAGGGCACATGAGGCATAATTATTAATTTGCCATAGCTTTTTACTCAGCACTTCTTCCTCAGATGCAAACCATCCTCAAAATTTTCACTATATAGCCCTTTGCTTGGTGTGGCCATATTAAAACCAAAAATGAAAGTAGCGTTCCAAAGAGGGAGGAAAAGGCTTGAGTTTCAAAATAAAGATGTGTACAGAATACTCCTGTCTCTATAAATATCTCTTTCATGACAATGGGTAATAAAATGCAGAAAGCAATGGCTGGGGCAACTGCCCAACTCAGTTTCTAGCCTTTCAGAGCTGCTTGTCATATGCCAACCCCATACGTGAGATCCAATAACAGGGTTTGCCACATATGACCCCACAACCCTGGCCATGGGCAACTGGACGTGTTGGGGTGGTTTTCCTGACTAAAACTAGAGCAATCAGATCACGTCTGCCTTAGGAGTTTGTAATTAGGGCTGAGACAGCATCAGCCATTTTAAGTTTAGAAATGACTTTTTCTTTCCACTGTGCAAAGAGATGGAGAGAGTTGAACTGTAGAGAGTCAAAAGTGAAGCACATTTGTTAAGAGGAACAAAGATAAAAGACAGAGCTTGAGTGCTCTGCATTTGCTAAGGCTGTTCACCTCCTGATTCCCTCATTTCTTTCCTTTTTCATTTCCGTTATTAAATGTAACCCAAAGAAACTTAACTAATTCAGGCAGGAAACAGAATATTAAGAAAAGCAAAGTGGGAGAAGCACTTCTAAAATAGTTCGCTACTGCACAGAAATGAGGCAGAAAAACCAAGACCCCCAGAGATCTAAGGTAGCCTTGTTGGTCACACCCTTCCCACCTGTCCCTGTTCAGAGTGGAGAAGTTTTCTCACTTGTCAGCCTACTCACGACAGTATCTAATGGCCAAAATCTCTTCCAGAAAGGCGTTCCAGGATCTTTGCCCCGAAAAATATCTGAAACTGAACTGTACAAGTTTATAAACAGACTCCTACTATTCACAGTATAATGGAAACAACAGGACTCCCTGTGCATATCATTGGGCAGGGAAATCTCCTAGAAGCTATGAAGCCTGAAACCAAAGACTCTTTGGAATATAATGTATGAAGATGATCTTTTTCTTGGCGCTCTTCCACAGGCTTTCAATCACTGTGAACTAAATTTCTTTCCATATGTTTTTTATTCATTTACATTTAAGATAAAAATTATTGGCTCTGAAAGCCATTCGATGAGTGGTGATTCAGTGGTCCCTTTCATTGTGATCTCAGTTCAGTGATGATGCGTATCATCCACAAGATATTCCAAGAAAGTGGAATCGTTGCTGGTGCTGACTAAAGTCATCACTTGGTAATAATAGACTTGCATAGTTTCTTTTACTCCCCAGCAAAGAAGTCTGAAATAGGATCAATATCTGTTTCATTGCTCTACTCCAAATTCATTTATTTTGAGTTCATTTACTGACAACCTAACATCCTCACTAGGACAAAGACCCATTGTTTAATATGGAGGAATTATATGTATATCTTATACTGATTGCTGCTCCTGAGAACATAGGAAGACACAATTCAAATCTCTCGAACTAATTTGGGCACCTCTTGCCTTAGTTTACATTCTAGGGAAAAGTAGTTATTTGATTTATTTTTCATTATTAGAAACAATGAAAAAGTTTTTAATCTGCATTTATGCTACACTGAGCGGTTTGACATGCAATTAATTCAGTTCTTCTCCTGACATTGCCAGTATGCATCCTATTAACATTCAACATGTAAGCACAAAGAAAACTTTAAAAAGCAGCCAGTGATGTAAAATATTTGAGCTATTCACCCTAATATCTGTCTGGCCATATCCTCTCTTTGATGAAATGCAATTTTTCTCTTGCCTTCTCTGAAGCTGTATCTGTCTACCCGATGCCAAAATACCAAATCATTGTGATAAGACAGTCCAAAATCAATGGAAAACATCCATTTACCAAGTTATATTGTGACATATAGCCCTACATTTTCTTCTTGATTGGGATTCTATATAGGAAAGTTTGCCTGGATATAAAGATAAAATAGAGATGGTCTTGGAGAAACTATTTTAATCATTTAAGAAAAAAATATATATTCCTCAGCCTTCACTGAAACTGTCCCACTCGAGTTTTTAGAATGACAAAAGGCATATTTTGCCTCATTTGCCTGTGAAAATATGCCTTTTTGAGTGCATAGAAAACCTATATTATTTGAAGTGCAACTTGATAAGTGTTTCATTTTTTATGAACCCCAGGAAAAGAAATTTATTCCATTTTTACAAATAGTAAAGTTTTTTTTTTCATTCTTAGAACCATCTCTTTACTAGAAATTGGGATCATATATTGAATATTTCCTATGTAGACAGGAATTATTCAAAAAAGGTAGCAGAATACAATTTTTTCTTATGACAATTATTAGAGCTAACAGTGAGGTTTTAATAAGTGCTGTGTATTTCGCAAGTATTATGTCATTTAATCTTGCGTAACTCTACATTTCCAATTATTAGCCCCATTTTACACATAAGAAAATGAAATTATAAAGGGTTTAAATAAACTTGCCTGTAGTCACATAGCTGCTGAGAGAAAGAGCTAAGACTCAAGTCCAAGTTTCATCAAAGTCTGAGGGTTTATCTATGATAAGTTTTAAAAACCACTTTTAAGGAGAAGAGATTCCAAGATGCAGGTCTGGTCCTGCCATTTTACCTATAAAATGGGGTTGAGAAAGGCATGTGCTTCTGCAAATATATTTTTTTGTCTTTCTATAACACAGGGATAATAAAAACTTCTGTGCCTGAGAGGGTCAAAGGAGATAGTTTCTGCAAAACTACTTCAATTCTGCCAAGTGCTCTTCATAGATACAATAGAAATATTAAGTTCATCTGTATCTACAATCTTAGAGCTTTGCATATGTGTTTGCTGTTTAAGGTCACAGATGAGAACCAGTGTGGGCTGGGCAGCCGAGAGACACATTCTTTCTGAGTGAGGAGTGATTGGTACTGATTGCTCCAGCTTTTCAAGTCATCTGTAGAAATAGAAAATATTGTGTTTTATCTGACGAAACAAGATACTGTTTCACAGTATTCACATTCTCATCAATTTCTCTTGAAGAACATATAATTACACAATGGATGGCTCTGAATTCTGTGAGTGAAGAGTGAGAGACGGAATTGCAGAAATCTGTAAGATGCAAGGCGTGTGCTGGAAGAGTCATATTTGCATCCACTTCCTTCCCGGAAATGATGGCTTCATTTTCTGAAAGAGAAATGGTAATGATAGTTTATGAGAGAAATAGACTGTTCTCTGAAACATCTTGAAGAATAGTTTTGCTCAGAATAAAAAGTGGTTTGATAACTGATCATAGATCCTAATTTTTTCGTCAACTTTAATGTTAAGAGAAGTCCACTGGATGAGCTAGTATTAGTAATGGCATTCTCTCCCACGTATACATACATGTCTATGTCTATGTCTATGTCTACAAATGGAAAAAAAGGCAGCACCAGTATTTGGAAAACCACCTCTTAAGGAGCACGTATTATGTCCCAGCAAAGGCCTTCTTTTCCCTCATCTTATTTAGTTCTGCCAGGATGTGATAGGTGTTACCAGCAGACGAAAACAGAGGCTTAGAGAGGTCAGTGACCTCCACTTCTTACATCTGCTAATAACCATATTTGAGGACATATTATGTGCCTGACATTTTGCATATATTATCTCCAGGCCTCACAACAACACTGCGTATTCTTTCTGAATATGAGTATTTGAAACTATATTTTCCTCTACTGTTCTTATTTTGTCATTGCAGACACTAATTCTCAGAAGACTTGAAAAGACTTGGAAAAAAAAATACCAGAAGTCATATATTTGGTAAACCACACAGCTAAGAACCCACACCATGCTGGTCCAACTTCAAAGCCCAAATCCACAGATCACGGTACAGATTATGAGTAGCCGAAATGTTCACTAGCTGTTAGCAGAATTCAGTTCCTCAAGGCATCACCTCACCTTCTCTGTTGTGTGGTACACTCCCCAAATACCAGTTCACCTCTCACAGACCAGCTCCAGAGCATGTCTTTATAGGGTGCTAACACAGTCATAAAAAAACACAACATAGTAAGTAGAATGACATACCGTCGCCTTGGGGATATAACATAACCTCATTAAGAGAGTGACATCTCATCACTGGTCACTCGAGAGAATGCCTACCACAGCTAGTACACCAAATAATTTTACTTAGATTAGCAATACCACATAACCTAAACCCTATTATTCTGTTTTGTATCATTAAACTTAAAAGTAGATGAGGAATCAAAAAAGGATACAGTTCTCTTTATAAAATTATGTAGACAACATGATCTATATTAATGTCTTGTTATCATTACTTCCCCACATATCTAGTTCTTGATAACCATTTTGTACATAAAAGGGAACACTCACAAGCATCACTAATTACTGCAGTATTACTCTTTCAGTGATTTTTTTCAGTATTTATTCTTCAGTTCACTGATAGAATTTACCATATAAAATTCAAAAGGAGATTTTCTTTCGAGTTATATCTAAATGTTTGCCTATATTTAAAAGTGAATATTTGGATATTCACAATAAGCCAAAATGGTATATCTTATTCCTATTAACACAGTTGCAGTGATTACTTACAATAGGAAGCTACTACTTATGATAGGAAGCTATGTAATCACATTAGCACAGATAATGCAGAATTCCAGGCATGCCAGATTAAATGTCGAACTAGGCATTAGGCTATTCGGCTTCCAAGATCCTGAGTTTCAAATTGGACTTAATATCAAAGCAAAAGTCATCAGCTTGTTTCTGCTGATTTTCACTCATGGTGGCTTTAGAGTTGCTATTGTAGCTGTAGTTCTGACCCATTTTTCATCTTATATTCATTAATTTGTGCATTCTATTATTTTCTCAATTAATTTCACTGAAATCTTATCTATTGGTTTTATTCAAGAATTCCCTTTGGATTTTTTTGTTGTTGTTGTTAAATTTTTCTATGCCTCAGATTCTTATAAATTGGAAAATATAATAGTTCTCCTTAAAATTTGTTTTTTATTTCAACTAATTGCTATTCTTATTATTTTGAGGTTTTTTTCTGCAATATTTGGGTTTATCTTGCTCTCCCTTAAGTTTGATCCTTTACTTTTTAGTTTCCAGGCTTTCTTATTTCTGAATATGAGTATTTGAAACTGTATTTTCCTCTAGCTACTACTTTAGCTACATTGGACAATTTTAACACATTTTAATTTCATTATCTTTCAGACCTAAGTGTTTAAAATTTTTAAACTCTGATCTAACAGTTATTTGTAAGTCTGAGCTCCTATTTACAGAAGCCTTGTTTTAACTGACCTTTTTATTGCACTTTGGTGGGAAAAAATGATCCGACATTTCTTTTTCTGAAATTCATTGAGACTTGCTTTATAGAACTGGAATATGACCAATTTTTTTAAGTTTTTGAACATTTCAAGATTAGACATTCTTTAATTGTTTTTATTTGGCAACCCAAGGAAATCTTAAGAAATTAACATAATCAAAAGTTTATTTCTCACTGAGGTTAGACCACAAAAGATATTGGTAGTCACTTCTAGCTGTGTGATTCAGGGTTTAGGCTGCTTCCAGCTTTAATTTCACCATTTTGAAACGTGATTCCCAAAATGACCTTGTAGATTATCTCCTTTCTGAGTAGCCACCAGGGAAAAAAATCATGGAGAACAACTTGGTCACATGGCCACAAATGACTACAAGAAGAGCTGAAAAATACAGTCTAGCCCAGAGCCAGGAAGAAGACACAATAGATTCCGTTCATAAACTACAACACTACTTCAGTTCTGATATTTTTTAACTGTACAAATTATACACTTTTATTATTTTTTTAAGTATAAAACTACAAATATTTATTTAGATTTTCTTACATGTCTGCCAACATCTTTCTTTATCATTTTCTTAATTTGGGCTTTTTTATAAAAGAATAGGCAGGTGATAAGGAAGGGACCAACTACCCTGAGATCTCCATGGGTCAATCATCAAAATTTCCTCATTCACACTCAATGTCAATGAATGTGGCAGGAGTTGTGTCTTCTTAAAGCCAGTCAGGGACCCAAGCTGATGTTGTTGTGCTACTACTCTGAGATTACATGCGCCACCATGTCCCTCCCTCTCATGGCTCATTAGTCAGAACCTGTGGTGCACCCTCCAGCTGACCACCATCACCTTAGAGCAGAAATGGCATAGTGAACACACAGCACTGTCTCTGCCACATTTCCCTCTGGTTTCATTTTCTTCTTTCCCTTAGAAACCTCCTCTTATGGGGTACGTGGGTGGCTTAGTTGGTTAAGCAGCTAACACCTGATTTCAGCTCAGGTCATTATCTCAGGGCTGTGAGATCAAACCCTGTGTTGGGCTCTGTACTCAGTAAGGAGTCTCCTTGAGATTCTCTCCTTCTTCCTCTGCCCCTCCCTCCATCTGCATTCATGCATGCATTCTCTCTCTCTCTCTGAAATAAATAAATAAAATCTTAAAAGAAAAAAGAAAGAAATTTTCTCCTATGAACTTCTGTTGCTGGTAAACACTCCTATTTTTTTGTTTGTTTGTTTGTTTCTCTGAATATGTCCTTATTTATCTCCATTATTTAAATATAGTTTTATTGGAATCACAATTACAGGTGAATTATAACTTTCTCTTAACATTTTGAAAGTATTATTCCATTATCTCCTGGTCTTCACTGGGCTTCTTGAAGTTAGAAAACATTTTACTCTTTTTTCTACAACTTTAAAATTTATAAAGTTTTAGCACAATATGTGTGTATGCCTCATTAATGATGTCTGGAACTCAATGGTCCTTTCTGGAATTTCAAGCTTTTTTCTTCAGTTCAGTGAACTGGTATTCTATTATTCCTTTGTTCATTATTTCTCATCTGTTCCCTTTTGTCCCCTAGTAATTACATTATTCATACATTAGCTATCCCAGAACTCCCTTCCTCATCTCATATCATTTTGATCATATTTTCTGTTTCTTTGTAAATTTGTTCTGCATTGATGATTATATCTTCAATTTGATCTTCCAAGGTAGATATTATCCAAAATAACTATTTCCTATCATGTTGTCTTTCTTTAGAATTATTGTATCTCTGGAGCACCTGGTGGCTTAGTCGGTTAAGCCTCCAACTCTTGTTTTTGGCTCAGGTCATGATCTCGGCATGGAGCCTGCTTAAGATTCCATCTCTCTCTCTCTCTCTCTCTCTCTCTCTCTCCCCTTTCCCTCCATTTCTGTGCTTCTGCACACACACTCACTCTCTCACTCTCTCTTAAAAAAAAGAAAAAAAAAAAGAATGGTTATACCATTTTCCTTTTCACTGAGGGCAACCACCATACTTCCCTGAGTACTGAAGCTATTAAAGAGATCTTCTTCATCTTCCTACTACAAAATTTGCAAGTAATTCCAATGCCCCTCTTCTCTTTGCTTTTGCCTCTACTAGAATGGGCAAATATTCCGTCTGTGCTATAAATCCTAGTACTTCTCATATTGTTATTCTTTTTTGTATTATCATTTGTTTCTCTCTGATATTTGCCTATATCAGCATACAACCATGCTATAGTAGCAGGGAATATAACATGGCGCTTCTAGAATCAGACTCCGGAGATTTAAAGCTTCACTCTGCCCAATTTTTAACCCTGGAACCCTGGGTAATTTAGTCATGTTTGTTGTAAATCTCTTTTCTCTTCCAATAAGGGAGGAAACAATAGTACTTGTCTCTTGATATTGTTAAGATGAAATAATTTATTAATTTGAAGCAACTGGCATAGTGCCTGATCCATAGCATCACATAAATAGAAATTAATATTTTTCATCTTAAAAAGTGTCACTTGACCTACAGAAAGCCCTGATTTCTATCCAGTTGTCTTTCCTTTTCACATAAAAACTGTTCTCACAATGTGTCCACACACACTCTCCCTCCTTCTCTGAGTCATTCCATACATCCCTTGACTTGAAATACAATCAGCATTCTAGTAGCTCTCAAATTTCTCTCTACCCACCTATCTCTTTTGCATCCTCGATTCATGTCTGCTTATTTAATATCTCTGTATGACTCTTTTGCATCTCACTCTTACCATGGTCAGAATTCAATTTTTGTCCTTGACCCTTCCCCATTAAATGTTTTCTTTGTCCAGCCTTTATGATCTCCTTAAATGTCACCACCACATACCAAATTTCTTAGACCAGACTCTTAAAAAATTATCTTTAATCCCTGTATTTCCCTCACCAGCCACATCAGCATGTATATAGTAGGTTTTATCTCCAAAACGTATCTTAAATCTACCACAGTCTCCACAGCAACAACCTTCTTCAATCCAACATCGTTGAGCACACACTGCATTTTGCAATAGCTTCTTAATTACCCTGTCCATCTCCATGCAATAACAGCCTGTCTAACTATCCTCCAGATAACTGTCAGCATCATCTTTTAATAATTAAAATATTATAATGTTGTGATCCAACCTAAGATTCCTTATTTCTTTTTTGAAGCTTAAAAGTTGAACTCATGTAAAACTTATTATAAATCCTTGCCTGATCCTCTCCTATTGCCTGCCTCTCCTAAGACATCTTGATCATTCTTCTGACATTCACTGTCTTCTAACTACACTAGCCTACAGATAGTTCACAGGACGGTTGAGCTCCTTCCTGTCTCAAGGATCTCAGGCATAGTTTCCTATGACTGGAATAATATCCATTTGCCAAATCCCTCCAATTCTTTGGGACTGTGCTAGCACCATGTGGAAAGGATTTTCCTACAACCCCACATAAGGTGAGACATCCTCCTTTATTCCCTATTTTAGCACCCTTCTTATCTTCACAGTATTTCATACAACCTCTCATTTTCTTATGTTGTGGTCTCTTGTATACTTCCGATCTTCCCACTTGAATGTAAGTTCCGTAAGAGCAAGTCCATCTATCTTATAGTCTGTTAAATACACTGTGCCTGGTACACACTAAGTTCTAGGTGATTTATTTGTTAAACAAATGAATAAATAAATGAAGAATAAATTGTTTCTGAACTATATTATTTGTTAATTCATCTTTCGAATTTTAAAGTGAAATAATATGTCATTTCATTGCAGAAATATATTCTTGTGTTTAATTATCTTTCATCTAAAGACTTCATTACAGTTGTACTCATTTTTTCTTTCTTTCTCTTTTTCTCTTTCCTTTCTCCCTTCCTCCTTCTTTTGTTCTTTCTCTCTTTCTTTTTTCTTTTCTTTCTTTCTTTCTTTTTTTTTTTTTTTTTGTTTGTTTGTTTTATTCCAAGAGATCTACCTGCATAGCACCACCAAGGTTCATTGATTTGGTTTCCTCTCTTGTAATTTATTGTATCAACTTAAACTGATTGTGTTGGTTTCTTGGCTGGTCATGTTTGAATTGGCCAATGGTTGATGTCTCTCAAGGAACGATGGACAGGAAGTCGGTGAAAATAAGGAAGTAAATTGTTTTTCAGTGAGTCAAATGAGCTGTAAATCAAATGAATTGTAAATCAGGAACTCTATTTTAATAAAGTCATGAGTAGTGAAACCGCCATGTTTTTCAGGTACAAATGCAGAGAGGCTGTTCTCATCCCAGCACTGCAGAAGATACTAGTGCTGTCTCTACTGAAAGAAATAATAATATCAGTCTTTCCTAAAATGGGGCATTGCACATTGACCAGAATATCCCACTCCCTGTGCTGAGAGGATTCTCCAAGGATATCATTTTTTTGTCACCCTCACCGGCCTCCTCCTAGACTTGAAAATAAAAGTATAGCATATTTCCAAGTCTCCTGGTTCTTAATGTTTTCTACTACCTTCTATTTAAACAATTATATACCATTAATGTACCTATTAAATTAGGTCTGGATATGAAGATGTATTTCCTACATGGGTGGCAAAGGATGACACTTTTACCCTTAGTTTGTTTCTATTTAGAGAGGATGATTTTTGTTGGCTGAATTTCTGCTGAGTAGAGTAATTTCTAGACTAAAATGCAATGAGTGGGTATGTCAGGACTTCCTCCATTTCCAGCTATGATAATCTCAATGGGAAATTAGGAGAGAAATGAAGGGTAAGAACAGGTTTTTAAGCCCCTATATCCCACCTATGTTTTATTTTGAAAACCTAGATTGAATCAAAAGAAGTAAATGTCCCTCTATGTCCCTACAACATAAAACTTGACTCAGGTATGAAATGAAATTAGGTTTGGAATGAGGGCAAGTGTAGTTGAGAAAGGGTATCATGAAGAATTAGCTAGAAAATTCCATGACTTTCCAAGTGTTTTTGACAGTGACAAAAAATTTCGATTTCTGTCAATTAATTAAAATCCAAGAACATTTAAAATCTTAAAATTTGTTGCAATACACCTTATAATGCATTATAATGTATAATTTATATGATATATATATTATATAAAATGTCAGGATCAAACACCTTGGTATTAACTAGATTCTATTGACTGATGGATTGCCTTAGATGTTCACCTTGAACAGATATTATCAGTAAAAATATGTTGGGGAAATTATAGAGAACTCTCCAATTGTGATTTAATCTGGACCTCAAAGAATAAATTTGATGTTTATCTTGAGGTTTGTTAAATAACAAGAGGTATCAAAAGCTAGACCATAAGACAATTTATACATTAACAATGTGATTAAAGAAACTAGCACAATTCAACTAATAGTACATTCCTCTGACATTTTTTGAAGTTATTTCCTGCTTGTTGACTCTAATTCCAATACTTAGCACAAAGCACGAGACACAGAAAACACTCAATAAGTAAAATGATTGACCTATGTTCTAGAATGGAAAATTTAGTCTATAGGTTAATCATTTTGGATTCTATTCTTCATTACAAGATGTAGCAGTCAGAAACAAAATTATACTTTCGTTCAAAAATAGTATTGATTTTATAAAAGTAAATAAAATATATAATAAAATAATTACTGGGAGGAGCAACAAAAAATAGGGATTTTTCAGAAAGTCAAAAATCAAAGTAGAAATCCAAAGAGTAAGAAAGAACCAGAAACAATAAAACTCTGAAGAAAAATGTATGTTATAGAAAGTAAATTGTAAGCAATAAGAATACTAGTATGTTCCCTCTTCTATATAAAATGTCTACCTGTGCAGTTATTCTTACTTAATAAAACTAATCAAAGGAATATTTCAGGTGGTATAACTTGATATGAGTTCCCATAGTTTGAGAGGTCATTGTTTTAAGGCAATCGGTCTTTCATTTTTCTCTCATTGTCAAACTAACCCAGAAATAATAATTTAAGAGAAGAATAAAAATGAGTGGGTATGTCTGGACAGAAGCTTTTACTTTTTCTAAGTCTTGATTACTACTAGAACAAGTTCTTTTTAAATATACTTCTTGAAAATAATTTTTTTAAAGGCAGTCTATGGGAATATTGGTAAGTTTTTCCTTTCAGTGTACTGATAACTGGCTTTATTGACACTTGAATTTTGTAACACAGCCCACCAATAAATCTTGATGAAGGGGTACAGACTACATGGGTGGCAAAGGATGACACTTTTACCCTTAGTTTGTTTCTATTTAGAGAGGATGATTTTTGTTGGCTGAATTTCTGCTGAGTAGAGTAATTTCTAGACTAAAATGCAATGCTTGAGAAGTATTCCTAACATTTGGAAAGGGCTCAAGAGCTGGTACATTATCTTAAATGTTATTTTGATGGCATAATGGTATTTAGATTGATGTGAAAATGCCTCCTCCTGCATCCTTTGTGGGAAGGCACTGTGGGAATGTGCATTTGGAATCATCCCATGACCTTTTACATGTTTATAGTGATAGCTGCTTTAGGACAAGGAGAATCTGAAGTTTATGGGCTATTATAATTAATCTGATAAGATACAAAACCTTCTGCTTAGAAATGAACATGATCAAATATGTCTGAGACATGGAGGCTAAACCAGAGAATTCCAGAACCGAAGAATTAATGAACTAAGAATGCCAGGTATTGGCATATATGGGGTTGGAAACATTTAACTTTTGCCAGGGCAAAGGAACAAATATACCATTTCTTATGGTGTTATTAGGGAAAAGATGGCTGGATATGAAAAGAAATCTAATTGACAATAATAATAACTAAGGTATACTGAGCACTTACTAACATGTCCAGCCAGCACTGTGTAGTCAGTACTCCATAAGCAATAGGTGATTGCATTTTTTAAAATCCTAGTAAGGCAGAAACTGCCTTATCCCAATTTTAAAGATGGGAAAACTGAAATTCAGAGGTTTAATGACTTACTCAAGATGACAAAGATATAGACGTAATGCAGCTGAAGTTTGAACCTATGAGTCTCTGACTCCAACATGCTTATTCTCTATCGTCTCAATAATATGCATTGATTAATCTGTATAAGATCCAAACATCTGTCTGTTCTTCTAAATAGAATTGTCTTCTGATGTCTACAAAGAGCAGCACTTTTGAATCTAGAACAAAAAGCTGCCTTTTCATTTTGGCTTAACTATGGGCTGTAAAATTTTAATTACCTTTTGTTTAGAAAGTGCTATAGAACCTGAACTTGTAATCAGTGCTGGAAGTAGGCACACCAAGGGGTTGTTGATTTCCCCAGTGAATTTGAGTATCATTTATGGAAATGTAATTACAGTGGAATCCTGTTATAACGATCAATTTGGGCAACCCCCATTTGATCATTACATCCAAATGATCACCACACATAGACCATAAAACAGCGAGCCTCTCAAACCAGACAGGCTCAACAGTAAAATATCCATCTTGCAAAAACAGTATTATTACCACTAAGTACTTCAGAACCAGCACAGGTCAGTCAAATTATAGGCTGTAATTAGCCTTTCTAAAGGCTGTAACATTCTTTAGCTAAATCATAACGGCTTCTATGAAAGGTTTGAAATTCAACTAAGTCAACAAGTATTTATTATGTACCTGCTGTGTACTCCGACGGGGGTCAGGCACTGAGGAGAATGTAAAATAAATGGGAATTTCTTTTGGAAGCTCACTATCCATTTCAGGAAACAAGTTGCATAAACTCCTTGAACAATCATTTTTTAAATGAATGGGTACTCACACACCGCCATATAGTACGATCAGTTAGTTTCACAGGTGAAAACTTTGGCACCAGTAGAAAATAGTTTGGAGAATAATCTTTTGTCACAAAAATGATTGCAAAAAGAAGTGGTACAGGCAATGGAAATAAATAGTTCCTTCCCACAAAGCCAGCACCTTACCTTAAATCAGAGACAGCAAAAGGGAATCATCTCACATTCCAATTTCAATGAAGTGTTACTTAAATTAGGGAGAACAATGAGATTTTCTCTCTTCTATCAGTATCAATGACCTGCTAATGGCTGACTGCATTGTTGGGCTGAGAAGCATCTTGAGGCCAAATTGAGATTCACGGAAGGTATAATATTAAGGGTAATTCCTGGCGTGGGGATTACAGGTGGAAGCCACAGGTGAAATACTGAACATTGTCCTTTCTTGGACTTCTTTAATTTCAAGATCTCTGAATTGACATGTCTAGTATCTAACGACACTCTTAGAATCATAGCACAGAAGACACTTTACTGTGCATTGCACATAGTGGACTGTTCACTTACTTGCCTTTTTTATTTTTCCTTCCCTTTTACTTCCCTGTTCACTCACCCTCTGCTGTAAACATAAGCAGAACTCAAGTTGCTACTTTGTCCACATCAATAATCCCTAACTGACCACTCTTATTTCTGTACTCAACCCAGATACTGTAATCAACTACTTTAACATTCTTCTAACATTTCATGTGCCAAGTCCTTGGTATTCAACATTTTTTCTCAGATCCTGTTCCTCAAGCCAGTACATCTATAGAGCCGAGCAGAACACCTCACCACTCTTGGGCAGATACTTTCTCTCTCTTCTGACTCCTAGGAAGCCACAGTATGTGCGAGCAGTAGTATCTGTCAACTTACACTGCTCTCTGTCCCTGTAACTACATGTTTCTAAACACCTGTCTATTCCTTAGGGTAGAAAGCAGTTTCCTTGTACTTTGATTGCTTCCAATACCCTCTTTATTTCCCTTTCCTCCCCAGAGAGAATCCACTACAGAATATTCCCTGATGATTCTCCAATGTATTAGATTCCTGAACTTTAGTCCCAATTCACATATGTTGTATTTTAGCACAGAAGGTATATTCTGTGACGCTCCTCCTAACCTCTCAATCTTCTGTGTAACCGTGATATCTTGAAATGTGCTAAAACGGTGTCAGGACAGAATATTATGATGATATCTTTTCAAGTCTCTCTCTCTCTCTCACATAACTCTGGGCTATGTCTTTTCATTTTGGGGCCCTTATCATCTGGCAGATTTCCAGATAGCTAGTAATTTTCTCAAGGTACTTTTTTCAAGCTGTCTGGTCATTTTAAGAAGGAAGCCATAACCAGACTTCATGCTCATCGTTGTTTTTGTTTTTTACCACCTATCTTAGAGAAAAGAAATATGGCACACACACAACAATATTCTGGACTAAACTAACAGTTTGTTGAGAATGCTTACCTTATGGAGCTGACCACTGATATTTGACCTACCCATCAATTATCCCCATTACTATAGCAATCAGTGATAGAGTCCCCATAACTCTCTGATAAAAATAAAATCACACATGAGAACTCTAATTACGTACTGAGCCACAACAGAACAGGGGCAGTGGCTACATTTACCTAGCAGTTCTCATGATTATTAAGGTCCTAATGTTTTCAGCATTTAAGGGTTTTTCTACTCAGACCTACTCAACTCCGTAGGGTAAAACTCATATAGTAGCTTGTAGTTTGTGTTTGCTCTGAGGTTGGAGTAAGCAGTAAGGTAGGATTCAAAATGAAGAAATAACTTGTTAAAATTCAGAAAAAGAAAAACAGTCACTTAAAAAAAATACTGAAAAAGAGATCAGTAAATTTCAAACAGGCAAGAGAACAGAGGAGGCTAAGATTGCAACAGTGAAAATAAATGTGTATCATCTTGGCAGGCCTATGGGTTGGAAGGGATAACCCAAATCAGCTGCACCGAAGCTAGCATTTTAAGAAGTGTATTTTGTAACTGCATTTCTTCTCCTAGAAGCCCTAAGACAGGGGCGGGGGGGCAGGGGGCCAGGGGAGAGACAGATTGGGATCTACTGAAACTAGGACTTCCTCCAATGTTAATAGTAACTATGGTAAAACCACCACATCCCATTTTTGCTTGTGACTTTTCCCATATATCCTTTTCAGAAACACAGACAGTTGTTTTTTTTGTTGTTGTTGTTTTTTTTTTCCATTTTCCCAGATCCTGGAATGCAAATTACTCCTTCTACTCATTTTTTCTGATTTTTCTATTACAGTGGTTAGACCTAAGGGTGTGGGCGGCAAACTGTTTGGATGGTAACTGTAGTCTTAAACAATTAGAAGAAGAACAAGGTTGTGGGAAGATTTAGCAAAGGTTAGCTTTGAGCTCAACCTCAAAAGGACAAGAGAAGGACCCTTGACTGCCTCCCCATCATCTAGCCAATCACTGAGCTAAGACAGCAGGCTTAGGACAGACACCCGGTCAGGGCATTTGGTTCAAGTGTTCTGTCGATTGTACTTCTTAACATCCTAAGAACGGCAGTTAGAAATTGTTTTCTCTATTGAGCACCTGGAAGGCACGTGACCCTAACATAACTCCCAACTTCAGTTATTAGTGAGCGAACTTGCAGGATTAAGTAGGCCTAGAAAAGGAACCACAGACCAGGTCAGATTCCTTGAAGATCAAAACAGTCAACTGGCAAGAACAGTTTATTTTAGGGGAATAAGCAGGAAAAGAAGACAGAGGTGATAGAGAGATTTCTTGAGCACAAATTTTTCTATCCACTGTAGGTTGCCTGCCTATCATATACAGAAAGAAGAAGTTTGAAGGAGATACTTCAAATGGGAATTATACCTCTGCCATGGGACCTTGGCCAATTTTTGAATTTCTGAATGATATAAATGGGTCAAATAGTGCTTTCATATCAGAGTTGTGAGGACTCAATAAAACAGTGTTCTGCAAAATGCCCTGTACAGAGCCTGGTATATGCTGTTTTGTTCCTTTGCTTCATGCCCTTTCATTTTTATTAGGGCTATCCAGAATTAATCTTGAAGATACTCATGAGTTTGGTTTGTGTTCCCAGAGACACTAAGTCAGGATCAAGGAATCCTGGGGGCTGGCACCCCTTGCCTTGCCACCACTTGCCCTTCTGGGCTTGATCCTTTCGGTCAGGTTGTGCCCTGTGTCTCCAACATAGGCTGCTTATTTTCTCCACTGAGCTGCATGAGAGCAGGAAGATAAGAGCCCTGAATTTGTGGAAGCACGTGTGAGACTAAGACCAAACACATGATTTCTGCAGGTGCCAGCCCCTCCTTGAGTGAACCAACTTAGCTTTAAGCAGAGTTATTATGTGTGTCATTTGGTGCTGTTGCTGTACCCCAGATGAATATAAGATATCAACCTCAAGACTGTGAAGACTGTGGAATGCAGACATTGATGGATGACAAAGACTCACTCAATTACAATTAGGACAAAACAAACAGCTTTTTGAAATGAAGCTTGTAGTGGGAAGGGAGGGAGAGAAATATCTATCCTGTTGTACTGATAGGTTTCCCTTTCTAAATGAGCATGGCAGCAGACAGGTTATACAGAAATGCCTCTGGCAGTAGAGATGACAGTGACATTAGCAGCATTTGGGAAGGAAAACAAATTGGCATCATCAAAGTACAGCATGCACCTTGTAAATTTATTTCTTTATTATTTCTTTTACAACTTGCATAGCATACATATGTATCTATATTGGCTGTTGAATGTAGTAACTCTGCAGTACGGAATATTCCAGAACTGCACAGATACACAGTTCAGTGCACTAATTATGACATTGAGTATTGCGTCTTTAAATAGAGAATTTGGCATAGTAAGAGTCAATTAAAAAAAAAAAAAAGAGGCAATAATATGAGTTTTAGAGTGACTCAGACCTGGACATGAATTCTGCCTCTACCTCACCATAACTATATGTCTTTTCCAAGTTCCTTTTTTTTTTCTTTTTCCATTGGAAAATGAGAATATTAACACTTGTCATGCAGGATAGTTCCTTTTAAAGAACCCTAATGAACACCGGCTACCTCGTTACTCCTCATTAATTCCTACTCTCTGTAACTAAGATAGGATCCTGGACACCCATCCCTAAGTTCAAAAGAGAATCAAGTGGCCTTTATTTTGAGAAGTTTACCTCCACTACTCCAAATTATAAACGCCTGTTGATTTTGCTGTCTCCTCCAACTAAAGGGAATATTTTTGAGAGAAGGAACCAATACATATTTATAGAAAATATGAATATAGAATATAGAAAATACATATATAAGTGCATGAATACCTGAATTAAACAATCAAAAGTTAGGCACCTCCTGCTTCCTATCAAACAGTATCAACCCGTCTTACATTCAACGTTAAAAGTGGTAAGCTGAAATGGTATCTTCTAAATCATTTCTCCACTGAGCCATCAGGGAAAATCAGTTACCAATATAACTCGAGCTGACCTTCATGCTTTAATCACCCTCAGATAGATGGGCATAATATGACGTAGGTTTTCATATTTATTTTGAGTATAGAAACAAGATCAGAATCTGGAACTGGAAAGTTTCAACATTTTCATGAATGACTTTTTCTTGAATTGTTTGTCTCATTTGTATATACAAATAATAAAATGTCTTCATGTGTAAATTGTCCAATATAAATCCAAGTGCTATGTATTGAGATTAGAAAAGACCAATATCCACTTAAATTTTTTTCTCCAAGGAACTCTAGAAAGCTAGTTCTATAAACACATAATGTAGGAAAACAATCGAAATAGAACTATATATTTCTAGGCAGGGAATAAACAAGTGACCAGATGGCTGTCAGCAAAATTTTACTTGGGCCTGAAGGCAAAGGTTTTTGCACATTTTATGGAAAAATGTCAAGCTTATAAAAACATTAAAAGTATTATATATGCATATGCATATATAAATATATATGTGTATATATGGGATGAATGCATATATTATGTATAAAAATATACCATGTATATACTATATATAATAATACACTATAATATATAGTACAATAATACTATAATAAGTGCATACTATATGTGCATATATTATATGTATGATGTATGCACACATATGTATTTTAATGTTAATCTATGTTTATGTATATAGGCATAGTGTGTATATAGGCTTACACACACAAATATATAAGTAGGATGGTGTTATGACCATGCAGTCCTCATCAAAGAAGATAATTATGGGACTATTCCATTCATCACATGACTCCTTTCCTAGTAACAGGAGTGTGGCATATAAGGTACTCACTGGGAACAGAGGTGCTTTTTTTTTTCAGTGAAATTACCTTCTTTCCTAGTTTAGATTAGATTATTTTCAAAGGGCTAATCAACATGTATTCTTAGAAAACCAAGAGAGAATAAGACACACACACACACACAAAGAAAACCATAATAAAATCTCAGGATGAAAAATGCTGTTCAAATTAATCTTTCTTACCAAATGCTGCACCGTTTAGTTGTGTTTTGTCCTGCCCAATGAACAGTTTTCCACTCTAGGCCTCTCTGCATCTTAGACAATTGAGAGGCTAAGAAGACAGTTTGCAAAGGTTTTCTTGACCCTGTGGACTGCCCTCTTTGTGGTCCCTGCCAATTCCCATTCTTGGATCAGCATTCATGGTGTTGAGAATGAATGGCATTGATAACATTGTGCATTCCATTTTCTTCCTCTCAGACTTTTGTTGTTTAAATGCACTGAACCCATACAGTGTTATGAGGTAAAAGCTACACTCATGACCTGTAAAAATAAATGTCACTTTCTGAGATATTGGGGAAGGGTTATGCCCGGGGAGAACGTGCTGCCCTCCCTAACAGCAACGCATGCATCTCTGCGATGCTCAGAAAGTAACAATGTTCTCTCTTTCCAAAGAAGAATGGAACATATGTGAAACAGTCATTTTACTCACAACAAGGTCAGAGAACAAAGAACTGGGAAACCAAATGAGGAAATTGGGGCATAAAGATAATTATTTTAGAATATTTCTGGAAATATGTTAACCAGACAGCATTTATTCCAAAGTGTGGCATTATAATTTTGCATGGGAATTTTTTTATGAGCATTTTTTGTCACTTTCAGAGAGATCTATTATGATATGTAGTGCTGAAGGGAACATGTTGACATGTCTGAGAGCTAAAACAAACGTGAAGAATGAAGCTGAAAATAGCAGGCTGTGAAGAAAGCATTAAGAAGCACTGGGTGGCACTCGGCATTGTACATCTAGAATTCAGAGATACGTTAGGAGAAGACGTTAACATGGCGCTCGTAGCACGATTTCTGTGAAGGAATTAAGAAGGGCACATCATTTGCTATTATAGACTAAGGTAATTGGTGTCTACATCTCTATGCTCCTCCATTGCCAATGGGGAAACACATGAAAAAGATGCAATACCTCCCTCCTAGCACAGTGCATTCCTGAAGGTTCAGTGCAAATCAAATCCTATTATAAAACCAGAAATGGTTATTCTTTTCTGATTAATCTTCAATGGAAATGGCTCTTAATATTTAACCTTTCAAGATTCTATGTCTAAGCCACATGAGGCTCAACTCCCTTTCCTGTGCTAGCAGTACCTAAATATTAGTTCTTTTGTATTTTTTCAATTGAGACATAATTGACATAAAACAGTGTATTAGTTGTATTAGTTTCAGGCTTAGAACCTAAAGATTCAATATTTGTGTACATTGTGGAATAATCATCACAATAAATCCAGTTTCCCCAGGCACCGTATAAAGCTACATAATATATGATACAGTATTACCAACTATAGTCACCATGCTGTACATTACATCTTGGTGACTTATGAATAGAAGTTTGTACCCATTGACCTCCTTTTTCCATTTTGCCTACCCCTAACACCTCATCCCTCTGGTAACCATCAGTTTGTTTTCTCATTTGTTTTTTGGGTTGCACATATAAGTTAAATCCTATGATATTTGTTGTTCTCTCTCTTATTTCCCTTAGTGTAATGCCCTTAAGGTGTACCCATGTTATTTCAAATGGCAATATTTCATTCTTTTATATGGCTGAGTAGTATTCTTTGTAGCTATATAAATACACATATACATCATCAACGATCAACGGATGCTTTAGTTGTTTTCATATCTTGGCTGTTTGAATAATGCTGCAATGAACATAGGGGTGCATATATATTTTCAAAATAGTGTTATTGTTTTATTTGGATAAATACCCAGGCATAGAATGACTGGGTAAAGTGGTAGTTCTATTTTTAATTTTTTTGAGAAACGTCTATACTGTTTTCCGTGGTGGCTGCAGCAATTCATATTCTCACCAACAGGGAATGAGGGTTCCTTTCCTTCACATTCTTCGAACACTTGTTATTTCCCGTTTATCTTTTCAAAGAATAAGCTCTCAGTTTCATTGATTTTGTTCTATTGTCTTTTCAGTTGTCTCTGTTTCATGTATTTTTACTCTGATGTTTATTATTTCTTTTTTTTCCTCTACTTTGCTTTTCTTTTTCTAGTTCTTTTAGGTGTAGCATTAAATTGTTTACTAGAGATTTCTCTTATTTCTTGAGGTTAAGCCTGTGTTGCTATGAACTTCTTACTTGCAACCATTTTTGTTGCCTCCAAATTAAATGGCTCTCTTATTATGAGCTTGTGCTTTTGTTTTGTTTTGTTTTGTTTTGTTTTGTTTTTAACTTTTGGTGTTAAAAAGACAAGACTTTTCTTTTATGAAATAATGCTAATAATAGATACTCATTATATTGTGTTGCTTAAAATTTTACTAGTTTGAGAAATCCAGAACTATTCAGATGAAAATATACAATCACACAAACAATTTCAATCAAAACTTTGTCAAAAGCTATTGGATTTTTTAACAAATAATTATGGAACTTTTGTATAGTGAAAATATGCTATGCCTATTTTGAAACACAAAGAGGTGACTTCTGGCATTTCTGGTGTTTACATATTCTTTGTTTCCTTTTACTTTTTAGAAAACTCATCTGACTGGTGATATGATTAATAATGAGGCCTACCCACTTGAAATATAGTAATTTAACCATCTTGAACTTCACATTATAGGGGTTATGTTATATAGGTTACATTAGTAAATGCTGTTAGTAATAAGTATTCCCAATTCTTTAAGATTGTTTATGGAAATTAAATAAGATAAAGCATGTAAAACACACAGTCAAAGCTAAAAAATGTTATGCATTTTCACTTCCCTGAAAAATTATTTGTGGTGAAAAATGTTGGTTATCTTAGCAGTCACACTGTTTACAAGAAAAGCCACATTAGACTAAAAATATGATGCATATAGTATCTGGTATACTCTGATTTCCTATACGGAATTGGTTCTGCTAGAGCTTAACATAGGAAGCTGAATGAGTGGTTTTGTTCTCAGTCATGAGTCCAAATCACAATTTCTCTGCCCCCAAAGGAGATCTCCTATTCAGTGCCCCATACCATAATGTATATTGTAGTGGGGATTAAAAATTTTAATCCATCACTGAAATATATCTTTACAAATGGCAATAAGTGCTGTGGTAAAATAAAAATGTATGGTGTGTATCAGCATCATCTCTGAGGAAATAGCATTTGAACCTAGATTAATAGGGCAATTAGAAGTTAGTGAAGTGTTCCCTGCAAAGGTAATGGTCAGGATCAGGAGTGAGTAGGGTGAATTAAAGAAATTAAAGGTCAACCTGATTATGACATAGTGAGTTAGAAGATGGAGAATGGTATCGTGATAAAGAGGCAACTTCTCAAGCAATATGGTAAGATAGACTTATTCGAACAAGAAGAAATTTCCATAAGGCAGGAATAAAGACATAAATGAAAACTAGAGTGGTGAAGACTTGTACTGTAGTGGTCCACTAGGTTTTCAGACTAGATATCGGCCATTTCTAAAGTCCATGTAGAGGACTGTGTGAGAGAGCTATGTGAGAGGTGGGATAAGACCACACTCCCTCCAGAAAATCTGGAAGACTATGGAAAATCCTAAGGCTTTCAGCAGAATAATATTCTGTTATGCTGTGTAGGAAATTTAAGAAAGTATTCATGAACACCTCAGAATTTTTGAAAAATTAAAATCCTGTTGAAGATGAGTTCCCAATTAAAAATGACTTATCATATCATAAAATAAACCACCATGGGAGAAAATCAGAAGAGACAATTTTATCATGAAGCTAAAGAAGTTGACATTTCAAGGCCCTTTAGTCGCATTTGTCTTTTCAAAGGTCACAGGGAAAGGCCTTGATAATACGTCCTCATGGCCATTTTTGACTTCATAAAATTTTCAAGCACCATATCATAAGTGTAATCAATTTAAACTGTTTTCTCTTTTTGCTTTAATTTCCCCTCTGTCACAGTTCCTTTTGTGTTGAGTGGTGGGAGAAAGACCTTAAATATTTTTTGAATCTACCTAAAAGAAGTTTATGTTTACTGGACTATATTCATGTGACCCTCAGTCACTTTCTTGTATAGGTAAGTTATTACTAGCTGACCCAGTATAGGAATGGCTTCCAGACATACTCCCATGGCTCACTGGAGCAACTCACCTGATGTTGTAACTTTAAGGTACAGGACAAGAGTTTGCATTACCAAGTTTGTCGTCCTGTGAAATCAGGCACCCCAGATATGTGGGTAGCAGGAGGAAAAAGAGACAGAGACCACAAAGTGTTAACAAGTAACAAAACAAAGTGAATGATATATAGGAGTTCGTTGTACTATTTTTGCTACATATCCTAGAAAATAAAAATAAAGTAAGTTCAAAATTAAGAAATGGGAAATTGAGAGTCTTACAATTTAGTGTTTATCTTTAAAAATTTTTTTAGTTAGTTAACATATAGTGCAATATTGGCTTCAGGAATAGAATTCAGTGATTCATCATTTATATACAACACCCAGTGCTCATCACAACTGCCCTCTTTAATACTCATTTCCCATCTAGCCCATCCTACCCATCTCCTTCCCTCAACCTTCAGTTTGTTCTCTATTATTAAGAGTCTCTTGTGGTTTGTTTCCCTCTCTCCTTTTTTCCCCTTTTCCATATGTTCATCTGTTTTGTTTCTGAAATTCCAAATATAAGTGAAATCATATGGTATTTGTCTTCTCTGATTGACTTATTTCACTTAGCATAATACATTCTAGCTTCATCCATGTTATTGAAAATGGCAAGATTTCATTCTTTTTAATGACTGAATAATATTTCATTATATATGTATATACCACATCTTCTTTATCCATTCATCAGTCCATGGACATTGGGGCTGTCTCTGTAGTTTGGCTATTGTTGATAATGTTACTATAATCACTGGGGTGCACGTACCCCTCTGAATCTGTATTTTTGTATCTTTTTGGTAAATACCTAGTAGTGCAAATGCTGGATCATAGAGTAGTTCTATTTTTAACTTTTTGAGGAACCTCCATGCTGTTCTCCAGAGTGGCTGCACCAGTTTGCATTCCCACCAACACTGCAAAAAGTCTCCCATTTTTTGGCATCCTTCCCAATAACTGTTGTTTCTTGTGTTGTTAATTTTAGCCATTCTGAATGGTATGATGTGGTATCTCATCATGTTTTTGATTTTTATCTCCCTGATGAGGAGAGATGTTGAGCATCTTTTTATGTGTCTGTGAGCCATCTAGATGTCTTCTTTGTAGAAGTGTCTATTTATGTCTTCTGATTCTTTAATGGGTTATTTGTTATTCAGGTGTTGAGTTTGACAAGTTCTTCATAGATACTAATCTTTTATCAGATACTAATCTTTTATCAGATATATTCATTGCAAATATCTTCTCCCACTTTGTAGGCTACCTTTTAACTTTGTTGATTGTTCCCTTCTCCGAGAAGAAATTTTTGTTGTTGTTGTTGTTTTGTTTTGTTTTCCTTCATGAAGTCCCAATAGTTCATTTTTGGTTTTGGTTCCCTTGCCTCTGGTGACATGTCTAGTAAGAAGTTGCTGTGGTCTAAGCCAACGAGGTTGCTGCCTGTATTTTCTTCTAGGGTTTTGATGGTTTTCCGACTCACATTTTGGTCTTTCATCCATTTTGAATTTATTTTTTGTATGGTGTAAGAAAGTGGTGCAGTTTCATTTTTCTGCATGCGGCTGTCTGATTTTTCCAACACTATTTGTTGAAGAAACGATCTCTTTTCATTGGATAGTCTTTCCTGCTTTGTCAAAGATTAGTTGACAGTATAATTGTGGGTCCATTTCTGAGTTTTCTATTCTGTTCCATTGGTGTATGTATCTGTTTTTTCATGTCAGTACTATACCGTCTTGATGACTACAGCTTCATAATATAGCTCAAAGTCTGGAATCATGATGCCTCCATCTTTGCTTTTCCTTTTCAGGATTGCTTTGGCTATTTGGTGTTTTTTGTGGTACCATACAAATTTTAGGACTTTTTGTTCTAGCTCCATGGAAAATGTCAATGGTAATGTGAAAGGGATTGTATTAAATGTGTAGATTTTTGGGGTAGTATAGACATTTTAACAATGTTTGTTCTTCCAATTCATGGAAAGGATTTTTTTTTTTCATTTCTTTGTGCCCTCTTCAATTTCTTTCATAAGTGTTCCATGATTTACAGATCTTTTCTCTCTTAGGTAGGCTTATTTCTAGATAATTATTTGGGGGGGTGACAATTGCAAATGAGATCAATTCCTTGATTTCTTTTTCTGTTGTCTCATTATTGATATACAGAAATGCAACAGATTTCTACACATTGATTTTATATCCTGCAACTTTTTTGGTGGAGTCTTTTGGGAGTCTTTCTGGTTTTCTACATAAAGTTTCATGTTGTTTACAAATACTAAAGTTTGACTTCTTTCTTGGCGATTTGAATAACTTTTATTTCTTTTTGTTGACTGACTGCTGAGGCTGAGACTTCCAGTACTATGTTAAATAGTAATGGTGAAAATAGACACCGTTGTCATGTTCCTAACCATAGGAGAAAGGCTCTCAGTTTTTCCACATTGAGGACGATATTAGCTATGGGTCTTTTGTATATGATCTCTATGGTGTTGGGGTATATTCCATTTATCTTTACTTTGTTGAGGGTTTTTATCAAGAATCGATGCTGTATTTTGTCAAATGCTTTTTCTGCATCTATTGACGGGATTATATAGTTCTTGTCCTTTCTTTTGTTAATGTGATGTATCACACTGATTGATTTGTGAATATTGAATCACCCCTGTAGCTCAAGAATAAGTCCCACTTGATTATGGTGAATGAGTCTTTTAATGTACTGTTGAATTCAACTTGCTAGTGTTTTACTGATAATTTTTGCATCATCAGGAATTGCAATCATGAGCAATTTTGGCTTTAATTCTCCTTTTTGGTGGGGTCTCTTGCTGATTTTGGAATCAAGGTAATTCTGGCTTGAATGAGTTTGGAAGTTCTCCTTCCATTTCTTTTTTTGGGGGGGGACAGTTTGAGAAGAATAGATATTAACTCTTCTCTAACTATCTGGTAGAATTCCCCTGGGAAGCCATGCAGCTCATGACTTGTATTTGTTGGAGGGGTTTTGATTACTGATTCAATTTTTTTCCTGGCTATGGGTCTGTTCAAATTTTCTATTCCTTCCTGTTTCAGTTTTAGTAGTTTGTAAGTTTCTAGGAATTTGTTCATTTCTTCCAGATTGCCCAGTTTGTTGGCAAATAATTTTTCATAGTATTCTATTCTAATTGTTCATACTTTTGTGGTGTTGCTTGGGATTTCTCTTCTTTCATTCATAATTTTATATATTTGGAGATATATATATATTTTTTTTTTCTTTTTGTTAATTCTGGCTAAGGATTTATCAATTTTACTAATTCTTTTGAAGAACCGGCTCTTAGTTTCATGAATCCATTTTATTGTTTTTTTTGCTTGTTTCTGTATTTTTTATTTCTACTCTAATCTTTATTATTCCCCTTCTTCTGGCTATAGACTTTGTTTGCTGTTTCTTTTCTAGCTTCTTTAGGTATAAGGTTATGTTGTGTATTTGAGACATTTCTTGTTTCCTGAAGTAGGCCTGTATTGCACTATACTTCCCTCTTTGGACTGCCTTTGTTGTATGCCAAGGGTTTTGGATGTTATGTTTTCATTTTCATTTGCTTCCATGTACTTTTTTATTTCATCTTTAATCTCCTGGCTAACCCATTTATTCTTTAGTAGGATGTCCTTTAACCTCAATGTAGTTGAGGTCTTTCCAAGTTTTTTCTTGTGGTTGACTTCAAGTTTCATATGTAGTCTGAAAATATGCACAATATGATCTTGATCTTTTTGTACTTGTTGAGGGCTGATTTGTGACCCAGTATGTGATCTATTCTGGAAAATGTTCCATGTGCACTCAAAAAGAATGTATATTTTGTTTCTTTAGGATAAAATGTTCTGAATATATCTGTTAGGTCCATCCAGTCCAGTGTGTTATTAATGTTACTGTTTCCTTATTGATTTTCTGCTTAGATGATTTGTCCATTGCTGTAAGTGGGGTGTTAAAGTCCCCTACTATTATTGTATTTTTTGGGGTTTCTTTATGTTTATTATTAACTGATTGAAGGCATAAATATTTACCATTGTTAGATCTTCTTGATAGATAGACCCTTTAGTTATGATATAATGTCCTTCTTCATCTATTGTTACAGTCTTTGTTTTAAAATCTAGTTTGTCTTGGAGTGCCTGGGTGGCTCAGTCAGTTAAGTGGCTGAATCTTGATTTCAACTCATGTCAGAATTTCAAGATCATGAGATCAAGCCCCACATTGGGCTGTGTCTTCAGCATGGAGTCTGCTTGGAATTCTCTCTCTCCTCTCCCTCTGCCCACCCCAGCCCCCAATTTTTGTGCTTTCTTTCTTTCTAAACAAAAAAAAGAAAGAAAGAAAAAGAAAAAAAAAGGAAAAGGAAAAAAAGAAAGAGTCTTGTCTAGGCAGCATGTAGGTGGTTAGTGTGTGTGTGTGTGTGTGTGTGTTTATCCATTCTGATATACCATGTCTTTGATTGGAGCATTTGGTCCATTTATATTCAGAGTGGTTATTGAAAGATGAATTTAGTTCTATTGTGTCACCTGCAAAGTTGGTGTTTCTGTTGATGTTTTCTGGTTCTTTCTAGTCTTTGTGGCTTTGGTCTTTTTTTCTCCACTCAGAGTCCCCCTTAAAATTTCTGGCAAGACTGGTTTAGTGCTCATAAACTCCTTTAGTTTTTGTTTGTCTGGGAAACCCCATATCTCCTTCTATTCTGAATAACAGCCTTGCTGGATAACAAATTCTTGGCTGCATATTTCCCCCATTCAGCATGTTGAATATATCTTGCCACTTTTTTCTGGCCTGTGAAGTTTCTGTGGACAGATCTGCTGTAAGCCTGATCTGTCTTCCCTTATAGGTTAAGGACTTTGTTTCCCTTGCTGCTTTCAGAATTATTTCCTTGTCTCTGTGTTTTGTGTTTTTGGCTATGATATGCCTTGGGGATGGTTTTGCTGTTCTCTGTGCTTCTTGGATTTTGAAGTCTGTGTCCTTCCCCAAATTAGGGGTATTTTCAGGTATAACTTGTTTGAATAAATATTCTGCCCTTTTTTCTTTTTTCTTTTTTTTCATCTTCTGTGACTCATGATATGAATCTGATTATGTTTTAATAGGTCACTTATTTCCCTAAGTCTGCCTTCATGACCAATTACCTTTCTTTCACTCTTCTTTTCAGCTTCATCATTTCCTATAATTTTATCTTCTGTACCACTGATTTGTTCCTCTCATTTTTCCATTCTTGTTTTTATGGCATCCATTTGGGTTTGCATCTCAGTTATAGTATTTTTAGTTTCAGCCTGACTAGATTTTAGTTCTTTTATCTCTGCAATAAGAGATTTTGTAATGTCTTCTATGTTTTTTTCAGGGCAAGCTAGTAACCATATAATCATTTTAAATTCTGTTCAGACACCTTACTTATATCTTTATTAATTAAATCCTTGGCTGTGAGTTCTACAGTTCTACTTCTTGTTCTTCCTGTTCTTTCTTTTGAGGTGAATTTCTCCATTTCATCATTTTGTCCAGAAAAGAAAGAAAGTCAGAAAGAAAAAGTACAAAAAACAAAAAACAAAGACAAAAACTCTCAAACCAAAAAAAAAAAAAAAAAAGAAAAGAAAAGAAAGAAAGAAAAAGATCCTGTGTGTGTTTTAGTCTGCTTGTTAAAATAATCTAGATCAAAAGATTTAAAAATAAATAAATAGAATGAAAATAAACATATATATGGAATTAAAAAGTAAGAAAATAAAATGAAAAATGATGAGAAATAATAAACTATAAAGAATAAACATAAAAAGAAAGCTAGGTCCTATTTATCCTAGAGCTGAAGCTTTATGGAACTCTACGATCAGTAGACTTGGTGTCAGCAAGTTGTTTATGCTGGTCTTTTGGGGAAGAGGCCTCTTGCACTATGTGCCTCCAGGTTGGGTGGGGGGAGGGCAGGTCTTTGTGTAGCATTTCTTGCCTACACTAGGTGATGCTGTTTTGCTCCCTGAAGACTTTCAGCACTGATGGATGGGATGAATATGGTGCCACCCCACTCCCTAGTCTTGTAGCTGAAAGTTTAGGCCCCCAACTCTTCAGGGAGCCCTCACAAAAGACCAGTCAATCACTCCTCTTTTGTCCATAGTTTCGGTCGAATCCTGTGTTCACCCTGCCTGTGTCCAAGGTGTTTTCTCAGGCTTGCAACTGAGTTTCAAAATGTGAAATTTTAGGGATTTCCATGGTGCAGACCCACACTGTTCCTCTGGGGGAGTGTCTCACCAGGCTTTTGCTGTTTCCCAGGCTGTTCCAGGAGAGTGGTTGCATGATCACGCAGCAGTTTGGAGTTTATGTTTATGTAAAACACAGCAGAAAGTCAGCACCAAGACTCACTGCTCTCAGCCAGTGTCCCTGCTCCTATGCCTGGCAACAGTGTAGCATATTGGCACCATCGTTCTTCTGTCCCAAGGAATCCTCAGACCTCTTCACTTCTGGGATTCCACTCCACTTCACCACCTGAAGCACCATCCCTCATGTTAGTGGACTTCTAAAAATTCATAGTTTGTGCTCTGCTGATTATTATACTTTGTGGTTGTCTCCATGATCAGGGCTCCCTTCCTGCCACCATATATAGAGTTAATCTCCCCCAAATCAACTCTCTGCACCTCCTACCTTTCAAAAGGTGGTGGCTTTTCTACTTGTAGACTTTTAGTTTTTATTCTTTCAGACCTCCAATTGATTTATTGGATGTTCAGAATGAGGTGGTTATATGTAGTGATGTTCAAGGAATGAGACAAACTTAAAGTCTCCCTCCTCCTCTGCCATCTTAACTCCTTGCCCTACTGATGCCATTTATCATTTAAAAGAAATATTTACTTTAACATCTAAATTTGAATTAGTAATTTTGTATTATTCCCTTACAGAAAGTCCTAAAACTTGTACAAATGTCAGATCCCACAGTACCTAGATGAGCCAGCATAAATAACAACAAAAAAAGAATTAAAACCTAAAGAAATAGAAATAACCCCCAAAATGCCCAAGAAAAAAAGAATAATGTGAAGGATTGTAAAATAAGCATGTTCAACTTGATTAAATATGTTTTTGAAGAAAAGTAAATCACGAAGAGGAAATGTACTACATGAAAAACTATAAGATGTCTTGTGAAATAATCAACCAGACCTTCTGAAAATAAAAATATATACATATGTAGTCATAGAAATTATAAAGCAAATGGACAGGATATATAGACATCTTTTGAATTAATTAACTGAAAAGTATAAATCTGAAGAGATCACTTTGAAGGAAACAGAGAACAGAAGAGATAAAAATTATAAAGAGAATATTAAAATATGTAAGTCATTGAAAGGAAAGTCACAATATATATTTAAGAAAGTCCCAGAAGAGGAGAATTTTAAAATGAAGGGAAAAAGTTATTTGCAGAAAGAATAGGTAAGAATTTTTTAGAATTAAAAATGTTATAAGTCTTCACATTGAAGAAGCACATTGAATCACAAGGAAAAGTAACAAGAAATACAAGCTTGGGTACCTCATGCTACAACAGCAGTTCATGAACACAGAGACTACATTAAGTTCCTAGGAGGAAAAATAGTTTGTCTACAAAATGACAAGAATCAGACTGACAACAGACTTCTTATTAGCAATAATACATGCTAAGAGGCAGCCAGAGTAAATGAACTGTCACTACAAAATTCTATAAAACATTCATTCACATTTGAGTGAAATAAAGGTATTTGCAAAACAAAACCTAAGAATTTTTTTACTCCTCACAGACCTTTATTAAAGGGCTACTCAAGAAGAAATAAATTGTGTACAAAAAATAATGGTAAGGGGAAAAACAGTGTATATAGTAGTAAATCTAAAACACTTTAAATAAATAATCATAATCAATAACTTAGAAAAAGTATGAATAAAGGTAGAAATAACTTACTAATATATGAGGAAGTGCTCCTTTCAATGGTTAGAAACATAGGGACAGTGATTCATTTAATTTTCATTAAGTTAGGTAAAACTGCTAAATATTAAAGATACTTGTAAATAATAAATTTAAAGCTTCAAAACCAAAAGGAAGAAAAGTAGAGAGGAGTGATTAAAAGAACTTATTTGCCTAATAGAAGGTAGGAAAAGCAAAAAAAAAAAAAGCACAAAAAATTAAAAATAGAAATTAAGTTGATTCCAAATATGTCAAGAATTATAATAATAGAGATGATCACATGTACCCATCTAAAAAATAGGATTCTAGGGGCACCTAGGTGGCTCAGTGGGTTAAAGCCTCTGCCTTCGACTCAGGTCATGATCCCATGGTCCTGGGATAGAGCCCCACATGGGACTCTCTGCTCAGCGGGGAGCCTGCTTCCTCCTCTCTGCCTGCCTCTCTGCCTGCTTGTGATCTCTGTCTGTCAAATTAAAAAAAAAAAAATATTAAAAAAAAGAAAAGAGTTCTAAAAAATAAATAAATAAATAAAATTTAAAAATAGGATTCTATGATTTGATTAACAAAAAACCCACTATCAAACTAAATACAATTCATGAAAAACACATAAAATGTTAAGAACACAGAAATATTGACAATAGGGGCACCTGGCTCAGTGGGTTAAGTCTCTGCCTTCAACTCAGGTCATGATCCCAGGGTCATGGGATTGAGCCCTGCACCTGGCTCCATCCTTGGCAGGGAGCCTGCTTCTGCCTCTCTCTCTGTCTGCCTCTCTGCCTACTTATGATCTCTCTGTCTCTGTCAAATAAATAAATAAAATCCTAAAAAAGAAAGAAATATTGACAGTAAAGGCATGGATAATAGCATGAATCAAATAACAACCAAAAGTAAAGTGACATAATAATATGCTAAATTAATGAACATTAATTTATAAACTACTATTAAATGAAAGAGATAATTACTTAACAATATAATGGGGAAATGACAGGAAGAATAGTTATGACTATATATATATATATCTAAAGATATAAATTAAAAATAAGTTAAAAAATTTAATGAATTAAAAGGAAAAAATTAACTATCCATAATCATAATGGGACATTTTAACACAGCTCTTCCATAATTGAGACATCCATTAGGCAAAATATTATTATTACTCATTTGAACAAAACAACCAGAATTCTTGATAGATATATATTCCCCAAACTCCAATTTCTTTTTTTTTCAAAACTCCAATTTCAATAATATGCCTAATTTTTTCAAAGAATCATTTATAAACATTTTTATATATGCTTTTTTCTGAAAAAGTATATATATGTACATATAAAATGTACTTATTGAGTTTATACATTTGAAAATAATTGGTAGACAATTCAAGAGAAAAATTAGCAAAGAATATTACCAGATAATTTTTTTTATCAAACGATTTTTAAAACAACTTGTATGGCAATAAAGATGTGAAAAGTTGTTTATTAATCAGAAAGTTGCAAATTTAAATGAGGTAAAGTTTCCTATGTATCAGATTGTGCAAAAATATCTGATTATCCTGGTTATTGGGAGAGTAGACAGAGAACCAGGAAATTTAAAGTCAAGAGGAAAAATTGGAGCAATCACTTTAAAAGGAATTGTCGGGGCACCTGGGTGGCTCAGTGTGTTAAGCCGCTGCCTTCGGCTCAGGTCATGATCTCGGGGTCCTGGGATCGGGTCCCGCGTCGGGCTCTCTGCTCAGCAGGGAGCCTGCTTCCCTTCCTCTCTCTCTGCCTGCCTCTCTGCCTACTTGTGATCTCTCTCTGTCAAGTAAATAAATGAATAAATCTTAAAAAAAAAAAAAGAAAAAAAAAGAAAAGGAATTGTCAATATTTACAAAATTTAAAAATACCCTGTGGTCTAGCAGTTCTACTTTAACTTATACACTCTATAAAAGCAACTTTCAAACTTTTTTGACAGTAATTCTCTGTAAATATATATTTATTATTATATATGTATATAAATATATATTACATGTGATACATAAACACTATGTATAATAAGTATACATAAATAATAAAGTATGCAGTCGACCTTGAACAATAGAGATTTGAACTGCACTTGTCCACTTATATGCATTTTTTTATAACACAGTACTATAAATTGTATTTTCTTTCCCTTATGATTTTTTTCTTTTATTTTTTTTAAATTCAATTAACCAACTTATAGTACATCATTAGTTTCAGATGTAGGGTTCAATAATTTATAAGTTGCCTGTAACACCCAGTGCTCATCACATCACCTGCCCTTCCTTACAATATTCTTAATAAGATTTTATTTTCTATAATTTATTTTATTGTAAGAATAAAATATATAATATATATAACATACAAAATTTGAATTAGTCAAAAATTTATGTTATCTATAAGGCTTCCAGTCAATAGTAGGTTGTTAGTAGTTAAATTTGAGGTGGGGGTAGCAAAATTTATACATGAATTTTCAATTGTGTGAGGGGTAGATACCCATAACCTCTTCATTCAAGGGTTAACTATATATAAATATAATTGTATATAAACATATAACACATATATGTTATATATATGTTATACATATATATGTGTGTGTATTTTTTCACATTACAAATCAGAATATATATGCATACTCATATACATAACAAATAATTGCACAGTATAATACTTAGCCTTTTACATCCCTTTTAATAGAATCTTCTATTCTATTCTATTGGTTCTTCTATTCTATTCTATCCTATCCTAGTCTATCCCACCCATTCCACTCCTCTCCTTGAGTGGTCACGAGGCACTCAACGGGGTTCATGACATCAGTTGGTTTTATATTTCAATTTTAAAGTCATCCTGTTAGAAAAATTCTCACACATGCTCAGAATTGTCCAAAGGTATTTACTGAAGTACTATCTGTGATGAAATGAAGTTAAAAAAAATGGATGAATAAATAACTATGTAATCACACAGTGGAATTGGCTGGAGAGGTTAAACGCTCCTGATTTACCTGGGACAGTCTCTGTTCCCTCCTACCATCTCAGGATCTCAGGTAGTTAGCACCTCCTTCCACTGTCAAACATGTCAAATTTGTATGATGAAGTCAGGGCCAGCTTCATGGGCCGTTAACCAATACAGTTGCACAGGGTCCCAACCTCAGAGCAGTCCCCCACTTGGGGCTTAATACTCTGAAATATTATCTTTGAACCACCATTTTGGAAGGAGGTTGATGAATTTGATGTGACAATGGACAATAGAATTATGTGTGGGGGAGGAGAGGCTTAGACACTCAGGCCCTATATTGTTGCCACCTCCTGCCACCTCTTGATATTCCCTGATGCTTTCTGCCCCCCCACCCCACTTCTCTGTCCAAGGGTGCCACAACTCCCACCTAGGCCCCATTCCCTGGCAAGGGCCATTAACTACTGCCACTTTCTGTTGGAGGCTCAAGGAGGCTCAGGGTCAGTTGAGTTCTCATAGCATCTTGGGGTGGGATATGGCATGTCCAACCCTTAAACCTCTGTTCTGAGTGATCCATATACAAGCACAGAAGTTGCAATCCTTAGGGATTACCTGTCTGCTGTGGGTTGGGGCATCAGGCCTATGCGAAGGCAAGATGCCTGAGGGAGACCAATATCTCCACGCCTGAAGGAAAACATTTAACAGCAAATAAAATACTGTGGTAGGGAGAGGAAAAGAATGTAGAAGAAAGTCAGCTTTACATTTCAATATATTTTATGGGCATTTAGCATCTTTCTTCTTCCTGCCTTTTGAAATGACAGGGGGTGGGGTGGTTCCAACAAATTTTGTAGGTAGGCCTGGATAAGATAGATGATATTTTATTTTACTTTTCCACAGAGCAATGAGAAGCCATCAAATAATTTTCATCAAGGAACAGACACGATTAGATTTACATTCTACAAAGATCGCCCTTGACCTATTCTGTTCCTGCTGTGAGTTCTTGTGTCCCATCTCCCCCACCTGAATGCAGTCCAGTGAAACAGCCCCAGCTCGAGCCCTGGTCTTCAGCTATTCTGAATGTGTTATAATCCCATTATAAACTTGAATCACTAGAAGTCAAAAAAGGAAAGAGAAAGAGCAATCTTCTGCCACTTGGCCTGTCGTCTTCCTACTCCATGTCCACTCCCTTATCAGATGCTCCCCTTCACCCCTGATTGTCATTCATCTAGGCCTCCCTTGTCTGGGTAGAGGGTCCTTTAGTGACACTGCACCTGGCGCACTTAGTGTACATTGAGGTGATTACCTTTGTTGATTAGTTTTGTCAATTCCTCTCATCCTTTCAGCAAATTTAGTTGGGTCACCTTGACGGTGCTTCAGTTTTAATTTAAATACATTTTTTTTTTAAACTTGCTTGTATTCTCTGACAGCTGCTATCATTCAGTTTGCTCTGTGAGATATTCTAGAAGTTTATTCTCCCTTTTTGTTTCCCCTAAGATATATTGAGTTCAAAACCAAAATCATAAAATAAGACTGAAAGTTGGCTTCCAGAGGTTATTAAATCCCTTCTCTCTTCAGAAGGACTGCAAGGAAGCCACATCTGAAAAAAAGAAAGACTTACTCTATTTTCAGAGATTTCTGGGGAAAGGAGAATTCACAGCTGCTCTCCATACCCATGTTGGGGCTAGAGAGGCTTGTCAGGGAATTTTTCCTTATATCTAAGCTAAATCTAGCTTAATGTTCCTTTTAGGGCAGGCAAAGTACACAGTGTTCCTTTCATACCCAAACTAACTCTTTCTTTTGCTCTGACATGCTCCAAGGTGTTTTAGGATGGTGTTTGAATATGTCAGAGAGAAAATAGGGTTTTTTGTTGTTTGGTCTGAATCTCCATTAGGTGCGTATTTGTCTGGACATATAGGCAGGAGGGCCCATCTTTAAATAATGAGCTCAGAGTTACCTGGAAAATTATTTATCAATGAGTGTTACCTTCTGGATGAGAAAAAATAGCTGATAAAATCACTACTAATGGTTATAAAACACCCAGGTGGGTAGTATGTGCATCTTTCAGCTGGATAAATCATGGCTTTCTAATCTATTTGGAATTTTTGAAAGAGTTAACAAAATAGTGAAGTGTAGAGAAGTAGTGGGCATTAAATATTTAGACATTCAAAAGGCTTTTGATCAAGCCCCTAACCAGAAGACATTTAGGATCCATTTCAGCCTTATGTAGGACCCAAGAGGTGAGAGGTAAAAATTTTTCCTTGCAAAAGCTAAAAGTTAAAAAAAAAAAAAATGGTTAGCAATGAAAATGAAAGGTAGAAATAAATGATGTTGTTAGCCTGAAAGGAGGTTAATAGAAAGGTGCCCCGGGGAATGTTATTGGAACCAGATTTTTTATATATGTTAACACCAATCAATCTGGAAAGCCATCTGAATAATGAGGTTGCAAAATGTGTTGGTAACAGAGAATTATTTAGCTAGTGAGGAGTGGGGAACATTTTGAGGAACTCCAGAAGGACCCACAAAAAATAGGTAGTTGAATAATCTTTGTCAGATACAATCGAACCAAGACAAGAGAATGGTACTTTATACTACGAGGCATAATTTAAGCTACTGATAGATTTTGAATTAACTGTAACCTTTCAGGAAAAAGGTCTAACAGTCATTATGCACATCTCAATAAAAGTATCTGCTCACAGCCCAAAGACTGGAGGAAAGGTCTACAGGAGTACAAGTGAAATGATTAGAGGCACATGAGAAAAGATGGAGAAGGTCAGGATTATTTCATTTGGAAAGGAGAGAAAGTAAAAGGAAATTTGTTAGAGAAGGGTAAAAGTTGAAATGTTAAAACAAAAAGTCCAGTTGAGTACCCCTGGTCACTCTTTCCCATGGTATGAGGAGTTTAGGGTAATTAGTTCATGGAAAATTTAAATGAGAATGGAGGGAAATGCTTACAAAATTCATAGTTAACATTAAGAGCTCCCTGCATGGAATGTCATTGAGCTAGATACCAACTACTGAGCAAGGTACCAAATGGGTTACAGATTCACAGGGGTGGGCTGAGATTAAACTCGTTCCATAAGATCCTATTAGAGATGGTGTATGTATGTATGTATTTCAGCCTTTCTTGTAATTGAGTTAATTTATGTCTGTCTCCCTTCGCAGGTTATACATTCCTAGAAAGCCAAGATTTTTGTCTACACATTTTTGTATGCTTACTCCTTTCCTCTTCAGTGTCTAGTAATATGCTATGTGTCTACAAGGTACTTAGTAAATGATTGCAGATTTAGAGCATGTGTGGCTTGGGGTGGAGCAATGAAAGGGAGGATTTTCTTCCTTGAGTCTATTTGCCCCAGCGCTCCCACTAGACATGTTTAACTCATACTGCAACCACCAAGCTGCAATGAAATGAGATGACATCAGAGAAAGGAAAGAAAGCAGAGAAGTAGGATTAGAAGCCATTAATCATAATTAACAATCTGTGTGTACCAAGCACTTTGCTGTCTGTCTTGATGCATGTCCTTTTACTAACACCTTAAAAAACAGTTGTAGTAAAGTCCAGTCACCACTTATTTGGCAAGGAAATATTCCTAATTTTTCTCCCTGTGCTTGGGCCCATTCCCAAGAATATGCAAGTGCTCAGGAAGCTGACCCTTAGTGCCTTTCTTAGAAGTTATTACCTTAAATAAAAAGCACATAATACAGAACCAATAGGGTGTGTGTGTGTGTGTGTGTGTGTGTGTGTGTGCGTGTGTATACATTTCAATTTTAAGGCTCATCTGCTTATAAGAGGCTTAGCAAGTCCAAAATTTTCAGGGTGGGCCAGCAGGCTGGAGACCCAGAAAAGAATTGCACTTTGAATCCAAAAGTCATTTGCTGGCAAAAATTCTGTTTTCTCCAGAGAGATCAGTCTTTTTCCTGTAAGCCTTCAACTGGTTAGATCAGGCCCACCCACATCCTGGAAGATGATCTGCTTTACTCAAAATCTGTTTATTTCAAATGTTCATTTCATCAAAAAATATCTTCACAGAAGCATGTGGAATCATGTTTGACCAAACATGTGTTTAAGTTGATGCATAAAATTGACCATCCTGGTACTGCCTTCCTATTCAGTCACTGGGAGAATTCAGCTTACAGGAAATTCATTTTTGGCTCGAATGCAGCCATGGATTTCAAGTAAAGCAGTGGACAGAAAAATGGGACCCTAAGAGTGCATCTAAAGTGATTCAAATAGCCACAAATGAGGAGTGGAAAGGGAGTGGCCATGTGAGCAAACCACTGTGTTAACAGGCACTATGCTAGTGTGTTGTACATGCATAAGCTCATCTCAAAACACAACTCAGCATTAATTAATACCATTGTGGAAAGGAGATACATTGACTCAGAAAGTCTATGTCACTTCGGCAAACTCTTCTGGCTAAGAGTAAAGAAGCCAGATTTAAAATTCATCTTCCTGGTCCCAAATCCTATCCCTTTGTACTCTATTCTACTGACTTTCTCATCTGTCTTGGGACTAGAAGAACCATGAAATGAAGAAACAGGCATGGGGCAGCAGAAGCAAAACATCTTGGGCATGAAAGAATCATCCACTTCAACTGAGAGGCATCCTAATTTATTTCCTCCTAAGGCAACTTCCAGTCCCCAAGGAAGTCTGGGTTCAGGCCCACACGTGAAAGCAAGAAAGCAACTAGATGCAGTCGGTGGCAGCAGTGGGTCTGAGGGCAGAGGCACGGGCTGATCCCGACATAGCTTTGTGAAATGGGAATGAACTATCAGAAACAGAAGGCAGTTTTCCTTTGAACGTCTGTCACATTCACAATGAGAGTGATGAAAGACTTTGCTTCCTTGCCTTTTAGGTGACTTCAATATGGCCAGACTTTGAAATCTAATACTGTACTGAATTTTGTATTGAATGTGGTGGTGTGATATTGAACTATAAAGAAGGGGCTGGAACAGTACTTTTCAAATACTTGCTGCTCAGAATCCTTTTGCCCTTTTCCACTTACGGTATGATCTTATCTATTGATATTTTCTGTCTGAAAAGACCCTCTGTCTATTCTATCAGGTTGCCCTATTTTTCATTGTGTAATAGGCTGTATTTTGAAAATGAATAGCCCAAACAACTTCGATATATTGCTATTACTGTGCTGTTCTTTTGAAGAAATTCTTCACTTGGCATTTGCACTTTAATCAGACTTCAAACTGCTATGATAGCGGTGTCCCTTCCTGTCTTTGCCAGGTCCCACCACCACCTAGGCACTGTCTTCTTTGTAAATCTCAAAGACGTCCGTCTTCCTTAAGGCCGAGAGTGCCCCTCCGGACATGCTGAGTTGGTAAGGCGTAGCTGGAGGCTTTCTTCCCACCCCTTCCCACCAATGGCCATGGCCGCCATTCCGTAGCAATCAGCACACGCACTGTGTGGCTTTCTTGGTGCTCCTCACTGCCTTGTTCTGTCCACCTTTGTCTGGATGCCCACCTAAAATCCTTGTGCATCACGTGTGCAGGTCCTCCTGGGCACTAAAACTAAAGTGAACATGCCAGAAGGAGCTACAGGGAGGCTGTATTTTTTTTTTGTATATTCATATATTTCAATATTCAAAGCTATTTGTGTTCTAGAGGCATATTGAAGAGCAATGCCACTTGTGGAAACACCCAGCACATTGCAACGGTGGTATTTTAGCTGCAGTTCGGAGAAATTCTAAATATGACTGGTCTGGGTATGGAATAAAATTATACAGATATGAATAGTAGCAGCAAGTTGTGGTCAAAGTCATAAAAGAAACGAAGCTAACAATATTGTGTGTGGAGCATCTCCTTGAAGACCGGCACTGAAGCTCCCAGCACTGGGGGCACTCGGGTGCCATGCCGGCACCGTGGGAGCTCAACCAGTGGGTATGTAGCTGAACAGAATTTAGAAGCAAGGAAAATTGTGTTTCTTAAGCTTATTTATGTGGGATGTGTTGCAGAGTTTGGGATGATCCGGTGAAAGTGAAGAACCCTCCCTCCAGAAACACGCACACACAAAAATTTGCATCTGTCACTAGCCTAAGGGTCTGCCAGGAAGCTCATCTGAGATTTTCATATACTCCAGAGTCTAATGGAAAGATTTAAAAATCAGAGGAAAGCCAATGAAGTATCAATAACCGGGATTATTGATCCTCATCTGGCAGAAGGTTGATGATCTGACATTTAGATACAACCTCGACATTTACTGTATCTATGAAAACATTTCTTAACCTATCTAACATTGTTTTTTTTCCTTCTCTATGCTGTTGTGGCATTCGTTGTAACAATTTATATGAAACAGTTACATAACCTCTTCAGAAATTGTATTATGATTGAGAAAAGCTAAGCTATTTTATTTTATGTCTGCTTGTTTCTTTTCAGCCTTTTGTTGTTCTTCTCCTCCTCCTCCTTTTCCTCATCGTCTTCCTCCTCCCCTGCTCCTCCGTGTTCTTCTTCTTACTCCTTTGGCTCCGGGTTTGGTGAAAAATGTTAGTATTTAGTGGTTGTCCCCTATACAAGAAGAGTCATCGGCAATGAAGATACCTAAATATCCCATTAGCATGTAGGGGGTGGTCACCAATATGTATTCCTCAGCTCACATGGTTTATGCACAAAACTTGGGGTCAGAGCTTAAAGGATGGTAGATTTGAACACTTCCTTCCATTTATTTTAGGACGATTACATAACAATCTTTTTGGTATGACTGTACTTTGTAAAGCTTGCACACTTGGAAAATGGGGTTAAGGACAACAAGATTATTTGAGAATTCTAGAGACCTTATACTTTAAAATAATACTTTGCGAGCTGGAAAGCACTCTGTAAGAGTGACTCGCCATTAGAAAATAAAGATGAGAGAGGGCCGGTCCCACTGCTCTTTCACTGTCAGTGGATACTAGGAGACTGAATTGTGATTTTTGTCTGTGCAGCCCCTCTTGTGAGGTCTGAATTGCTCTCCAGATCTCTCCCTGTGCCGGCACATATGGGAATGACAACTCCTCTGTAGTCATCTTCCAAGCACCGTGATTGGTCCTGGGTTGGCCCAATTAGACTGCCCCTGAAGTTTTCCACATTAGAGTAACAGAAGAGGAACTTTATCTTTCAAGGAGCCAAGCTGGGAAGTTTTAAGTCTGGAGCTTCAAGGGGCCATAGTTTGGCCTCAAGTGAAAAGCTGTTTGGAGCGGATAAAGCCAACATACAACGGGAAGCTTGGAGAAAGGATGGGATAGATCCTGAAGTGATTTTAATCCCTGACATCCCGGAAGTCTCCTGAATCCCTGCTTTCTCGAGGCTTGGTTGTTCCAATGTTTCTTGAATGATAGAATACATTTCTGTTACCTCATTTTCAAAAGGTTCTTTGAGGTGGATTTCTACCACTTGCACACAGGAAAATACCGGCTGACACGGATTCCTGCGTGTGCCTTCACAGAAGGCACAGAACGGAGCTATCACGATGTCTTTGCAAACCTAGAGATAACAACCTCTCTGGTCTCTCTCTGGTGCGAGGCCAACCAAACCCACCTGCAAGTTTTGCCTCCCAAGGAAAGCAATATGATCCATTTCATTTGCCTAAAAAGCCAGGAAGACACATCTCCGCAATTTACAAAACGGTGTGTTCCTTAGCCCAGAGCTCGTGTGCGAAAGCACCGTGCATCCTATGCATCATAGTGCTTCTCGCAGCCAGAGTGTGTCTTTAAGCAGCCCAGCTGAGGGAGACCACAGGAATAGGGCAATTTAGATTGACTGGAAAGGAGACAAGCAGGAGGAGGCGACAAGGAGGAGACAACAGCAGGAAAGAAATGAATTCTGAGCGAGAGTAGATTGCCTCTGTTTGGCTCTTTTAGCCCATGGGACCCAATAATAATTTTGCTCAAGTTTCAGATGCCTTTCCAACACAGTCCTATAATCACATGTGTAGCGAGGTCTGACTGACTTTGCTTGTCAAAAAGGAGTGCTGTTTGTAAGTGGAGTGTTAACATACTTCTCTGCCCTCAAGTCAACTGAAGACAGATCCGTCTGGATGGAAATAAGGGAATACCTAAAAACTTCTACTTAACGTCAAAACAATATGGAATTTTTAATTATTCCAAAATTCTATCATAACATTTTGTTTTAGGCCTCACCAGAATTAATCCTGTCATGTTTACATTTGATGCAGTGTCAAAGCAATATACTTTAATTTAAAAAAATCAGTGTAATTGCCTGTGTAAACCTTTCCATAGAAAGCTTCACCCTCAAAACACAACAGATACAGAGACTAGGGACAAATATAAAAATAGGCTTTAATTTTTCTTAAAGCCTGGTGGGGGGGAGGAAATTTCCTTAAAGCCTGGGAACTCTCTTAAAATGCCACAACATAAAATACTACTTCATATCTTAGGACTATGTAGTAAAAAAATCTTCTATAGGAATTCCTAAAAGTGATGGTCTTTCATCCCCTCCATCAACACCTACTCCTAATGCCTACTCTCACTTTATAGTTGTCACTGTTCTTGTGTTTTCTATGTTTGAAATTCCAGAACTTTCTCCATGCTTAAGGAACCAGCTACTCTAAGGGATTCTGCTTGCTTGTTCCTATCTTTAGGTATTTAAAAAATATTTTGTTCTGTTAGCCCCTTCTCAGTTTCAAGAGTCTCTGAAATTAAATAAGTTTATAGAAATGCTTGCTAATTCCTTACTGTTGTACTCATTTTTCTGTAGGTATTATTGTGTGTATGTCTAGAATTACTCTTTAAGGTAATTAACTTTATCATTTGCACATGCTACACCTTTATATCTTCACATACTCATTAAAAATCCCTGATATTTTAACATTTAATTTTGAACTTCATGTTAAAAATAAATAAATAAATAGATAAATAAATAACAAGCATTTTTTTTTTCAGTTGCCTAATTTTCTACTGGTATTTTTTTTTAGAGGTATTTATTTATTTTTTTTTCAATTTATTTATTTTCAGAAAAACAGTATTCATTATTTTTTCACCACACCCAGTGCTCCATGCAATCCGTGCCCTCTATAATACCCACCACCTGGTACCCCAACCTCCCACCCCCCCCACCACTTCAAACCCCTCAGATTGTTTTTCAGAGTCCATAGTCTCTCATGATTCACCTCCCCTTCCAATTTACCCCAACTCCCTTCTCCTCTCTAACACCCCTTGTCCTCCATGCTATTTGTTATGCTCCACAAATGAGTGAAACCATATGATAATTGACTCTCTCTGCTTGACTTATTTCACTCAGCATAATCTCTTCCAGTCCCATCCATGTTGCTACAAAAGTTGGGTATTCATCCTTTCTGATGGAGGCATAATACTCCATAGTGTATATGGACCACATCTTCCTTATCCATTCATCCGTTGAAGGGCATCTTGGTTCTTTCCATAGTTTGGCGACTGTGGCCATTGCTGCTATAAACATTGGGGTACAGATGGCCCTTCTTTTCACGACATCTGTATCTTTGGGGTAAATACCCAGGAGTGCAATTGCACGGTCATAGGGAAGCTCTATTTTTAATTTCTTGAGGAATCTCCACACTGTTCTCCAAAGAGGCTGCACCAACTTGCATTCCCACCAATAGTGTAAGAGGGTTCTCCTTTCTCCACATCCTCTCCAACACATGCTGTTTCCTGTTTTGTTAATTTTGGCCATTCTAACTGGTATAAGATGATATCTCAATGTGGTTTTTTTTTTTTTTTTTAAAGATTTTATTTATTTATTTGACAGACAGAGATCACAAGTAGGCAGAGAGGCAGGCAGAGAGAGAGGAGGAAGCAGGCTCCCCGCTGAGCAGAGAGCCCGATGCGGGACTCCATCCCAGGACCCTGAGATCATGACCTGAGCTGAAGGCAGTGGCTTAACCCACTGAGCCACCCAGGCGCCCCCCTCAATGTGGTTTTAATTTGAATCTCCCTGAGGGCTAATGATGATGAACATTTTTTCATGTGTCTGATAGCCATTTGTATGTCTTGATTGGAGAAGTGTCTGTTCATATCTTCTGTCCATTTTTTGATATTTTTGCCTGTTTCCTGTGTGTTGAGTTTGAGGAGTTCATTATAGATCCTGGATATCAACCTTTTGTCTGTACTGTCATTTGCAAATATCTTCTCCCATTCTGTGGGTTGCCTCTTTGTTTTTTTGACTGTTTCCTTTGCTGTGCAGAAGCTTCTGATTTTGATGAAGTCCCAAAAGTTTATTTTCGCTTTTGTTTCCTTTGCCTTTGGAGACATATCTTGAAAGAAGTTGCTGTGGCTGATATTGAAGAGATTACTGTCTATGTTCTCCTCTAGGATTCTGATGGATTCCTGTCTCACATTGAGGTCTTTTATCCATTTTGAGTTTATCTTTGTGTACGGTGTAAGAGAATGGTCGAGTTTCATTCTTCTACATATAGCTGTCCAGTTTTCCCAGCACCATTTATTGAAGAGACTGTCTTTTTTCCACTGTATATTTTTTCCTGTGTTGTCGAAGATTAATTGACCATAGAGTTGAGGGTCCATATCTGGGCTCTCTACTCTGTTCCACTGGTCTATGCGTCTGTTTTTATGCCTCTACTGGTATTTTTTATTATACACTTTCCTGGTAACCCCGCTCTACTAAAGATAGATTTATAAGTGTCAGTTAGAAACAACTGTGTCATTATAAGCATCATTTAATAGATTTTCATTTCTCCCTTTCAATACTCCCTAGGTCCACTCAATTTTTTTTAGACAATTAGATTTTAAACATTATCCTTCAGGATACTATATTGATCTAAATATGATTCATGTTGTCAATTGAGTTTTCAAAAATTTATCAGCCTGTGCTCACACATAATTCAAGGTAGGTATAGTTTTCTAGTCTTTTGCCCTTTTGCCCTGCATAATGTATAGTAAATCTATAAGTACAAGTAGCTTATGTCTGGGTGAATTATTGAACTAAAAGTCTAATATATGATCTGGGGAAAATACAACATTTTCACTGAAGGCAAACCATGAATCTCTTCGGGGCAATTCAAGTTGACTCCTTAGATGTTTATTTCAAGGTTTTGTTTTGTTTTGTTTTGTTTTTTAAGACATGCAGTTATATATCTATATCTTTATACTTATGAGTGTATTTAATTTTGTGGTTAATAAAAGCATTATAGAAAATGTTAAAGAAGACATTTATGTTTCTGTAGAAACTTTAAAATCTGCCAATGTACAAATGAATGGCAAAATTAATCTAGTGCTTTAGGTTGACTGTCCTATGAATTGCTTTCATGTTTTCCAAACCTTTACCCCACAACATAATTTTATTTATTAAATCAATAATATATAGCACATTCCTAAATTATAATGAAGTAGAAGCATGTAAGAAAAATGTGAGTATCCCTTTTTATTCATCATTCCCCCAGTCTCACACTTGCATACACATGTACACACACCTTACACCCAACTGCTGAATCCTACTTCCTTTGGTATATGATTACTTCTGTGGTTTAATGTGCTTCCTTCTGGAATATTTCCATGTATTTAAATACCCAAATACAACTAATCTTAAATATATTTCTGCTTGCTTTGTTTTTGAATTACTATGTGCTTATAGGTAACCTGGTCAGGCTTTCCGTTGCTCTTTCCACTTCCTGAAATTTTGTTTCCCAAGATGGATAGTAGGCACAGTCTTTCAGTCTAATCTCTCCCTTTATTAAGACCTCTCCTAGCTCCCCTGTTAGAACCAAAATTCCTCTCTTCTGTATAGTCTCCTCCATACCATCCTTGTCCTTGAATTATATGTCAGATTTTTTACATCTTGTAAGTGACATATTATATAATTTGTTTTTGTTGTTATGTACACACTGGAATGCAAGATACATCTGAGCAGATTTTTTCATCTGGTTCATTTATTTCTAAACACCTCAACACCTAGAATAGTGCCTAATGCAAGTAAATATTTATTGTGTTAATGAATGAAAATTGTGGTCACTGAAAGTGAATGTTTGGAGCCAGACTGCCTGGATTCAACCCTAGCTCTAACATCCACTAGTTGCAGGATCCTGGAAATTTATTTAAACTATTTATTCTTTGGTTTCCTTTTCAGTGGTATAAAGAAAAGAATAACATCTATCATCTGGGTTAAGAATTAAACAAACTTACATAGACACAGGGCAGTGCCAAACTTATATAATTCTCACTCAGTAGTTAGCGAGTAAATGTGACAGTAGTAGTTGGAATGTCAGTAGTAGTAATCCTGTGTTATTAGTTCTTTCATTCAACAGTGTCTTAGAAGCATTTCAGTCATGAAATATAGGTCTACCCATATTTTATTGTATGGACTTATAATGTATGTAACTGCTCCCCTATTGGTGGACATAAAAGTTCCCCACATTTCTATGTTACAGAGAAATTGTAATTGCAAATGATATTCTTGTACACTTATGTTTGTGTACAAATTTGTGTAACACCATATTATATTCATTATGTGAATCTCTTGGTCAAAGAACAAGACTATTCCAACATTCTCTCTCTCTCTCTCTTTCACTTGCCTTTGCTTTACAGAAATTTTGAAATGTTAGTCAATTGAACTATCAAGTATTTTATTTATGACTTCTAGATTTAAAGTTTATAAACTCTTTTATATTTTCTTCAAGTGTTTTTATTATTTTCTTTAATTGAGTACTTAAATTCATTTGGTAGATATGGCGTTTATATGTATAGCATGAAGTTGGTATCTGATTTCATTTTTCCTTAAAGAAATAGCTTCATTGTCCCCACATAAGGTATTGAAAACTGTTTTCTTTCCCCACATAGTTGATATTATATTTCATTCATATATCATATCTCAAACACTTATGTTTGTTTCTGCACTCTGTCTTTTCATTAATGTCCTCATATATTCATATGCAAGTAGCATACTACTTTAATTACTGGAGCATTATAGTTTGTTATGAAACCTGTTTGGGTTTTCCTTTTTTTAATTTTGCATATTGTACTTTCATTAAGGTAAAGTCTTGGGAATTACTCAAGTCCAGATTAGCTTGAATAGTATTACTGTCCATATTTTTCTAAAAATATTTAATCTCAATTTTCCTTGTTAATACTTACAAAAATAATAATTTCACATCAACTTCAATGCTACTGAAATAATTCATAATAATTATAATATTATAGCAAGTCACTTTATTAAGCATTCTCAAATGATCTTCATAAAGGACCACACATCAAAACAAATCTTCTAGACCAAGGTTTCTCGACTTTGGCACTCTTGTCACTTGGACCAGCTAATTATTTGTCCTGTCTTGTTATATGTTGCCTACAAGAGACTAACTTCCCCTTTAAGGACACACATAGGCTGAAAATGAAGAGATAGAAAAATATATTCCAAGCAAACAGAAACCAAAAGAGAGCAGGGTTATCTCTACTTGTAGCAGATGAAATAGTCTTTAAGTTAACAACATTACCAGAGACAAAGAATAAAGATAAAGGGCCATTTCATCAGAAGGATATAACACTTGTAAATATATATACACAACATCAGAGCACCTGTGTATGTTAACAAGTGTGGAGGTGAAATAGATGGCAAAGCAATAATAGTAGGAGACTTTACTCCCCCACATTCCACAATGGATACATCGATCACCCAGACAGCAAGTTAGTAAGGAAATCATGGACTTGAACACAACTTTAGACCCAATGGATCCAACAGACATGTACAGAGTGTTTCATCCAACAGCAGCAAAGATACCAGAGATAAAATGTTTTGGCTAAATTCTGTCTTTCAGTGTGCCATTTACATGACAGTACATGCTCAAAGACTTTACTGTCTTTTGAACTCCTGTGATATTGTGATAAAATAAGAAATGTAAAGTTGGTCTTCTTCCCTGGTTCCTGACGGAAGTTTTGGAATTTTTGCGATTGGGGTAAGAAGATCATCTTTTTTTATTCATAACAAGCCCTTTTCAACCATACCTGAGTTTATGTCAATGAGATAAATCGTGGAGGATGAGAGCATGTTGCCAGAGGAACCAACCAGGGGCTTGTGATTAAAGGGTGGGAACTTTCAGCTGCACCCTCAGATCTCCAAGGAGAGTAGAGGGGCAGGAGATTGTGCTCAATCACTAGTGGTTAATGATTTAATCAATTATGCCCATGTAATGGACTGTCCAAAAAACTCTAAACAATGGGTTTCAGAGATCATCGGTTGGTGAACACATTAAGAGATATGCTAAGAGTGTGGCCCATCTGGAGAGGTGAGGAAACTCTGTACCCTTCCCTCCATCCCTCCATCCCTTGCCCTACCCATCTCTTGCCCTACCCATCTCTTCTACCCAGCTGTTCCTGAGTTGTATCCTTTTATAATAAATTGGTAATCTCGTAAGTAAACTATTTGCCTAACTTGTCTAGCCTTTTTAGAAAATTATCAAACCTGAGGAGGGGTCATGGGAACCACCAATTTATAGCTGGTTGGTCAGAACTACGAGGGACAACTTGGGACTTATAATTAATGTTTGAAGTGGAGGAGTCTTGGGCAACAACCCATAGCCTTTGAGGTCTGAACTAACTCTGGAGTGTTGGTGTCAGAATTGGGTTAAACTGTGAGACACCCAGTCTGCGTCCACTGAAAATCAGAGAACTGTTTGTTGTGAAAAAATTCATACTTCTGGTATTGTAAGTGTTGAGAATACAGAGAGAAACAGCATAGTTTACCTTTAACTCCACACTCTATGGTAGGACATTCTGGGAACAAAGAATACTATCAAATGTTCTTGAGTATTGCTAAGGCATTTTGGAGGTACAGAAATCTTTGCTTTTAGTTTAAATTTGGCTATTTCCTGGAAACCTGCCTTTGATCCCATTCCAAAATTCCCTTGATTGTTATACAATACATTCCTATATAAGAGGATGGGGGTGAACCTTATCAGAAAGAATTTGACTAGCTTAGACCAGAAAAAAGTATCCAGCGAACCTACCAATTTATTATTTTCGAAAATGATTTCAATTTTATAAACTCTGTAAAACTGATTTCCTAAATCTCAGTGATATCTCTAAAGCATTTGGAATTTTCCTTAAACCGGTGAGTTTACATTGGAATACCCATCTCTTTAATAAATCACTTTTTAAAATCTTAGCAAGCATTCCTAGACAATTCAAGTTCACTGAAACATTTTGAAATATTTGAAATAGAACACAATGGTGTTGGCACTAGATTATGGGCCAGACAATCTGGCTCTATCCTAAGATCAAAAATATTCAAAGAGCAAAATCTTTGCCCCCACGTAGCCATCACTCGGATTCATTATTTTATCAAAGGAGAATGAGGACCCAGTGAACAATTATATCCCTTATCAACAAATTGTGGGTGGAAAAGAGGATTTTGAAAACGAATAGAAAAGGGAAAAATAATAAAATGAACTTATGTTAATGTACATGCCCTCTTGTCTGTGAATTGGCAGAATTGTGTTTACCTACAGAAAAAGCATTCCTTAATATATTTCTAGCCCTGATCTAACAGTAGGGAAAATAGTCTAGGGTTAACATCTGCTGGAGTAGAGCCCAAAATTTTTCTCTTACTCACAGTTACTGTTCATGCCTGCAACACCCAGCAGAGAGACCCCGTGTTGAACCTTTGTTGTAAGTGTGGCCAGGGCCACGTGGCAAGCATTGGTAGGCCTCACAGGCAACCGAATAGGAGTTTCCTTGTAGATTCAAGCCAGCTCCCCACAAGTCCCTGCCACCTCTCTTCTGCAATTTCTCAGCGTAGGCTGTGGTGTAAGAGAGGGAGAAATTCCCTCAACTGAGATATTCTCATTCCAGGCTTTCAAACACACTATTTCTTTACCTGGACTACACTTCCTTTCTCTATACTCAGAAAATTGGTGTCACCTCTTAAATTTCAACTTTAATATCCCCCCCTTATTTTTTAAGATTTTATTTATTTATTTGACAGAGAGGGAGAGAGAAATCACAAGTAGGCAGAGAGGGAGGGAGAAGCAGACTCCCTGCTGAGCAGAGAGCCTGATGTGGGGCTGGATCTTAGGACCCTGAGATCATGACCTGAGCCGAAGGCAGAGTCTTAACCCACTGAGCCACCCAGGTGCCTCTTAACATCCCTTTGTTACAGAGATTTCCCTAACTGCCCACTTGGGTAGGAGTTACCCTATGTTTCTGTTACAGTCTATATTTTCCTGATTTTCTTAGAAAAATTGATTCACACATACTCACAGAAGGGCAAAGAAGACTTTAGGAAATTGATTCACACCTGAGAATTAATTAACATTTAATTTTATTTCCTCCTAGTGTTTTCTTCTGTATGGAGTCCACTTTGATGTTTACACCTAATCTTACATACCTCTGTCCTTGATCTAAGAGAAATACTGTCATGAGTTTAATTGACAAACTTCAAATCCACTCCAAATTTTTATACGCATGTACACACAAAAACACCACTAATAATAATACACCATTGCACTATATATATTGCAAATTTATAGAAATACACTATTTTGTTGTAGAAAACACATTTTTAAAATATATTTGTGTTGATAGTTATAGACACAGCCCATTCTTTTTAATTTTATGGCTTATCACATGACTCTTCTTGTTTTTCACATTTATGTACCCAATCTTTTTGACTGTTTATTTCTCAGAAAACTTCATGAAGTTATGAACTCTGTTCACCATTGTTTCTTTCATTGCACAGCACAGTGCCTGCTATGCCACTGGCCACTGTAGGTTACTGAATCAAGTTTGCTCTTACATTTGCCTTGAAATGAGACACATATGTGTGTGTGTGTGTGTGTGTGTGTGTGTATACACAGAGAGAGAGAGAGATGCCCCCTCTTGCTTTTATTAAAGTTTGTGGAAACCTTCAGAGAAGATGTTGATGAAATTTTATTGATTTATATCTTTGGTCTTAATTTGGAGGGATTTTTGAGAGTCTTATTAATGTTATATACTGCTGGGCAACCAGTAAGTTATAAGTGAGCTTGTTCAAAATGCCTGCTGAGTGCAGGAGAGCTCCTGAATGGGGTCAGTCCTGATTTACATGACTCCTGACACACTACTTCTATTCTCTCTCCAAATTCCAATTTTATCTGTCAGATGTGGTGGGAGGTGATAATACTTCACCTCCAGGACCAAAATGAAATAACCCATGTCAAGCTGTTACACAGCATCCAGGATACCATATGAGTACCATGATCACTGGTGGTTACCCAGATTACAAATGATTAAAATTCTCTACATTCTAAAATGCTGAGCAATGCCATGAATAAACTTCTGTTGTGGGATAATCTCATTATGCTTTCTTTGGGAGAATACAGAAACTTACCTTTAAAGTTCACAAGTAATACTCACCATGCCCTTCCTATAAAATACGATATCCAAAGGCGCCTGTGTGGCTCAGTGGGTTAAAGCCTCTGCCTTTGGCTAGGGTCATGATCTCAGGGTCCTGGGATCGAGCCCCACATCTGGGTTCTCTGTTCAGTGGGGAGCCTGCTTCCCTCTCTCTCTCTCTGCCTGCCTCTCTGCCTACTTGCAATCTCTCTGTCAAATAAATAAATAAAATCTAACAACAACAACAAAATACGATATGCAAAGAGCAGAGGCTTTGGACTCAGACCTGAGATCCAGGTACTACTAACTGGTTAGTCATATGACATTAGCCAAGCATTTTGCCTCTCTGAGACTCAGTGTTTCATCTGCTGATCACACATTTTCTCAGAGAGTGTCAGACTTTCTTAGTAATCCAATGTCATTGGTCTCTCTGACTCCAGCCTATCACAGAGGAGCTCTGATAGGAAAGCAAGGATAAAATAGCATTTTCAAAACACACACTGTGATACCAGGGAGGGAAGTTTTTGTGAAGTAATCAAAGCCTGTACAATAAATCTGGATGGTATCTTCTTTTCCTTTCCTCTTCTGTAATTGCTTGGCTTTTGTGGCTCGGTTGGTGGTAGGGATTTGCAATAGCTCCCCAGCCTTAAGATAAAAGTAGGAACTAGATGGAAGCCAAATAAAGCCTACAAGGAGCAGAAAGCTCAAGGCAGCATTAGGACCAAGCCTTAAAGAGGGAAGGTGGGTTCTCAAGAACCTTGTGTTGTTGAGGTTCAGCCCTCATCAAGACAGTATAGCATGCACAGATACGGGGTAGGTGCTCAAGCTGTAAGTAAAACGTGTACCTTGGCTTGTAGTGAACTTTGCATGTAGAGCCTTTGGGAACTGAGAAATGCATGGACAGTTGGTGGCTGGATTAAACTGTAAGGATTTAAGCTCCACGTCTTCACCATTTACTTATCCATGGACCTCAGATTACCACCAACTTCGGAGATGTTATGGGATCTAAATGAAAAGTATTTTTGCTCATTCTCTTTTGCTACAAGTTCTCATTCTTAAGGATCTTGGTAGGAACAAATTCTAAGTAAAATGTCAAAGTAAGAGATGTTGTGTTTGGCATTCTCCCTTCTACTTCTTTGTCCCCTGATGTTTTATCTTCTCTCTGCTCATTTTTTGCAGATTCTTTGTCTAGCTACACCCAGGAGTAGGGTTTCTCATTTGTTTGTTTCACCTTTGTAAATATGAGACTGGAGGCAGCCCGTGAGTAATCAGGAATGTCAGCACCCTTGAGCAAATAATAACATTTAGCAAACTTCTTGCTATCCAACCAATCACCATGTTTTATCCAAAAATCTGCCTGCTGCAGTTATGATTGCATACAGACTCTTTAAGAAAGAATGTGCCTCTTCACCCACTCTCTCAGAACAAGCTGTTATAGAAAAAACAAGCATCTACTAATAAGACAACCCTTCGTAGATATTTAATTTTAAGGGAGGACTATTGAAGATTAAACAGGATTCAGAGCAATGAGTTTCTATGTGCAATTTCAAGTACGTAGTCTGATAGGAGGGATTACGTTTTCTAGGCTGTAGAAATTACTCGAAGAGGAACAAATGAATAAGAGATATTTTGGAGTGAGACACCTCGATAGAATGAATCCCTTAAACCATTTAAAGATGGTACACCTGGACTCGATGGCTATTTTAGAAACTAAAAACTCTTACAGAACTTCTACATATTCTTGTTTCCCAAGAATGCCCGTGGGAGATTTAGCAGAAAAACACATACCAGGGTGGTAGAGGGGAGTGAGGCCCTGACCTTGTGTGATACCTGGAATGCGACCTGCAGACTAAAGTACACCTCTCTTTTAAAATATTTCATTCTTACAAAGCTTGTGTGCATTCATGGCTTTAAGGCAGGAATTCTCTCAGGCTTAAGACGTAAATTAAAGCCATGCAGTGTCAACTTCAATAAGGGCCTTGGTTTTTCAAAGTTTTTGACTTCCACTTAGAGAGACAACACTGCACTGGTAGGTGACTCTTTTTGATCAGTCTCAACAATTTTCCAGCCATTTTCAACTCTCCTTAAAAAGAATCTCCCGCGAGAATTACATGAATATTGTGCCCCCAAGGTGAATGCAATGTTTGGAACAACAAATATTGATTTCCCATTGTGTAACTTCCATTTAATTTAAACCAAAATGCAAGAAGGAGAAAGAGTTGGTAAGCAAGTAAACTGATGTAACCTTTTCCAGTGATCCTTAAAAACTTCACACATTTCCAGTGTTGAATTCTGTTGACAGATGCTTATTTCAGTCACATTTTGGCCCTATATATCTCTTCAAAGTCTGGTTTTAAAAAATCTGAAATCCTTCTTAAAGCTTGGCTTCTCTAGCCCAGGCTGATCCCAAGAATTGATATGGTAAGTAAGCAATAAACCCTAGCAGCCCAATTCAGTCTAATTCATTATAGTCAGTTTAATTCTTAGAACTTACTTCAAAATAACCTCTAACCTTATATATTGGCTGTTCCATAAATGTATGAAAATGACAGGTCTATACCACCTCCAGCAACATGTCTTTTGTCTTTGCAACCTGGTTATTCCAGTCTAAGAGTAATTTGAAAACCTTTTGAGAAATGTTCTACCATTTCATATATTCTATTATCTTGCTAAACATTTCCTGATCCCCAAAATTCGGAAACATTTTGCTGTGATATTTTTCTGGGCTAATATTATTTTATAAAACTATAGTAAATAAATTTATCATTGGTTATTTTTCTCAGATTTTTCTCTGTTTCACTTACCTGGATCATTGCAGTCCCTACAGCTGATTGCTTTAGACAGGAGATATACTGGGTATTTTTCTCAGGTTTTATAATTCTTATAACTTAATGGATAAGGTAGTCATTCTTCTCATTATTAACTTCCAGATTTTATAATGCATTCATTTTTTTAATTCACTCATTTAAGGTGTCATTTAATAATAATAATAATAATAATAATAATAATAATAAAAGACAACCTACCTCTACCAAACCATGCTAAAAGCATTTTATATGTATCATTATATATATTTTCCACAATACTTTTAGGATGATAGCTCTATTATTCTCATTTTATAGATAAAACTGAGGCTTAGAAAACTTAGATAATTTACCCAAACTTACCCAGGTAAATAGTAAAAGCAGAACTATAATCAATAATCTTCACTTTCAAAGCCTGAGTTTTAGCCTCCATACTACCCTAAATTTATCAATGGATCACTATTTTGAGACTTGATGTTTGTAAAAAGAGTAAAACAAATTTAGAAAAGGCACTGCTTTTTCACAACTTGTTATAGAAGAAAAAAATTATATACACCAAAAACTATAATACCTGGTATAAATATGACACAAGCCTGGGGAAGATAAAAGTTCTTCAAAATCAAGGCTAAAAAGGTTCCTGATATTCAAGATGGTAGGTCAAATGAGACTTTTTTGTAAAAAGGAGAAAGGAAAAGTAGGTCAAATATTAGTTCATATAATTGCACAGTTAAAGAGTGGATTGCTTATCAGAGAAGCATGGTCCTTTATTTCAGCATTACGGCCAGAACCCATTTTTTTTCCTCCTCCCTTTCTCTTAGACATTTCCTCAGTCTTGGTCCCATCCTCCTCTGTGGTTTCAAAGCTTTGAGATAGCACGCTTCCAGGTTTACATCCAGCAGGAAAGAAAAAAAATTCCTTCCTCAGTAACCTAATCAAAAGACATAGAATTTTGGGCGGTCATGATTGGCCTGGCTTGAGTCATCTGTCCATCTCCTAAACCAATCACAGAGGAGAAGATACATTAATTGGCCTAATTTAATTAAAGAGATTTTTGCTGAGCTCTGGATGGGGTCAGTTAGACTTACAAAGCACCCAGCAGAGAAACTCAGGATATTATCATAAAAGAGAAAAGAGTAATGTCAATCACTAAGGATTTGTGCTTTAAGATCTCACGATTTGTATATCCTACGTCTTAAACAGAAATAAAAGCAGTATTTAATAATTTAAAATTGTGAAGTGGCAGTCTGGTAGGTTCAAATGCCATTTATCAATGTGCTTTTTACTGGCTTCGGTATGTAATGATTCTTTATAAATTAACAATCCACTATAATGAAAACATGCCTTGTAAGTTCATCCTCTGAATTTCCCTTTGTTCTTGCTATTCCTCTCAACTGAACTACTTTCCCTCACTCTTCTAGATTCTCAATAAGCTAAATAGCACAACTTAAACCTATCCTTAGAATAGGTTAGAATGTCTTTCCTGACATCTTTCCCCAGAGTGCTAACTCTAATCATATTTAATATCACTGCTTGTACTGTTAGTTATTTGTCTTTGTGTGTATGCATTGTCTCTTCACCCAGATAATAGTCTTCCTGAGTTTCTCACTTAATATGCATACTAGTTATATATTAAAAACCAAGAGAATTTGTAATTACAGTTACAAACACAGTTCATTTTTAGTAGAGCAGGGCTTCTTAACTTGGTCTGGTGGCAGAAGAACTAGAAAAACATTAAATTTATTATGTTGTAAAGGCATCAATATATCTGATTTTATGTAACTAGATATGCTATTTTATGACACATTAGTTACCATCCTAAAATTTATGTAGGTAATAAGAAACAACAAAAATATAAGAAAAAAATTTTTGAGAAGAAAATTATAAAAATTCTACTACTGTGTGTGTCTTACCGATATTTTTTTCTGTTCTATTTTGCCTTGCTTTGTTTTTTGGCAAAATGGGGGAAATATAAGCTTTCTAAAATATTAGTGATTTAGTTCAGAAGACCTTGAAGTTCTACAGGGTCATAGTTTACACACCTCTGCCACGGTGGCAAAATATTCTTATTCTCACATCAACCAGTGAGATAGGTAATGGCTACATATGTTATCGATTACAATTGAATTCAGACTAGATCAGTCCCTTGTTAAGAGCTTGATCTTCAGGGCTGCCTGGGTGGCTCAATAGGTTAAAGCCTCCACCTTCAGCTCAGGTCATGATCTCAGGGTTCTGGGATTGAGCCCCGCATCAGGCTCTCTGCTTGGCAAGGGACCTGCTTCTCTTTCTCTGCCTACTTGGGATCTCTGTCTGTCAAATGAATAAATAAAATCTTTAAAAAAAAAAAAAAGAGCTTGGTCTTCAAATCAAATCTAATCACTAATTCCAGAGACAGTGTTCTGAAGGCCTAGTACATCCTGTTTTGTTCTTTCAGGTTTTTAATCCCATCTTCCTATTTTTCCAGAACTCTAAAGAAGCATATAGATAGGTTGAAAGAGTGGTAAACATTTTCAGTACTATTGTTACCTACCTAGACACTTTTCATCTTCAAAAAACAACAGGTAGGAGTGGAAGAAAGCATCAATATTTATTTAGCCCTACTTATGTGCCAGGTACTTTGTATGACTTAATTTATACATTCATTTCTCATCTTTAACAAATGCTTTTTTGAGAGATGGCACACAACCAAAAAAAAAAAAGAATCATTATCGTGGTAAGCAAAAATAGGCTCACACCGTATGTTCACGAAAGGTATATATTCTAATGGGGAAGTCATACAAATAACCAAATTCATCATTGTAAACATTGTTGGGAAGGAATAAAATGTGATTTTATCTTCAACAGTCCTTCAAGGAGGCAAGCTGCTCTCTATTTATAAGTGAGATTAAGGAACTTGTCCAAATCTACAAGGTTAGTAAAGGTCAGCAGGGCTGCCAGAATTGCTGGGCAAGTGTTATCCTGCACCTCTCTTGGGGGCGGGCACCATCATTCACATCAACTCTAATGTGGCTGAAGCTCCTAGAGTTTTGTAGTATAGCACCTGCACAACCATATGCATGGCCTCGAGTCAGATGGGATTCCATACTTAGTTTGACCACATTACCTTAGTCAATGTAGATTTTCAGAATAACTGGATCAAAAATGTGTTAATTTGTTCATCAAATTCATTGTAAAGGAAGGCAAGTTTTGTGAGACAGCATCTAAACCATACCCTGAGATATAAAGAATTTTTTTGATACCCTGTGTTTGTAAAATATGCACCAAAAAAGGTGTCTCATGGCCTCAAAGACTTTGTAGTAGGCCACGAAAATAAAAGGAAATGAGATTGGCCATTATGACTCAATACACTCAGAAACCATGTTATTGTTAGTAAAGGATGTTTATTTGCTTCTGGTAGCAGCTCATAGTACTTACAGGATAGACGGTTGGCAAGGTAACCAGAATGCTAGAATAAAAAGTTTGAGTTTTCTTACTCTGGTCAATGATGGGCCACTGCCAATTTAGAAACATAGCTGTCCAATGTGTTACACAATTAGGATGTTTACTCGAGTCATGCAGACACATGAAGGAAACCAAGTCTCGGGGAATCCAGTTATAAGGCTTTTACAGGGGTCAATTTAATGTCATGAACTCTTAGATTATAATGATGAAAATTAAAAAAAAAAGAGGGACGAGGACAAATGCAGAAAAACACGTATTGCTTAGAAGGAGTACTGAAGTCTCCCGTTTTCCTACAGTTTCAACTTTATGTACAAGTAACAGTAAAACTTTCTTACTTTTTCACTGTAATATAAATGAACAATCTTACATAGCTCATTTCTCAGCTCGTTTTAATTAGTATCAGAAAAGGAGAATGGGTATCTCAGGCTGTTAGTAATTTGATATAGAACTTTTCACCTCCAGGTCAATGGTAAATGAAACACATTTACATATTTTTAAGTGGATTTATTGCTCTTGAAGGGAGCCCAGTTGTAATCCTTCACTCCAGAACATGTTATCGCCAGAAAGCCCACAGGCGTTGAAACATTGATCAGGAAGTAACAGGGAGAAAGCGTTCAATTTCAACTGCTCTTCAATGTTTGGCTTGCAAGATCTTCTTAAATTGTTTTAATTAATCCTAATTATGATTCTATTTTTAAAGACTGATATCTATCTGATGACAAATTAGATATGGACCAATAAGCTGGGCTTATTTCAATTTAGAGTATGTGCTATGCAGTTACTCAAAAATAATTATCCATATCAGGATAAAAAAGCAAGAAATTTACTAGAGAACTCACTTCGTGCTAAGGGGAAAAAGAAAGAGTGATAGAAATTCTATTATGAATTTCAGTAATAGGAATATGGCTTTTATAATTAGAAAACAATAGTGTCATTTACATTGATCTTAGCATCAAGGGAATTACATGTTACTTTTTTCTGGGTGTCTGTGCCCACTTAACACCCCTAGAAATGGCCATAGTGGATTCAACCCTGTCTGATTTCCCTAGCCTCCAAGGCAACACGTCCATGGCAACAACTAATCATCACTACAGTGTCTGAACTGCGGAAAAATAACCATTTCTTAATTCCCTTTAACCCACGCTCTTCTTAGGCAATGTAAAAAAAACAAAAAACAAAAAACAAAAAAAAAAACAAAAAACCCAAAACAACAAAAATCCCCAAATGTCAGTTCTATCCTCATTGTATATACGCTTTGTCAGACATGTTACTGTGAGATGGGCATATAATAATAAATAAAACACAATACCTGTGTCATAGCTTGAAGTATGTGGAATGAAGGACTTGAGAAAAGAGTCTGCATGCAGATTACATCTCAGAGACATGATCCCCAAGATGGGGAGTGAAAGAAAATGAAGCCAAACAAGGAAGAGGGCAAGCGAAACCACGTATTAATGGATTGGCAGACACCACAGGAAAGTGATGTTCCATCCTGCCAGATCTTCTAAGGAGACCTATGAAATGTGGTTCAGAATTTTTCACTTGGAAGACAAAAGAGCTAGATTTTATCCATGGGCATCGATTCTCCAGTTGTTAAGTTTGAAGTCAGGGACATCAACTTCCCCACATTACCCACTAGGCCCCTGCATGATTGACCCAAGGGAGCAACCACACTGCCTGGGGTCGAAACAAGACACTGACGGGTTCACCTGGATGAGTCTGTCAGGGCCCATGTGCAACGGGACACCATGGCAGAGACTGCAGGAAGAGATCGTCAGGGGGAGAGGATTTGACATGGCCAGGGACATGGGTCTGACACACTCTGCCCCTTCAGGACTTCGGATTTAGTGGCTCTTCAAGGAGGCATACCTTCCTTCGAGGGAAAGCAGTTGAAAACCAGGAACATTTTTTAAATCTAGGAATTTTTAGAGATGCCTCCTTTTAGGATTATTGTTGAGTAGACAGATCGAGATAAAATACAAGGGCGTTCGAGTCAGATAAACAGTAGTTTGAATATTGCCTTGAATTCTTACTCATCATATGGCTTTATCAACTCATTCAGAGTTTCCTGATCAGTGTGGTGGGGGAAAGGAGATAAAATAGTTTCTATCCCATACAAGAAATGTGACTATTAAATAAGATTAGGTATGTGTAGCACCCCGTCCATTGTTGTGCAGGGGTACCATATTTTAAAAAAAAAATTAGCTCCTACACAAGGTAAAGATGGACAATCTTCCTGTTTTCTTATCTCTCTTTATATTTATGAATCAAATGATGCCATAAACCATATAATGTCTTTTTAATACAACTTGAGGATTCTAGGGTAAGAATATGTTTTTCTCATAGTCTTGAAAACTGAATTTTGTCTACAGTCTTTCATCAGAGTCCAAAACAGAAATTGTTTTTACCTTCCTTTTCAATGCACAATTTTTTTTAAAGTCTACTTTATGAGAAGAAGCTGGCCAATGATTTGGTGTATTAGTTTTTGAACTAACTTTTTTAAAATTCAGAAAAAAAATGATGTTCGGCTGAGCTGTTTCTTGAAACATCAGTGACCCCCAATGCACAGTCTTTACAAGCTGAGAATTCCCTGAAGCTCAGTAGGAGAGCTGATATCTTAACCTACACAACAGAACAGCAGGATCGGGCAAGTCGCTGCGCTGAGACACCACTTGGGGCCAGATTTTAATAGCTGACAACTCATAATGGATTGACAAAAGCAAAACATCATTAACTTGAATGTACAAAGTCGACATTTCCATATGCAAATAGGAGCTAGCACATATGTGCCTGTGTACAAGTCTCATTGCTTGTTTAGTTGTCTGTATGTCCTTTAGGTTGCCTTCCTTTGTCTTGAAGATCCCAGTGGACAAGAACCACGTCTGGTAACCCGCTTTGCAAAACAACAAACAGGTGCACAGATTAGGCCTCACTAAATGTTTTTATGGTAATGATGGTGATACTGTTGACTTTTCTTTCTCACACAAGAGCCTAAGATCTACAATGTACTGTCAGCACCCAGGAGTAAAAGGACAGTCATGACTAATAGGTCTGAGCAGTGGAACATGAAAGTTACTGTATATTTATAGAACAAGGACCACTGAACACACCCTCAGGGGCACGAGTACTAGAAAGAACACTCGTTCTAATTTTCTACATCTTAGTTTAAGTTCTTAATATCGATCCTTACAAAAGATGTTTCCTACACGGTAAGCTAGGTAACTCTTTTCTTCTTCATCGTTCTTGAAAATGATGGGGCTGTGGCATGTTACTTTCTAGTGGAACTCCGCTTGGTTTGATGACATAAAAAATTGAAGCCACCCTAATTCTGGCCCATGGGAAAATGATTTAGCTTCTCTGAGCATTAAGTTCTTCTTGAGTAATTGCAACATATCTCACAATCTTGTTGTGTGGGATCAGATAAGATCAAATCAGATAATACAAAGTGCTATAAAAACTTAAGCCACTGTTATCCCCCAAAATGCATCCTTTGGGTTGCCCTTATGTGACTTAAGGAAATGGCCAATTATACTATTTCCTTTATGAGAACATGATCTTTGACTTATTGTTCAGCACGCCTCTCCGCACACAGCACGAGGCTCAGCAGCCTCTTAGGATTCTTTACTCATTACTTTCATCCTCCATTTTCCCCAGTGAGCTGTCCTTTCTTGGCTTGTCGTTCCTTTTCTGTTGTGTACACAAATGTTGTGTGTTAAGATCAAGGGGGTGGACACCTGGTTTGCTTCTCTGAGTTCTATCACTCACTCTCATAAAGACATTGCTTTGGGCATTGCAGCTGGCATTCTCTCCTTCCTTTCTCTGCTGCTGAAGAGTTACACAGGAAAGAATAATGAAGGCTTAAATTCTCCAATCCTGCTTCCTATCTACCTCACATCCTCCCGTCACCAAAGGGGAAACACATGTTTTTCAAACTCAATTTTTGCTGATGAAAATTTTGTTCAATTTCACAGCTTAACTTCAGAATTTTCCCAACTGATGGCAAATTCCATTCCCTTGCCAAACAAGGAAAAAAATCTACAAGCGTGTTTGGAAGGAAAACTCAGAAATCTCCCTCAAGCTCCAGTATCAGAGAAATATAAGAAAGAAAAGAATTTGTTATGCCAGCCTCTAATGCTAACATGTTTAATGATTGGAAATCTGGGGAAAATATTTAACATAGGTCAATGGAATTTATCATTACCGAAATGTAAACTTTGAAGCACAGAGGTTTATAGCAATGGTAGCTTTTGGATGCTGAAAAGACAGAAGTGAAGTTTGCAGATGACTTGGGATGGAATGCATATTTGTTGAATCAGAGTCAGAAAGAATGCTCAATTATATTTTCTCCTTCTTGTGCATTCTATTATTTTGCTTAGAATCGGCTTTTTTTCCCCCCGTAACTTACCTTTCTTTGCGAAAACTTCTTTCTCTTATTCCTTTTATTTGCTTGATAGTTACTTACACCACTATAATTCCAAGTGCCTTTTTCTTTCCTTAGTGCACCACAGCCCAGATCAAAACTCTTTCTATAGGTCACTTTCATTAAAGGTGTTATAAAAATAAATGGCTTGTAACAGGTAGGGAAAACATGAACCAGGAGGAATGGTGCAGAATCTTATTTCCCAGCAGTGCCACAGGGAGCCTTCATGTTCTTTGGGGTTTTTATTTCTGTGTTCAGTTCCGGCCAAGTTAAACCCCCTGCCTGGGTGTCAGGGGCTAGTACTGAAAGCTACAAAAGGCAGAAGAGACCTTTCTCCCTGAAAGGGGTTTTGGAAGTGAGCTAGTTTATTTAATCCCCAGGCAAATCTGTAGTCAAGCTAATAAGAAGGAGAGAAACAGCTTCCTACATGGGAGCTAGGACTGTGAGAAATTGTTTTTCAGGGTGTTTTATAGCCAAAACCCTTCAAGGGTATGGAAGAGCTCTCCAACCAGAGGCACAAATATTCAAGGAGAGCTTGTTTGTTTTATGGTTATTTTTATCCCACAATAAACAGCTTAAATTTGCAGACTATACTTTTTGACTATAAAGTGGGTTATTTCTCAAGATGCCTGTGCTTTCCCATAACAGATGGAATAAATAGGAGAAAATGCTGAGAATACACCACTGAAATTCTGATTTATTCAATCATTAACAAAAAGAAGTGCAATTTCAATGGTAATAGAATGAAAACCCAACTGTTTCTGCTTTCCTTCTGAAAACTTGTTTTCTATGGAGAACGCTGCTCTTAGGCAAACACCTATTTAAACCTCAGCAATGTATAATCTTAACTTCAGGCAGTATGGTTGTATAGGTTCAGTAATTTGTAATACCTCTGCAACTAGGGATAAAATATTAACTTTCAATAATATAAGCACTCTCTGCAGTACAAATAGTGGAGTGAAAATGCCATGTATATTATCTCCCAGGAAAGATGTTATATATGTGCACATACATATCTATATCTATATCTATATGTGTGTGTGTGTGTGTGTGTGTATAAACACTTTATACTTGGCTTTCAATGCTTCTCAAGTCAGTTGCTTTGAAGTTTGTTAGAAGAAACACAGTCCATGAATAACCAACCTTCAGAGACTTGACAGTAAGTAGACAATCAGTCAGTCCAGTGTGTCTTTCTCAAGACACAATTAAGAAAGACGGGAAATAAAAGCTATTTAAGTGCAACAATGTTCAAAATAATCATAAGGAAGTCACTTCAACTTTGGAGACCACACTAAATGCTTCCTGGGATAATAGTTTGAATATAATAAAGGCAAATAAAACATTGCAATAGGTTTCTAAGAAAAACAGAAAAATTGTAATAAAAACTCCATGATGCACGCCTGTGTATAAAATGTTCATGATACACACACACACACACGTGCTCACACACAGGATATATAAGAAGGCAGAACATTTTTATTTTCATTGCCTATCATAATAAACCTGTGGAATATAAGGATTTCAGTATAGGCTTGCTTAAACTTTTCTATGCATTTTGCGTTCTTTCATGATCAGTTCTTGATCTAGGTGGACCTAACAGAATTCACAGAGTATGGAAATAGGAACCCAAAATTGTACCCTGACTGTGTTACTAGCTCATTCATTTTATCTACTGGCATCTTTTTTTTCTTTCTTTCTGAATTTGACAACTTGACTTCCAAATGACCTTATAAGGCCTCTCTAGTTCTAAAATTATACCATAAGGTTTTCTTTTAATTTGTTTTCCATTGAGTATCTCCTGCCTTACTTTAGGCCTCGTATTAACTAAAAATAAACCAATATAGACTTAGGTATATGTGATGCAATCATCTGTATTTATGAAAGAGAGAGATGTTTGTGACAGAAACCCTTCAGTTTTGTCCTTTATTATCTTTGGTTTTCATCAGATGAAAAGTTCTCCAGTAGTGAGATGGCATTTATAATCTATTAAGCTTAGAATGAAAATTCCTTAAATCATTTTCTAGGAGACCCAATTTAACAGACTCACTTCTTCCTTGCTTATCCATCTCTTTCCCCTTTTATCTCAGCCTTAGCTCGAGTCTTAAAATCTCAGATAGAGAATAGACTTTCACAGTACTCTTCCTGGGACTTTTCACAAAGCTACCTATATAAACATGGTCTGGTGAAACATTTTCAGCCTACGCATTCTGAAAGTCAATACGTCCTCTCCAGTTCTAACAATATGAGCAAAACGCACGGGTATTGCTCAAACTGGTAAAATCTTTTAAAACACGCTGCCCATTTCCTTTCTTAATCCACCAAATAGTTGCTGTTGTTTCTCAATCTTTCTCGTCTCTATGCTTTTTAAATCTTTTTCATTCTCTGTGCAGAGTGCCGTGCCTATCTTTTAGTGCAGGTGTGTGTTTCATTGGTGTTTATTTACAGTGGTGGGGCTGGATTGCAAACGCCCTGTATTATGAATAAACCAATGGCTGAAATGAAGTGGAACCTTGATTTATTTGGGTAGGACTGTTTTCCAGTGCTGTAAATCATATTTTGGTGTTCATTTACCTTTGCATTCTTTTTGAGCCACCGGCACTGAGGCTGACGAATGGGAATCAAATGAAGTGTGCTAAGTGCTTCTGCTGGAGGGTCTCATCTCCCCGCATGCCCGGGTGTGATTTATCTCTGCAATACATCACGCAACTTATTTCCCTTTACTTATTTTATTTAGTGTTGTCACAAATAATATCAATTGGCCATTGACTGTGAACTCTAAACAGTAGTAAATTAATGAAATAAGCTACATCTACAGAACTCATCTGTCCCCAATTTGATTAGAGCCACTTTGGTTGCACCAAGCCATTTACTATAGATGAACCTCATTTATTAAACAAGCAGCTTCATGAGTTTTATATAAATTGTTATGCATAATATTTGCAGTGATTTTAATGAAACACTTAAAGCTGACTCTTTTATGTCTCAATCACTAAGAGTACTTTATGTTTGTAGAATAGGCATTTTCACTCATCCTATGACTTTAATTGAAGTAACTCCATCGGAAGGAACTATCTATTTATGGAAGGAAGTGTTCATTTTTTTTGTTTCTGTGGGAGACCAGGGGAGCAGGGAAGGGGCACAGGGCTTTTTTAGGGTAGGGCTTCCTGGAGAAGGTGTCACAAAGGCACGGTTAAATTCCCATTACAACACAGAGAGGGTCAAGTCTCTGCCTGAGCATTCCTGTGTTCTGCTGCACTAGCCTATCGAGACTTTCAGACCACAGGAATGCAGAATTCCAAGTGTTCACTTTACTTTGGAATTTGGAAAGGTAAGTTTTACAAAAGGAATGGCTTTATAAAAACAATCTGAGTAATTCAAATAGATAATGCCAATGTTTCTTTGTAGCAGCTTCAAAAATGTAGGGAGGCCAAACATGTCCCAGAATAAGCACCGAGAGGTAGATAAAAACTGTACATCAGAAGCAGAGGAAATGTAAGCAGGTTCAGTTTGAAATAAGGTGACAGCCTCTGGTCACTAGAGCGACTGCCAGGGAACCAGGAGAAGGGGTGAGGGGTTGAACTGAGGGGAACGTACCTCCAGAGCTGCCTTGGATTTGGGGTGCGGGGGTGCTAGCTGCACAATCTCGGTGAAGAGAAGAGGAGCAAAACAGAGCCACAGAGAAGTCATGGTGGATGAGAGAAGAACATTCCTGTGAAGTATCTGTATGGGACTAAAGCAGAGTAAAAATTGGAAACATTTGGTAGGGTTTGTCTCTTTGCACAACATAAATGAAGGTGGGTGGTGGTGATGGAATGCAGAGCCCCCCGGCCCATTTGCTGAGGACATATGCCCTCCTCATGAATCTGCTTGATGAGCTCGACTGCAGTCAAGGTCTGATGAAAGAGCTGCGAGACAATCACAGTCAGGAGCTTAGGGTTCAAGTTCAAAGCATATTCCATATCCTTGTTTTAGTGAAGAATTTGACCCATGCTAGCACCTCAGAACCTCATACGTTTTCAAAGAAATTTAGAACCCTACAATTCTGGAACTTGCCAACTCTAAGGGAGGGTTTAGGTGTCTCAGCCACACAGATTCTGTTCAGGACGTTTCTCAAAAGTTACTTCATTTTTTTTTTTTTTTCCAAATATGGTTGTTAACTGAAACTCAATTCATCGGTACAAGTTGTTTATTTTAAGTAAAACTGGGGGTGCCTGGGTGGCTCAGTCGGTTTAGTGTCTGCCTTTGGCTCAGGTCATGATCCCAGGGCCCTGGGATGGAGCCCCACATCTGGCTGCCTTCTCCTTCTCCCTCTGCTGCTCCTCTGCTTGTGTGCACTCAATCTCTCTCTCTGTCTGTCAAATAAATAACATGTAAAATCTTTAAAATAAGTAAATAAATAAACACTGAAAAGTGCACTGAAACAATCACTTGATTAGAGGGAACATATCAAGGGAGGGAGGAAAGAAGGAAGTCAGGAAAGGAGAAGGGAAGGAGGAATTGAGGACTTGCAGTTGATTTAGGGATGCAGTTTTCTTATTATTATTGAGGTGTGTGTTTTCTTTTTTTGTACGACATTGTATTATACATATATGCAAAACAACTGTTAGTTTGAGGACAAACTTGTTGAAGAATACTAGATAAAATACAACTAGAGCAGTTATGTCCCAAAGTGAGTTTCATAACAAAATGATTCCTTGAAAAACAACTACAACTATACATACTTCTTCAATATATCCAGTGTACGTAGTGGAGGTTTGAGGAGTCCTGCAGTTGAGTTTAACTCCCTTTCAAAAAACACATTTGATTAGATAACTTTTTTTTTTTTCCATTTAATCCCTAGTAATAGCGATGACACTAGTGTTCCTTGGAATGTATTTAGGGAAATTGTTGCTCTAACACATCTGCAGAACTCACCTACAAAGTCTAATTCTTCCAGAGATTATACATGGGAAAATATGTCCAAGGGTAGAGTTGCCCATAAGAAAAGCAAGGTTTATGAAAGAAATTCTTAACTCTGATTTCTTCAAAAGTCACTGATGAAGAAATGAAAATCTCATTTTGGGAGTTCCCAAATTCCAAATAAGTTTTATTTTTCCCATAACTAAACTTGAAGTTACAAGTTTAGCCTACAGTGCAGTAGTATCCTGTAAAACACAGACACAGACACACACACACTGTGGATCAGAGACTCACACTTAGCTACATTCTTTTTTCCAGTTTTTGAAGTTGTAGACATGACTGAAACCCACTTAGGAAAATTGCAATTTCTGCATGACGAATTTCTTTGTTATCTGAATTCTACATCCTCTACAGAAATCATACTGCTTAAATCTCCTTCTCTCAAATTAGCAATTTCTCCTTTCTGGTTATTTCTCAGATTCAGCTCCCTTCATGTCTCAGAGGCATTTGATAGTGTTGATCATTATCTTCTCAAATGTCCTCTGGCCCAGGTCCTCTGTGCCACTCACCTTCCTCTTCCCACCTCTCAAAATATGCTACTGGTCACCATTACCTGATTCAGTGACTTCACTGCTCCTCTCACCTCACAAAACCTAGGTTCTAATCAAGTGTTCACTTCCCTGTATATTCATTCTGGTAGAGTCCACACCTAGTCTCTGTTTGTCAGTTATCTTTAAAAATATGCCTGCCCCATGTGTATCTCTCTCCCAGCTCAAAAGCCATCTTTGTCACACCAACATTATCAGAATATAGTCTTTCAAATATTCTGATATATCCAACTTAACAAGTGAACACTAAACTTACACGACACTTACCTCTACCTTCAACCAGTTCCATTTACCAATGATCTTACTGCTCTATGTAGCAACACTGTATTTGTTGTAAATATAATGTAATAATGTAAAATGTAAATAATGTAAATGTAAGTGCTGGGCACCTGGGCGGCTCAGTCAGTTAAGCTTCTACCTTCCACTCAGGTCATGATTCCAGAGTCCTAGGGTTGAGCCCCCCCACCCCGCCCCTGCATGTTGGGCTCCCTGCTTAATAGTAAGCCTGCTTCTCCTTCTCCCTCTGCTCCACACCCCTGCCCCGCCTTGCTCTTTTTTTTTTTTTTTGAAGATTTTATTTATTTATTTGACATACAGAGAGAGAAATCACAAGTAGACAGAGAGACAGGCAGAGAGAGATGGGGAGGCAGGCTCTCTGCTGAGCAAAGAGCCTGATGCAGGACTCGATCCCAGGACCCTGAGATAATGACCTGAGCCGAAAGCAGAGGCTTAACCCACAGAGCCACCCAGGCACCCTGCCTTGCTCTTTTTCACACTCTTGCCCTCTCTCACACTCTCTCAAATAAATAAATAAAATCTTTAAAATAAAATGTAAGCTTTTCCAGTGCTTTTGTACATTTACTTTCCACTTGATCATGAAATTCTATATATCATGCATCAACCAGTTATTAAATCCTCAGAATGTGCCATTACAACAGTAGGCACTGATATGGAGTTACTTGACCTCCAAGAAATTCATGATTTAACACGAGAAGCAGGAATATAAACATAAAATTTAAATAAGTTCAATGTTACAAGTACAAGATGTTGAAGTTGTTATGGAAGAAGAAAGAAGGATCCCAGAGAAGCATGGAGATGGGACAGTATTAGAAAAATCTTAGAAGGAAACAGCATTTGAGGTAGGTCTTGAAGGATGAGTTGAAGGTCATATGAGGTATAGGAGACAAAGAAATTATATTGTAGGTTGCAAATATGCATAACTTATGTAAAGAAATGACAAGAGCCTTGGTGTGCCTGTGAGGTAGAATCAGGATCCATTCCACTTGTTTGGAGGGAACGTTAGGAGATGGGACTAGAAAGATATTGAGCCTACATTTACTCTGGACCTTGAATGACTTGCTAAGAAGTTTAGGCTTGACCCTGAAGGTGAGATGATCAGAATTTGAGCAGACAAGTGCATAACATGTCTATATTTTAAAGTTATCATGCCGGTTTAAAAAAAAAGAAAGAAAGAAAGAAAGAAATGGAAAATAGAGGATGGGGTAGACGACAGGGAAAGAGTCTCCCACCTAACTTTCCTTATTCTCAGCTCTTTACTTAATTTCAGTCCTCTTGGATGACTCTCTGATACTTTATTGCACAACATAAATAGCAGCATTTCAGCAGCTATCTCTTTCTTGTTACATCAAAATTATACTCTTGTGCCTGACTTCCAGCGTTTGCCATAGACTAAATGTTTCTGTCCCTCAACATTCCTATGTTGAAATAGAACCTCCAGTGTGATAGTATTTGGAGGTGGGGTCTTTGAAAGATGATTAGACTGTGAGGTGAATCCTCATGAATGGGATTCATGCCCTTATAAAAGAGACCCCAGAGAGTTTCTTCACCTCCTGTACCATGTGAGGACCCACTGAGAAGATGGCAGTCTTTAATCCAGGAAGATGTTTTCACTGGACACTGAATCTGCTGGCCCCTTTATCGTGGATTTCCCAGCCTCCAGAATCGTCAGAAAATGAATTTCTGTTTGTAGGCCATTCAGTCTGTGGTACTCTGTTTTAGCAGCATGAGTGGGCCAAGACTGTGTCCTTAATGTTTACTGAAGGTCTTGTGATCCTGCCCATGGCAAATTTATTCCTCTCCTAGATGCTCACCTTTAATTTTTCTGCCCAGTCCACACCTTCTTGCCTTTGTCACATGGCCATATTATAGCCATCCCAACTGAACTCTGTGCTTCTTTGCCTCGTTCCTCTCCCCTGGGATGTTTCTCTTCATGGACTCAGATCAGGCCTACTCTCCATGATCAGATCAAAACCTCCTCCTTTCCCACAGTCTTTCCTGAAGATTTCCCTATCTCTTGTCCTCAATCTCACTGTTTTGTTTTGTATTTGTTTTTATTTTCCAAATGTCTTGGTATATGCTGGATCTCACAATTCATGCATTGTCTTCATTGTTTGAGTCTAATTCCAAGTATCTCTTTTCATTTGTTGGTTTCTTGAGGACCAGGATCATGTACTTATTATACTTCTTAGTTTCTTACCTTTTATTGGACAAATTGCAAATAATCAATATCCTGAAAGAAATCTACAGTATTCCTGCTAGAATGTTTGTTTCAATGAAGAATCTATAGTAAGAAAATCAATGTCTAAATTTACTGAGCATTTACATGCAGACTGTGCTAGGTGCATCTATGTGTAAGCCTCCTAATACCACTATGTAGTAGGTATTATTATTACTTATTAAAAGAAAGTAAATTTATTTATTTTTTTAGTTTTAAGGATTTTATTTCTTTATTTGAGAGAGAAAAAGAGAGAGAGCACAAGGTGGAGGAGTCCTCATGCAGGACTCAATCACAGGACCCTAGGATCATGACCTGAGCGGAAGGCAGACACTTAAACAACTAAGCCACCTAGGCATCCCAAAAAAGTAAATTTTAAATTAAATTAAAATTTGACAATTGCTCAAAGTCCTTAATTGATTCATCCAATCAATACATTTTTATTGAGTTTTAAGTAATGTCCAGGCATGATTCTAAAAACCATGGAAGCAATCGTGAGCAAAACAAAATTCTGTCCTGGAAGCAGGGCATTTTGCTTGGGGAGATAGGCCATTAGCAACTTAAACTTTTTATTTACTTTTTAAAAAGATTTTATTTATTTATTTTTGTGAAAGAGTGCACACAAGTGTGGGGGGAGGGGCAGAGGGAGAAGCAGACTCCCCACTGAGCAGGGAGATTGATGTAGGACTTAATCCCAGGGCCCTGGGATCATAACCTAAGTTGAAAGCAGATACTGAGCCTACCCAGGTGCCTGCAATTTAAATATTTTAATAAAATAATTTAAACAAATGGTTTTATAACAATGTCTGGTAGAGCGATGCATGCTATAAAAAAATCAAGCAAGGCAAAAGCATGGAGTACAATGAGTAGTAAATCATCCAGCCAGCTTGAGAAGGCAGGCTGTCTAACTCTGTGTCCTCTGTAATAAGTCCCCTCTTACTTATCAGGCTCAGGTACAACTTCATTACTAGCATTTGAGGCCTGCAGTAATCTCTTTCCACTCACATATTCTAATGTAACTCAAACCTCGTCAACTTCAAATCTACATTTTAATGGGACAAATCTACTCTCTTCACTTAAACTGTACTCACAATGGCTTTTGTGTTCAGTCATGCTATTGTTTCAGCATACACACACACACACACTCACACCCTTTAACACAGATTTAGCTTCCTTATTCTATAAAACTCTCTTGTCTATTAGAACAAGAGTTGTACCTTTAGTTTTGTTTGGAATTTCCATCATATGTATTGTTATTCTAGGCTGTTTATAAATGCCTGTTGTGGTGAGTGACAGAATTTATCTGAATTCTAGATCCTGAAAGTGATGAAAAGAAAGCAGTATGTCATTATTGAAAATCAAAGAATTATAACTTGGATCTAACTTTCTGCAGTATCTGACAATTATTGACAATATGACAATAGCTGACAATTACTTTTAAAATTAAGATAAAAGTTCTTTGACATATTGGACTTTCTTTTTTTTTTTTTTTAAAGATTTTATTTATTTATTTGACAGACAGAGATCACAAGTAGGCAGAGAGGCAGGCAGAGAGAAAAAGAGAGGGGGAAGCAAGCTCCCCGCCGAGCACGGAGCCCAATGCAGGACTCCATGCAGGACCCTAAGATCATGACCTAAGCTGAAGGCAGAGGCTTAGATCACTGAGCCACCCAGGCACCCCCATATTGGACTTTCTGGTTAGGAAAATACATTGAGAATAAATACAAACATGATATGCATATGTTAGACTTTGGAGAATTTAAAAGCATTCAATTCAAGGTAACCTTTAAATCGTTGTATATTAATATTATTTAAATTTTATGTCCTCCAATTACAAAAAATGAATAAATAAATTAAAATGGTTATTTATGTCATTTTAGCTATTAAATGTTTAAATATATTTAAAAATTGTAGCTCAGTTTGCAGTGAAGAGAATGGTTTCTTTCTAAAAAAAATACGATGTGTGCCTGGTTGGCTCAGTCAGTTGGGCATCTGATTCCTGTTTTCCAGATCAGGTAGTGATCCAGTGAACCAGGGTTGTGACATTGAGCCCTGGCTGGGCTCTGCGCTAGGCAAGGAGTATGCTTGTCCCTCTCTCTCTCTGCTTCTCTCCCCACTCGCTCTCTCCTGTTCTCTCTCTCTCTCTCTCAAATAAATAAATAAATAAATAGAATCTTCAAAAAACTTAAAAAAGATGAAGCAGGTGTATTCATACCCAAATAGGAGAAAACCTGTCTGAGAAAAGCAAAATGCTGGAAATGCACATAACATTTGCATCATCTCAAACTAATGCTCAAGTGACCTTGCTAATAACATTTGGAACAACCACACAAACAACTGGCTTTTCTTTTCTTTCTTTCTTTCTTTCTTCTTCTTCTTCTTCTTTTTTTTAAATAAATCTAGTTCTTTCCTTTTTTAATTAAAATCAATTTTTTTAAGATTTTATTTCTTTATTTGGCAGACTGAGATCACAAGTAGGCAGAGGCAGGCAGAAGGGGGCAAGGGGAGCAGGCTCCCTCCTGAGCAGAGAGCCCCAATGCGGGGCTAGATCCCAGGACCCTGGGATCATGAGCTGAACTGAAGAGGCTTTAACCCACTGAGCCACCCAGGTGCCCCTGGCTTTTCAATATAAAATAGTACTCTTTCTGCTTTTTTATGTTTCAAACAATAATAAAGAGTCAGAAAAAGGCTTTGGCTAAACTGTAATTGCTCTTCCTGCTTTCCATACTTTTCCAAATTTAAAATATCATTTAAAATATAATTTGTAGGGGAGCCTGGGTGGCTCAGTAGGTTAAGAGTCTGCCTTCAAAAAAAAAAAAAAAAAAAAAGAGTCTGCCTTCAGCTCAGGTCATGATCCCAGGATCCCAGGATCAAGCCCCAGGCTGGGCTTCTTTCTCTTTCCCTCTGACCCTCCACCGTGCCTATTCTTTCTCTCCCTTTCTATCTCTCTAATGAATAAACTTTTTTACAATTTGTATATCTTTGTAAGTAAAGCAGAGCTACCCACTATACTCACTAGCAACTAGCATGTGTTGTTAAATTTATAGATTCAACCAGAGTTAAAAACACAAATAACACTTAATAAAGTCCTAACCAAGTAGCTGCTATTATAAATATTGCATCTGTTTGTTAGGGCTGCCACAAAAAAGCACTGCAAACTGTTTGAAATTTATTGACTCATATTTCTGGAGGCTAAGAAGTCCACAATCAAGGTGTCGGAGAAGAAGAGGGGGTTCCTTCTCAGGGCTGTGAGGGAAGGTCTGCTCCAGGCTCCTCTCTGTATCTTGTAGTTGGCCATCTTCATGTACACATGATGTTCTCCCTGTGTATGTCTATCACCAAACTTCATCTTTTTATAAAGACATAAGTTGTCTTCAATAAGAGTCCACTTTAATGGCTTCTTTTTAATGTGATTATCTCTTTATAGGCTCTATCTCCAAATAAGATCACATTTGGAAGTACTGGGGTTTAGGATTTGAACATATGAATGTTGGGAAGGGCACAATCCAACCCATCAATCCAACCCATTTGCCTCATATTTCTTTGAAACACCATTTAAATTTTTATATATTTTTTATCTAAAATCTATCGATTAAAAAATATATATTAGGAATAGTATTTGGATAGTTCTTCAAAACTGCATAAATTCATCTAAATTAGGAAAAAAAAGAAGTTAAATTACCTCTGTATGTAGATAAGATGATTTTTTATATATAAAAACTTAAAAATTCCCCCCAAGAATATTAGAAATAACAAATTCATACAGTTGCAGGATACAAAATCAATATGTAAAAGTCAATTGTATTTTGATACAATAGCAATGAACTATCCAAAAATGAAATTAAGAAAACAATCTCATTTACAATAGCATCAAAACCAGTAATATTTAAAGATAAACTTAACCAAGAAGCTCTGAAACTTCTGTACACTGAAACTCTAAGACATTGACAAAAGAAACTGAAGAAGATAAAAATTAGTAAATATTTCTGTATTCATGCTTTGGAAGAATTAATATTGTTTAAATGCTCGTATTAGGGATGCCCAGGTGGCTCAGTCGGTTAAGCATCTGCCTCCAACTCAGGTTATGATCCCAGGACTCTAAAACCAAGTCCCACATAGGGCTCGGCAAGGAGTCTGGTTCTCCCTCTGCCTGCCATACCCCCTGCTTGTTTGTGCTAGTTCTCTCTCTCTCTCTGCCAAATAAATAAATAAAATCTTAAAAAAAATTGCAATAGCATTTTCCACAGAAATAGAAAAAAAAATCATAAAATCAATATGAAATCACAAAATACCCAGAATAGCCACAGTAGTCTAGAGAAAAAGGAACAAAACCAGAGGCATAACACTTCTCATTGTGATTTCAAACCATATTATTAAACTACAGTAATCAAAACAGTATGGTATTTGGCATAAAACCGGATACATGGGTCAATGGAACAGGATAGAGCCTGGCAATAAACCCATGTATATACAATGACCTAACCTTTGACAAGGGAGAAAAGAATACAAAATAAGGAAATGGTAGTCTCTTCAAAATGGTGTTAGGAGGTGTACCTGATGGCTCAATCAGTTATGACTTCAGCTCAGGTCATGATCTCAGAGTTCTGGAATTGAGCCCCATGTCAGGCTCCCTTCTAAGTGGGGAGTCTGCTTGTCCTTCTCCCTCTGCCCTTCCCCCTGCTCATGCCCCCCCCCAAATAAATAAATGCAATCTTTTTTAAAAATAGTGTTAGGAAAATTGGATATCCACATGCAAAAGAATAAAAATGGACTCTTTACTTCTACTATTTACAAAACTTAAAACATTAAAAACTTGAATCTATTACTTGAAACTGTGAGACTCCTAGAAGAAAACATAGGGGGAAATCTCCTCGACATTGGTCTTGGCAAAAATTTTTTTGTATATGACAACAAGCAAAAGCCACAAAGGAAACAATAAACAAGTGGAACTACATCAAACTAAAAAGCTCTTGTCTCAAAGGGAATAATCAATGAAGTGAAAAGGCAGTCTATCGACTGGGAGAAAATACTTGAAAACTATCTATCTGAGAAGGGGTCAATGTCCAAAGTCTATGAGTCACTCCTTGTTGAATTCATTTTATAATATATGTGTATATGAACTCATGGGATGGTACATCTTTTTAAAAATCACACTATTGAAGTAAAATATATGCAATTTTTGTCAGCCATACTTCAATAAAGTTGAAAAATAAGAAAAAAACAAAAACAGGGGCACCTGGAAGGCTCAGTCAGAAAAGCCTGCAACTCTTGATGTCAAGTTTGTGACTCTGGGCCCCACATTGAGTGTAGGGATTCCTCAAGAAAATAAATTAAAACTTTAAAAAAAAAAAAAAAAAAGGAAGAAGAGAAACAAAGGGAAAAATATTTTTAAAAATCTGAACAAATTATATAGATTTGAAATGATAAGTGAAATACTTAAAGATGGAATCTGTGGTTGTTTGTTTTAATTTTCAAATGAACTGGGAATTGAAAAGTGACTGAACACCGCTATTCAAATTCATAGGCTAAGTAGACAACTGCCTATAATTTGAGATGCATTAGAACTGCTAGAAACTGTACTTCCAAAATATGTACACTGTCAGTATCTGGCTAGTATCTGATATTCTACAAAAAGATTGTCTGACAATGAAATGCACATATTTCAGCAAGTAGTGGCAGATCAAGCCAATTGTCAACCAGAAAAATTGAGCTGAGAATAATGTAATGAATTTCTTCTAAGCAGTAGCTCTTCACCATCCAGTAACACAAAGTCCTATTGCTTCCCTAACTAAGCATCTTTATCATATGTCTGGGGTTCTCTACACTGTCAACTTCCAGTCCAACATACTAATGGCTCTTGCCTGAATTACTGAAATAGGGTCTTAATTGGAAGAATACCTTAATTCCTTTATTCAGCCATTATTTATGGGACTTGTAACCATGTACCAAGTACTGTCAGATGCTTAGCACCTCTGTGAAGGGTTTATCTAGATGGATATGGAAAGGTCTTTTACTTTTTTTTGTCTCCTTCCGATTTGTTATCCATACAATATCCAGAGTGATCATTTCAAAGGGAACTCTGATTTTTTTTTTTAAGATTTTATTTATTTATTTGAGAGAGAGAGAGAATGAGAGAGAGCGTGAGGAGAGAGAGGTCGGTGGGAGAAGCAGACTCCCTGCCGAGCAGGGAGCCCAATGTGGGACTCGATCCCCGGACTCCAGGATCATGACCTGAGCCTAAGGCAGTCGCTTAAGCAACTGAGCCACCCAGGCGCCAGGGAACTCTGATCTTTTAACTCCCTACTTAAAACCTTTTCATAATTTCCAATTGCTTTCAGTTAAAACCCCAGAATGCTGATGGAGACTTCAAGGCCCTGTGTAGTCTGGTTTCTACTGGATTTGCACCTCATTCCATCTGGCACTCTCCTTCACCCACTCTGTTCTGATCACACTGGCCTTCTAGGTAACGGGGACTGAACTAAATCTCTCCTACTTCAGAATATTTGCATACTTGCTTCTTCTTTCAGGATTTCTCTTGATCTTCATATGTCCATTTACTGCTCTTTCTTCATGTCTCAGCAGAAACACCACTTCCTCATCTGGTTCCCTAACTCAACAAATTTACCCAGTGTTCCTGTATTGTAAATAATTATATATATAACGTTTATCTCTCTAAATAAATCTAATACAGTTAGGACAAAGACCAGTAGGTTCACAATTTCTTTCTAAACCTAGCACGTACTGGATAAATAGAAAGTACTTAGTATATATTTATTGAATATAAGAAGAATAAAGAGAAGCGAAAAGAAGAAAGAGAAAAGAGAAGGAATATCCCAGCTATTGGTAAGGCCTACGTGAAAATGGAATGAGCTTGAACTGAAATGGATTAAGGGGTAAAGATTTGGATTCTGGCAGAAAACTTCAGAGAACACAACAATTTATTTTAACTCACATTTTCCAAGTACATTTAATGGTAGGCCAATCTTATAGCATGCTTCTCAAAAGCATGGTAACATAGTCAAAGAAGTTCTCACAATATTTTCTGCCTCTAGAGATGGACAACACATATGTGAGTTCCTCTTAAGAACTCCAAGAAGATTCCTAGTTTAAAAAAAAAACAAAAACATAAACAAAAAAACCTTCTAACAAACCCCCTTTCGTCCTCTAGAATAACTAGCAACACTCAGAATCACTTGCTGGGAAATATGATTGTGAGATGTGACATGCCTCTTCCACTCTCTTGCTTTTTCCCTCATAATTAAAGGGTTGGAAAAACCTCATTCTGCATTTTCCCTTGTCTTAAAAAACAGCCTTGAATGCCTTACCTTCAGAGGTTTTGTTTTTACTTATTGATTGAGAACTAGTGTATAACATCAGGAGTCTTAGCCTCCTCTTTCCAATAAAGGATTTACATAATTTTGGATAATTGATGTATCAATATTTATGGTTTTGTAGTCCAATAACAGTGGTCACATATTTTCCATGTAGAATTCCTTTAGGCTAATAGTATTATAGACCAGGAGGCTTCACATATTCTTGAGTGTAAATTCCTAGTATTTGTATATTTATTTATTTATTATTATTTTTAAAGATTTTATTTATTTATTTGACACAAAGAGAGAGATCACAAGTAGGTGGAGTGGCAGGCAGAGAGAGAGGGGGAAGCAGGCTCCCCGCTTAGCAAAGAACCCAATGCAGGGCTCGATCCCAGGACCCTGAGATCGTGACCTGAGCCGAAGGGAGAGGCTTAACCCACTGAGCCACCCAGGCGCCCCTGTGTATTTATTTATATACAGTAGTGTAAGTGTACCACTGTACTTACATACTATTTATTTTATAAAATGTATGCCCAAATAAAAGCCTTAAATGTTGAGATGAAAAAAATAAAATGAGAGGTCCTAATATAGTCTTTAGCCTACTCCATGAATCATTTTGCATACTCCCTGGTCAGCATGCATGCACCTGAGTTTAGAGGTAACTCTTGCAAATTCAAACAAACTTAGAGTTCCCCAGGGAATGATAGGGCCTAGGACTATTATTGAAGGGTAAGTGACAGTGCATTATAGGGTCACAGTTTTCATTTATTTTGAAAATGACTCACCTGTCATTTATTGGATGTAGCTTATTTAGGTGGGTAGAAGGAACTGAATCTTTGGGGAAGATACTGAAATGTGGACAAAGAATTCATCTTTATAAGGTTTCTGTCAGGATTGAGATGTTACATAATTTACTACCATAATGTTACCAGATAGAGCCCTATCATCTCTACATGGCCTGAGATGTCAGGAGGGCATAGTTATGAAAGCATATGGTCCTCTTGGATGACCAAACTATAAAGGTGGTCTGATTACTTAGACATGGGTGTATGAGAGATTAAAAGTGCAGAAAACATACAGGTGGAATCTAAGATTGAGTCAATTGATTTTTACTTGAGAGAATCTCAAAGAGTAATTTCAAAGTTAGTCAACATGGAGAAACCTTCACAACAGTACCTGGCCAAATATACTTGTCATATTGTGCAACCAACCTAGTTTAATCCTCTGTCGTGACAGACAACATTCAGAGAAGTCCTTAGAGGGGATTCATTATAGGCTTATACAAAGTTGTGAGTTTAGAAGATCCTTGAGTTCCAGAGTTATTTATCATCAGACAGAATCATCATAATCATCTAAATGAGTAGAATTAAAGAATGTTTAAGAATACAGACCTTGAAGGGAGATGAGTCTGGTGAGAATTTCTGCTTTAAATGGCTTAAAGGCTGAATGATCTGGAATAAACCACTTCATATCTCTACCTACCATAAAGTGTGAATGACTGTAGTCTCTCAAATCCCACTTAACTTAAAACATTTAGCACAATGGTGCTATAATTAGCACTCAGTGAAAGGTAGTAAACCTCCTCCTTCTCTTTGTCATCTTTGCCATCATTGCCTTCTTCCCCTTCTCCTCCCTCCCCCCCTCCTCCTCTTCTGGCTTCTTCTTTTCCTTCCCCTTATTCTCCTTTTCCTTCTTCTTCTTCTCCTTTATTATTTTTGATTCCACTAAGGAAATGAAAATTGCCTATGACCCAAAGTGTCTTCTAGATATGTGAACCCTAAATTTGTTCTTTACATTGCACATAGATGCACTTGACTACATTAAACCTAGTGATCATATGTAAACTGACAGATTTGATTAAGGAATTTTCCATTTGAACTTGACTTAATCTTTAGTTTAAGTAGAAAATCAGGTAATAAGGCTTTCTCTCCTTTGCAGTTCTGTCAAACACTTTGATCCATGGAGACAGAATGGGGAAATAAGCCAACGAAGCACACCATAAGTTAAAAAAAAAAAAATTGTGGAATTAAACCCAGAAACAATTGTGAAAGAACTGCAGGAAAAAAATATATAATCAACATTGTAAAGCCAAATGAGTCCTGTATCCTATACTGAGTGAATTTGAGGGTGAAACAATTTCCACAAAATAAAATTCTTCAGGATAATGAGTTAAAAATAACAAACTCATTAATCCTGATTTTGAATGGTGTTCTAGGACATTTGAGATTTAACACATCTGGAACAATTGTAAAAGTTCTCCAGTGGGTTAAAAATTAATCAGTAATGTGTTTTATGGGTTTTATGTGTCATATTAGTCTAATCACCTACTAACCCTGTTGAGATAGGGGCCAGAATTAAGGCTGTCAGATGAAGTAAATTGGAAGTAGAAATGATCAATTCTTCCTTTCCTCAATGACAACATAGACCTTTAAAAGTAATTTTTCCTTTTACAAAGAAGGACCCAGCCTCCTTAATCTAATAGGTTAAAGTAGCCTCATTTATTGCTCTTTTAGGATCTGGAACAGTCCATAAAGCAAGCACAGAATGGAACAGAATACCTTTAGCAGAGAACTGATGTTCCAGTTCATGCTCTGTAGAATTACAAATGGCAGTGCTTTTCATTGTGATACATATCCCCCTACACATCTGCAAAGAAGTATGCAATATGTTTAGAAAAATAATACTCATTGTGACTTTATTTTCAGGGACTAGGAGATCTTAGATTTCTTAACTCTTTATTATACTGAAATGATCAAAACTATGATGTTCTCCTGAAAAAATTATTTTCTTAACATAAAAGTATAGCAAATGGAGAACACACGTAAAACTTTAAACTTTTACAAACCAACATAACTTCCCATTCTTTCAGCAAAGATTGACCAGCATCAAACACCTTTGTAATTTTCTTGGGGTGGGGTGGGATAGTGTACACTATTAGAAAATAGTGCACACTCAGCTTGCACCACTAGAACACAGCCATCTATGCCAGGGTAAGCATTGGATTCATTAGCCTAACACCCTCAAGGCAAAACTGTAATGACCTCTGGATCATAACAAGTTGGAGGTCACAGGAGAGCCATTTAACTCAATTCCTAACCTAAAGTTATTTATGAAAAAAAGATGCAATTTACTTGTTTTTTACACGAATGTTACAAAACATTTTTATTAAAATAAAAACAGTGATAAAAAAAACAGAAAAGGAGAGAAAATATCTCAAAGCAACTAAACGTATTTAACAAAGAAGAAGCCCATTCTATTTCCCTGGGGTGAAAATGAGTGGTTTAATATATGAGAAGTATATTTCAGTTGGTATATGTTACCCATCATAGCTGTACCAGCAGGAGCAGCTAAAGAAAACGGTCCATTAGTTTTTCCATAATAAACTCTTTTTTTCACTGGAACACTCTTGGGATTCTCTGACATTACTTCAGTGTAGTTATTGGTGGATGCCTTCAATAATTGGAACTCTCACAATCTGAAATTAACATTTTCCATGTCACTCTAGTATATCTTAAATATTATGAGACTTGAATTTAAGGGCATCCTCTTCAATATGTGTGATTCCAAAAGGCAAGTTTGTAAATGCAAAATGTTCTCTATATTTTTGCATTTCAGATTTGCATTTGTTTCTCAAATTAGCATGTCAAGACACCTATTGAGTATAACTTTATCATGCTCAAGGAAGGACTAATGAATGAGAGCTAACAGCTCCCAGTTGGAGTCTCCAATGTGTCTAACTTACACCTAAGGCAACAGACTCCACACAAGGGAGTTCTCTAAAAATATGTGCCTAAAATGTATAAGCATAAATGAGAATTGGATGAAAGACTTCATCAAGTTTAAAAAAAAAAAAAAAAATTCAGCACCTAATTTTGCCAAGTGCCAGGAAGAAGACATGGTTCTTGTGCTAAAAAGAAATCATAGCCTAATACAGAAATCAGGCATTTAAGCAACATAGTGAGATAGGTTCAGTTGGAGAAATACACAACTGTTTAAGGAAGAACACAGAAGAAATGTGATTTGTGCATACCAAAACACTCCTTGGAACTTCTTCTTTAAGCTACGAAGAATGTGAGACTTCATCTGCCTTTATGCCCTCTCTAAATATCATGGATAACACTGAAGCCCAAAGAGGTAAAATGACCTATTCTGGGACCCACACCTCATTTACCTCACATCTCCAAATTCCAAATCTAATGTTCTACTGACTACAGCAGACACCTCTTTGGGAAGTACATGGTAGCACATCCCTAATTCACAAGGCCAATTTGCATTTTATTGCTTTTTTCTCAAGACTACAATGAAGTAGGGAGGGTGTGGCCTGAGAGACAACAACTAATTTCCTACTTACTTTTCCCTTCAATTGTACTATTTAATAGAGAAATAATTGCTGGGAAACCTGGACCTTAGAAATGAGGTCTAACTGAAAGTCTGAGAGAATAGGCAAAAAAGAAAAAAGAAGTCGCTGTATTAGCTCCATAGAGTAAGATAGGACAGTTACAGCAGGAAAGAAAGGAAGGAAGGAAGGAGGGAGAATAGAAGGAAGGAAGGAAAGAAGGAAGGAAGGAATCTTAACATTTCTTAGAGAAGGATTTTTTTCAGAAAAAAAATAAAAGGAAAGAAACATCAGGAAAATTTAAATAGCTTAAGTAATGTCATCCAAGAAATATTTATTGAACATTTATGTTCCAAGCACGATGCTGAATACTAGCTGTTGCACAAGAGATGGCAAGTTCCTGTTTTTAGGGAGGTGTTAGTTTAGTGGAAATTTAATTGAATAATCACATTAATAATTCAACCCACGTCGAGTGCTCTGTAACAGGAGCATGGTTCTATGAGGGGTTATAACAAAGAATTCTAACATAGACTGGAAAGTCAAAGTTTTCTTGTACAAATGGATATTTGAACTGAGATAAAGGCACATGAGAATTAACTAGGCTAAATGGATGAGACAAAGGAAACAATGTCTAGACAGTGGGAGAGAACTGTGTGAAATGGGTCTGTGAGCCAGAGACCATGTGAAGAATTTAAGTTTTTGTAGTAGATTGATTGCACTAATGGCCTCACTCTGTCACACCTCCCTAAATTCATGCCCTTCTTTTACTGCCTTCCCATGATGATCCTGAGGTTGTCATGTGACTCTCTAGCCAAACACCTGAGAGAGTTCAGCCAAGATCAACAATTTGACCTCACTTATTGGTACCTAGTGATTGAATTCTGCTAAGCCCTGTTCACATCAGCAGAACTCCTCAGAGGAGCCCCAAAGAACCACCCAACCAATCCACAGATTTGTGAACTAAATAAATATTTAAAGTCTTAAGCTGCTAGGATTTTTGGTTGTTAGGCAGCATCAGTATGGGTATAGATAGCTGACACAGTGGGAAATATAAAAAATGGATATGCAGTGGTATATGATGTGCATAAGACTGGAATGATTTTCAGGCTGTTACAATAAGTGATAATGGCAACTTGGACTAAGTAGTAGTGAGGGTGAAAACAAGACTACAGAATCAAGGCAATTTGGATTTAATTCTCTAACAAATGATAAACCACTAAAGGCTTTTAAGCAGACAGTGACATGAACAAAGCTCTACTAATTTAGGAAAATTAAAGTTGACCATGTTTTCATAAATGGATTACAAGAGAAAGAGACTTAGAGGAACAGAGTACAAGAAAAAAAAAATTAAAGGAAAAAAAAAAGTTAAATGCCAAGAGAGTATCTCCTCACAACATGAACTGTAATGAACAGCCTCATACAATGAAGCCATTCATTCTGAGGTCTTTATATAAGAATAGGTTCTCACTCTTAAAAAGCTATTCTTTCTAGATATTAGTAGTATCAATAGAAGCCCTTTAGACAGCCCAATCTTAATTATTGGAGTCTTAGAAGTGGAATGAAATCCATTGTTTTACAAAATCATAAATTAGTTCCTTCTACATATCAATTGATGGGAATTCCATCTGTCTAATTGCTTGGTGGACATAATATATATATCCTGAGTTCTTGGGAAAAAAAGAGAAGAGTTAAGGAAATCTCCTTTTTTCATACCCTACATCCATCCTGCCAGTAAATTCTGATATATATCCAGAATCTCATCACTTCTCTTCATCCTCACTGTTACCCTCTTGGTGTGGGCTACCATCTTGGTGTGGGCTACCATCTTGGTGTGGGTTACCATCATCTGTCACTTGATAACTGTAATATCTTCCTGATTGGTTCCCACTATTGTCTTCTGACACTCTTTTCATTAACACAGTAGCCAGAGAAATGCTTTTAACATTTGAGACAGATCATATAATTCCTCTATTCAAAAAGGTTTAATGGCTTCATTTTAATGCAGACCGAAAGCCAAAATTCTTTAAAAAGTATTAAATGGCCCCTACATCTGTACTTGAATCCAGTTATGTTTTAATTCATCTCCCAATATTCTCCCCTCAGTATAGCTATGAGAGATCTCCTTTTTTTTTTTCCTTATACATGATGAACTTACCCTCAGTCTAAGGTGTTTTCTCTGACTATGTTCTCTGCTTAGAATACTCTCTCTCTGGAGCACCTGGGTAGCTCAGTCAGTTAAGCATCTGCCATTGGCTCAGGTCATGATCCCTGGACCCCTGCATCAGGCTCCCTGCTGTGAGAGGAGCTTGCTTCTTCTCCCTCTCTGTAGCTCTCCCTGCTTGGGTTCTCTCTCTTTCTTGCTGTCAATAAATAAACAAAATCCTAAAAAAAAAAAGGATACCTTTTCTCCATATTTATATATCACTAATTCTTTCTTTTTTTTTTAAACTAATTCTTTTCTTTCTTTCTTTCTTTTTTTTACTAATTCTTTCTTTTAATGATGCTACCCATCATTACCCATTTTTACTAATTCTTTCTTCTCAATGATGCTACCCAAACCTTGATGTTTAATATAATAGTTTAATTCCTTTCCCTAAACCCTAGCACTCTTGATTCCCTTTGTCCTACTTTACTGATAACTTTCATATAAGTTATATAAGTTATAACTTAACCTTATAACTTATAACTATTAACATACTAAATAAGTTTCTTATTGCTTATATGTTTTATTTTCGGTCTTCTTCCTTTTCTTGAACATAAGAAATCTGAGGTCAGAAATCCTTGTTCCATTCAGTGAAATAATCCCAAGAGCACACAGGGTAATAACACATAGAAAACACTAAATTACGTGTTGAATGAATGAATGAACAAAGTGATACTTTTATGTATTTGAAAGAACGTACCCCATCCCCAACGAAACTTCACGTATGTGTTGTAAAAGATTCCTGGGATTAAAATTAATTCTTTTTCTGTTGGCTTATATATAAGAATAATTTTTAATGTGAATTAAGACCTCCTTGCCTCACTTTTCTCCTTTTTATAATTTAACTGCCTACCATTACTGCCACTTTGTATGCAATGTGGAGGCCCTGCCCTCACTGAATATAAAATGTAGGAGTAACTGACAGTACTGAGTGGTTTGTGGATGTGGGGAGTGTGCAATGACAAATAGAAGTCAAAGCCCTATTAGATAGATGGGACAGAAATCTAGCTGAGTGATTTACCCACTTACACAGTGAGTCACCAACAGAAATGTAAGAATATGGGTTTTGTATTTTCTGGTGAAGGTTATTTTCACTAGAACTTACCACTTAGAGTTTAATTCCAATTCCAAGAATTAGCAGCTTGCTTCCAACAGGATCAGACACATGAGACACCTGAGGCTATAGGCGATGTGTCCTGTTCACAGGTCCATGCTGGACAGCCCCCATGGTTTGAACCTCATCATCCCTTTCATTCTCTAATTATATGTAAGTTGAGGTTCCAAGGTGTTTAAGTTCATGTATTTCCCAGCACACTGTTATAGCAATCAGCTTGGTATTTGTGTGTATGTGCGTGCACACACACACACACACACACACACACACAAAATGCATGAAATGATGGAAATTCAAAGAAATCAGAGATGGTGAGGGATTGTCTATGGTAAAAATGAACAGTATCATGCTGACTTTAGCAAAAAGCATGCTTCAACTTTGTTGTTCTACCTTTCTTCTTATATCTATCATGTATGAGTTCAAGTCCTTATATTTTATTTACATTCTCCCTGAATTTTGCTCAAAAGTTGTTCTATGCCTAGATGGTGAATGCTCACAGAGAGTAACCCTCTAGATTGCAGAATATTTCAGCTTTCCATGCTGTGACTCCTAATTCTCATCCAGACATAGCATTGATTGTTATAAATGCAAAATTAAGGATAAGAAAAAAATAGAATAAATACAAATAAATGAATAAATAAACAGGTATGATTAAGTACTAGACAATTTTCTTCAAACAAATGGTAGCTAATATAAAACCAAATGATGGGAGGGAGTTGCTATTTCTTAAAGTAGCTTATTTTCAATATTGTACTTTTCAACACTTTTAATGACTTTTGAACTGTGATCACTTCTAATGTTTATATGCAACCAATTGTCCAGTAGGTACTTATTTTATGGTGAATATTTGTTTCTGTTGAGGTTTAGCAAATTAATTACTTCAAAGGATGACATTTGTAGAAACAGTATTTGAAACTTCTTCAATACAGTGATTCTAAATTTTCCACCACATATATCCAAAGGATGTGATTCCTTATGATCACAACTTCTCAAGGACCATGTCATTTCTTTTATTTATCCATTTTCCAGTAAATTATCCTCTGTAACAGATGTTATTTACCTCTTCCCAGTTTCCCTCAATGATCCTATCTTCTGGCCCAGAATCTTCATGCATTTTCTGTGTTAGAAAAATAATTAGATGGACAGCTCTTCACTTAATCAAATATTTAATTAATTTACTTAAATTGTGCATTTCTTTAAAGTCCATCCATGTCATTATTTTGTAAATACAGTAAAGTCCTACAAGTGAAAGAGCACATTAAATGATTTTGTAAAGTAATAAGACTCTTTATGCAAATAAATACAAAACATTTTGAGAGTGACAATAGTGATTATATTAGATTCTCAAATTCATTTTGATAATATTGCCTTAACCAGCCACAAATCAACTATAACTTCTATAGCATAGAATATTAAAAATAAGGCTGAAAATTGTTATTTTTTGATGAAGCCTGCATCACCAGATTGAGTCTGCCTCTCTCCAGAAATGTGGTTTGATACTGGCAAGTCTGTGGTGGTGGGTTTGAGGGCACTTAGCAAGTAAGTTTCTTGCTCACCTTTTCATTAACTCATCCTGTAACTGGAGTGGGGGGGGTCTTACTGTCATTTCTCTATTTTCCCTATTTATTTTATTTTTAAAGTGGTTATAACAGTACTTTTCCATAACTGTTTGCAGTCAGACACTAAGTAAATAAATAATAATAGCCCTTTTAAAATGTAGTGCTATGCAGCACCTGGGTGGCTCAATGGGTTAAGCCTGTGCCTTCCACTCAGGTCATAATCTCAGAGTCCTGGGGTCAAGCCTCACATCGGGCTCTCTGCTCAGCAGGGAGCTGACTTCTCCCTCTACCTCAGCCTGCCTGTCTGCCTACTTGTGATCTCTCTCCCTGTTAAGTAAATAAATAAAATCTTAAATAAATACATAAATAAATGCTATAAGAGTGCTTAAAATCTCTCTCTCTCTTCCTCCCAGATAGGAAGCTTACTAACTACTGCCCTATTTGGAAAGAATTCTACAAACAAGTCTGTAATCCATTCTACAATCCATTTACCCAAATGCCATCTCCAACACTAACTCAATTCGAGGGTGGTTTTGTTTTTTCCTTTTTTGGTCTATAAGAAAAAAAAATGTTTTTAAATATATTTGAAGTGTAGGTTTCTAGACACAGATAACAGATATCTGGTGTTTTGAAGAATTGCTTACTCTGATCTTCAATGAATACTTTTAAACCAAGGGACAGATTTCAGTTAAGGAAGTATGAAGATAAAAGCATGGACATCTGGCAAAATGAGTGAGTTCTGTGAGTGGATTGGAGAATGTGTTTGTTGATCCAGTGGAAGGTGTCAATATGAAGGACAAACTGAGGAAGCCAGGGAGTGAGTGTGGAGCAAGACTGAGGATACATAGAGGGCAGAATCTAGATAACATTTAAGGTTAAGGAGAGAACTAGAAGAGACCCTGACTCCAACTCAAGCACACATCCAGGTAGACTGAAGGGAAATTTAGGGGATTTATGTTAAATAGCTTTTTTTATATAAGAGGAAGAAGTGAGGGGCTCCTAGGTGGCTCAGTTAAGTGACTCCTTTCTGCTCAGGTCATGATTCCCGAATACCAAATCAGAGCCCCACATTGGACTCCCTGATCCACGGAGAGTCTGCTTCTCTCTTTGTCTCTGCTCCTCCCTGCCCACCTCCCACCTCCCCACCCCGACGCATGCTATCTGTGTTGCTCTTTCTCTCAAATAAATAAATAAAATCCTTAAAGAGAGAGAGAGAGAGAGGAAGAAGTGAAATAATCTGCTATGAATGGAACGATAAAGATTCTAGGGAGAATGCTATTTAGATGCTACAACAAACAATAAAATGATTATCAACAGGCTAATATGAGCAGAACAACCTACCTTTATAATAAGACCATTTTTTCTAATGTCTAGAACGTCTTATCTAGAACTCTGTATTCCCTATTATTATCAACATTTAGCTATTTAATTAATATTTAAATATTTTATAAATATTGCCCATCAGTGCTTAGACATTCTGGGGAAACAGGCATGCAAAATAAGTAGGATACTCTGGGTTACAGTGCCCTCCACCCTATGCGGGCCACGTATCAGGAATATAGTGCCTAGTTCCTGATGTCTCATTGGAGGGCCATTGACAAACAAAAAGCATCCACAGAGAGTTAGCAGCATACTGGGGGCTCTGACCAAGTCATCTGAGAAACAATTTAGAAAAAGAAAACTCTTCTTCCTAGAGAATCAAAGAATTGGAAGGACTCCTAAAGGTCATCTGGTCCAACTGCTTGCTACAAGAGCTTTCAAATTCTCCTGCAGATGCAACACAGAAGTTTTTACTGTCCCTGCTGAGACTAACCCTTCCAATGAAATTCTTTTTCCTTCTTTTTCCTGGGAGAAAGGATCTGTAGTAAACAGCTAGATACGGGAATATAATTCTCTCTTTCTTTCTCTAAAACTGTGATATTGAGATTTTGTTATACAACAATTATCTCTCTGTTCTTTGAAACACAGAGTGTCTTTGCCTAGTTTTTTAAGATCCTAACGTTTTGCCCTTCACTATATATATCTCCTAATTTTATTTCTCTCCACAGTAGTCAGGCTAATCTCCTCATTCCATTCTCTATGTCTAATAGGCAAATTGTTTTCATTCTATGTTAGTGGCTATTTTGAGTTTCTATTGCTATGTAGTAAACCACCACATTTCTTAGTGACTTAAAACAACATCTTTACTTTTTATTCTCGAGATTTGGTAGATCAGGAATTCAGGAAGGATTCAGGAGAGAATATCAGTTGGCCTCATTAAAGATCACTCATTTTGTAGTCATTTCTGTATTAGAAATAAAAAGTACATTTTTTATTATGGCTTTACCGTATCATCTTGTATGAAAATATAAAGTTATTTAGCCAGTTTCCTATTGATGAGTATTTAGATTATTTCTAATTTTTTCACTATTGTTGACATTGCTGTAATTAATGCCCTTTAATGACTCATTTGAGTTTCTGTTGGATAAAGTTCTACAAGGGAATTGCAGAAGAAAATATAAGTTCATGTAAATTTTAATATAAATGGATAAACCAATAAATGGTAGTTCAGTCTGGACCAGCATTGGAGGATGACCACTTTTCCATCTAATTGCCATTCTGATAGTGAACAGTATTGTTATTTCCATTTGCATTTCCTTGAGTAATAGTGAGGTTGAAATTTTTTTATGTTTAGTAAACATTTGTAGGTTTTTTTTTTGGAATTTTCTTTTTAGAATATTTCTTAATTTCTATTAGGAAGTTTTATTTTTTGTTTTATTTTATAACTGTAAGCAATGGGATATAATAGTCATTAAGCATTTGAGGTCTATACTAAATAATTTTCCACAAATAAATTTTCTTTTAACTGTATTTATTTATTTATTTTTAAAGGTTTTATTTATTTCTTTGAGAGAGAAAGAGAGAGTGAGAGAGAGCATGAAGGGGGTGAAGGGCAGAGGGAGAAGCAGATCCCCCACTGAGCAGGGACCCAGATGCAGAACTCAATCCTGAAACTCCAGGATCATGACCTGAGTCAAAGGCAGACCTTAACCCACTGAGCTACACAAGCACCCTGTTTTAATTTTATTTATAATGTATGTTTCCCATACATAATTTTAAAGTGTTTGGAGTAAAATTTGCTTTTGTTGTTGTTCTTTTATACTTCTGTTTGGTTTTATGCTCCTACTGTTCAATACTTCAAAATTTCTATATTTTGTTTCAGTATTTTTTGGTTTATATTTTATATATTCAGTCTATCTGGAACTAATTTTTGTGTATAACGTGATGGAGATTTTATTATTCTCAAGTAGATGGACAGTTGATTCACTGTGATTTATTTTTTAAAGCATCTTTTCTCAACTAACTTGGAAAAATCAGATTCACTGTATCTTGACCCTATTCTGTTCCACAATTGCTTACTGCTTCAATTTCTCTTTCTATAGTGTTTTAATATCAGTGACACACATTATTGTCAAGATTTCTGGGTATTCATGTAAATGTGTTCTTCTGAATGACACCTACAAAAATGTTCAGAGTTTTGTCATTTACTATCACATAGCTTTTTACTAAGTTAAGTTTATAGATTAATTTGGGGCAAATAGAAATCTTTGTTATATTAAATCTCCCTACTAAATAAATATTATGATTGTTTTATCTTACATTTATATAAATATTTCTTTAAGGTCCTGGGTTTTATGTAGTTATCTTATATGTTATTTTCTTTTTATGCTGCAATAATGTTTTTTCTTATTATATTTTCCTATTATCTTTTTTCAGTTGCTATTACTAGTATATAAGAAAGCTATTTTTTTACGTTATCAAAATTTTATATATATATATATATTTTATAATATCAAATTTTTACATTAACCAAATGTTGGACCACTTCAATGACTTAACTATTTCTTTCAGCTTCTCTGTTTACTAATAAATTTTTTTAGGTTAACGTTTATATTATCTTTAAGTAATTATCTCTTGAAATCTGCTTTTAAATTAACAATGCTATTTACTTACCACTGTTTCAGTGTTTTATCATGTTGGTTAGATCAATCCACTTGAGTAATGTTTAACTTAGAACAAATTTGATACCTATGAAAATGTATTTCTTAGAAAGAGTTAAATTTTGTTGGTGTCAGTGAGTATATGATATGATGCCAGGCACTATAATGATTACCATTGTGTGGAATGAAAATTGAGAATAGTTGGCCATATTTCTTACAATGTGCAATGCATGTGGCAGTATTTCAGGAAATTGTCAGACTGAGAAAAAAGAACACTGACTTCTTGGGAATAATAAATGGTTCAATTTGAGATTTGAGGATTACAAATATTTTGTTTGTTTAAGCTTTGATTATTTGACTTTGTCTCTTTTGGATTAAAAGTAGTGCTTTAAAGGAAAAATAGAAGAAAGTTACAATAGTAGGCATGGCAAGAATTGAGATTGATGAAAAAGTCACAGATAGAACCTGACTGATAGTCATGGATTATGAGTGATAATCAAATAGTAAGTAAAGACAGAGAAAAGATATGTGTACCTTGAAGGAAAGTTTCTCTTGTTCTACTGTTTAATTCTAGCAGTTGGTGGTATGACCAGCATATAGAACTTACTTAATAAATAGTGTTAAATGAATGAAGAATGAATGAGAAATCAGTGTAACTCTATGGACTAAGTGCCCATATTTAATCCAAATAACAGGTCTATCCACATCCAAATTATTCTCACAGGTGCATTAAGGTCTAGTGTTAACGTCCTCACTCCCAACCCTAGTGACTATATGATTCAGCAGCCTCTTCTCCATAACTGAGAGCCCTAACTCATATTTTGGACTGTATCTGGTGTGAGGGAGGAATCTTGGGCAAGACAAGAAAGATAATTATCTAGTCAAACTGAACAGGTTCTTGTTCCACGCCATCCTTCTCCTACTGAGTCCTTTTAAGGAAAATGGGAAAGTAGAAAAGTATGCAAGTTGATGACAAGAGAGATATCGAACGATCTACCATTGGTTCAAAGTTTCTTGTGATCCATAATAATACAATACTTAAAACAAAAGGGGGGGATGCCTCCATCATGTAAATCTCAATACCCTCTCTCTGAAGCAAGACTACAGGACTATTCACATGAGAAATTAGCATAAGGAAAGATACTATCCATAGCACACCACCAGAGAAAGGTCTTAGTCAGGACCTAAAGAAATGTGAATGTCTAAATTCTCTGAATTGAAAAGCACATTCCTAAACTTCAGTAACTTGGTAATACCTAAATACAGACTTTCTGACCAGGAAGGTTTGGAGCCAGAGATGCACTGATGATTCCACCAAGCTTTAGGGTACTCGTTTCAAATGACATAGTATTATCCTTCCACGTAAGTAGAGAAGCAACATCAAAAAATAATCATTATGACAAAAAGTTCTAAAAACCTAAAACAAAATCCTGTGGCAACAAAAACTACATAAGGAGATTTCACATGCTCTGATTTACTCATAGCTGTGGGCTTCTTTAATGCTTTTCATATGGTGCATTAGTTCAAACATCCCAGATTACTGAAATGCATATTACTGATTTAAGTAAACTTCTGTATAGAACTTTTTGTTCTTTCTGCTAAATTTTTTCATATATTGGAAAGAATGTTGAGCTAGGAAAACTAGGTTCCACAAGCTCTGATAAGTTCAGTGATTGTTGAACAGGTGATACACATAGCTTAATTTCTCTAGGACCTAAATATGAAATGAACTGGTTTATCTCTAAAGCTGATCCTAAAAGGCCTTTCTCAACTAGGTAAGACCAGGTGGGAGTAGACTTTGATATGGTTGAATTTTGAAAATTGAACTTAGTAGGTGGTAATTGAACTCATAGGTGTGAAATCTACTGTATTTTCAATCAATCAATCTAACTAGAAAATCCAAATTAAAGAGAAGAATGGATTAGGTCATAAATTGAGACCGGGAATGTGGTTAGGGAAAAAAACTCTAGGCATTATTTGAGCCAGAAAAAACTAAGTTTGATGTCGCTCTACTGAACAGGTCAATCAATTCAAGGCCCTCTGAGCAACTTTATTTGGGTGTGTGCTTTGAGGGATGTGTCGGAAAGAGTTGCAGGTGAAAACAATCAATCCTTAAAAAAATCTGACATTCCCCTCTCCCAGAACTACTATGCCTGGCTGTCAAATCCACAATTCTCGACAACATCTGAAAAGACTCCAAATCACAGGTTGTGTTAGCTGGGTTTGGCTGGGCCAGATAAGGTTACAACCTGCTGTATGGTGGGCTGCAGCATAGTAATTGCTGGAGATGTGGAAGAGACCAAGCATAATGACACCCACTGGCTTTATCTATATGACCAGGCACAACATAACAACCCTAAAATGGACTCTGCCCAGTCAGTTCTGCTTCCTTGGCCATATCCATTGCCTGTTTGGATTGCGGGTACAATCCGTTGGAAACTCTGCTGGAGGAGAACTGTCGAGAAGTTCTGAATCAGCTACGCCAGGGTGATCTGTTGTGTTCTGTCAATGTGGTCATTATCCTCACTTCAAATTCTGTGGTAAAACTGTTGAATGTGGAAAACTCAAGTAGGGGGAAAGGCTTTTAGTACAATCTGGACTGGGCTATTGATTATGCCCGGAGGTTTCTGGGAGGCCAGAAGATTAATTGAAAATGTTCACTTAGAACTTCAGTGGAAGATTTCCCAATTACCCTGGGGAGAAGTCTATACTTCTCTTTCACACTTGCCCACCTGGGATATAAGAAAGAGAGGATGAAGGAAACAAAGCCAGAAGTAGGAGGGCAAGGGTTCAATATATGTAAATGTTTCTACACAAGTTGATATAAAACACATGACTCTGAATGACTTCCAAAATGCTTGAATCCTATAAGACACACAAAAAATGAATGATCTGAACACCATCTGTTTGTCCTTTTGGTACATGTGGTAATGGTCACTTATCCGACTACCTGTGGATATGGAAATGCATTTGAAATAATGAAGGACCCTCTGCTCTATTATAATGACAACTACCAGTGACATTTGTAACCTTAGCAGCGGGTTAGAAACTATTTATGTCCACTCCCATTAAGAATTTTACCTCTTTTGACACATCCATTTGGTTCTGTTTGAAAGAGAAAATCATTAGTCTGACCTAAAACCACAAATGAAGACCAACTACTCTCAAGTAATTTGCATATGCTTAACTATTTATGAGTTCCCTGCTGAGCATCAAAAGTGGTTATCAATCTACCTACACCCCAAACTTCTACAGAACATTCAGTTTCTGTTAAAAGCACGCTCAGTTCCCTATGAAATGAAACTTGAGGTCAGAAGTGTAACAGACAGTACTTTCTTTTCCTTGGGGAGCATTTTGGCATTTTCTGCAATGAATAAAGTTTATCCATTCATCCAGCAGATATTTATTAAGTAGCTACAATATGCCGAGCACATAGTCTAATTTTGGAACATGTTTAGGTCTTCAATAGAGTAGTGTATTAAAATTAGTCTTATTTATCACCATGTATTTTTTGACCAGCATTCACAACCATTCCCTGCTCTTACCATAATTCAATTTGTCATTTGTTGATAGATGGGCTAGATGACAAAATTTGGCAAGCTACAAAACATGGAAAATCTCTTATTTGAAGCATGTGTACTAGTAGAATATTGGGTCTTTAAACTTATTCAGCATAGCCTGAAATAACGGTACTTCAATATGTACTTATCTTTTTTACTTGCATGTTTATTCCAAGTTTGGTTTTTTTTTTTTGGATTTTCATCTGATCTAAAACAAAAGCAGCACTTAATACTGTTGTACTTAATATCATTTCAGTGCCTACAGTGATGAGGCAGCAATCTCAAGGAAATTACTTCTGTCGCAAATAAATAAGTTATTCATTGTTTTGTTGACGGAGTTACACTCCCAACATGCAATGCCTTAAACTTTGTTTATTTTACAGTTTGCATGCAAATGACTTGCCATCTTAATCTGGGAGTACATCAGAAACAAAGCATTAGAGTCTTTGTCAAAGCCACCAAAGCTCAGCATATTTTCTGAAATCACATGGGTCAAATAGCAAGAAGATTGTTTAGAAAGTACAGACCAGCGTCAAAAAGATTTAGGAAAAGATAATTTTACTTCTGACCACTAATGACTTCTGAAGTCTTTAGTTCACAACAAGAAAAATATTTTAGAAACAAAACAAAAATATGTTTACTGATGCCTCTTTCAATTAGTCTTTGCCTCTTAGTATAAAAAATAGAGTGCATTTGGGTTTTATTTCAAAAGTGTATAGAGTCTATTGAATTCCAGCTGACACTGCTGAAGGCAAGTTGTAAAGATTTTCTCTTATATAATGAGAGTTCATATTTACATTGCTTTGTATCATATTTTTGTGCTGTATAATTATCAAATAAACTATTTAGGAGTTACATGGGGAAGGGTGGGGGAGAAAAACCTAAGCCACTTTCCTGGGGTTTTGTTTATTTTTATTTTTTTTTTAATCTTTCTTCATAAAGTGTTTATAAAATGGGCAAGTCTAGGAGAGCTTTCTAATTTGTGCATGGTAGTTCCAAGCTGTGCCTATACAGCTTTATGACTGCTTAGTTCCAAAATGTATAAACACATTACCCTTCTACATAGCAAAATGCCCAGGAGAAGGCAATGTAAAAGAAATGAAGCAGAGGAAAATATATTGCACCATTTTCTTTCTTTCTTTCTTTTTTACATTTAATTTAAAATTGATATAAAGTGATTTCAGCTTTCAGGAACTGGTGAATGCTTTCCACTTTCTGTTTCCTCATTTTATCTCATCTGTTCTTGGCCAACAAGTGAATCCTACACAACTACTGAGAGAGTCCTCACAAGCAGGTGTAGAAGGAAGACATAGTCTTTTCTCTGAGACTCAGCAGTTGACATTTCTAGTATTTATTTTGAAGCTAAGTGATTTGGGGACTTGAAAGGTGTGTGTGTGTGGGGAAATTCCCCCACAGTCTTAACTTCGCAATGCAAACCAGTTTTTCAAAAGGACCTGTAAAGTTCAGCCATCTGCCAACAAAATGCTTGCCCATCAGCTTCAGAACAAAATGACTGCAAGTCCAATTGCCTTAATGTATATTTTAGTAGCTAAAATACTGTACAGATCCAAGGAGTTGGTATGCAACTGAAAGAAAGTTTCATGTTTAAAAAGTGGTGTTGTTGTTGTTGTTTGGCTGAGAAGCATGAGTTTTGGCTGAAAATCCATGGTTCTGTGTTGATTAGAAGAAGATATGAGGAAGAATCCAGGAAAGCTTTTGACACATAGTAGAGTTCAGATAGTATACATTGGGTTTGAAGGTGGATGTTACACATCCTCAAAGTATTCCATGATTTTGAGAAAAATAGCAAAGAATGCTCCTGCTTGCATAGAGGAAAGGAGTCTGCTTCTTATCCAAACCATAGAGGTTAGCCTAACACAACTTCTACTCTGGTACCAACTCTACTGGGAATGTGGCCATGAGAAAAACCACAAACAATCCAGAATTTGTTCAAGAAAATAAGAGGGTCTCAGAGACATGTCCTGTGGCTGTTGCCATCCTCCCCTGTGCAGCAAAACACAGCTCTTGAAACTGTGGAGTTGATGGCCACTTTTTCTACCTCTTATTTCCTCCCCAAGGCATGGAATAATCCACTCACTGAGTGGCTTTTGCCTTCACTCCCTGTGGAAAAATCCATGTGCAAGTCTGTCAGTGGTCCATGAAAAGATCTGCTTTCATGACTCATTTTTTGAGATCCGTTTGACATACCATCTTCTCTCTGAAACAGACCCTAATCCCTTTAGCTGATTTAGTTACTTCTTCCTTTGTTTTCCCATAATACATTTTTTATAGCTCTGCCATTATACTTATTCTAATGTGTTATGATTTATCTACATGCATAAGTCACTACTCTGGTCAGATTTTAAACTTTTAAAAAGGAAGAAATATATATATATATATATATATATATATATATATATATATTTTTTTTTTAGCATCACACATACTATATATACTGACCATATCGTAAAAACACAATGGATACTTATTAAGTAAGTGAATAATGGAGAGATTTCTGACCTGTTCTGGTATAGCCTTGTTGGGTTCTGTGATGTAGTATGCTCTATCAGTTACATTAGAAAAAAGGAATCAGATGATGCCACTGATGCCAATGGCATAGCTTTCTCTTACTAGCATACAGCCTTCCTGGAATACCCTGTATGTCATATTGAACCTCTACTCCACCATGCCTGTAACTAGTAATGTTAAGCATCTATGAAGAGGAGTCCTCAATGACTCCTCTTCGGTTCTACAATCAACACAAAACTTCTAGGGATAGTCTAGCATTTTTAACATGCTCTATTTTGCAATACATTCCATCAAAACTCATACGTTGCAGAGAGGATAGTGGTCTCTGACAGTGTGAAGTATCAATACTTTACTGAATGTCCCAAAGATGGTGAATGGGAGGAATCAAGGGAGAACAGAAGGAAGAGAAATTTCTGAAATGTATTTCTCTTTCTATATCAGAACAGGGAAAGTATTTCAAATTAGAAATTCAGACACACTTGATGGCATATATTTTTAAATTCTTGATTGTAAAAAACATCAGAATATAAATTAAAACCAGAATGTCAAACTGTAACATAATTATAACAATAATTCAGGTAAAAGTTTGTTTCCTAAAAAGAAAAAAAAAAACCCACTAGAATTGAATTTAAAAATAGACAAACACTACACACACACACACACACACACATCACAAACGTGAATGACTAGAACCCAGTTTAAATGATAAGATGATATTGTTTCATCTATAAACATGGTAATATATATTTTATTTTTTTATTTTTTATAAATATATAATATACTTTTATCCCCAGGGGTACAGGCCTGTGAATCGCCAGGTTTACACACTTCACAGCACTCACCATAGCACATACCCTCCCCAATGTCCATAACCCCACCCCCCTCTCCTAACCCCCTCCCCCCAGCAACCCTCAGTTTGTTTTGTGAGATAAAGAGTCACTTATGGTTTGTCTCCCTCCCAATCGCATCTTGTTTCATTTATTCTTCTCCTACCCCCTTAACCCCCACTGTTGCATCTCCACTTCCTCATATCAGGGAGATCATATATTATATATTTTATATGTAAGCTTGGTAAAATTTTATTTTAATCTTTAAGTTTTTTGGTTTCTTTGTGTTTTATTTAAGTTATAATAATCAGTGCAGGCTGGCACTTTTTTTTTAAGATTTTATTTATTTATTTGACAGAGAGAGAGAGATCACAAGTAAGCAGAGAGGCATGCAGAGAGAGAAGGGGAAGCAGGGTCCCCACTGAGCAGAGAGCCCGATGTGGGGCTCGATCCCAGGACCCTGAGATCATGACTTGAGCCGAAGGTAGAGGCTTAACCCACTGAGCCACCAGGTACCCCTGGCACATGTCGAAATAAGTATTCTCACAAACTGTTAGGCAGTTCAGTTAGAACAATTTTCAAAATTGAAAAAATCCTTGATACTATTTCACTCAGAAGCAGAAATTCTCTACACTGTGCCACAGAAGTTCATCAAGTAACAAAAAGAACAGAGAGTAAATTCTCGTCACATTTTTGAAAAGACAGTGTAATAAAATAAATTTTAAAAAGCATAAGGCTTACAAACAACCCCCCCCACACACATACACACACACACACTACAACAACTTTGAGAATTTTGAAAAAAGAGTACCAATAAAATGCTTCCTTAAATTACTACTGGGTTCAAAAGGACATTAAAATGACAAAGTTAGGGGCGCCTGGGTGGCTCAGTGGGTTAGGCCTCTGCCTTCAGCTCAGGTCATGATCCCAGGGTCCTGGGATCGAGCCTTGCATCGGGCTCTCTGCTCATCAGGGAGCCTGCTTCCTCCTCTCTCTCTGCCTGCCTCTCTGCCTACTTGTGATCTCTGTCTGTCAAACAAATAAATAAAATCTTTAAAAAATAAAAATTAAAAAAAAATAAAATGACAAAGTTAGACTCTTAGACCATAATAAATGATAAATTCTTCGTATTTAAACTTATTTGTAGATTTCTAATTGAAGATGACAACTTCCATTTCAAGAATGCATACTGACCACAGATATTATTTCCTACTTACCAAAGATGCCTTTGAAATGATAGAAAAGAAATAAAATCATTTAAATCAAAGTGACCTGAAGAATTGGGTGCAGGGTCAGGCCAGGAATGACAAATAAACCTCAAAAGATTTCGTCAAGTTTCTGGAATGTGGAAAGCAAGTACAGGAGGAGTAAACAAGAAACAAGCAAGAGGAAACTTCTGTCAAGAGTGTAAGGAATCCTCAGCCAATTTATTTTTCATAACCAAGAGCAGACAGAAATTAGGAATGCTAGATATAAAGGATGGTGAAAGCCAGGGTCTCATTGAATTGTACATTATAGCTGCTGCCAAGACACTTAGGACCTCTTTGTAACTAGAGATTAGCAGCTGAAAGGAGTCACTATTGTAATAGGAATAATTGACTCTGATCAGCATGCAAAAGTAAGACCCCATGTACACAATGGGCACAGTACTGTCTTGAAATACTGTGATTGTGATGAACATAGGCAGCCACCCCAGCCTAAAGAGTATGACTGCCAAATATTTGGATGTTTATGCTCCCCTGAAATCCATATGTGAAATGTAATCCCCAGTATGGTAGTATTCGGAGGTGGATCCTTTTGAAGCTAATGAGGTGATGAGGGTGGAGCTCTCATAAATGATACTGGTGTCCTTTTTTTTTTTTTTTTTTCCAATTTATTTATTTTCTACTGGTGTCCTTTTAAGAAGAGACCATAGAGCCAGCTTCCTTTCTATCATATGAGACAGCAAGGAGAAGCCCATTGTCCACAACCTGGAAGAGGGCTCTCTCCGGAAGGCAGCTATGAAGACATCCTGATCCCTGACTTCTAGCCTCTAGAACTGGGCGAAATAAACATTTGTTGTGTAAGACACTCAAGTGATGGCGAGTTGTTAAAGCAGCATAAACTAAAACAGCAACGCAGGGCTCAGGTCCCATAGGATTGAAGGTTTTGGTCATGCCATGAGGTAAGCCACCAACACCTCCTGAGGGGACAGATAAGAGAGTGAAGATAATTTGGATGGATAGAAGAAGAGAAGAGAATGAATTCCAGTTGCGATCCTGAGGCTACCTGAATAATGGAGGCTACAGTGGAGAACTTTAACCTTTGTCTTCTGTTTCTCCTCAAGAAGAAAAGCCCACATGAACCATAGAAGAGCTGCTCTCTGAACTACAGATCTGTGAGACCCATGGGAAGGACTATGGTGAAAGACACTGGTCAGATCTCCTGCTGTAGTAAGCAGACTTAATTGATCTTAGCTATGGCTCTTGTGGTTCTCACTGTCATATTTACACTAGGGCCACACTATCCTTGGGCTGATTCAACCTAATGATTGAGTTCAGTGCGTCTTCCAATGCAAGCTTAATCCTGTCAAATGCAGGACTCTTTAAAAGTGGATCTTTTGCTCCAGAACTCCCCACTGGCAGGGTCAAACTTAGAACTAAAAAATCATCTGAGACTACTTCCCTTGTGCTCTTTCCTTCCCTTTCTCTACGGAAGGGTTCAGATCGATCTCACTGTCTGACCATGTCCCTACCTCCACTGTTTCTTTCACCAGTGTTTTACCAACAAACCTCTTGCATATCTTTTCCTGCCTTGACATCTGCTTCTCAGAGGACCCAAACTAAAAGCTCTCCAAATTTAATTTTAAAAGGAACAATTGTGGAATAATAAGGTATTAACAGTAAAACATTCTTTGAAAAAAATTCACCTTGATTAAAAGAAAATAGACTATTTGTGCTGAGAAGTATGACAGAAAAGATAATAGACATAAAGTATTGATACAGATTGATACAACATCAAATGAAGAATCTAGAAAGTGAACAGAACAAGAAAAAAGTGGAAGAGAATTTCTGAACACTGATTTTAAAAAACCCAAGATTTACACTGAAAACTATCCTACTAAATTAACGAAAAATTACCCACTTATACTTGGGTGTTCTGAATTTTCAGAACACGAAATATAAAGACAATAGTCTAAAAATTTCACATGGCAAAACATGTTAACATTGTGAACATTAATCAAAATGCAATGGACTTCTCAACAGAGTAGTAGATACTAAGAGCCTATGAAGGACTGAATTCCGGATTCTGACAATGGTCAGCCTGAAATTCTAAGCCTAGCCAACCTAGTAATCAAGTGTGAAGTTACCAACAGCCTGTGCTTACTAAGAAGCAGGAACTAATGAAAGGTTTATTAATCTCTAACAATCTTATGAATAGATTCTATTAATATAGCCACTTTGCAGATAAAGAAACTGAGCAAATGAACATTTATTAACTTGCTCAAAGGCACAGAACTAGTAAGTAGAGAGTCATAATTCAAGGCCAATAAAATTTAAATTGAAGTCAATACTTTGAACTATATTATATCTCAGTACAAGCTGTGTGGATTATAAAGATTTTCAAATATGCACAGTCAGAAAATGTATGGTTTATGCACATTTGCTTAAGGAGTTTTTTCAAGATATTCAGAAAAAAAAAGATAATAAACATAAAACAAAACACAGCTATAGTAGAACAATGCACCCCCATTTCCCTGCTCTTGAAGGACGTCTATGCCTTATTCCCATGAGCCTCTAATATGTTACTATATATGGCTTAGCAAAAGAGATTTTGCTGACATGATTAAGTCAAGGATCTTGAAATGGAAAGATTAGGCAGGTGGGCCCAATGTAATTACAAGACTGTGGGAGGGACACAGGAGTCAAGAAGTGTTTCATAGATGTTATGCTGCTGAATCTGAAGATAGAAGAGACCATGGGCCAAGGAATGCAAATGGTCACTAAAAATTGGAAAAGGCAAGGAAACATTCTTCTTTAGAGTCTCCAGGAAAAAATGCAGTCCTGCTGACCCATTTTGGAATTCTAATCTCCAGGACTATAAGATAATAAGTTATGTTATTTTAGGTTTCTAATTTTATGGTAATTAATTATAGTAGTAATAGAAAGCTAATGATAACAAAAGGAAGAGTAACAGAGATATGGGGTCCAAGAGGGAAGACAACTCTTCTCAGGAAGTAGCTAAAGGATACTAAGGATGACAGCTTTGCAGAAAGCCTAGAAGCAACGATCCTGGGCTGGGAAAGTTAGACACATGGACCTATAGGGAGTGATTTTGAGGGAAAAAAAAAGATATTATGATCCTATTGGAAAAAAAAATAACTAAGAATATAAGAAAGACATAGCATGAATAAGTAAAAAGTGATTAGAAATTCCTGGGGGAAAAATATCAAGTAAAGAAATGCAAACATACAAACAATTTGCCTTGGCATAGAACAACACCCACATCATCATAACTTCAATAGTCTTTATTGATTTAACTAAAAATAGCAATATAACTATATTGGAAAGATGAGGAAATGTAAGGTAAGGTTTTATTCAAATGATAAATCTTCATCTGTCCTTGGATAGTTATTAAATAATATCTAAAATAATTAAATCAATAAAGAGCAACAACCACATATTTAGAGACATAGAGGTAATCACTTAAAAAACAGAGTTCAGGGGCGCCTGGATGGCTCAGTGGATTAAAGCTGCCTTCGGCTCAGGTCATGATCCTAGGGTCCTAGGATCCAGCCGCATCAGGCTCTCTGCTCAGCAGGGAGCCTGCTTCCTCCTCTCTCTCTGCCTGCCTCTCTGCATACCTGTGATCTTTCTCTCTGTCAAATGAATAAATAAAATCTTAAAAACAAAAACAAAAACAAAAAACAGAGTTCAGAATAGTTGCTCTTGGGCCTGGGAGATGGGAAGAGAATAGAGGGGAGGATATTAATTTTTATTACTATATTGGTATTATTTTATGTCATATTAGTATTATTTTATTTTAACCACATGAAATTAATTTAGAATAACTAATTTATAGAGAAGAAAAATGAAAATGTAAAATTGAAAATGTAAAATTAAAAAGTATGTGAATATTGTAAGCACAAAACACAATAAGCACAAAAATGAGATCAGTTGAAGGACCGCAATGTGAGAAAGGAATCCATCAAAATCCTTGAGGAGAACACAGGCAGCAACCTCTTCAACCTCAGCCTGAGCAACTTCTTCCTAGGAACATCGCCAAAGGCAAGGGAAGCAAGGGCAAAACTATGGGGACTTCATCCACATTGGGGGGGATGAACTATTGGGACTTCATCAAGATCATAAGCTTCTGCACAGCAAAGGAAACAGTTAACAAAACCAAAAGACAACTGACAGAATGGGAGAAAATATTTGCAAATGACATATCAGATAAAGGACTAGTATCCAAAATCTATAAAGAGCTTAGTAAACTCAACACCCAAAGAACAAATAATCCAATCAAGAAATGGGCAGAGGACATGAACAGACATTTCTGCAAAGACATCCAGATGGCCAACACACACATGAAAAAGTGTTCCACAGCTCTTGGCATCAGGGAAATACAAATCAAAACCACAATGAGATATCTCCTCACACCGGTCAGAATGGCTAAAATCAACAAGTCAGGAAATGACAGATGCTGGCGAGGATGCGGAGAAAGGGGAACCCTCCTACACTGTTGGTGGGAATGCAAGCTGGTGCAACCACTCTGGAAAACAGCATGGAGGTTCCTCAAAATGTTGAAAATAGAACTACCCTATGACCCAGCAATTGCACTACTGGGTATTTACTCTAAAGATACAAACATAGTGATCCGAAGGGGCACGTGTACCCGAATGTTTATAGCAGCAATGTCTACAATAGCCAAACTATGGAAAGAACCTAGATGTCCATCAACAGCTGAATGGATAAAGAAGATGTGGTATATATACACAATGGAATACTATGCAGCCATCAAAAGAAATGAAATCTTGCCATTTGCGATGATGTGGATGGAACTAGAGGGTATCATGCTTAGTGAAATAAGTCAATTGGAGAAAGACAATTATCATGTGATCTCCCTGATACATGGAAGTGGAGATGCAATGTGGGGGGTGAGGGGGATAGGAGAAGAATAAATGAAACAAGATGGGATCGAGAAGGAGACAAACCATAAGTGACTCTTAACCTCATAAAACAAACTGAAGGTTGCTGGGGAGAGGGGAGTCGGTGAGGTGGGGTTATGGACACTGGGGAGGGTATGTGCTATGGTGAGTGCTGTGAATGTGTAAACCTGGTGAGTCACAGACCTGTACCCCTGGGGATAAAAATACATTATATGTTTATAAAAAATAAAAAATTAAAAAATTTTGAAAAAAGAAATCTCAAAAAGACAGAAACATGCTATACATTCCAAATGTATTCATATACATAAAAAAGAGTGAAAATATTCCAAGTTTTACATTCTATTGTGTATGTAGTTAGCATTTTAAATTTTATCTGCATGTTTTTTTTTCTCATTTTTCTACAATGGATTTTCATATACATATATAAGTTAATGAAAAGCAGTAAATGAACAGAAGTATAATATAAAGACTATTTGTTTTCTTTTCTGTAGCTTATGATTTTTGCATTGGAGGCTAGTAATTCCTCAACCAAAGCAACTAGTGACCAAAAGACAAGAAATGGCCTCCTACTCAAGCACAAACTTCAGAAGAGAACACATCTTTATTACTTGATTTTCCTTGTAATTCCATTATCTACCAGTCCCTGTCTTTATTTCCCTCTCAAGGTGATGTCCCCAAGGTCACTAATTTCACTCTTAAGATACATGAAACTATTTACCTCCTTCCTTCTCCTGAACACAGAAAATATTCAAGGAAACATGAAAAATGATTAATTTTCAAATTTACATTTATACCCATCTTTCTCAGATGAGAATATAATCACTCCTCCTTTACTTAGCTAACTTTCTGTCTCCCCACACTACACTTACCCTTCTTATCACAAATCTTCTTTCCTTTCAGTGGCAAATCCTTCCTTCCCAGTCATTAGGCAGACATACCTTGCCAAGGTCACATCCTATGAGGTCTCAGCTGTGAAGTAGGTAGAACCACAGTGAGTGGCAAGGGTTTACCAGAAATGGCAAGGCTGGGCCAAGTGCCTGCTATGAACTCCTCCTTTGGGAGAAATCTAGCAGTTCAGTCACCAATGTACAAACAGATGGGGACGGCTAATATTCTACAGATTGGGAGGCAATGTACTAGCATGAGCTAATTCTGGAGGAAGATTCTCCAGGTATAAGTCAAGGCTCTATCATTTCTTTGCCCTGTGACTCTGTAACAGTTATTTAACGCTAGGGTCTCAGTTTCCTCTCATCTGAAATGGGGCTTATGTGACTCATATTGTTATTACCACAGAAAGTCTGTACAAGGATCAAAAGTACAATCCAAACAATTTAGTATGATGCATCACACAGAAATACTCAGTTAAGTACTATTGACTATTATAAGTTCTGTTTTTATCATTTCCTAGCTGATCTGGTAGAGTTTCTTTAACCAGATTCATATGGTCAGACAGAAGACAATTGTATTATCCTTATGTTTTCCCTCTGAGAAACCAGATGTCAGTGAATCACTGACTGGTACAGTGCGGGTAAATACAGCTCCTGGGGTCTTAATGTGCTACTTAGCTTGACTAAGATAACCCTAGGTGAGACTGCTAATTGTGGAGAGCTTGTGAGAGTTTGTAATGAAGCAACTAGGGCAATTTTGGACAATCACAGAAATTTGGACAATCACAGAAAGTTTCCCTGAAGAAGAAACATGTAAGGTTTGAGTGGGAGCTGGTAGGCGAAGATGGAGGAAGAAAGAGGAAACAGCAGTTGCAAAGGTATTGTGTGAGAAGGAGTAGAATAGAGCATGACAGAAATAAAAGGCCAACAGAGTTAGCATATGGTGGGGAGGGAAAAGTGGCTCCGGATGAGACTAAATAGACTGAAAAAAACCAAATCTCTAAGATCCCGTAAACCATGCTGAGGTAGTCAAAACAAGACCTGGAGAGTGTGGAAAGGAAGGGGAAAAGATTCTTCCAGGTTGATTTCTGTATTCCCTTTTATTTACAAACACAAATAACCCTATTGGTTCTCAGAGTCATTTCCTGTAACCAGACCAACACTGAGAAGTATTAGAAATGGAGCTGAAATGCTAAAATGTACACACACACACAACAGAAAAGAAAAAAAAAAAAAAGAATCTTCAGAGATTAAGAACAGGCAAATTAGAAGCGATGAATAGGTTCCTTGTCATTCCTGTTGAAAAGTAATCCTGTGTGGTCTCAGTGCTATGGATGGTAACTAACCTCTTGCTTATAAGCTGAAGAGTATAACTGAGGTCTAGAGGAGCTGCCATCTTAATGGGACATAAAGAAATAAGGGTGAGGGAATGTAGAGCTTCTGGGATGCCTTTTATGGCTCCAAGAAATATGCATGAGTAAATAAATTTACTTCTCCAGTCACTAGACTCAAAACGAAAGCAAGATAAAAAAGATAAAAGATAGTTACAGTTACCCCAAGATTCTCTCACAGGAATCATGGACCCCTGGGGGTCCTGAGGAACAGACTACTGGTTGAGAAAAATCTCAGGTTCACTCTTTCATTTAGGACATCTGAGAGGACTTGGTGGAATCTGAAAGGGTTAGAGACACCTCATACATCAGACCCTTGAATCACTTCCTATTGTCCTACACCCACACCTGGCTTGATGACCAGGCTTAATGGGAAGGTATATGTCAGTAGTGTTGAAATTCCATTTAAGTTTAAAATAGTGACTAAAGCGATGGAACAAAAAGGAGCTGGGAATAGGCCAACTCAAAAAATTGCTGTTGCAATGGTCCTATTAATTTATTTAACAAATACTTATGGAGTACTCCCTCTGTGCCAGAATCTATCCTAAAGCATTGGGTAAAGGAGCAGTGAAAAAAACGAAAACTTTTACCCACATGTATCTTTTATTCTATTTGGAAATAGTAATGCTGATTCTTGGGTGGCTTTGATGTTTGATTATAATAAGCAGCCAAATAAGTTTCTGCTTAATAATTTGTGTGGCTAGAGGGACTTCAAAGCTTTTATGGCAACCTGTGTCATCTGCATGCCATTGTACACATACAGTGAGATGAACTCTGCTCTGATTGGTGCATGAAATTGACCTGATCAGGGACACCTGGGTAATGCCGTCTGTTGGTCATCCAACTCCTGGTTTCAACTCAGGTCCATGATCTTGGAGTTGTGGAGTTGTGACATTTGGTTCCAGGATCAACGCAGAGTCTGCTTGAGATCCTCTCTCCCTCTCCCTCTGTCTATCCCCATGCCCCTCTCTCAAATAAATACGTAAGTCTTAAAAAATTTTTTTAAATAAATTGGCGAGATCAATCAGCAGACAGTTTGGTCTACACTACAGCAACGTCACTGTGTGACTCCTATCAGTGGAAAGAAAATTATCCATTTTTTTCAGAATTTGTCATACACAGGCTCTAATTTAAAATAGCAAGTTGTAAAAGTCAAATGACAATTGTATTTTGGTTTGCATTTAACTTAAAATGAGTGTAATGAAACCTCTAAATTTCCCTATTTTCCTGACTATTTAGTACATAACTGGAATAGAAAAATTTGGTAACTTAGAGAACCACCACATAACCCTCAAGATTATTGCCTATTCTATTTGGAAACAGCAAGTGGAAATTATTGGAAGTCCCCCATCTACTAATTTCTCTTCAAAGAAGCATTGTTGTAATATTTTGGAATGAGTTTTTGTGTTCATTAAGGATTGGTCAGAGATCATTGTGTTTTTGTTAAATTACATGGTTTGACAAGTTCAAAAAAATGGGGGAATCATAGGCAATGATGATTAACTAATAAATAATGAATAAATCATGGAATGGCTTTCTATTTATACTATTTATTCAGCAAACTTTCATTGACAGCCTCCTGCATTCCAGGCTCTTGCCTTTATAGACCTCAGAGCCTAGACTAGAATTAAAAAATAATCACATACATATAAATACACTTACACATTATATTAAAATATAATTTTAAAATATATAAAAGGCATAAGAAGCAATTACATATTATATCATTTTTTAAATATAAAAGGCATAAAAATTATTTAAAAGGCATAAGAAGTGGCATTTATTAGGATAAAGAAGCCCAGAAAAGTGGCAGATTTGAGGAGGTCATAAGTTCCGTTTTCAATACATAGAGGATAAAATGCCCATGGGACTTCCAACAGAGAGAGAGAGAGAGAGAGATGACATCAAAATTTGCAGATATACATCACAAGCTGTGGGTTTGTTTGTTTTTCCAGGTAAGATTAATACATCACAGTAACTGGAACACGATCATGAATCTAATAAAAGGATCTTTAAAACATTGTAGAAACAGTTGTTGGAGGTGTGTTACCTGGGGGCTGGAAGTAGCAGACAATAAACAAGAGATGGCCATAGCTCTGTTGGACACATTCCAATTTGGCAAAAGGCAGTACAACAGGATTGTTTCTTCAAAGTTGTTTTGGTTCCACCCATTAACATAGTGTGTTTGGCAAACAGAACACACTGACACTCTTCCAGCGAGAAACACAAAGATAAATAGCAAAGGCTCTTCATTTGACACTGGTACATTACCACCTCTCTGCTTTCCTACCAAGAAAGTATGACCCCAAGATGATAGCTTCCTCTCAGAGAAAAGAATTGGAGGTCTTGGCACCAAAGGATCAACTTCTGAATGCTGGGGGGGCTAGCACGTCATCCTAGCAAAGTTGCAATGAGCTCTCGAATTCAAGTAAAGGGGTCCAAACAGAGAATGAAGGCTGAGCCGTGAAAAGCAAAACACTTGGGCAGAAAGGCGAAAACCAGAACTTTCTGAATTTCTACCAATTTGGTGGAAAGCCAACTTCTAAAATAGTAGCTCTTCAGTAAGCAGGTTTTGTACTAGCTCTCTAGTAGAAAGCTTAAAAGATCATTTACTAATCTGAATTTCTATGAGGAGAAACACAGCTACATTTGCGGGCAAGGGCTTCCTAGACCATGAAAGATCTTAAAGGTAACCTGCTCTCACTTTCAACTGTGATGAGCTACTGAAAACTGACTCGAAACCTTCGTGCTGGTGTTGTGAGAGATGTTTGACAGCCCTGGAGTTCAAAGACTGATGTGCTTTCTTCCACTGGCTATACATATTGGAGCGAAGTAAAAATCTTGAAAGTGAAATATTCTGAGAGTAGGATCATTCGCCTGATAGCTTACTTTGACTTCTTGAGAAGGAAAGGGGGGGGTGGGGAGAAAGAAAGAGATTCAATCTTTACTGTTCCTGCTGACCTTGGAGACAATGATACTATTTTGAGTATAATTTAATTTCAAACAGTTAAATTCACTTAAAAATAAGAAGGGGGGGGAGAAAGGAAAGCAGAAGGGAGGAAAGGAAGGAGAGAGGGAAAAAGAGAAGTCTTCAAGAAAACTATTAAAGTTTCCAAACTGAAGGGACCTTAGAAGTGATCTGCCCCAGTTTGATCACCAGTTTGGTAATCCCTTCTCCCCCAGTACTATTCATATATCTTCCTCTTTATCCATCACAGTGAAAAGGAACCCAGGCCCTTTTATTGTTAGATACATCTAATATATGATTCAGTTTTCTCCTTATGTTGAATTTAAATCTGCCTTCTAATAACTTTTACTCACTTGTCTTCATTCTCCCCCCAGCCTTACCAAGAGAGGTCTACTTCCCTTTTCTCATGAAACTCCTTCAGTACCTAAAGCCCTATATCCTCAGACTCTCAGAACCCCGATCCATGAAGGTACCCATCCTAGCAGAAGCAGAGGCGGCAGAAGCAGACCATTCCTCAGAGGGAATGCAGCTTTGGGAGTAGCTATGACATCATCCTGATTAGAGAAAATGCTGTAGCTGGACCCCTGTGCTGTAGAGCATTTGTTAAACATTAAACAGGGAGGCCCATCTCCACAGGGAAACTAGAAACAACTGCAAATGGGGTCAGACTTGCCCAAGGGAGCCTGAGGCAGAAGTATTCTGACATGCACAGGAAAGATTGATGTCTCCGACGTACTTTGTAAGGCAGTATCGTACATTTGCAGTTTGGTTCAGCGACACTGGAATAGTTTGATTCTAGTGAAGCTGAAGCAGAAAGTCTGCATGCCAAGGCATTGTTCTGTCCTGCTCAGAGAGATGGGGGACTAAAGAATTCTTGAAGAAGCCTGGAAGATGGTGAGCACAGTGGAGCATCGAGCTAAGGGCAGCTCAGAGATAGCTCCCAAGATGGTGGACAAGCCCTGCTGTAGGGACAGCAACCCTGGGGATCTTAGTGAACTCGGGGTTCATTCACAAGAAGGGGACCCGTGCTGAAGATAATATTTTCCTTACCAAAAAGGACAAATTTTGTTTTCCTCCAAAATTTCAGTGACAGGTTTTCAGCTGAAGTTGAAGTTGCGACATAGAGAACAGAGCACAGAGAGCAAGGTTTAAGGTGTGGCAACTAACAGATGAACGTCATTATTTTGATTCTATGATTAGAAAAATTACCCATTTATAGACCCACTGGATAAAGGGGAGGGAGCAAAATACTTAAGAAATTAACCCCAGATTAAAAAAAAAAAAAATACAGCCACAGATATAGTCATATAGAACGAAACAAACACACATGGATTGCAATATGTCAAGGGTCAAGTTATGTTTAATGGAAATAAATCACCAAATGGTAGGTTCTCTGACTGTTAAGATAGATCCTGATGGACATGTACATAACCCTAGTGTGAGAAAGGGATAGGAACTGTGTGGGTCCAAACATCAGATAATAACCTCAATAATGTTGGTACAGCACCCACAGAAGGAAAAGCTGATGGTATTTTCTATAGCTGTATGATTATAAATGAAATGTTATTAAAATTAGGGTAGAGAATTTTTCAAGTAAAGCCAAACATGAAAAAAAAAATTTTGCATTAATAATACTCTTTTTTTTTTTTTTTTTCAGATTTTATTTCACAGAGAAAGAGAGGGAGAGAGGACAAGCCGGGAGAGTGGCAAGCAGAGGGAGAGGGAGGAGCAGCTCCCTTCAGAGCAGGGGGAACCCGATGTGGAACTCAATGTGGGACTCAATCCCAAGACCCCGGGATCATGAACTGAGCCAAAGGCAGTTACTTAACAAAATGAGCCACTCTGGTGCCCCCATCATACTCCTCTTGGTGGTTTTTATATTACTAAGTTGGGCAACATTTTTCTCAGAAATTAGGTCTTTTTGATTGGTTTCTCAACTCAGAAACAAACTCCTTGGTGATGCTCCTACCTTTTGAAACAAGCCCCTGATAACCTTGTTTATATTTGTCTCCAATAGTAATTATATTTTCCATCCAAATTAAGCAGAAAGAATTCTAGTTCAGTCTGGGCTTGTGTTCTGAATGGGGTGAGAGAAACTCGGGCATCTGCCATGTGGCCCGAGAAGCAGAGGAAAAGCCTTCAGAGGAAGGAATCTGTGAGGAGGATGCAAAAAGAGGCAAATAAGAGGTACACAGAATCCTTTCTAGTTTATGGTTTTAATTTTACTTTAGAGTTCCAATTTTTTCCCAGACGAAGGGCCCATACATGCCGTCTGGTATTTTTCATGACCAATGTCTATATTCTTTTAATAAATCTCTCTCTCTCTCTTTTTAATCTAATCTGGATATTTTTTGTTGTTGTTATGGATAACTAGAGTCCTCCATACTATAGAATACAGCTGTGCTCCTACTTTTGAGCAAGATTTTCCACAGAACCAACTTCAGATGTAAAATTATGGTTTCTTACCAGGACTTGCTGGAGTTAGTCTGAACAGCCTTGCATAACCCTGTGGTGGTTGGGGGGGATGGCACCCTTCAGAGAGGCCTTCTGGCAGAATCAAGCATGTCGATTCAGTTCACTTTAGCAAACACTCTTACTTGAAGCACCTCTTAAGTGATTGGCTGGGACACCTATCTCGGTGCTGGGGCTCCCCTGTTGAATAAGATGCAGTCCTGACTTACAAGGAGAGACTGTAAGTTTATGGTGGAGCCTAAAGAGAAAATTTCAGTGCAGTGTGGTGACTCCTAAAATAGGAGTAAACCTGGATGTTATGAGAGAACAGAGCAGAGACATCTATGCCCTTTAGAGATCTAGAAATTGTTTCCAGGAGAAATGAGACATAAGAAGTATCTGAAAGATAAGTAGAAGGTAAACCAGACTGAAAGTTAGGGTACAGTGAACAGATTTCTAGGCCCCAAGTAAAATGTATTCTGAGGCTTATAGGCAAGAGTTAGCATGGTTTTCATGATCGTACGTTTTCATGATGGCTGAAGGAAATTCAGAGCAGAAGCGTTCAGAAATAAAGCTAAAAGGATAGCAAGGTCCTTCTCCAATGTGAGGACCTGGATTTAATGCTAAAGACCATGGGATATCTTTGAAGAATTTCAAGCGGGGTGTTATATGATATGTTATATATCAGTAGTGTGTTTTATGAAGCTCACACTCTCCTAAATGGGTTGGAGGATGGCAAGTCTGCCTTCAAAGAGACCTGGAGAACTAAACTGGTTTACTAATCCGTGCCGAACATGAAGATACCCCAGGATTAGTAGAGTAAGCAAGAGGACTGAGAAAATGAAAAAGCACGGTGAGTTTATATCTAGAGCAATCGGCCAGGAAGAGGATGAAAACATTTGAGATAAAGGGTCCCGTCACTTTGGTGATGGTTTGGATTTCGAAAACCAAAGGCTTCGATACCAACCGAAGCCTTTGATACCGATCATGACCACATCAGAATATTTCAGAGTTGTTTTCCATTCCAGAAGAAAACCTAGTGTCGGTAATTTTTATAGTTATCTGAGCCTCAAGGAGCCCCAAGACTGGATCGAAAACTTTACTTAACCACTTTACTGCCACAGAAGTTACAAAGCCTGAGGCCGGCCATAAAGATGTTAATTTAATGAATATTCATAATCAATAAATATTCATTAAACAACATTTCCGTTCCAGGCATGCTGTTGCTCCTGGCAGGTCCCGCCTGCATGGCAGAGTGCACTTGTTAAATGAGTGTTGCTCTTCGCGGAAACACCTTATGGGATTTCATGAAAGAAGCTGCATTCATCTACAATACATACAGATGTGTAGAGACAAGTTTGAACAAATTCTGTACAAAAGAAAAAAAAAAGCTTTTCCTCTTTAGTACAATGCTTGTGTTTCACACGTCAAATGTGTGGCCAAATATGTGAAACTCTATGGGGGAAAACCAAGTAGACTTCAAAGGGTTTTTCTTTCTGTCTCTATATGCTAGGTACGTGCAAAGGCAGTGGTCCCTAACCAGTTCTCTGACTGACTGATAGAAGCCAGTTTTTAAATGCAAATGGAGAGTTGTGAGCATAAATGTTCAAAAAAGATATTTTTTTCATTGTATGATAGCTTCGGAGAAAGCCATCCACTTAATGTTTGAAGAAATAGCTATGCCATTCTAAACATTCCGATTGGAGGATGTATGTTGTATTAAGATAAATTAATTTTCTAATTATTCACTATTCACAAGAGTTTCTCATTAAGAACCCAGAAGAAACCTTCTTCATCCACCACCCGAACAATCTTCACATGTTCTCACGCACAGATAATAACTCACAAAACCTGCAAATTGGCAGTAAACAGATAAATACCACCATACAATGTCACTTGCTTCTAAACTTCCTGCTTGATAGTACTGTGTAAGAACAACAACACAAAAAATATTCAACAACTTTTTTACATTTTTAAGATACCATAAGCCCCTTGCTTTCTGTGGATTCCATAGATGGCCTCAGGGAACTAATTCTGTTCTGTTGTGTTCTAAAAGTCTGATGAGCTTCCAGTTAGCAGAGAGTAATATTATCCTCCTTTCTGAGACCTCAGATTTTTCCTCTGAGCCGGCACATCCACAGGCATGAGCCTAACTGGTACGGAGATGAGCAGATGAAAAAAACTCTAGGTGTTCCGCCATCATGCTGCCAATTCAATGAAAAGGAATTTTCGCCTGGCAAAGAGCATCTTTAGTCCTGGACTTTAGGCCTTTTGCAAGAGCAAGCCAAATACAGGAGTCTCATAGAAACTTAAATTCAGAGAGTTTTGTTTGTTGTGGCGGCGGTTGTTGTTGTCATCGTTGCTTTTCATTATTGTTTAGGTCCTTTCGTGAAACTCCCTTCCACCTACTCTTTGCCACCTTCATTCCAAGAAAAATGAGAATCTGCCTGTAGGGGTCGGTTTCTCGAACTCTCACAATTTCACCTTCTATTTATTCTTTTTTCTTCAAATCTTAGAACTTTGATTAATTCTTGCCTATTTCAGGTGAAGTATGAAGGTTCATGATTCAGTAGAGACAGCATCGGCTGCCATTTAGCTCGACAGTCTTGGGTTAGAAAACGGGAGAGGGGAAAGGGATCGGTAGGAAGGGCTTATCCTTCAAGCCTACAGATGGAGCAAGAAGTCCCAGCTGGGACACACTCTCAAAGGAAAAAACGATATCCTTATATTTTTGTGTCTTTGCATTCTGAGTGAGCCTTCTGTTAATAGTCCTCATGTCACATTATTTTCCTTTGAAAAAGGATAATGTAGAAACCACAGGGCTCTCATAACCGAAGTAACTGCCTGTCAAATTCAGGTCACTAATTAGCCAAGATGCAACAAGCACTCTCACTATTGGGCACTTGTTATTTCTACAAAGGAAGCTCTAATGGTCATCCTATTACCTAAGCAATTTTAATTGCATCTTGTGGCATACCATTAGTTTTATTAGTGGGTTGCTTAAGCTTGCTCATGAATAACAATTATAAAATACAATAAATTTTTAAATACAAATTACAAGGAAAGTGAACTCAAATACTTTTCTTGGAGATGAATTTTAACCCAGCTTTGTCTATAAATTTAATTTTCTTCAGTTAAAGAATTGAAAGTTATAGTGGAAAACGACTGTCTAATTTGGCTCCATGTGACACTATATTTTACAAAATTATATTTTAAGGGAAATATAATGACTTAAAAACTATGTATTACTCATAGTATCTTTGCTATAATGATGACTTTGTCTAATTACAAAGGTTCTTTGATCTTAGATCTTGATGATCTGTGTATCTTAGCAATACACATGTTATTTCTTGCTCCTGTTCCCAGAAAGATAACATTTCAGAGGACATTTTTTTTTAAAAGGTGAGTTAAAAAAAAAAAGTAAATAAAGCTAGGAATATCCATCCCCTCTCATAGGACAACTTCCTTATTATTAAAACTGCATCCCAAGTAACAAAGGTCTTTTGTTTGGAATGCCACATGAATATTGTCTTCTGGAGCAATGGAACAAGGTGGTAAGGATGAAGGAATTGTGTTTTTACATCCAAATCCTGTGTTGCTTCCCTCAAATCTTACCCAATTTGAAATGGTAGCAGAGAATTAAATATGATAATATTTTTGTTATGGTAAAAGGTTTTTCTGTTGATTAGAATTCTAATATTTTTCAAATGTGATTCTAAAGTCCTCTAACCAAAAACTTCTCTCAAGTTTACTGTTCTCCTGTATTTTTTTTTCTTGAATAAATCACAGATATTCTTGCCACCTTGATTTGGCTCCAGATGTATCTCTCCCCACTCTTGGCTCTCCATTTGCCTAAGCCCAGGAGCTACAAACCCAAAAGTGTGAAATGGCAGCTGGTAAGCCACTAAGGTGTCAATACGTCTGGGGAACTGTGCTCACAACTCTAAACAAAACCAAGCGTAACAACAATGATGGCAACAAATCTTACAAACAACACGTTTTTAGCTTATTTTATCTGATAAGGATCCAGCCTGTGGTACCCCTAGTCTAAATCCTACAGCTCACAGCTTCTTAACTCTTGAGACAGCACAGTGGATGGAGCCAAAGAATTGAAGCAAAGCTCATAAATAGCAAGATGGCTTCGGCTCTCCTGATTTTGATATATGTGGCTTGGAGAACCAAAGACATTAAAAAAAAAAAAAAGAAAAAGAAAGTGATGTCAGAGCTTATATCCTGAGGGACATTGTCTCTTAGTTTCTCAACATCTTTCAGTGGATCCTATCCTGTGGTCAGGATTTTTGCTGGGCTTGTTTGGAAACATCACCTTCAAAACCAAATAACTTTTAATTGCTATCATTATCAGGTTACTGATACAACATATGACAGCTATCAGCCTATCATGTCTATCATATATTTAATGGGAAGCCTTATCAGCCACAAAGGAGCCTTAATTAATGAGGTATTCTCCATTGTAAAGTAATACACAAACATTGAGATCACATTTACATGAGATAAGCAGAATGAGTCATAGTACAATTATGTACCGGTTATGTGAATGAGAAACTGAGACTAGAGTTAAAAATGATTCATTCAAGGACACAAATAATCAAGGACAGAACTCAGAAGGGAACTTGGATTTTCCTGCCTTCTGTGCTGGTTCTCAAAAAACTCTGCCATTACCACCAACCAGGGGCAGCAATAGCATTCAAAGGCCCTTTGGAAATAGAGATGTTTTGCATACAGATTTAAAATTCACAGAAATGGAATTTTAAAAGCAGCTGCAGGACGTAGTAGAGATAGCTGACTCTGCTGACCGTAAACTGATAATCTGGTCGGTGTTCTAATCTCCATTCTCTATGTTCCCCTAACTAAACGAACAGTGGAATCCACAGCCCCGTCAAGCCTGACAATTTGCTTCTTTACACAGATATATTTTGGAAAGATGAAGTATGTATGTCAGTTTGCAAAACAGCATGATTCTGTTAGCCTTTGCTCGCTTTATCCTGAGCCAAAAAGTATAGATCTGATAGCATCTGTTTCTACTACCCATGCTATCACAATCATCAAAAAAGTTCTGAAAGCTTTCACATGCCTGTTCCTTACCAGGAAAACCACTTTTTTTCCATGCATTCATTCCATTTCCCTTACTTGTGTCTGACTCACATGTACAACTGGGAGATAACTTAGGAGGAGGAAGTCAAGGCAAAAAGATCAAGGGTTAAGGATTGTATTAAGTTCTATAATTATTGGAAAAAAATGTCAACTCTTTTGAAAAGAAAGTTATACAGAATGGTCTTTAAAAAGAACTAGAGAAAGAAAAAGAAACAATCATCCTTCGATTCTGTGAAAATTACATTGAAATATATTGGACCAGACATTAGAAATTTAACTTCATTGGAAAATTTCTGGAGACAGATCAAAATGTTTTAAAATGCAGAGTAATAAAAAAGGGAAGAAAAAAAATGTGTTTATGACATCAGTTTCCTGGTGGAAAATGGACATAGAGGACTCAGGATTTCTAAAAGCAAAAGCACACAGTGGCTTTCTTTCCTTGATGTTGCTTTTGTTTTATTTTCCTTTAAGCAAATTCAAGAGTAATTTTCCAATAAAGAATGGGAAAATGTGAATTTATTTAGAGAAAAGAAAAATTTGTCTAATATAGTCAAATAACTGTGCTTAATCTTCTACCTCATGTAGCTCAACATATGTGGCAAGAACATAGAAAGTCAAAAAGGGCATTAAGAGAAGGAAAAAATGCTTTTTTTGGTTTTGTTGCATACAACCTTGAAGACTCTGTCGGTATTCTTAACTAATTAGCAATGTTGAAGTATACATAGGAATATTCTGAGCAGGATTATTATGGGAAGTGTGTTGCAAAGCTTGTTAATAGGAAAATAATCACAGAGGTATAAAGATAACATGTTTGATTTATGTTTTGGAAATAAATATATAGAAATGAACACAAATGGATATAGTTTCAACAATTGGGTATTTCTTTTACAAATATTAATAAATCTATATAAAATAAAGACCATCTTAAACCTTAAAAGGAGTTTAGAATACCATGAATATCTTCCTGTTCACAAGTTTAGAAATCACTTTCACTCTCCATAATAAACCAATGGTCAAAATATTCCTGTATATCATGTAACATGGACAATGGGTTAAGGTCAGTGTATTTCTCAAGGTTATACACAACAAGCACTTGCGTCTCACTCTCACTATACACTGGGATTAGATTTAGTCATACATATTCAGATCTGATTCTTCTACCCTTACAAATCTTTCACTTAAAACTTTTAGTGCCATATTTTTAATATTGGAGAATAGCCTGATCTAATATACATGATTTTGCTTTATATTTATTATTCACAGCTCTTTCTCTTTCCATCTGAAACTTAGTAATAAAAATCTAGTTATATGAGCCAATAACTTTGTGTCATTAAGCCATCTGTCTAGCCTTGTATGTTTTGACTCAATAACACAATCAATGACTTCCCAGAAAATTAACAGAGGTTTTCACAAAGGATGGAAGGAAACTTGTGCTTAATTATAGTCTTTGGAGAAGTTAACATACATTAACCTCCCAAATGATACACATTCCTAATGCTAAATTCTTACAAACTGTACATACATCTATCATTATCCTAGATGTATGGTCATAAATCCTAAATATTTACCCAAATATTTTAATGCAGTATCAAACTAAAGAATAAGCATGCAGAAAATGTTTCTGGGTAAACTATTTAATGTATATATGCATGCATGGCATTTGGCACATTTTGTTGCAGTTTTTAGCATATTTGTTAAAATTTAATAAAATAAATGTGATTCATAAATGTGCCAGCTTATCAAGTCACTATTTACTAAAACTGCTCCTTTAGATAAAAATAAATCCCATCATAGAGTAACCTACGCATAAATGGAATGCTGTGTTTGGATACATGTGTCTTTTTGTGCCCAGCCCCCTAAAGATAACCTCCAAAGTTAAACTAATGGAATTGGAAGGGAAAAGGCCACATTGCCCTATCTGGTTCAGGTGCTCACAGAAGTCAGACTGGCTCTGACGATGCATTTGCACTAATTCATTATGAACCCAGATCATTTACGGGCACTAAAGTCTAAATACGCAAGCTAATCTACTCTTTTTTTTTTTCTTCTTCTTCTTTTTTTTTTTCCTCCAATTTATTTATTTTCAGAAAAACAGTATTCATTATTTTTTCACCACACCCAGTGCTCCATGCAAGCCGAGCCCTCTATAATACCCACCACCTGGTACCCCAACCTCCCACCCCCCCCGCCACTTCAAACCCCTCAGATTGTTTTTCAGAGTCCATAGTCTCTCATGGTTCACCTCCCCTTCCAATTTACCCAAAAGCACATACCCTCCCCAATGTCCATAACCCTACCCCCCCTTCTCCCAAACCCCCTCCCCCCAGCAACCCACAGTTTGTTTCGTGAGATTAAGAGTCACTTATGGTTTGTCTCCCTCCCTATCTCATCTTGTTTCATGGATTCTAGTTAATGTTTTAAGAGAAATGTTGGTTGTGTATGCTTACAAAGTAATGGAGAAACAGTCATTTAAATAATTCATACTAAAAGAACATATTCTTCTGAAAAAAGTGGCTGCTATGAAGTAAATTTATTTCATAGGCTACTTAAATTATTAAAATAATTATTTCAGCTCATTTCATAAGTACAGAAGAAAGGGAAAAGTGGCTTCAGGATGTGACCAAAACAAAATTTTTGTATATCTGTGAGTCATTTAATTATTTCTGAAAAATTAACATTGTGGAAATAAATTCAGTTATAATTATTTAACTAATTTTTTAAGTATTTATAAGTTGCTTAGACAGGTATTTACGAAGTAAATTTTTACTGCTTTTTTCCAAAGCATGGAATTTTAGAAACAAACAAACAAACTTGGACCAGAATTATATCCTTCTGAAAAAAGAAGGATATAACTTCTTTTTTTTTAACCAAAAAAAGGACATTGGAATTTCTAGTACTTAGTTTTGATCCAAATTGAATTATTTTATCTGTGTGATTGTGAAAAACTGTACTAAATTTTCTGGTCTTATTTCAGTGAGCAAGACTATTATAAGGAATAGTCTAATATGCAAATATTTGGAATATATAAGGAATAGGAATAATTTAGGTGGCAAGAATAGTACAGTAGGAACTAAAAAAGTGATAATTATTTAAAATAGTACAGTAGTTTAAAATAGTACAGTAGGAACTAAAAAAGTGATAATTATTTAAAAATTACTTTTCACTTTTTAAATATAATTTATATAATATTTAGTGTAGTTTAGGTTTCAACTAAGATTTTAAATACAAAATCAAAATAATGTAATTAGTGGAATGTTCGAGTCACACAGATATATGAACAGACAATAATTTCAAATACATGGAGTGCTATCCTTGTATTTCACATTATTTTCAACTACAAAGTTTTGGGGTTTTGTTTTTTGGGTTTTTTTAGGGTTTCATTTATTAATTGTGAGAGAGAGAAAGAGAGCACAAGCAGGGGAACAGCAGGAAGAGCAGGCAGAGGGAGAAGCAGGGTCCCAACAAGCAAGAAGCCCGACACAGGACTCGATCCCAGAACCCTGGGATCATGACCTGAGCTGAAGGCAGCTGCTTAACCAACTGAGCCGTCTTTCAGCTACAAAGTTTTTAATTGTCTTCCTGTAGTCACAGGGTGCTTATACTCTGTGGGCATGACATAGTGAATCTCAACTTTCTCAATTCCTCACTTCCTTATGTCTGCATTTGTAATAAAGTGATGTTAATAGAGTTTACAATTGCAATTTATAGACGGTACCCTATCCAAGCAGATGTTCCACTGTTAGAGATATGAGTTCCACTTTTACTGTGTGATCTCAGACCTGGAGTCCCTTGAACTCTTCTAGGGAGGCAATAAAGGGAATCCTTGGGTACTATTTTGTTGACTTGGTTGGCCTCATTTCTAATTCATGTCAGAAATTTTACTGTTTGAGGGATAGCAATAAATATTTTTGACAAAAATCCAAGACCACCTAACAATTTTACTAAGAGTTAGCATGAACCTGTTATCATGATCTCTATAGTTCTTATATTAATCATGTAGAGAATTAAAGGAAACACTATTAGAATCACAAGGGGGTATGTGGAATAGAACGAGGGATGTTTTATCTGATTGGAGTACCATTCATAAGTACTCAGTTTCACCATTTCATTGCGATTTTGCAAGATTTTACTCTTAAAAATATCAGAACTTTTAAATTAAGGAATTATTATGAAAATGTTAGATGAATGAAAAAGTTCCTTTTTTTTTTTTTTCTTTTCAAATAGTTTTACCAGCCTGTCTAGCAAGGAACTCAATATAGCACAAAGGTAAAGAGCTTGTGCCTTGGGGCCAGGGTGATGTGAGTGGGAAACCCGGATCAGCCACTTGGGGAAATTATTTAACTTTTGAACCTCAGTTTCACCACCTAGAACATGGCATAATAATAGCACCAATTTCGTTTAATCATTTGAAGATTAAACTAGATAATGACTAAAGTACTAGCATTGTGGTTGGCATATAGGAAACAACAAACATTAGTGATTGTCATTATTAATATAATTTTCCACTACTCACTATAATTACAATTCATTTGGCCAAAATAAAATTTTATAGGCAACACATTTCTATTATACCTTCTCAGGTAAAGATATACCTTATCAGTGGGACTTGATGACAATTGTTGCAGAATGAGGATTAAGCGGGAAGATATGACTGCATGTCTACAGTCTGTATTGAAGAATGAAAACACGTACGTACAACAGCACATTATGGCTCAGTGAGATGTCACTGCTGCGACAGGCTATGAACTTCTCAGTGTAAACACAAATAGATGTGATCTAGCAGAACTTCCAGATCGTAATTTTTTTTCTCATTAAAAGACTTAGTTGTCTGCTTCCCCTAACACATGGTGAAATATACATTGTCTACATTCCCTTTATCAGTGAAAATTTAAGGAAACCATAAGGTCCATGCAAAATTGAGTTGTTCTAAAGCAAAACAGTAAAAAGGGGCTAACTAACACATACTCATTATTTTTCTTTAAACTTTATTGCAATGACTGACTTTGAAATGGCTCAAGGAAGTGAATGTCTTTCTGTGTGTCTAGTACAATGATGTAGTAGTCTCAAAGATAGCATGCAATGTGGCAGTTGCTATAGTAACAAGATGTTTTTCATTGAACAACAGTAAAAAAATGGCATATAAATAACATATGTACAGTATATTGTCTTTGAGTGAATGACCTTTGCCCTTAGACCATAAGAACATGTTTTCTTCCTTTCTGAAATTCTTGTCTATTTTTGATGTGCATATGTATCTAATAGACTGGTGATCAAACTGCCCTCTTTGAAGCTATACAGGGTACAGATCTGTGCTGAGGAAATAAAAGGTGGCTCAATCTTGTGCATGTGGTTAAAAAGAGTTGATGGGTTGGAAATTAAAGCACTCGAATTAGGCACTGTGCAGAACACATTTCACACTTTACAAGTCAACGTTGCAATTCAAATTTATAGTGGGATTATATTTTTTTATCATTTGTTAGGAGGACTACTATATAGCAATTAATTTTCTACACACACACACAGACACACACACACACACAGACACACACGCACACACACCCTCCACAGTATAGCTGTAGGCAGAGAAGTAAAAAATCTCTAGCGTTCGGAGAGTTAGTACTCCTGAAGAGACAGAGGCACTGCATTTGAAGTACCAAGACTGCTGGCCTAGGTTTATCCCTCTCCTGCTCTCTGGCCTTGAGGGCAGGTCATTTAGGAATTGTCTTATCTGTTGAGATAGAGAGCAGGCTAACCTATCACAAAGAATAAGCAACCATTTCAAAGTAGCAAAGGCAGAGAAGCCTGCTCTGCAAATGCAAATCATTGTTCTTATCAAGTAATATGTAAAGAAATACTTAGTAGAGTCAAATTTTAGAAATAGTCGGCCTTGCTTGGCTTTAAAATGACGATTCAACTACTTTCTTATTTCATGGTCAACTAGTCAATGTTATGCAGCTAGTAACTGCTGACCTTAAGATTATAACATACAAATGTGCTAGTTTCATAAATGTAAACTGACTTCAATATTTGATAGTATGGCAGATATTCTGAATGCTTCTAACAGAAATAATAATTGGGGATTAAAAATTGTATGTTTGTGTACATATATTTGTATAAAATCTATTTACACATATAATACAGAATACATATGAATTACATATAATGCATGCACCTATGTGTGATGCACTTATGTGCATAGATACATAGAGAGAGAGAGAGGGCTCATATATTATACATCTAGATATTTTATATTTAAGTCTTCTAGAGTTCCTAGGTCCAATTCCAACATGGGAGGGGATCCGCCTCACACAACACTGAGCAATTCTCAGGCACCAAAAGGGTGTCACTTCAATTTTGACACTGTCTACTCAGAGATAGCATCAGATTCCACAGGTTAAGGGTTCAGTCCTACAAGACAACCCCCTACCCCTTACTTAGAATGCCAATGACAAGCCTCAGGCTGTTACCTGTGCTTCTGATTAATGAGCTAGGTTAAAGTTTCCAATGACCTCCTCCTTAAGTTTGATTAATTTGCTAGGGCAGCTCACAGAACTCAGCATTTACCAGCTTATTAAAGGGTATGATAAACATACAAATCGTAGCCAGAAAAAGAGATACACAGGGCGAGGTCCTAAGCAAAGAAGTTTCTATCTTCATGGAGCTGGAAGCCAGATTCCTTGGCAGATAGAAATGTTCTGGGTCCCCAAGCGTGGAAGCTCCCTGAAGGAAGGCCAAAAAGCTGTCTTTGAGTTCTTATGGAGGCTGTATTACTTAGTCATGGTTAACTAAGTCACTGGCCATTGGCTGATTCAACCTCCAGCCCGTCTCCCACCCTCAGACGTCAGGGGTTGGGACAGGAAGTTTCAAGCCTTAATCACAGGGTTGGTCCCACCCTGGGCAATCAGTCCCCACCTTTGGGTGGGGTCCAAAAATCACCTTCATTAATAATAAGATACCCGTTGCGCCTTTATTGCTTTAAAGTTTTTCCAGATGAAGATCAAATATAGCCGAAAAATACATTTTGGTCATCTGAATGATCAAATATGTATTTCTTATAAATCTTTCTATTGCAGTAAGATATAGGTATATAATAGACATCTGTATATAGATACACATGTGTACACACGCAGGCATATATTTCATTATCAGCTTGGCAGACAAAAATTCAAAGATGCTAAGAACAATATAAAAGCAGGACATTTGGGAAGGTACTTGGTTGGCCCTTGAGTTTCTGCCCAACTTTAGAAAACCTGTGACTTTGTGCTGCTGGAGAACAAGGAAGAACAGGAAATAAATTGTAGGCTGGAATGTCTAATAAGATACCTATTGCATAGGTAGGATCTGTGAACCACTACATAGTTAGCATATAAGTGAATGAGAAATAAAGTCAAGCTTCAAAGTATGAGTATGCAATAAAAGACTGTAAAGAATGATAACATGGATTTGAAAATGATCCAAGGACTTGTAGAAATAAGAAAATCAGTAATAATACTATGATTTTTATTCATCCCTTGATTGGAGGTCTGCAAAGCACAATAAGAAAGAAATAAAATAAATACATATTATAAAGAAAGAAAAAAATACTGGTAGTTACTGAATGATGATATGACAGTCAATGTAGAAACTGCAGAAGAATCTATATGTCAGTTACTAGAATTAATAAGAGGATTAGCAAGATGGCTGAATACAAAATCAATAAATAAATATATTAAATTGTATTCAACAGCAACAATATGTTAGACAATATATTTCAAATATAAAATATTGCATTTAACATCAAACTGTTAGAGTGCATAGAAAGAAATCCAGCCAAAAAATGCAAGCTTTTGATGTCAATAGGTACTGGGTCTTATCAAAATACATTTAAAAAAATCTAATTAAGTTGAAATATAGCCAATGGTTATGATTGAAAGACTCAATGCCATAAAAAAATATACTTTCTTTAAGTTCAATGATATTCTAACCAAACTCCAACATAAAATTTTACAGAATTTAAAGAGCTGAATCTAAAATTTGAATGGAAGATTGAAAGACCAAAATAGTTTAGATAATTCTGAGAGAGAAGATCAAAATAGATAGAATGAAGATAGAAAGAAAAAATACAAATATTAATATCTAATATAAAGCTAAGATATTAAGACAGTGTAGTGACAAAGTACTAAACAAATATTCAAATGGAACAGAACAGAGATACCAGAATAGACGTGTGCATACATGGGAATTTCATTTATGACAATATAGACATTATAGGTGACAGTGGGAAGAATATTTTTTAAACTTATTTTAAAATAATTCATCCTAAGATAATTGGCTACCCATAAAAAAGTGAAGTTGAATCCATAATTCATACATGCACAAAAATCAGTTCTATATAGATTAAAAACTTGTCATTAGCCAACTATATAAATGTTAAAAGACAAGTAGAGGAAACATTTATTATACATATAGTGCACAGAGAATTAATATCCACAAGTCATTAAAAAAAAGACAAACAACTCAGTAGAAAATTGGGCAAAAGTAGGAACAGACATTTTACAAAAGGGAAAACCCAACAGGTTCTTAATCATACGAAAATATGCTCCACTTGGTTATCAAGCAAGAAAGTGTGAGGGAAAAACTGATATGGACAATGCTGATATTGGCTAGAATGTGAGTTGACTGGAATTCTCACGTATCCAGGAGATGTGTGTAATTGTACGACCCTTTGGAAATAATATTCTGGCACCACCTACTGAAGTTGGACATTTGTACATTCTCATCATCAGTATGTACTTTGTGATATGCCATAAAGAAAATCTTGTATGAATCCATGGAAACTTTTTTTCTAAGTTTATGGAAGCTTTGTTTAATATAACAAAATTTTAGAATAGTTAAAATGCTGAGCAAGCATAAAATAAAGATATGCATCTGAAATATCATAACATTGGATATTATATATTAGTACAAAATTAAATTTCAGCTGTATACATCTATGTAGATTACAGAAAAAATTATGAACCAATTGGAATACGTTTCTGTTTGTATCCATTTTAACCTAGACAGAACTAAACCCTATATTACTTAGTGTTTAATACAAATGTAAAAAAAAAAAAGTAAAAACAAGAGGATGCTTGAAATGATATTCAGAAAAAAGAGTAAACTTGTTTAGTAAATAGGAGTTAGATTGAGGGATTCTAAATGACCAGTTATGCTCTGTTTCTTTGGCTATGTGATAGCTAAAAGGAAATTTTATTTTATTATTCTTTTAACTAATAGACACACGTTTTATATGCTGTCATATGTATATTTCATAATAGAGAATAATAAGATGTCATCCAAATTTAGTTTACTCCTATATTAATTTAACACATAGTCATTGAATGCCTTTAATCTGTCATTTTATTGATGTTAAATTGAATAGACAATTCTGATTTTTCAAAAAGTTCAATTATCTAGTATAGCTATGGACAAGCACAGAAATTACATTATAGTATTATCACATGTTCCATGATAAACCTGTGCATAGAGAAAAGACAGTTAAACTGGTCTGGAGTTTTGAACTTTCATAGAAGACTTTTTATAGATGTGACAGCTGAGCTGAGCATTGAAAAATGCATGGGAAGATTTTAACCAGGAGAACAGTCCCCAAAAATGCATTTCAGGAAGAGCTGAACGTATGTGAGGAAGCAAACTTCCTAGAGAAAACAGGCTTTTTAAAGAGCTTGATAAAAGCTCTGGTAATTTGTTGGCAATTACTGTCTGATTGCCTAAGTCCTTTGGAAGGAAAAAATTATTAGATTCTTGAGGGGCAAAACATGAGAAAGAAGAGTCTTAGAAGCTGTCGGAATCTAGCCTTTTTTTTAACCATGGTGGCATGGTATATTCCTGTTGACCCAACACTTAAACATCAAAAGCTTTATAATTCATTTTTTAGCTTGATGTTACACCAAGAGAGTGGGTCTGGAAAGTTGATTAGGCAAGAAACATGTTTTAAATTAAAACTGGTTAAACATCTTGAAAAGACAAAAGGATTTTAAAAATTATCTTCTACTGTCTTATCAGAGAAGTAGAGTTACTCAATAAAACACAGGAAATTATACATTAAAAGTAAAAACAAGGGATGCCTGGGTGGTTCAGTGGATTGAGCCACTGCCTTTGGCTCAGGTCATGATCTCAGGGTCCTGGGATCAAGCCCTGCATTAGGCTCTCCACTCAGCGGAGCCTGCTTCCCCCTGTCTCTCTGCCTGCCGCTCTGCCTACTTGTGATCTCTCTCTCTCTGTCAAATAAATAAAATCTTTAAAAAAATAAAATAAAATAAAAACAAAAAAAGTGTTGGAGGTTTCAGAGAAGGCCAACATAAATCAGAAATAGGTTTACAAGGAAGGCAAGAAGTTAAATTAAGAAATGTATTAGTCTTAACCTTAATATATCCAACTCAAAGCATGATGATTAAAATATTGACTATCTTAAAATGAAAGAGGGAGCTTACAAAAATTGGCAAAAGAACTGAGAAAAGTTTATCCTAGAGGAGAGACTCAGGAGTGAAGAAAATTGGTCTTCAGTCCATCAGTTTTGGATAATTACAGTGAAGTAAACTTTGGAGTAATATAAGGAAGAACCTTCTGACTATCAGGAGAGCCTAAATAAGGGGTACCTGGGTGAGGCAGTTGGTTGAGCAGCCGACTCTTGGTTTTGGCTCAGGTTGCAAACTCAGGGGTTGTGAGGTCAAGCCCCGTATCAAGGCTCCACATTCAGCACGGTCAGCTTCAGATTCTGAATCCCTCTGCCCCTCCCACCAGTGTTTTCTCTCTCTTAAATAAATAAATAAATAAATATTAAAAAAAACAAAACAAGAATAGCCTAAATAGGAAATGAGTTTTAGTTTTCTCTCTGTGGTGAGGTCTCTATGTTGATGTTAAATTGAATAGAAAATTCTGATTTTTCAAAAAGTTCAATATCTAGTATATCTAGTATAGCTATGGACAAGCACAGAAATTACATTATAGTATTATCCCATGTTCCATGATAAACCTGTGCATAGAGAAAAGACAGTTAAACTGGTCTGGAGTTTTGAACTTTCATAGAAGACTTTTTATAGATGTGACAGCTGAGCTGAGCATTGAAAAATGCATGGGAAGATTTTAACCAAGAGAACAGTCCCCAAAAATGCATTTCAGGAAGAGGACTGGACTATCTTTGTAGAAACTAGATAGCTGATATGCAGACGTGATACAGAGGTGCTATCAGATCCAGTGAGTATTATAGTCTCTTCTAAACAATGGACTTTATATTTTTGAGTATTGCTTTCATGTCTTATTTCCACATTTTTATAGTATCCATTTGTAACAGTGTTTCATGGCAGAGAATTTTAAATAATGACATTTCTGTAATGAATAAGGTTGTATATAGAATTTTATAGAAATAGAAATTATACACATGAATACAGGTTGTTTCTTAACTCACATGAAATTTATAATTTGAATAGTAAAGTGTGATAAGACATGAAACACCTTTTGAGATATTCTTAGTAATATATTGTCTCAAAACTAAATTGTATAAAAGCCATGGAATAATTTTAGTACTTGCCCAGGCCAGTAGTGGGAAAATGGTCCAGGTCACTGCTGCTTCTGAATTCCTAGACCTAGCAGTAACTTTCCCATGTGGTAAGAATGTTTTTATACAACATTCTTACCAACTGTTGCTCAGGATTCCAGAAAGTTACAGGAAAAATACCCTAAAAATACAGACTGTCTTTTCAATTTATTTGTGATATTGCAGAAAACACCAGGTTCACCCGCATCAGTTGATAGGAGCCTACAAATGATAGTTAGCATGTAAAAGGCCTTCACAACAACAAATTGCATTTAAAAAAAACCCAACACATTCTTCTGAGTCTTTAGATGACTTCAAATAGCTCAAAAAGGCAATGTCTGAAGAGTGTGCAAATTTAGTACATCACAGTAAAAAATCATGACCTAAAACTCCAACTACCCTAAAGCCAAGTATGTTTTTGCTTTCCTCTGCAGGAACCAAAAATCGTTCAAATCATTCATGTCTTGCATGAATTCAAGCTATAAGATGGAAAGAGTTATCCATGATTTCCAAGTCCAGATGGTCTATCTCCTACTTCTTCTCTGTCTTCAATTAAGCGGTGTTTGTTGATTTATGTTCTATCTGAAATTTTATGTAAATTTGTTTGACTAAAGGGTCTTCTAAAATTTCTCTTTGAAAACCATTGAATAAGATGATCTTTATGATCTCATACAGCTCTAAATTCCATTAGATCATAAACTATGCCTGCCTTTCACACCTCCCATTCCCATATCTCAGTACTGCCTAAAAGTACTTAAGAAATATTGCTGTATAGATGAATGAATAAATAAAAAGTGAATTAATATTATCCACAGTGCTATAGTTAAGTCCAATAAGGGATATTCAGAGCATTACCAAGAAGTATATTTTAAATGTTGTGTTATAAACACAAGTTCATTCATTTACCAGAAGTGCATTGAGCTCTCGCTGTGTGTAAGTGCTATTCTACAAGGGCAGAATACATCAGCAAATAAAGTACAAAAGGACAGACAACAAATGAGAGACAAAGAGATGCATAGCTTGGTAGAAGGTGATGGCCATTCTAAAAATTAATCGGTAAAATGTGGAACAATGTGTAAAGGGGCTCAAGAGGGCTCAGGCTTAGGAGGTACTAGGTCTGAGCTCAGAGGACTTCATTGAGAAAGTGACATATGATCAAGGATCTCCCATCCAAGTACTAACCAGGCCCGACTCTGCTTAGCTTCCGAGATCAGACGAGATCGGGCGTGTTCAGGGTGGTATGGCCGTAGACCATATGATCAAGGATCTGAAGAATATAACCAAACCAGCCAGGGAGAATACATGGCAGAAAAGAATTCCAGGCAGGAAAAATAGAGAAAAATAGAGAAAAAATGTCTCTAAGACAGGTGCACACATGAGACACAGAAGGAACAAGAGAGAGAACAATGCTTCTAGATTGGGGTGAGTAAGTACAGGATAGTAGAAGATATGATTCCCTTAGTCTGCTTATGCTACCACAACAGAAATGTGCCATGGCTTAAACAACAGACATGTATTTCTGACAGTTCTGAAAGCCAGAATCCCCAATCAAGGTCCAGCAGAGGTAGTTTCTGGTGAAAACCCTCTTCTTGACTTATAAATAGCCAGCTTCTCACTGTATGCTCACATGACCTTTCCTTGGTGAGTGCATGAGTAGAGAAAGAGAGATCTCTCTTTCTTCCTCTTCTTATAAAGCCTCCTTTCCCAGGACCCCACCCTTATGATCTCATTTTACCCTAACTACCACCTTAAATCCTATCTCCAAATACAGTCACCTGGGGGGTTAAGTTTTCAGTATCATGGTTGGGGCGGAGGGGAATCTCCATAGCAGAGATCAACAAAATAAAGTTTGGGGGCAGATCATGTCATATAGGGCCATATAGACCACAATAAAGACGTGGACTGATTATCTGTGGAATGCAAGGGAGTTTTATAAATCTGTGTCTGTGAAACCATAGAATTTTTCTTCCCATTATTTTTGCCTTTTTACTTGAGGGCTGAAATGGCAAGAGACAAAAGCTAAGAAGATATTCAAACTTGAGTCTCAAATGTCAACTTTGAATACTGGTTTTGAATATAATTGGAATAATTTGCCTGAACTTATTAATTGAATTCTATATCACAAACCTTGGAATTAAAGTCCTTTAATTTAACATGCAAATCTATGCATAAACATGCAAAACAGTATTCATAAAGCAACTGAAACATATCTTCAGGCTTTACTATAGGGGTCAAATAATGGAGGTGGCAAGGAACACAAATTCTTTCAGGAAAGTTTTTGTGTGACCTCGTGTGTCAAAACATACAGTGGATGTACACTGGTCAGCTGACCATTTAAGCCAAAAATGAGGTGAGACACTGTTCAATTTAATTACATAAATTCCTACTGCATGCTTACAATGTATACTAATGGTCTAATAGGTAATGTACAAAGATGCCTAATTGCTACCACGGATCAAATATTGAGCACATATATGCCAGGAATTTTTGGCAGGGCATCCTGCCATTTAACTAGAAAGTATCCTGTCCACTAAAAGCATCTAATTCAATTTTGTTCAATGTCATTAAGAAAAAAAATTAATCTAAGATATAGGAAGTAGTTACTGTTACATCTCAGAATTATTACCAAAGCTGAGTTAATTGTAAAAACTTTATAAGCATTATTTTAAATCCTATAACAATAATAATAATACTAATAATATCATCATCATCAACAGTAACTCACAATGTCTTATTCCAAAACCATAGCTTTCTTTATGTGACAGAGTAATGGGACCTCCCTGCCAGTGCCCCCACCCCCACCACACACACACACACACACACACACACACACACAGCAAAACTATAAGGAGAAAAGGAAGAAATTACATTCATTTGTATAACTGTCCAAGCAGGACCTAAGAGATCAACTGTTTAATCTTCTCATTTTACAGTTGAGGAAAGAGACCCAGAGACGTTAAAGAGCAAAATGTGAAATTGAGATGATTTGCTCTCACACAGATTGAATGGCTTTATCCCTGTACCACCCACTTCCCTCCACATCTGGTCAAACAAATAAATAATTCTTTAAAAAATGATTTTTACACCATGAGACTGACTAAAATATACACTTTACCAATCAAGCACAGATTTCAACCCTAAATACGAGGAATTACATTTTCTCACGATGATCAGACTACAAAATTTCTCTAATTGATGTGTGTTAGCTAGGTCTACAAGCTATTTTACTGGTATTTTTGTTAAAGCTCTCCCAAGAAAAGCTATATAGCCTTCCATCCTATCTCAGACACTCCCCCAAATCAGTTTTCAAATACTAAAGGAAGAGAGACATCCAAACAAAAAATTAGCTTCCATGCATAGATTCCTCAAAATGAAGAATTTCACACAAGGCAGGTTTGTGCTCTTTATCTACACTAAACCGTATTACCGAAAGAATGCCTTTAAGAACAAAAACGGAAGGCCACAAAAGACCTTTGTTATGACCCCACACACCCAAGGGTCATTGGTCTATTGTAATCAGTGCTATGGTATAGTAATAAGGTTGTGACTTCTATAACACTGTCATGAGTTGTAACCCTGAAAGCAGTCTGAAGCAAAGAGACCAGCAAAGCTGACCCAACAAAGACAGATATAAAATTAGCACTGGACTAGAGATAACTTTATGCCAGTTGCTAAGGGCAACGTACAACTGATGGATAATGTAATAACACACATTAAGCCACACTTAGACTAAATAAGTTCACAACATCATTAATATCCATAGCAGCAGGGGCACCAAGCTGACTGAGGTAAGCAAAGGTGTTGATGACGTCTATACCTTAGGGAAAGGCCTAACCACTTAATGACCTGATAGGATGCAAAACAGGAGGGGGAAAAAGGACATTGTGATTTCTGCTTCATTTGTCCTTACTTTTAACTTAAATAGCCCCTGTAAGTCTGTTCCTCTCCACTGTTGCCACATTTTACATGCCCCTCTTACTGAAGATAAGGGATATATCTTTCTTTTTATAATCTTATGGATACACATCAGCAAGTCTCTTAATTTCTAGTGTGTTTCAAGTTCTCTGCTTTGTTCCAACTGCTCCTTTGGTATACCTATTATTTTTCTCTTTATCTCTTTTTTTATTTTTATCCCCTTTTCAGAAAGGTTGAAAACTAGCTGCTGGGAAGCACACCTCTGCATGTCTTCTGCTCTACATCAAGATGGGTTTGGGGGGCAGGTGAGGAGAAGAAAAGAAATAGAGTGCATGTGGATCTAGTACATGCAAGAAGGCTATCTCTAGATAAAATCATGAAGGCAGAAACAGAATCGGGCAACTGCCACTTCTTTAAATTTATCATCCCATGTTCCAAAGTTTCCAGGAATCTGGCTATCTAGATCTTTGAGTAAGGTATGCCAGATTGGGATCCTTCTATGAATGCCCTCACCATCATCCCCTTGGGAGCCAACTGACTTAATAACTTGATAACTATTGATAATTAATTCAAGTCCTTTTCTGATAGAAAATGCCTTGACTGGAAGGAGTGAATTAACTTCAGCAACTTCAGACATTATGACAGAATCTGAAATCTGGAGCAGAGATGGCTTGAACACGGGAAATTATAGCTTCCTAAAATAATACTCTCTAGGAGAGAGTGGTTCTGTGTCCTGTAGAATGGACTTGACCTATATGAAATCACAGGGACAGAGGATGTTAGAACTTTCAAGGACCTTAGACCTAGTAAACCACTCTTGCTTTGCATTTGAGAATTTAAGTAGCTTGTCCAAAATCAGATAGCAGTGATTATAACCACAGCAGTCCTAGAGAGCTCTTAACAAATAATAACCTCAGAAATAGATGAGTGTGGAGATCTATTGGTGAAAAATATGGGCTCTGGATGTCAAATTGCCTATGTTTGAATTCTGGGTCCGGCATTTCTTAAGGCTCTCTAACTTTGGGCGAATTACTGACCCTCCATATACCTTTTCCCTCATCTGCAAAATTGGATTAATAAAATGATCTACTTCATTGGGCCAGTGGAATGGCTATGAGGACTTAATAAAGTAATAAATGTAAAGCACTTAGACTAGAACATGGTAAGTGCTCAATAAATTTTAGTCTTTATTAAAGGAGTGGCAAAAAAAGTCAGCAGGGGTAGTCTGTTCTCAGTGCTGTCTTCTTAGCTTCTTTTATCTTGCCCCTAAGTCTTCCTTTTCCTTCTTTCTCTCCAAATTCATTGCTCTCTTCCAAGAATGCTTCAATAAGGCCAGGATGTACTTTGTACTGTAGATGCAATTCCTAAAACAATTTTAGACATGTGGGAGGTATTTGATAAATACTGTTGTAATAATTGCATACTAGACCTGAAATCTGCACTCTCTCTAATAATATATATAGCTGGGTTAAAATTTTTCAGAAAGGACAATGCTTTTTCTTTCTTTTTTTTCTTTTGCTGTAACAATTTATTCCTAAAATATTTTTGGAAATCTGCCTTCCCTTCTATAATCCACAGTGGCTGGGGCTAAATCACCTTTATACTTCCCAAGAAACTGGGACCCAAAATGCTCTGTGCTTAGAGTATACAGGAAGGCTTGGTGATGCTTCAGCATTGCTACACAAAGCACAGTGCTTTGTCATCTGCAGAAGCTAATATTGTTGCTGAATTGAGTCAAAATCATTGTGAATCTAAAGATCAGAATTGGAGTCTCAAGTTTACTAGGAAAAGTCTGTAATCTTGGACAATTTATAGTCTCTCCGGGTCTTAATTTCTATCTCTATAAAAGTGAAACATTAGATTAGATGATTTTTTAAAAATTATTTGTTCATTTTAGAGAGAGAGATGGAGAGAGAGAGAGAGTGCATGGGAGAGGGGGAACACAATCTTAAGCAGACTCCACGCTGAACATGGAGCCCAACAAGGGCTCGACCCCACAACCCAGAGATCACAACCTGAACCAAAACCAGGAGTTGGATGCTTAACTGACTGTACCACTCAGGGACTCCTAGATTATTTATTTCATTCTAAGGACCCTAAGCTCTTTACTTAGGAAATACCTTTGTTTTAAACCTAATGAGATTTTAAAAGGGTACGCTTGATATCCTGAAATTCCACTTTAACAGAATTTACTCTGAAATCTATGGAACCTCATGGTCTTTTTCCAATTACAGTTTTGGAGGGACCACACTATTATACCTAAGAGACTATGGCTTCCAATTTACTTTCTCCTTAGGTTCCCAGTTACCCTAACTGGAAGTCCTAGATATAGGCCACACATTAACAAGGCTTACAAGTGGCAATAAACATGGCAAAGAAAATATTTCTGATATGATTTCATGCTCAGGAACACAGCAGTTTTGTGGTTTCTGTCCACTGGAGACACCTTACTGAACACTGAGGACACGAGTTTGCATATTATGAATGCCATTCATGAGGTAAAACCTACCTGGCCAATTCCATGATTCTTCTTTATTAAACTTCCTTATTTCACTCTGGCTCAAGTAAATTCTTAGTACGATCTAGAGGAAACTCACTTTCTATTCTCTCTATACCTCAGTTTCCTCAACTATAAAATGATAAAATGATATCAATAACAATATCTATTTTATTAATTTGTTGGAAGGGTTGAGAGAAAATAAAACTGCAGATTCACTGTGTTAAAACAATTCTATAAAATGTTAAGTATTTTTTTTAAAGATTTTATTTATTTATTTGACAGAGAGAAATCACAAGTAGATGGAGAGGCAGGCAGAGAGAGAGAGATAGAGGGAAGCAGGCTCCCTGCTGAGCAGAGAGCCCGATGCGGGACTCGATCCCAGGATCCCAGGATCCTCAGATCATGACCTGAGCCGAAGGCAGTGGCTTAACCCACTGAGCCACCCAGGCGCCCCAATGTAAAGTATTTTTTGAGTACTCTCTTATTCCCTCAAGTTTCTTCCTGTTACAGTTTTACTCCTGCAACAAAATCCTAGGACCTTTAAGCATGGGAATCACATTATTTACTATAGTGAAGCAAGCACTGAAAGAAGAGACAGAAAGCCTAGTACTACTCTGAATGGACAGTGCTCACTCTAATGTAAGGCCTATACCCTTAAGTGAGTATTTAGATTTTCTGAGACTTGTATTTTTAAAAAGTCTGTAAAATAGCGATATAATTCTGTCTTGTATAACAATCACAACTGATAATGTAAGGGAAATACATTCAGCTATAAATACCTTCTCTGATAAAATACTTATTTTTTATTCTGAGACCTCAATGTTTAGCTCTGGGCACACATTAAACATTAAATAAGAATGTGACAATACAGACGGCCAGGGTGGGAAAGAACCACAGGGATTAACGAATTCATTTTATTTTCTAAGTACAGGCACTTACTGATGGATAAATTTCAACTTTCAAGGGTCATATTAAAACATATACGTTAACATGTCAACTGATTGTGTACTTTGTTCTTCCAGAAATGTCCAGGAGTCTGGATCCCCTCATGACGATACAAGAGTAGATAATCTACACAAGTTCCCTAAACCACAAGAAAAGTGAAATAATAATGTGCTGATCTAAAATAATTTCTGGGGCGCCTGGGTGGCTCAGTGGGTTAAGCCTTCGGCTCAGGTCATGATCTCAGGGTCCTGGGATCGAGGCCCGCATCGGACTCTCTGCTCAGCAGGTAGCCTGCTTCCCTCCCTCTCTATCTCTGCCTGCCTCTCTGTCTACTTGTGATCTCTATCTGTCAAATAAATAAATAAAATCTTTAAAAAAAATAATAATTTCTGTATGTAAAATAAGAAATTTTCATTCCAAAAAATGAAAGACACGATGGCGCTGGCACAACTCGTGCAAGGAGAATAAATGGGCACTATGGGAATTTTGTCACATAATGGAAAACCCTTTGATATACAGTAGATCATAATGAGAACATCCATCAAACCAGTTTGGGCACCGATTCTCTGATCACTTGTATGAGCTCCACTGTAAATTAATTTAACACTCATTTTATAAATTTCAGTCTTAGGACTGTTCAAAGCACTGAAACTGACTTTGTCTAAAAGAACTGCCTCTTCCAGTACCAATAATGTCTCTAATCCATCTGTTAATGGAGTACCTCAGACTTTTCGTTTCAGCCAATTACTTATAGGGAAGTTGGTGCACTGCCTCACTTAAGACAGCATAATAGTACTGGGGCAAATAATTTAAACCTAAAGCTTCTTAAGCCAGCTGCTTCATTAAGAGGTAAGCCAGTAACTGATATTTTTAATTTAACATTCTTTTCTAGAGATCTCCTATCAATCGGGATGCGTGCCAGGGTAATACCCTCATAAAGGAAGAACTAAAACAGGCTTGAAACTGTGTAGTGGAGAAATAAAAGAAATTGACCTAGGGTTATTCTTCAGGATCCAAATGATTCACTTGGTAGTTACCAAATATGAAACCTAAATTCAAATGCTTTGAAATAGGAGGAATTAAGAGACTGTAAAAGAGGATGTGGGGGCTAGTCAAATCAGCAGCCAAAAGAGGGGGAAATGGCCCCAAATAGGGCACTCTCTGAAGGTTAGAAAGATAATGAAAAATCAGATGATATTTCTCTATATGAGTTTACCATCTGGTTTTGAGATGACTCACACATGAAAAGTTTATGCTGGACACCTTCACTGATCCAAATGGAGATTAGACAGAGGAAGGGGAAACAATTAGTTAAGACAAGATGGAATGCATTAACGTGCTCAGATACACATAAACAGAATGAGTACAATCACAGTTCAGAGGAGAAACAGCATAGCATGGGCAGGTCTTCAAACAAGTTTTGCTGACTTTCTGGCAAAAAGACTTTTCATCAAGGCTCATTGGTTGCATAAAATATAACTTCTGGTATATTATAAGAGTGACCATTTATTAAATAAAACACCCAGATCATTTGGTAAAAGGTATCTGAAAGAACCTAAATATCATACCAATCTGATACCAAACAAAGCCATGTGAAAAGTTACTAAGTAAGATTTCCTCTGAATCAGAAATTTCACATTTTATCTTCCACCTCTTGGATTCACATTTCATCTCAATTACCATATACAATCCTATCTTAATGTAACATAGTCTGTGCTTGTCTTCCCGGTCACAAAATGTAAATGAAAATGTAAATTGAAATTTATTTTTATTAAATTGTCTTTGACTCCAACTTGGACTTAATATTACAGAATCTCTTTGACTTCATTTTATACAATTTGAGTTACTTATTAATACAAAAAGTAAACTACTAGAAATTAATTCTTAATGAAATAGGTACATTATCATTTTTAATTAGTTCAAGTATCATAAAAGAACATAAATTATTTGTAAATGATGGTGGAATCAATAACAGTTCTATTTCTGTTTTTTTGTTTGCTTTTAAAATGCATCTGCTAAGAAAATGTGAAGGAGATGTGAATAGGAGGAGTTTTATTTTAGCAACACTACTCAGTTCTTTGAACATTTTCTGAGGTACATACAAAGAATCACGTTGTGATCTATCATCATTTTTAATGATCTATTAGCTGACAATTCAGTTAATTTTTTCTTTTATTTTGTTGAATGCCACAAATGGTTCCATAAATGTATATTATTCAGTCAGAATCTTTGACTTTCTCTGTTTCAGCAAAGAGTTTACTAACACTTTAGCAAAAAACTATGAATTAGACCGGTTCCTCTTCCACTTAGAGGTATCTTGTTTAACTTGATAAACACAAAATTAGGTAATACTTAAAAATGCTTTTATGTCATCACATGCTTTAAATACAATTTTATCAAAAGCTTGGAGCTACAGATTCAGTTCATTCATTTTATGGAAATTGCACATCATATAACCTGATTGGTATGAATTACGGCCAGTATTTATTTTCAAACCGAGCGGCCAAGTCAGACTTAGTTTCCAGCACAGCAAACTGACTTGATTTTTCAGTCCATATAAATATGATAATATTCATATCCATGACAAGCAGATAACACCTGAATTCTCCAAGTAAGTAGGTAAATAGAAGGTAGATGATGGTACGTACTTAAGTCGAGAAAATTGTCATAAGTTTGTTTCCGGACAGAATAAGCCAAGTCAGTGTTTCTTTCTAATGCTTTCTTCTGTTTGCTTTCATGAGTCTCTTCCTGAGGATTAATAAACTCTTTAACAAAATTGGAGGATGAAATAAGAAAGGTAGTTAGTTGAGAGGAAATTGTCATCATTCTCACTGCTCCATACTGAAGACATCCAAACACATACCAAAATATTCCAATTCTAATTCTACACTTTTCCATATAAGAATATATATCAGAAACAAAGCATAATATTCCACCCATATACATGTAACTCCATAGATATTTTCATAGCATAGATTATTGGTTATCTATGGGAGGTAATAATGAGAGAGTGCCCAAATAGCAGACTAACTACATATATCACTTTTGCAGTATGACCTAATTATTAAAGTGACTCTAGTACTAATAACTCATCATTTACAAAATCCTTATCATCTTTAAAGTGTTTACCCCTTAGTATCAGCCCAGGTGCAGCCAGGAAACACAGACCACTCTTGCTCTTTCCACAGTGAGTGAATTTAATACAGTGAATTTGGTATATAGCTAATAAGAGAATTAAGAAGCTATATAAGAGAGGGTGAGGCAACTAAGAGATGAGCAGAAGCTGGAACCTTCTACTCCTAGGGCTAGAGGGACGACAGGAGGAAATGATAACACCAGACCATGGAAGAAGGACCATGTGGCAAGAATGCCAACCAGTGCGACCTGTCCTTCCAGAGGTGGGACCATGGAGAAGATGGCTATCTGGAGCAAGCTGGAACCAAGGAGGAGCTCCCACCAGCCATGCCACCTAAAGAAGGGGGAACAGAAGACCAATATCCAGGCCTTTCCATAACTCTCCTCATTGAATTTTTTAAATCTGCGTCCCCTTGGCTGAAACTACAAAGTTGGGAAACAAGGGCACATCTACAGTTTCCCGCAGCACAGAGGACCAAGTAAAGAGCAGAGACTGGATCAGAGAGCAAGCACGTAATTGGCAGGCACAGCAATCATCATTCGATTTTTGCAACCACTGTATGACCTAAATGACATATTCCAAGGATTCTTTGTTTCTTTCTTTCTTTCTCTCTCTCTCTCTCTCTTTTTTTTTTTTTTTTTAAAGGTAAGGCCATTGGAGTTTAAAAAGTTGAAGCTGCCAAGAAGAGTTGGGTCTGAACCTCAAACTTGGGTCTTTTATTCTAGCACTTTCTCAAGAACAAAACAGAGCTTGATCTACCAATTTAATCTTTCAGGTTTAAGCTTATGGGAGAAAATATGACTTGGGTTTAAAAGGAGAGGAGGTGACACAGTGAAATGAGCTCCATTGTTGTTGGTGTACTGTACTGAGATTATTCATGCTACTTATGAACCAATAACCTAAGTATAGAATTTGTAATTACATATATGATAAATATCTATAGTGTTAAAGGAACCTTTAGCCAGGACTATCATTCATCTTCTCAGCAGAGAAAGAAAAAGCCAGATTCACTAATGACTTAATGTTGCCCCAGCCTGGCCAGTAAACTTTGCCACAAAGTCATATTCTCATGAGCATTCTCTGAAATAACATAATCGTGGTTTACTGGGGAGATAGATTGGGAATAGTTTCTCTCATAGTCTCTGCTGTAGCTCTTCCCTCTGCAGGATAATACAACAGTCTAGAAGAGAAGAAAACTGATCAACAGTAAGAATTCTTAGGCAAGAGTCAATGTGTCCCTGACATTGAGTGTGTGTGTGTGTGTGTGTGTGTGTTTAATTGTTGATCTGCAGTAACTATTCCATTATTAGGATGCACAGCCAAGATTCTATATTGTATAATTTTCTTGCTTTTATCACACATTTTTTTTCTGACCTGAACTTGGAAAGTCTGAATCTTCCCGCAGGGAAAAAGGAAAAAGAAAATGGCAGACACTTGTTAGCCATTTCCTTTAAATACTGGCTCAATGTGCTACAGACCCCGGCAAATTTTACAGTATATTAAATGATTCTCGGCTTTGGACTCTCAAGAGTTGTTAAAGGCAAATATCTGTATGATTTAATATCTTGCCAAGAAGAACCCTTGAAACCACGGGAAGCAGGGAGAAATAACACTGTTATTCAGAATTTTTGTCTGATGTCTGCTCTTGATATTCAAGACGGGTCACGCAGGGAAAGCTGAGTTTGTGGAGTGGGTAACACAAACATTCTAAAATTAATTGTAGACCTTTTCCAGGGCTTTGGGAACAGAATCTATTGTCAAAAGAGACTGAACTCTCATAGAAGGAAACTAATCCAACATTTTCCCAGTGGTATTTGGGGCAATGCACATTTTTTGCGATCTAGGGAAGGTTTAGCATCTCTTATGAGTCTGAAACCTATGAACAGTGAATCAAACTCTGAGAGATGCCTAACCAATTTCTTCCAACGTCATCCAAGAGTGATTGGTGGTGTCACTGACAATGATAATGGCATTTATCCAAAGAACAGAAGGAAGCGAAATTATGAACCTCTGTTTTCCTTTTTAATTAGCAATATTACTTGGGGCTCCATAATTTTTTTCATTTGCCATGAAGGATACCATGCTTTGCAGGCTATTATAAGTCTGCAGCTAGATCTCATTAAATGAGAAGAGTGGCGGTTCTCAGTTAAATTTATTCTGCATGGACCAAACCAAATTCCTTTTCGTATTAATTTTCTATTGCCACTAACAAATTGCCATAAACCTCAGTGGCTTGAAACAACACAAATTTATTATTTCCTAGTTCTGTGGGTCGGGATTCTAGGCATGGGGTAGTAGGGTACTGTGCTGAGGGTTTCACAGATTGAATTCAAGGTGTCTGCCAGACTGTAATCTCATCTGAGGCTTGAGACCCTCTTCCAAACTCACAGGTTGCTGGAGTGGTTCATTTTCCTGCGGTTGTATGACGGAGGTCCCAGTTTCCTTGCTCCCTGTCTGCTGAGAACTCTCTCAGTTCCTAGAGACTGGCCTTCTTATCTCTCGGCCCCTCCTTTACATCATGCCTATTTGCTCTCCTCTGGTTCAGCAGGAGAAAATCTCTGTGACACTTTTTGACTCAGGGGGCCTAGGTAACTCAGTTGGTTAAGCATCTGCCTTGGGCTCAGTCATGATCATAGGGGTCCTGGAATGGAGCCCTGCATCAGGCTCCCAGCTCCCCCAGGATTCTGCTTCTCCCTCTCCCTCTGCCCCCCAGCTCCCCCAACACACACTCATGTGTTCTCGCGTGCATACACACTTTCTCTCTCACTCTCTCTCAAATGAGTAAATAAAATCTTAAAAAAAAATCCTGCTCAGACTCAAGGGGAGGAAATTATAGAGGGTGTGCACACCAAGGAGCATCTATCTTGGCGACTATCTTAGAATTCTATGTACCACAATTTTCATGAATTCATTCTGCAGATTGTATTTCTTAGTGTTTATTGAAATAATTATAGCTATCTCAGAAGACCAAATATTTTAAGTAAATTCTTGCTAGATAATGTATCATAGTTACCATAAATTATGACTATATGGAGATAAAGTTTGAAACTATGAAAAACAATCACATCTGAATATATTTATGCAGAAATATAACTGACCAACACATAATGCATATTCTAGATTAAACCAAACATATGCAAGGTCAAATGTTAGGTGTTAGCTATATATTTCAATTTTTTCTGTGATCTGAGAAATCCTCTATGACTCATGATCACTTTTAATATATAAAATTCTAAACACAAGTAGCAGCCCTATTACTATGTAAGTAGTGACCGCATGGTATTATTTGGCTGCAAACATGTTTATCTAAGGCAAATGGTAAACGTGTACATATTTTTAAGGTCAAAGAGTAAGGACAAAAGTAGAAGTCTGACTCAGAGGATCAGGTCTTTAATCAAAGTGTGATACATATGACATTAACACAGGCTCTGAAAGCATACGCTTTTGTTCTGTCATTTGCAAATGCTTGCAACTGACAAAAGAGGTAAAATGGTCATTTTTAGGTCATACCATGATTTAAAAGAAATGTTTTACATTTCAGTGTTTCTCATGGTACTTCTTAAGTAGCACTTATCAAAAAGAACAATAGCCTTAATTAACAAGCCTCATGGAATAAAATGGAATGTCCTTCCTAGAATTTAGAGATTATCTCAATCTAGGTCACGGTAGGTTCTAAAACAGCAACATATGAAATATTGTTTTACTCCTTAATAAGCATCTTTTTAGGAAAAACAAGAAGGAAGAAGTAATTATTAACTGTTTCTGTTTTCCAAAAAAGAAAGCAGCAGTTTGCTGTTTCCAAATGGGGTGAGGAAATCAATTAGCATTTTTTAAATAGGCAAGCGGTGGTCTTGGAAGAGAATTCAGGTATGAGAAAATAGTTCTGAATTGCCAACTAATTTATTTTATTGGTATGGAATGATGAGTGTTTCTGTGTGTGTCTATACTTTACGGAATAGTTTAAAGTCTACTCTGGTTTAATGTGCTATGCCTACTCACAGAGACTAATGAAAGAAGTTTTATGTAAAAGTTTGCTACTGTGGTTATTGCTAAAATGCTACATGGTTGCTCTAAATTAATGATATTTAAACATTTCCCTCAGTAATTTTACTTCTCAATTGAAAGGAAGATACATTTTAGGAGTGTACTGTTTTTTACTCCTTTAAACTAAATGCTCCTTATAATACAAAACAGCATTCAGTGATCCACGCAGACATCCATTTATAATATTAATAGAAGACATGTTCCATGCTAATCCATCTCATTAATATTAAAGAAAGGACTCCAAGACTGGTGAGCACTTAATCATCTGCAATTAGCACCTAACTGTTAATTCTATGGAGGGCTCTTAGGGAGAGAAGCAGAAGAAGTAGCTCCCGTTTGCTAAATGTTAGTTGATTTAACTTAGAGTATTTAATTCTGGGAAAACTCAGTAATTAGAACAATTCATGTAGCTAGACAATTTTAATTGATCAGTTAAAAATAAAAGAGTCCCCAACTGAGAACAACCACAAGATACACGTTTTGGAAATGTCCATGACATAGCCATTTTGCTCATTTACTTTATTAGGTTCTATGTACTCCTAGGCCAATGGATTTGGCATCAGAGCAAAGGTGAATCAACTTCCAGCTCAGGCTACCCCAACACAGATCCCAAAATCCAATTAGCAGAACGGGCAGGTTGTCTGGTTGGGCTCCAACTGGAGCAGCTTGCTTCCTCGATGTCAACTCAACCTGAAAAAAAAAAAGAATGCTTGCGAGGCTCCTACTTTAAGACTAAAAAGAGCACCAAGACCCAGAATAGGAGCTCTATGCCAATGACTTAGAGCAAAACCAAGCTTCCCACTGCGGTGTGGCCTCACTGCTTTCCTTCTGCATTCATCCTGCCATTTAATGGGCTCTCTCTCCCAGCTCTGAAATCTGCCTCTTTTATAGGAGCAGATCCTATTATCAATCATCTGTTGAAAACTTCTTGGAAGAAATCAAAGGCTTTGGGAGAATTTATTACAAAGCTCTGAAAGGGACTTGACCACAGGGTAGCCATGCTTTAAGAAAAGGAATCTGTTTGCCCCCTTTATTGACCCAATTCTTCTTAAAGCTACTTCCAGCACCACTTTTTTTCCATCAAAGAAAAGCTGAGGTTGGCAAGATTCCTTAAAAGGCAGTGGGATTCTTCACAATGAGCAGAGACAGGCTTGTCCATCTCTTCTGTTAATGTCATTTACTCAATTAGTAATGATGGAGTGCCCCCAGGACATACCACACCAAATGTTGTCTGAGGCAACCCTTATTTAGCACCAGTTCCACTGCCAAGTCTAGCAAATGGACCAGATTTAACTAAGCACAATTCTGACGGTTTCTAATTACTCTGACAATCGAGGTGTTTTTTTAACCTGTTGTTTTATTTAACATCTGCAAAAATTCTCCTCCTACTCTCTCGCCATCTTTCCCACACACCTTGCTCATTTGGAGATGTGCTGTTATCTGTCCGTTGCTCTTCTTCCTTTCTGCATATTTTGTTGGGCTGGTGGTTGGCCTCTTCCTAGTCTTCAACTTGACTCTGCTTCTATTCGCATCTGATAACAAGGCCATCTGCTGCCTTCGCCAAATGTTAGCTTCTTATTTTACAGCAGCTTTCCAGATGTGTGCGGGCACCACAGCTGCCTAGCCATTGCAGATGGCATGGGGAAATCTGTTTTCAGCCTTCTGCCTTACAATATACCCTAATCTTCACCAGCTGTATTGAAGTGCCTTAGCCTTTAAGGATTTGGATGAAAAAAACATGGGTAGAGCAACAAAAGCCTTCACCGTCAGACACATACCAGAGACACATACCAGCCGTAAGGCTCCCTCGTGACGTAGGATACACCAGAAGCAGCACCCCAGATGGGTCCTGTTGAAGAACTCAGTGCATACACTGAAGATTACTATGTAAACCGCATCTGCAAGCACACTCCTTAGAGGGTATATAGCAGGTACCAGGTTTTGAGATTCCCTTTCATCTGGAGATGCCCCGAGAAAGCCCATGAGTTCCGAGGGCACATTTGGAGGCCCCTCGTGAGATTCCATGATCAGGAACAACATATGCGTGGGGGTGTGGCACAGAGTCTAACCGATCATGGATTTCCTGTCGTCTTGCAAGTTTACTTATACACGATGCTGAACCAATTTGAGGCCGTTTCCTCGTCTGTAAGATTAAGATAATAATAATGTTTAGGTCATAGGATTCTCTGAGGATTATCTAATGCCCTGCACTCAGCACTGTGCCTGGCACATAATAAATGCTTATAAGTGACAGTTATCAAAATTACTATCATTTTAGGTAGACATTTAAATAGGTGGCTTCTGGCATTCCTTTCCTTGATGTGTAGCAAGTCTAAAAATCTTCTCTCAAATATTCTCAGGAAAACAAAGACAGGGAATAGTTGGGTTTCAAAGGGGCCCACTGTTTGTGTTCTACATAAAAGGACATAGATGTCAGCCAAGAAAATAAGTAAGGAAAGGTGCCATTAAGCTGGAAAGTGAGAATTACTTGAATTAGTCACTACCGTGAACTCCCGAATGAAACCTCAGGATGAGTGTAACTGCACAAGCTTGATGTTTGGGTGTCTACCATCTCTCACAAAGTTCACTAGACTGTGACTGGGTTGTGGTGGATTCAAAATAGATAAAATGAGCATACTTTCTTTTTTTCTAACACTTTATATATAGCAAAGCTAGGCACGGAAGAAAAGACATAGAAGCTGGAGTTGTAATTCCATTTTAGGGGCCTGGCTGGCTCAGTTGGTTAAGCAGCTAACTCGGCTCAGGTCATGATCTCACGGTCCTGAGATTTAGCCCCGTGTCAAGTTCCTGTGCTCTGCGTTCTCTCCCTCTCTCTCCAGCTCATGCTCACTCTCTCTCTCAAATAAATAAATAAAATCTTAAAAAAAAAAAAAAATCCAGTTTAGCTATTCTTTGCTGTGGGATATCAAGCAAATGTGAAACTTCCCTAAACCTTACTTTCTACATCTTTAAAATACAGGAAATGACACCCATTTAGCAATAGTTACTGAAAAGACAAATAATTCTTTTAAAATGCCTACTAGTTTTCTGGAGCATAATAACATTTACTAAAGGGAACTATTATTACTACAATCAATCTTCATAATAACTTTATTAGATTTCTATTGCGTGTAACAAATTACCACAAAGATAGCAGCTTAAAACAATACCCATTTATTATTTCACATGTTTGTGGGTCAGAAGTCCAGACGTGCACTGGCTGGGTTCTCTACTCAGAGTCTTACAAAACTAAAATAAAGGGATCAGATGGGTTGTGTTCTCATCTGGGGTTCACAGCTTTCTTCTGAGCTCATATGACTGTAGCAGAATTCATTGTTACAAGACTATGTTCTCCGTTTCCTTCCTTGTCAGCCTGGCTGTCTAGCTCTTACAGGCCATTTACCTTCCTTGACACATGGTCCCCCTTCATCTTTAAAGCTAGCAATGGAGAATCACCTTTCCATAGAATCCCTCACACACTTCAAAAGAATCTCTTCTGCCAGGAGAGTCACATTCCATTTATGTGCTTACCTGATTAGATCAGGCCCAGGGAGCACAATTTTCTTTTCTTAGTCAACTGATTTGGAACCTTAATTATGCCTTAAAAGATCCCTTTACAGCAGCATATTGATCAGTGTTTGAATGTTTGAAAGAAGTTGGATATAACCAGAGGTCAGGAATCTTGAAAGGTATCTTAAAATTCTGCCTACGATGATAATCTGGAAAGACAAGTATTATTCATATTTTTACTTTCGGGGAAACTGGGATTCCAAAGGTTTCATTGACTTGCCCAAGGACATTCAGCTGAGAATCATTTCTTAATAGAATATCCTCATAGGATATTTGACAAGGGCTGGAGACATTTTTGGTTGTTACAACTGGGGAGAAGCTGGAAAACTGTTATCTGGCCCAGGTTAAAATTCTATTAATATACAAGAAGAAGAGAACAGACACTGGAGACCAGTGTTGGTCTCTGCCAAATATTATGCTCATTTATGCCAGGCAATTCACCGAGAAAGCAGCTGGAGAATAGTGGAAACAGTGTTCAGCCAGTTTCTATGCCTCACAAATATTGTCAATAAGAAGCTTTCAGTATGTTGTAGGATTTCTCAAATTGAGCAATAATGCCATGTTGGGCCAGATAATTTATTATAGGGGCTGTTCTGTTCATGGTAGGATGTTTCCCAGCACCCTTGGCATCTATCCACTAGAACTCAGAAGTGCTACCCCACCGTCCCACTGCCATGTTGTGAGGAACAGAAATTTCTGGGGGAGGAGTGAAAACACTCCTTAAATCACCTTAGCTGAGAACCACTGCTCAGAGAAGACACAGTCCTTCCCTCAACTCCCTTCCCTTTTCCATTGGCTTGAAGGCAGAGATGGTGCCTATAGCCAGAGCAACCATCATGGACCACACTTTGAAAACCAAATGCTGTGGATGCTGGAACCAAAGCCGGGAGACTCAGGACTGCTGACAAGTAAATTGTTACAAGTGATGGAAACAAATGATATCTTGTTTACATCACCCTAATATGGGTTTCAGTCTTACTGCAGCTGTTATTTTTATCCTAACTAATACAGATTTCCTCCCAAAGCTCCTCTTCCATAGCTGGTAAGTGTTACACATATTGTCCATTACTTTACAATCTTGTGGCTGTTTCCTTTTTGTTATCCTGCACATTATCTTTATGTTATAGCCTGCCCCCAAAGAGGTGATGCTTACGGTGAGAATCTGTATTTGATTCTTCAGTAAATACAGAGTTTGTTTGACCTGTTCCAACAACCCAAATGGAGGCTTCTGTTGTAAACATTTGTTTCACAAGCAAATGCATCCAAATTGAAATGTTCCTTTTCATTGTTGCCGTCAAATATCCATTTGCTTTCCGGCCATTAGGGACTGCTGAATGCTTTTGTAAATGTTTCCACAGACTGCTGGCCACCCCAGGCCTCTCTGTCTCCCACCACTCAAGAATTTCCTAATGGTCAGGAACTCCTGAGAGGCTTGCCCTTGAGTTCAGTGGTTGCTTGATGGAGGCGATCATCAAAAATTGGGAAAGTGAAGATGGATTTTCTTTTTTTATCAGAACAACTTGTTGTCCCAGTGAATACATTACTCTTGTTGGATCTTTTAAGCATATCTAAGAACCTCTATTAATGCTTTCAATCCGTTTTCGTACTTTATGAAATGGTTTCTTGCAACCTTAAGAAATTACTTCCATATCACATGCTGGAAATCACATGCTGGAGATTCTGCTGTAACAACTGAATGTTTTTTAATAGTACATTTTTAAAGTAAAGATGAAAACCTAGGAAAGAAAATGAACTTGGGTCTATTTATACCTATTGGCACTAGATGTTGCCTGTGACTTGCCTCTGGAATTTATCTGTCTTCCCCTCCCATGTCCAGCTACTGAAGTGCCACCCATATTCCAAGGTTCAGTCTCTCTCCCTTCTTAAATAACTGTAAGCCTCAAAGCTCCTGCCAGCTGCCCAGCTCCCTAATGAATAAGGTGGGGCATGTGTGTATTTTAAAATGTGTATTTATTGTGGCTTCGTCCCTGTGGTGGGTTAAATCTGTCCTAAAGCCCCGGAAATATTTCACTGGGAAAAAGGTTGTTGCAAAAGTCAGAAGCAACTACACTGTACTATACAACAGTATACTGTTATATATATGCTGAACAACGATCACCAAAACATCTTAGCTAAACCTTCTGCCCACTAGCAGAGGGTGACAAACTAGCCAGAGAAAGACTCTTTTAGCAAGAAAAAGTGCCATAAGGCAAATCATTCAAGTTCAGGTTTTATATTCTGGCAAAAAAAAAAATGTTGAGCATCCCCTTCTTGATGGCATGGGGACCCCTCCAAGCAAAGACATCGCTGAAAGAAGTGGAGCCCTATTATCCCAAGTCAGGGTATACTAGAACGAAATTGCCATAAAAGTCCAGTTATTAGGGGAGCATCTTTCTTCTTTAAAAATGTGTACCGATTAATATGTGGATATGCAGTATAGCATTCATCTTAATCTTCCTTCCATCAGTTAAATAAAAATAAGAAATTTAGAAAATTCAGAAATCATAGCTAGAGTTTATTCAGCATTTCCTATATAACAGGCCTTACCTTCATTTTATCATTTAATCCTCTCAGAAAAAGTGATAGGCTTATTATACTCATTTGACTGCTGAACAAACTGAGACCTACAAAAGGTACATGCATATGCATATGTGTATGTGTGCGTGTGTGTGTATGTGCACACACAGGTGTGATTTTTTTCCCAAGATCACCTGGTTAGTAAATGGCAAAGCTAATATTCAAACCCACACTGTCTTAGAAAAGTAAATACAGGGGTACCTGGGTGGTACAGTAGGTTAAAGTATCTGACTCCTGGTTAGGGCTCAGGTCATTATCTCAGAGTCCTGAGATCAAACCCCGTGTCAGGATGCGTACTCAGTGTGGAGTTTGCTTAAGACTCTTTCTCTCCCTCTCCCTCTGCCCTTCCACCTGGCTTTCTCTCTCTCTAAAATAAATAGATAAATAAATCTTTTCAAAAATACAAACAAATGTTAAAATATGTTATGTAATTAAAAAAAAAAAGCTGAAAGTGTTAAGATACTTATGAAATCCAGTGGCTAAAAAAGGGAGACAATAAAGTAAACAAATGAGCTGTAGACATAGTCCTCCTGATACAAATGGCTCTTTGGCATCTGGGACCTTGGTCTTGAGGTGTGTTTAATGGAGAACCTCAAAGTCAAACGTGAAGGGCAAAGAACATGACAGGACCTCATTTTGTGGCACGTTCAGGACTGCTAGGCACGTGGCTCTGCATTTGACTCAAAGTTGGCATGACCAGAGTTGAATAACCAGAGTATTGCAATTCTCTGTTCTTCCCTTGATCATACAGCCAAGATGGAGCTAGCTTACTCAGGTAACTTCCTCTCTCCTCAGTGAGCTCTACAGACCTGCCTGACATCAACAGGCACGCACATGTTGGGACCTTGGATCTTGGTTCAGCAACTTCCTAGCTGTGGAGACTCAGACCAGACTTTTAAACTTTGTGCACCTTGGATTAGACAGGCACAATGCTGCTGTGAAATTAAAGTAAGATTTAAGACACTGATCACATAATGGAGTCCGTAACGGTTAGATGTGTGTCATCAGTACGCAAGGTATTAATCAAGTCACTTTTGTATTTGTGCCACCACAGTCAACTCCTAGAGTCCAGCAAGCACTTGGGTAATGTTTAATTAAAATCAATTTACCACAGAGTTTAAGAAATATTCCACATTCTTTATTTACTGTCATTGCATTTGAAGCTTTGAAATGCTGCCCTTGTTGATTCTTTTTTCCTGTCTTCTGGTTAGATAGAAGTTTTATGATAATGATACTCATTGTAGTAGGGTTTGACCTGCATGTTTCTTCTTTTATATTAATACAATTCAAGAGAAGAAAAGAATTAGACAAATGATAAACCCTGTGATTTAAATTTCTTGGTTGTTCTCATGCTATAATTTCCCAACTTCATGTTTTGAAATGCTTATTTTGTGATAGGTTTGAACTGATTAGTTTTTACTCTTTAGCAGAATGGGTGTGATTTTCATCCACATTTCTGCAAAGAAGAAAAAATTAATACACTCATACCTGGGGAAGATGTTCAATTATTTTGATTGTGCTTCCTGAATGAACACATTACTTCTTAATGGGTCTGACATTCCAAACAGTTCAAAGAAGGAATGTAAATGCAGAGAGCCAACATGCAAGCCACCTTCTACCTCTGGCAGCACTGGGTGAAAGATGATAGAGTTTAAAACACTGTTATTGTTTAGCTCAGCCTAAAAAATTTGAAAAAAATAATACTCTTTCTGTTTTGACAGTCACTCGGGCATTCCCTCCAGGTATCTTTCATATAAGAAAGGGAGGAGTGGCAGCACAAGGCCAAGACCAGTAGGTCTCCTGTACAAAGACCTATAGTGTAAATTTAATATCTTCAAAAGAAAGGCAAAGAGGCAGGAGGGGAACACGGGCCTGACCAATTCAAAGCCATTTCCTTTCCAAGCACCTCTCCCCATCCCCAGATAAGCATCGTATCAATCTTAGACTGGCTAGATGTAAGAACATACATTAACCCAGTGTGAACAATAGATGCCTTGGGGCAGAAATCTGTGGATTTGGATCCCAGACTGACACTTAATAGCTCTTTGGCCTTTGGAGAGTTACTTATATTCCTTATGCCTACGTTTTCTCACCTGTAAAATAGGATGCAAATATGACTCCCTCATAGGAGGATTGAGGAAGTTAATATACACAAAGCAGTTAGAATAATAACTGGCATGTCATTAACATATTAACATACTTGAGTAAGCTAATAAATATTAGCTATTGCCTCTCTGAATTCCATGACATTACACAGATATTTTGATGTTATTTGCCGGTTTGGAATACCTGCTGCTTTTAGAATCCAGGTTGTTGGTTCTTTGAGGCATTGAAAGGAACATATGTAACTGTCAGTTTCGAGACCAAAGGTATCCCGGAATGAGAGGGTGTGTAAATATACCTACAGACAAATAGACAAACATAGGAAGCCATGTACTCTATTTATTTCCAGATATTATTCATCATGGGTGATGGGCCACTTACTTTTTCCAAAAATAGAATAATTGGGAATATGTTTCCATCTCTTTAACATTAGCTCTAGGAGCCTCACACTTGGCAAGAACTTTCAATATGACCACCCATTCATGCCCATCAACAAGCTTTGTGTTTGATAACAGTACTTTGTGCCTTCTAAAAGATCCGTAGATTTTGCTTAAACTGTTGCTTTCTAGAAATGGTATTAGGATGAACCAATGAAAAAGAGGATTAAAAGGAACAGAAAGTAACTCACATACAGATACTGAAATAACAGGAAATTAATGCAAACTGCTGCTTCTTTGAAGTAGGGCTTGCCACCGGACTCAGTTTTCATTCATGATGTGAACTTTTTTATTTCTACTAAATTTTATTAAGTGCTTCACGGAAGAATTTAAATAAGGTAGAGTTTCCTTATAGCAAGTATACACAACCTGGTAAACTTGTTTATTCACACACACACACACACACACTTATTCACACACAGACACACACATTCAAAAATAATACAGTAGACGGTACTGCTACAGTCATTGGGCTGTTGACATGTCTAATGGATGAAACACTCATAGAACTTTTCCCATTTAAAACAGATTTCTTTAAGAGAATAAGCTTCCTTACTCTGAGAAAGGGTCTATAACTACACTTTAAGGATCTACCCTTTCTTTATTTTACAGGTTACATAATAAATTTTGCTGTTCCCTTGAAATGATCCCTCACCTAGCTCCTGATCATTCCATGTTAATGAATCTGTCTTATTTTTCACACTTTGTAAATGGAACAGATTATCGCAGCATAATCTGATCATTTCCCTTCTGCCTTTCCTGTATTTGGTAACATCTAAAATGGTGATAAGGTTTAACTAGAAACCTTGTAAAAATCCTTGTAAAACTCATCATTTCCTTAACTGAAGTCTTTCCTTCTCACTCTGCCAGGTACATCCTAAGAGCAGGGATGGAGTCTTATTCATATTTGTATATTCAGGCCAAGAAGCTTGGTATATAGTAACTAGTTACTCAAAATATTTTTTGCTGGACTGTTGAATTGAAATAATCATTTACCTTAGTTTTTACATATCCATTTATTTTTCCTCAATTGTATCTGTGCTCTGAGCTAGGTAGGTAGGTTATTTAAACAACTATTGTCTACAATTAGCTTAGGTAAAGCATGTTAGAGATCAAGAGTGGATCATTTTGCAAACTGTCATGAAGGGTACAGAAAGACAATGGTTCCTCTTAAAGATTTTTGAAAATCTACTTAATTCACAAAAGTAAGAAGATTTTAGTTCAACAGTTCCTTTGATCATGTTCATAATCGAAATCAAACTTTATAAGACTATACACTTATGTGGGAAATGTTCATATGATCTATGTAAGAATAAAACTGGCTTAGTCTCCTGCCATTCTAAAGGTAGAGACTTCAGTAAGCACATTTTCTAAGAATATATTTCTTACAGTCCAAATCTAAAAGCTTTAGTTGAGTCTTCTGTACCTTAAGTATTTTTAACAAGTACCTGACTTAAAGTGTCATGTTTCTTGTACCCAGAAGGCTGACTGGTCATACTTTGAAAGGTGAGGTACATATAAAGAAAAGTTTTTCATACTTTTCTGCCCAATACTGCAAAGTGATTTCTCTAAAGTCAGAGAGGTCACTTTGCACAATATAAAGAACTATTATCATATTCTGCTTCCTCAATAGCAATAATACTAACAACATGTGGGCAACACTCACTGTATGCCAGGCAGTGTATTACACTTATTAATTCAGGTAATCCTCATAACATCTTATGAGGAAAGCACTGAGAGTTTTGCTTTTCACATTTGCACAGAGTGGCACAGGCTGGAGTTTAGGAGAACAAGGTCAGAAACAGAAGAGTGCCCTTGAATCCAAGAGTGGGATTAATTCCTTGGGTGCCTTTTTCTTAAATTAGGAGAAAGTCAAATTGAATAAACAATTTTTACAATTTTCTTCCTTTCACTGTAATCACAATTAGTTACCCTAACACCTGAAAAAGTCAATTATACATATAAGGACTTGAGTTGATATCTTGCAGAGTAAATGGGCAAAAAGCAAGGAAAGGTGTAGCCTAACATACACATACAGTTAGCCACCATGTTTTCAGGGTTGGAACAACATTCTAAAGGGAAACTGTGTGTCCTAGAACTTCAATGGAGACCAGCAGAAAACTGGCTCCAAAGAACTAATTAGACCAACTCAACAAAAAGATATATTCTTCCTTGTAGTGCACATTATGAATTAAAGTGGTGATTTTTTGTGCGGATGTGGGCACAAAGGCTGGCACTTGGGTTATGTATTAGCAAGTGATGAAAACAATTCTGTGAATAGTCTGGGAGAATCAGAATTGTGGAGTATTCTGACCTCAACTCTCATGGACACACCAAGGCTGCAACTACAGGATGTAGTTGAGGATGTCTCTGAGGATGACCTGAAGGTGAGCAGAAAAGCCCTTTAACAGCTAAAAATATTGAGAAAAAGCCACTTTGAGATGGATAGGAGGTCAGGGACAAAGTCTGGTTGGGATCCACTCCCTGGCATAGTGACCCACAAATTCCAGGGATATCACAGGAACAGAGGTTCTCTCAAATGAGTGAAGGGTTCAAGCTCCACATCAGGTAACCCTAACACCAGAAGATTGCTCCCATAACAATTGGCTTTGAAAATTATAGGGCTTAACTGCAGGATAGCTAGAGGGTTATAAGAAACTAAGACTCAGCTCTTATAGGGCCTGTGCACAAACTCGCTTGTTCTGAGACCCAGCTCAAAGGCAGCAGTTTGAAAAACACCTGATCCATACATGAAGGAGACTTATTGACTATTTCAGGGCCCATGCTGGAGGGGCAGGAATTTGCAGGAACTTTCCCTGGGAATAGAAGTACTAGCAGGTGTCATTTCTGATATTCTCCATCTGCCTTGCTAACCCCACTCAGCTTGCTCCCATTTTTCCCCTGTGGACACAATCTGCCCAATCTACCCACCCAGAGGCCTGATTCCAAGGTGGGTCCCACCCACTGTACCCAGCAAGTAGCCTCAGCTGGACCCAAGACCTCCCTCAAAACAGTGCCCACTCATGAAGGAGGCCAGTTCTGCCCACCAGCATATCTGTGGCAGCCATAAGTGGGTCTCCCCAGCCATGCTGGAAACCAGCCCCACCCATCAGTGAACTCATAGCAGTTATAGACAGGCATGATAGACCGCTGGGACAGGGACTAGTCCCACCACCAATATACCTTTAGCAGTTTCAGCTCAGCCACAACAGGAAGACACAGGGGACACACCTGGACTGTCTGATTCTGGTGATCAGAGGGGATTGTGCTTCTGCGTCCCACAGGACATCTTCTAATTAAGGCCACTCCTTCAAGACCAGGAGATACAGCTGACCTACCTACACAGAAACAAACACAGAGAGTCACACAAAGTTAGGAGTTAGAAGAATATGTTCCAAATGAAAGAACAAGACACATCTCAAAAAAAGAACGAAATGAAATGGAGATAAGCAATCTACCTGATAAAAGAGTTCAAAGTAATGGTTATAAAGATGCTCACTAACCTTGGGAGAAGGATGGATGAACACAGTGAAAACTTAAACAAATAGAAAACAAATTTAAAAAGAACAACTCAGAGATAAAGAATACAATAACTAAAATAAAAATAAATACACTAGAGGGAATCAGCAGATTAGATGACGCAGAATGAATCAGCAATCTGGAGAAGAGGGTAGTGGAAATCATTCAGGCTGAATAGTAAACAGCAAAAGGAATTTTTTTTTAAGAGTTTGTTTATTTGACAGAGAGAGAAACAGCAAGAGAGGGAACACAAGCAGGGGGTGGGAGAGGGAGAGGAAGCCTTCCCACCCAGCAGAGATCCCAATGCAGGACTCAATCCCAGGACCCTGGGATCACGACCCAAGCCAAAGGCAGACAACCAACAACTGAGCTACCCAGGCACCCCGAGAAAAAAGAATTTTTAAAAATGAGGATAGTTTGAGGGACTTCTAGGACAACATCAAGTGCACTAACATTTGTATTATAGGGATCCCAGAAAGAGAAGAGAGAAAATTGTGAAAGAAAAAACTTCACAGATAAAAACAAACATACAATGAACATAATGGATCAGCCACTGATAAAGATAATATGTAGGTTAAATGATAAAAAGAATAAATTCAACTTTATCTACAATAATTAATGAAGAAATATGCAATATTAAAGATGTGAAACATGATATCAAAAACAGAAAATGTTGTGCGGGGAGTAAAATAAAGTGCTTTTAGAGTGCATTCTGTCTTATGTGATCATCATCTTACAATCCACAACTATATATGTATAATGGTATATCAGTCCAATGATAGCCACAAATCAAAAACCTATGGTGGATACATAATAAAGAAAAAGGAATCCAAACATAACACTAAAGAAAGTTGTTAAACAATAATGGGAGAGAGCAAGAAAAGAAGAAAGACTCAAAGAATTACAAAACAACATGAAGACAATTAACAAAATGCAATAAAAATATACCTATTGATAATTACTTTAAATGTAAATGGACTAAATGCTTCAATCAAAAGGCATGTGTGGCTAAATGGATTAAGAAAAAGAGAGACTTATCTATATGCTGCCTGTATGACTTGTTTCAGACCAAAAGATAGATCTAAACTGAGAGTGAAGGGATGGAAAAAAATAGAAGGAGATAGAGAGAAGGAAGGAAGGAAGGAAGGAAAAGAAAATTATAGGCCAATATCCCTGATGAACACAGAGGCAAAAATCCTCAATAAAATATTAGCAAAACAAATTCAACAGTACATTAAAAGGATCATACACCATGAACAAGTGTGATTTATTCCAGGGATGCAAGAGGGTTTGATATCTGCCTATCAATGAGATATACCACATTAACAAAATGAAAAGGTAAAAACCAAATGATCACCTCAATAGATGTATACAAACTTGACAAAATTCGAAATCAGTTTATGGTTAAAAAGTCAACAAAGAGGGTATAGAAGGAACATACGTCAACATAATAAAGGCCATTTATGAAAATCTCTCCTCTACCATCATACACAATAATGAAAAGATGAAAAGATTGTCCTCTAAGATCAAGAACAAGACAAGGATAAGCACTGTCTTCACTTTTATTCAATGTAGAACTGGAACTATCCAGAGCAGTCAGTCCAGAAAAAGAAACAAAAGGCATCTAAATTGGTAAGGAAGAAGTAAAACTGTCACTATTTGCAGAGGACATGATACTATATTTAGAAAACCCCAAACTATTAGAATTAATAAATAAATTCAATAAAATTGCAAAATTAACATAGACTGATTTATTTATTTATTTACTTACTTATTTGAGAGAGACAGAGAGTACATGAGAGAGAACAAGCATGAATCGTGGGGGGCCAGGGGGTGAGAGAGAAGTAGACTCCTCACTGAGCAGGGAGTCCCATGTGTAGTTGAACCCAGGACTCTGGAATCATGACCTGAGCCAAATGCAGATGCTTACCCAACTGAGCCACCCAGGTGCTTCTTTCTACTCTATTTGTATACATTAATAACAAACTATCAGAAAAAGAAATTAAGAAAACAATCTTATTTACAATTTCGTTGATACAACAAAATACTTAGAAATAAATATAACCAAGACCGTAAAGAACTTATACACTGAAAACTATAAGATATTGAAGAAATAAATGGAAGATGACACAAATAAGTGAATACATGTACCATGCTTGTGGATTGAAAGAATTAATAGTGTTAAAAATATCCAGGCCACTCAAAGCAATCTACAGATTCGATGAAATCCCTATCAAAATACAAATGGCATTTTTCAGAGTTATAACAAATAATTCTAAAATTTGTAGAGACCCACATAAGATCCCAAACAGACACAGCAGTCTTGGGAAAGAACAAAGCTGGAGGTATCATGCTTTAATACTTGAAACTATACTACAAACCTATAGTAATCAAAACAGTGTACTACTGGCACAAAAACAGACACATAGGTAGTGGATCAGAACAGAAAGCCCAGAAATACACCATGATTATATGGTCAGTTAGTCCACAACAAAGGAGACAAGAATACACAGTGAGTATGTCATGGAAATGTAAAGTACACCACTGGGAATATAGTTAATATACTGTAATAACTTTGTATGCCAATAGGTGGTAACTGGACATCATGATGATCAATTTTTAATGTATATAAATATTGAATCACTATGTTGTACATCTGAAACTAATATAATATTGGATGTCAATTATACTTCAGTAAAAATAAAAGAATGGCCTGGTGCTAAAAGAAATCTATGTGCTTATGTTAACAGTGATTATGGGTGGAGGAAATATGGGTGACTGAATTGTTTTTTGTGGAACTGTACATTTTCTAATATCATTATGATGTATGGTCACTATTTTTTCTATCAGAAAACTGCGATTAAAAGGGAATTATAGATACAAAATCATGGATAGCCAAGCTGGGCACTGATATTTTAAAGATCCTCTTATTTAGAAAAGCACAAATGTTGTCTCTTAGAGAGCTAAGATATTAGTACCAAAAGTCTAAGGGGTGCCTGGGTGGCTCAGTCAGTCAGTTAAGTGTCTGCCTTTGGCTTACGTCATACTCTCAGGGTCCTGGGATCAAGTCCTGAGCTCCCTGCTCAGCGGGGATTCTGCTTCTCAATCTGCCTGCCACTCCCCCTGCGTGTGTTCTCTCTCACTCTGTTTGTGACAGATAAATAAATAAAATCTTAAAAAAAAATTTAAAAAAAGCCTGCTCCACCACTTACCAGCTTTTGACTTTGGGCAAGTTGTTTCATCTTCCCTTACCCCAGTTTTGTTACTTAGGAAAACAAGGACAATGTTCATTTCTCAGATACGGATTGCGAAAGGATCAAATGGAATAACACAAGTAAAGCACTTAGACCAGGATCCAGCACACAGGAAATGCTAGCTGATATTTTTAAATTCACATAATCACACTAAAGAGGATAATGAGGAAGAGAAGTTTTAGTCAGTTGTCTAAGGTCAAATAGTCAGGGAAATGTTGAAACCAAGATTTGAATACAGATATGGCTGGCACCAAATTCAGTATTCTGCCCAGCATTCTTTCTTAAGTGACATTGATAATATTCTGCCCAATATTCTATTATTGCTATTGATGAAAAACTCAGACTCACAGCATGATTGAGTGAGTGATTCTTTGGTCATCCGATGAATCCATTAAAATAGAGCCAATATCTTTTTCTCCTTTTCTTCTTTTCTTTGCAATTTTTCTTTTCAATTCTTTCATAGAAAAGTGAAGGAAATATAAATATGGATAATGATAACATTGCTATTGTACTAAATTAAGGTGTTTAATTAAACAAAAATACCCTAAGACATAACACCCTAAGTGTTCACCAAGACAGAATTTTAATTCCCTATCACATGAGAGACAAAACAGTCCAGACAGAGGTAAGCAATACAGAGATGGTGGAACAAAGCCTCCATCCTCAAAAGGTGGCTTCCACATTGGGTGTTACATGCAACTAATGAATCATGGAACATGACATAGAAAACTCATGAAGTACTATATACTGGCTAACTGAACATAATATAAATAAATAAATAAATAAATAAATAAATAAATAATTGGGCTATAACTCACCAAAAAAAAAAAAAAAAGTGGCTTCCAGAGTTAACCCTGGTATCATGTTTTTCCAGTCAGGAGGGAAAGCAGACAGTCCATGGCAAATATATTTTAAGAAATGATTAAGAAATTGCACATATTATTTCTGCACACAAAATCTAAAACCTGGATGAGAAAGGCCAAACCTAGGTGTAAGAGAAAACCAGAAAGACAGCCTGCAGGTTCTATTACTAAATAATGAAGGGGAGAGCAGATCTAGAGGGGGACACTCCATAGAGTGTAGGGAGCATAGTACATGATCACTAATGTCTCCGAGTTTCTTTCATACTGTATATTTGTTTGTAACGACTGATAGTAGAAAGGTGGTGTCATAGCCGTTGTGGAATGGACCCGTCACAGATTTTGCTATCATTGCCATGTTGATGAAATCAGCACCTTTCTTCTATGATAATACTCAATGCTTTCGCTTCCTGTTTCAGCACTATCTATGTGAACAGTACCTCCAGAACTGTGGTAGAATTGTTTTGCATTAAACTGAGCTATAATTTGAATCTAAATGCTATAATGTTCATAAGTTACATTGAGTGATATTACAGGAAATAGCTCAGTGAAACATTTCAATGCCTTTATGCTTTTGGGGGGATAGTATTAAGATTTAATTGACTCAGGGCCACCTGGGTGGCTCAGAGGGTTAAGCCTCTGCCTTCAGCTCAGTTCATGATCTCAGGGTCCTGGAATCGAGCCCCACATCGGGCTCCTGGCTCAACAGGAAGCCAGTTTCTCTTTCTCTCTGCCTGCCTCTCTGCCTACTTGTGATCTCTCTCTGTGTGTCAAATAAATAAATAAACTCTTAAAAAAAAATAAGATGTAATTGACTCAATCATTCAGCATTCTATGAAGATCCTCAGAGAAACTTCTCCTAGACCTCATTGGTGGTAAAATCTTCACTTTGACAATTTTTTCTCCCATAGATAGAAAGGTGAACCATTTAGCTGTTTTGTTTTGGTTACTAGGAAACTCAGCTTAATCCACAGCCTGAATGAATTTATAGGGCTCCTGTGTTAAATGTTTCTTTGGTCATCTTGCTACTCCATATTATTTTCCTTCACTCTAATTTAGTTAATTTTTTACATGTTTTGCATGTTTTTACACCTATAGGAATGATGCGTGTATACCAACAAATAAACTAAGGCTGGAGATTTCATCAAGCATGGCACTCTGAAATTCTATCACATTTACTTGATATACAATAATTAAATGTCTAAAGATCACAATTTTTACTTAAAGTGTTTTTAAACTTCTAGAATGAAAGGAAATCCATTAAAAAGCTTGATCACCCCTTGCGAGAAGACATGAATATAAAACTGCAAGTTGGTAAATTGAGATTATTTTTACTTTGGAACAACTGCTATCAATTTAACTTATGCTTAATTAGGAAAAGATAACGCTTACATACGGTGCTCCATCTTCCATAGATTTGCAAGCTAAAAAGGATTTTGCTTATGATAGAAAACTGAAATGCCCATAGTGACTCTAACTTCTTTTTTTTTTTTTTTTTTTTTCAATCGTGAGGATAAAAAGATGGATCACTCTGGGAGAAAACTTGGGACTAACAATGCAAGTTTTAACACCTTTCCTGTGATTACCTATATCTCTGGCAGAAAAATCTTTTCTGACCCTATGGGTCTTTGCCATGGTTTAAGCCAGTCGGGACTTTTCAGAATGGTGGATAATCAATTTATCCTGATTAAATGCAGTTCCCATCTTAAATTATGCAAAATGTAGGGACCCACGGGTCGAAACTGAGGTAGAACTGAAACCCGGAGGCATCCTAGCAGATATGGAGACTGAGCAAGGGGAACGTGATTCTTAGTTGAATTGCTCTGAATAATTCTCCTTCTTTAGAAGCAAATGATGATGCATGCTGCTCAAGTCCAAAGAAGAAAAATAGTTTAATGATTTAGATTATGAACATCAGTAAGAAAAAACCTGAAACGTAAAGCCCCTTCGGTCGATAACAGGACAGTTTTGTAAACCACTTAAGGCTGTGATAAAATCCTACTTGACTGGCCCACGAGCAGATGTGACAAGTTGAATTTATTTCCTCTCTTACCAGGAAGCTTTGCAGGAAACTCTTAACATATGGTGCTTTTCGCTTCCATCTAGAGCTATAAATGTTATTGGAAAAGGATGTTCCCAGGAGCAGCGAGTTTCTGACGTCTCTGCCAAACGGAGTCCAAATGATCCTTCTGTGGTTCTGAATTCCCCGAGTTCTTAGGAGTTGGCAACCAAGGGTCTCTGATCTAAACACAGCTCACTAATTTAATTATTTTATTATAGATTTGTGGAAGCTCTTTCAGACCAGTGACTTAGCATCTGTATTGTATCTAGCTATACAGGAAGCCCGAGTTAGAAGGGTGTAAATATTTTGTTTCTTAACTGCTTTCGTTTGAAAACTTGGAAATCATTTCACACAGAAACCAGGCACCACAAACTGAACACAAAAGAATGTGAAATTGAGAGAAGTCAAATTTGCAGAAACTTTTCTCGTGTTTAAGCTTTTCATTCCATACATAACTGCACCGTCTACCACTACATGGTGACAGGATGGTAAATGCTCGCAATGATTAGCAATCGTACGAAAATGAAATATTGCTAAGTAAAAAAAATTATTGACTCTGTTATGTATATTTTATAAGACTGTGCAAAGGGCTCAATGCACACCAGAGGGTATATCCTTATTTAGTGTATTTTTGGGGCATTTCATTTTAATGAATTAGAAGGACAACATTGATACTTTGACCATCAGCAGTTTGCTGCTGGTAGAAGCAACACCATGATTTCTAAAATAAAACTAGGGACTCCAACTAGTTTATATTGTCCATGCAATGAGCTATGTTGAAAGGTCATTCAGTTTGAGACAGCAAAGTCATTGAAGTAAAATATTTGAAAATTGGCATTTTTAAAGTCGTGTTATAAATGATTATTCCATAATTTGGGACTGATCTTTAAGTCATACATAAATATATAAGACATGTGCATGTATCTTTAACATTTTATTTTATTTTAATAATACTTAAGCACTTATCAAAACTAATTGTTTTTATGATCATGAATATTGGGTATTTTCTAGCATATTTTGCAGTTCCATAAATACATGAAATGAGTCCTAAAGATTCAAGTTCAATGTATGTGTGTGCGTGTGTGTGTGTGTATTCTGTACATAGGTCTCTATATACTTATCTATGCATCACTATATACAAATAAATACCTATCACATATCCAATGTAATGAATTTAGATACAATTTATCAGAAAAAGTACACACACACACTAACCTACAACTCTTATAGTAAAGTGAAATCATTCAGAAAATGTAATTGTAATTATAATTTAACACCTAAATTATCATTTGAATCTTTGAACTCAAAGTCTTAATATGCTAAAGGGGGAAGACAAAATTATAACCGTAACGATGCATTTAAAAATACTCATTATAAAATTAAATGTTAATATAAACTAATAAGTTATACACAACCCTTTAAAAGTCTTATTTTTGCTTAAGTTCTTAATATTTCAAAATCAATAAACATTTTAAAATTATCAATAATGTTCACTTAGAATATCTTTATTTAAAAATTATTTCAATTTCATTTTTCTTCAAATGTGATGTAATCAAGCTCATTTTATCATTGTTATTAAATGAATCTCTCAACATAACACTTTCAGAAAAATCTGAGAAAATATTACCTTTTCTGTTGGTATTTGCCTTTTTCGGGAGACTACATCCCTAGCTTTAATTATTGTGAGCTTTAGAATTATTTTTTGAAAGACAAGTCCCCTACAGCAATAATAAAAAATGAGGACAATTCTAGATGCCATGTACCTATATCATTTTGTATATGCCATTAATCAGATAGCTACCAAAATTAATTACTACTGAAATTATTTGCATATGCAGCATGCTTTATCATTGATAAAATGTTATAGTTAATTTTTTTCTCTAATGTTTACTTTCCAAATTGTTTTCTTTAGTTTTAAATGAAAAAGCAAATTTATTGGACCCCTACCATGATATCCGTTATGACTTCCCTAATTTAACGTTTTTTTCCCCCCGGTTTTGGTATTTCACTTGGCTCAAAAATTAATTACAGGTTTTCAAAATATCCAAAAGAACAGTGGCATAAAAAAGATTCAGTTGTTGGGTATCCTCATGTAATGATTAAATCACCAAAAACAATTTGATGGTTGACTGAAATTATTGGGTTGCAAAAACCTAAATCTTAACTTATGTAGTTCTCTTCTTTAAAGGAAAATACAAAACAACTATACAACTGAATGTAGTTGAAACCAGCTAAAGAAAGAAAGAAAAAGAAAGCCATTTTCTAAACTCATTGACATTTCAGAACTAGAAGAATGTTTGGATGTCATCTAAGACAAACCTCCAATTTTTCATAAGATGCAAATGAACCCCAAAATTATAAAACACATAGATTTTGAGAGCTGCAAGGACCATTACAAAACCATGGAATAAACTTATATCATGACAATTTGTGTGGTTTCATCCAGACAGGTGCCCGAATGGACCAAAGTGCTGATGATGTCTAAAACCCATGCATCTTGGCTCCTAAGAAGTGGCTTCATTCATGCTGCCACATGGGTTGAGTGAGGACAGTTGGAATAAAAAAGTAATTGAGATTTTATGTTAAAAGGGCAAAGATTAACAAGTCCAGTGCTCTCTATCAATAAATGAGATCCGGAGAAATAAAAGCAGTTCCCAATTAAGTTTGATGTACTTTTTAATTATGTGTTCTAATTCAATGGGGTAATTTGCTCACTTTAGATTCTGTTACCCAGGCAAACACAGGGAGTTCAATGGATTATAAAAGTTAATTCAAGAGAAGAATTTGAAACTTTACTGAAAAATCTGGAACTTCACTGAAAATCACTCTTTACTTCTATGAATGTGAGTAAGTAATAATGACAAGTGTCTTTAAGTATTTACTAAGGTTTTCCAAGCTTCTGATGAATAAATGATATTTGATTTTCCATAGGGGGTGTATCATCAAATAATATCTGGCTAGTTCCCACTTTTGTTTGGTAGGTTATATCCCAGTCACTCTTCCCATATTATTTCATATTATTTGAGTCTGCACACTCTCATGCCTCACATTATTATTTTTCTTGCTTTCCATGTTTCTTCTGATTATCCATCACATTTCATTCATAATGACTTCTCTGTGGCATTTACCCTTATTATAAAAAATGTTCTAGATACCAGAAGGGGTTTCTAGAACACATTTCATAGAACATGTTTCTAGAACATGAGGGGTACTCAGGGTACCATGACAGGTACTCACAGATGTACCCCTGAAAGTTTTATCAGCAGAAGTTTGTCTTGTCCTTGATCTGCAATATTGATACATGCACAAAAATAAAAAGCAGTCAACATTTTACAAGTAAGGTCAAGCAAAGAAATGTTTTTGTTATCCAGCAGAGAGAAAGAAATATTAATTTGCTAGGAGAATGTGTGGGAGGAGATGAAGGGAAGAGCTAACATTTGTATTCTGATTACTAAGGATGACTTATCAGATCTTTCCATGACCTGGAAAAGTCTACTTATTTCCCACCATTTTCTGCTTCCTACTCCGAATCTTTGTGTTTGCTCAGGCTATGATGACATTTAGAAAATTGTCTGTCTTAAGTCACTTTTGAAATAGTCATCCATTAGTGTCAACATACGAAAACTGTGACATCTGGCAATCACTGGGTGCTCAATCCAGAAGAGCAACCTTCTCCAGCTTTATAATACTGACATATAAACCGAATTTAGCATCACTTACACACAATATCCTTTTAAAAAGTGACCAAGGGGAGTCTTAAAATCCTCAAGGTCTGAGGAAAATGTTTCTCTCACCATTAGCCTATCACACTCTTGAGTATTTCTGAATCTACCCTCCCTTTGTAAACAGACAGCTCAGTAGATTGGTCAAAAAGGAAGTTTCCCATAGTATAGGTGGGAATTTGCACCCTCCTCTATAATCTGCCACGACCTTGACAGGTGGAGAGATAGGCAGACCTGTTTGCTGCCATGCATTCTTGCCCCTGACCCAAAATGAGAAAAAATTAACAGTGGTATTTATATTGCATCTACTATAGTCACATCAGTCAAGTTGATACTATTATAAATAAATCTGTTCTTTTAATTCTTATTTTCTCTGCTTTGAAGTACTTGTTAAGATAAAGTTTATGCACTCAAATAATCATGTCTGAAAATTGATACTGCTTCTGTTTATCAAGTACAAATTGACAATTATATTTTAAAATTTGAGAGTATAATTAAACATGTATTTATTTTTGAACTAGGAATAAGTCAGCTGTGTAAATTAGCACCTGCCCACAGGTCCCACGCACAAAAGAAACTGCTGAAGGGTTACAAAACAAAGGTGGATAACACAACCCTTCCTATAACCTTGGGTACCAAACTTGAAGGAACTCAGGCCTTGGAGTCAGACGGCTTGCTCGGGGTACCCCCTTCAGCCTTGTACTCTCTTTGTGACCCCAAGTAAATTACTAAACTGCTCTGATTTACCATTTCATTATCTTTAAAAGGAAGTGACTCTGGTTTGTTGTGAGGATTAATGGAATTCTTGTGTGTGAACATTGCCTCCCTTATGAAAGCATAAATTCAGCTGCAAATTTGAAAGATAGTTGTGGGTGACATCCCATCCCAAATCTTCAGACCCCAGTTTTATCACGTTTGTCCCTGTTCTTCCTCTTCTAATACTCTCTGAATGAAACTACAATAAACTCTGACCACAAACTCCTATCATTAGAAGTCTCTCATCTCCAGACTTCTAATGAGGTCTGTTTCTCAGTCGCATTATTACTCCTCCTCTCCCCATCCCTTGATAGCTCACTATTGTCTTAGTTCATCAGCCCCTCTTCTGGCCTCATTTGCTTGCCTAACCAGCCTTGACACTAGGGTCAGCCATTTTATTAGATTTTCACACTCTCTTGCCCCAGAGCTGCCGTTCCAATCCCCAAGAATGGGTAAATACCATCATTTGCCTTCCCGACTCCTAGTCCCAGGCTGCCAAACATTGCCTAAGAAAGTCTCAGAGCCAGGATGACTGGTTCCACTGCAGTTTCGAGCTTTCTGAAGTCAGCTGGGCTCTCAGTGCTGTTTGGCAGTACTTGTTCTCATGGATGATGTACAGCTCTCCCGATTCCCTGTGGTGTCAATTCCAAGATTTCCTCCCACTCTTGGGTTTTGTGTGTGTGTATGATATGATCACCTGGTTCTTAGAGAAAGTCAAGGCTGGTGTTTGATCCCTCTTTTTTTCTTCTCTCTGTGTGAAAGCTCACCTTTGCTTTCTGATCTCATAGGAAAGCGCTCTCCCATCTCCCATGATAAGGCTTTCACTAAGCCGAGCCCTTCATTTTTCACTAAGACTTCATTACATCATTTCTTAGCATTTTTCCCCTGGTCTAGGCATTCCTTGGATTTGCTATTTTGTTTCCTTCCTTGAAAAATTGATTGAATGGTGAGTGTAGTTTACACTTAGTGTTTCCAATTTTTTTTTTTTTTTTGCCTCCCATTCACCCCTGCTTTCTACTCCAATAAGTAAATTCAAAGATGGCTTTTCTACCCTCCCCATTTTTGTTCTTTGTAAAGCAATTGTTGGTATTGACACTGCCCTGTCTTGAAGTTCTCTACCACAATCCCTCCAAAACCATTCTGTCAGTTTGCATTTCATTTCCGCTGTACCCATAGTTTCCCAGATACCCAGGATTCAAATTCCAGAGCCATGTTCGTCTCCTCACTCTCCTCTGTGCCTTATGACCAAGAGTTGATGTGTTTATTACTTCCATGTCTGCAGTATTTCTTACATTTATACTCTATCTGAAATTATCCTTTCCGGAACTACTGGAGTGGATTAATATAATTTTCTCCTAACTTTTTCTCTTTCAAGTCTTTTTCCTGACAATGTTTTTACATCTTGGGATTATCAAGGTCTACTTTAATGTGTCCCAATTTTTATTCTTAGCTCTTTCTACTTTCATCTTTTCAAAAGGAGCTCCTTGTTCTTCTTGTCCCTATAAAACCTAAGATTACCAGCCACTTACTCTTACCAGAGGTGGGAAATCAGGGAGATGGGAAGGATAAATCACATGATGTGGTTTTGCCTCTCCAAACTGATGAAGCTGATACACGTAATGTCTGAATAAAAGAGTATAAAGTACTTGGATACTTGGATGTTTTCAGATTCTAAAATTTCAGTGAACTGTACAGGTATGGTATATGTGATTTTCTGTGTATACAATATACCATATTTTCTGTGTGTATAATATACTATGATAAAAATGTATGTATAATATACTTTTCTATATAAATTATTTCAATAAATTTTTCTTTAAAAACATCAATAATGGGAGCCTGGGTGGCTCAATGGGTTAAGCCTCTGTCTTCGGATCAGGTCATGATCTCAGGGTCCTGGGATTGAGTCCCGCATCGGGCTTTCTGCTCAGCAGGGAGCCTGCTCCTCCTCTCTCTCTGTCTGCCTCTCTGCCTACTTGTAATCTCTCTGTCTGTCAAATAAACAAATAAAATCTTTAAAAAACAAAACCAAACAAACAAACAAAAAAAACATCAATGAGGACAGGGTTAAATGAGAAGAGGAAAAGATGGTAACATATAGTCTGAGCAACAGGCTTAGTAGGCTGTTGAGAGCCTACTGTTGTTGAGCCCTGCAAAAATTTTTTAGCCTGATTCACTGATTTCTTCATTGAATGCTTTGTCTCATAGACTCCTTCCAAACTTCTGGTGCCCAAAGTAGCTATAGAATCTCCAGGACACCTAGATTATCCATATTCTAGAGAAAATTTTATATTTGGCCAAAATGTATAACAGCACTATAGATAAGACTATTTGGAGGTTCCTTTGCCGTTAAAAGCATATCTGAATTTATAGTATTCTGTGTTTCCAAAAGAAATCGTAAAATGACCCCAGAAAACAACTCATTAGATGGAAAGAGTCAAGTTGTTAATACATTTGTTTTATTTACTTAGACATGGATATCAGTACCATTCCTAAGTTAGGAAAAAGAAAAAGAAAAAAGAAAAAAAAAAAAAGCTCCTGAGCTATCTGTCCAAGTCCAAGTTCATATTTCAGTACTTCAGTGCAGTTCCAGGGGTCAAACAGAACAGACCTAAGTATTGATTCCCGCTTAGCTATTTACTTACTGTATGACCTGGGGATATACCCTGAACTCTATGAGTTTCATTTTCTTCATTTGTGAAACGAACATAACACTAACTACCTTGCAGAAAAATGGTGAGGATGAGACAGGATCCAAGCAATTTGAATAATACAAACATTAGAAACAATGCACATTTAATAAATAGCTATTATCTCTTTGTCTGTAGATAAGGTAGCTGGCTAGATAAATTGTTAAAGTCCCCTCCAGTTCTAACTTCTAAACTGTCTCTGTTAACACTACTGAGGCTTCCTTTTCCTTACTTACGGGGCCCAAGGAATATTAAAAGGTGAAACAGCCAATCTGATTTGTCGAATCTTAATGATCTCATGGTATCAATAGACATTTGGGAAACTAAATTTTGGGCATGAGTCTGTCCCTAAAACTTAACTATTCCCCATTTCAGCATCCTCAAAACAGCACGTGAAATTGGTTTCTGTTCAAGTAGAAATTTTTTAAGGGATTTTTTTTTTCTAAGTTGTCATTTGTTTTTCACTATATTTTGTAATTCCTTCTGATCCTTATTGCTAGGTTAGACAACAACCAAAACTAAGGTTAGGTGAAAAACACTCTCAGGAAATGCAGGTTCAGGTTTTCAGTGTCAACCCACTTAATTTATAAGGAATCAATTTATAAGGACATTACAGAATGTCCATTGTAATGGAGGCTGTAGTATGTCACCCAGTTTCCTTAGGACCAAGGCACTCCTCCCAGGTATTTGGAATGTTGACTGCTGATTTCTTATGGCTGAGTCCCTTTCTGACCTCCTCCCTGGACACAGCCTACTGTTAGATTTAAGGTCACTGGGTTGGCCTTCTTTCCTTAATTCAAGGCAACTCTAAACCCTATCCCATCTCCAGAGGTTCCTCTTGTAATTTTGGAATTGTCTGAGGTTGCTCTTGTAATTTTTTCTTCTACCCAATCTTATCTCCTTCACCTTGATGGGTATTGTTGCCTACAAATAAAACATCCACATGCAATTCTCTTTTTTAGAATCTGTTTCCTTGGAAACCTGTTCTACCACATCCATTATTATCAAAATATTGGGAAATAATTGGGAAGACACTTTCAACACATAGCTTTAAAATCAGACACTCTCTGCCAAAGCTTGAAATTCAAAATCAGCCTCCTAAATATTTTGAAGTGACCCTCTTCCATATGACCGTATTAACTTAGTCAACTTCTACAGAAGTAAGAAAGAATGTAGAATTCAAGATATCTATAGAACCAGGGATCCTATCTATTACAGCACTTAATATAATCTATAAGACCTGTGAGTAATTGAGGAATTTGACCCCAAATTTGACTTTCTAAAACTTGCCCGTAGTTGGAATGTAAGTCATGCTGATGACGCTATGTAACTTCACAACTCCATGATAAGATATTGTGCTCACAGCAAAGGGACATGACTGAGAATCCCATGGTGGCCAAAGGAAAGCGGCTGTAGCAATTGGATATCATGGGTAAACAGAGTATTTGATAAATGAGCTAGTGCTATTCTCATTTCTAGCCATTCTGGATCTATACCCACCTGGTAAGATGACTCCCCTTTTATTTGTCAGATACCTACTCAACCAGGGCTCAGAGTGCAAACATTCGGTGCTCATACCAGGGAGATAAAGTATCAGCTAAAGAATCATCTAACCACTTAACACAACTCCTTATACCTCTACTTAAGTACACAGGTGAGAACGTAGCTCTCAAAACCTACCAGAGAATAATAGTCCAATAATACAACCTAGAGAAGCCTGAGGCATAAAGTAAATCTCTAAATTAAGTGTTCTCAAAGTTTTTGGACTCAGGTATCCTTTACATTAACAGAGGAGTCTAAAGAGCTTTTTTTTTTTTTTTTTTTTTTTTAATGGGAGCCATATGTCTCAATATTCACCATATTGGATATTAAACTGAGAAATTTTCAAAATATTTATTTATTTAAAATTGTAATAATAAAACCAGAACTTAACATAAATAACATTCTTATTAAAAATATTTCTTCACAACAACAAAATATTGTGAGAAGAGTGACATATTTCTTTTTGCATTTCATCTTTTGTAAAATGGTGTTTGGAAGCATGTGAAGAAAATCTGGCCTCATACATATATGTAGTTGGAAAAAGAAAGAAGTATATTTCAGTAGATAACTATGAATATTCTTTGAGATTATACCATTCCTTGACATATGTTAGTTTCTTAAACTTATTTGCAATATAGAATCTGAAACCATCTCATAAACTCTTCATACTCTATTAAAACTATTTGACTAAAAAAAACCCAAAAATAAAAACAAAAACAAAACTATTTGGCTAACTTGCGCTTTGAATGGATCTTTCATCTATTCGTGATTCTATAAAATAATATATTGGGGGTTTGTAAAATATTGATTCATAAAGTAATGCAAATTGTCTGAATGTTGATACATTTCCGTATATAATAGAAAATGATTACATTGTTTTTTTACATTGAGTACCTCAAGGAACATGATGACCCCCTTTATAGTTGGGTGCCACTGCCTTAATTCCTGCTAGGGTGCCATTAGTTTTATCCACCATTGTTTTTATATCAGCCAAAAGTTATTTCAGTGGACATGACAAATAATATCTTACTATTTATATAAAAATAGTTTTGATCTTGCAGACTTCTGAAAATATTTCACCTATACCCAGGGGTTCTAGGGGTCACATTTTGAGAACCATTACTCTAGACTGGGGTTAGCCAAAGGGCAAAACCCAAGATTTTGGGTAACATTTGGCGCTCCCCATGGCAGATGGGAGAGTACAGATTCAAATCCCTATTATCCTTCTCTGTTACTGTTTCCCCCCAAATCATAAATGCAAAACGGGTTGAAAGTGGACATGAGATTAATGGATATAAACATTTTTCCCTCTGGGGCAGCAGTGTTTTAAAATACGCCCAGTGAGCCTTTTCTATTTATCCTTCCTGAACGTAAATGTGACGCTTCCGGGGGGCGGGGGTGTGCTGCTGGCTCAGTCTCATCAGCCTGACCCCAGGTAAAGGCCACTCGTGCTGCAGTCTTAGATACTCGGAAGAAAAACTATTGAACCAAATCCCTTCACAGAGTGTTTCTGTATAGAACAACTTTTTTTTCCTTCCCCCTAAAATGTTTCTTTTCTCTCTCTCTTTTCTTTCTTTTTTTTTTTTTTTTTAAGATTTTGTTTATTTATTTGACAGAGATCACAAGTAGGCAGAGAGGCAGGCAGAGAGAGAGGGTGGGAAGCAGGCTGCAAGCTCCCCGCTGAGCAAAGAGCCGGGTGCGGGGCTCTATCCCAGGACCCTGGGATCATGACCTGAGCTGAAGGCAGAGGCTTTAACCCACTGAGCTACCCAGGCGACCCCCCCAAAATGTTTCTTTGTATCTAATACAAATGTACAGCTACAGTGTAAATGCCCCCCGCCCCCTTCCTATCTCATTAGTTCCTGGTGTAAGAGCTAGTCAGCGTGCTCATTAGAATAGCCGGGCATCTATTTAAACCGTTATTAAGTCCCTCTTTAGCCTCCTTCTTTCCTCAGCCTAAACAATCCTAGCTATTAACCTTTCCTCTCAGGTTCTATTTTCCCACCCTTTTATCATTTTTGTTACTTTTTGCTGGATTCTCTCCAGTTCTGCTACATTCCTCAAATTGAGAACAAAACTAGACACCATCCTTTATTAAGGTCTTTGCTAATGCGGAGGAAATATTACTTCCTGGAGCTGGCATGTCATACTCTTGTTAATATATTACCATCGCAGCCTTTTAAATAACAGCCCTGTTTTGCTGACTGCCCTTCACTCCTGGGAGGGCAGTCGCTCCAGACTCTGTTGTAGTCATGCGTATGCAGTCAGGCCCTATCTTTAATCTCTGCATTTTGTTTCTGCCTTCTGATTGTCACATCTTGCCCTTGCCCTATTTTACTTTCTCTTAGTTTTTCCTGCCAATTTCCCTAATTTATCAAGCTTACACTGAACTATTCCCGGAGTCTAAGATGTAAGCAATACCAACCACTTAATGTCATCCACACATGATCTCGATTCCATCATTCTAGACATTCTAGACATTCATTTGAAAAATACCACTTGATTTGGGGCACATTATTATCTGGTTATAGATAAGAGAAGTGCAATAGCTAAAATAGGCTTCTCAAGGTCACCTCCTTCCTACTTTTGCACAACTCAGAAAGTACAGAGCTGCCCATATGCCAGCAAAGATAGAAATAAGGCAAATCCTAGTTGTGCTATCTTTTAGATATCCTACCAGTGAAAGGAATATGAAGATGAGGTGGGTTGCTGCAAAAAGAGACCAAAAAATACAGTTGCTTATAGAAATAGAAATTGGTTCTCTTTCATAATAGACCTCGGGTAAGCAGATAGGTCAGAGGTGAGGACCACAAGTTCATTCAGAGATGCAGATTTCTTCCATGCCATTGCTCTGTCACCCCCTAGAATATTGTCAACTGCACGATCCAAGCTGACTCTTTCTCAGCTCTTCAGAAGAGGAAATAAACACGAAGTCGCACAGACTAGGGTCTTAAGGGCCAGACCTAGAAATGGTACATACCCTTTCCACTCAACTTCCATCTCCAGGAACACTGTTATGGGCAGAAGAGGGTGGAAAGTGCGTGGATTTCATTAGAAGCTGAAAGGATGGATTTTGGTGGACAACTGCAGCCTCTGCCACCAAAAGGCTACATTAACTTAAATGGTACCGTCTATCATGCCCGGCATAGACCCCACAGGCAGTCATGAAAAATAACCCTTCTCTGTGTAACAATTTATGAACTCTGCTCAAGGGGCTTATCATAAGCCTCTTTTAAAACCACTGTCCTGTAGAGGCCAGATCTCTATCTATACATGCTGTTAGCCCGTGGTTTCCCATATGACTTCCATAACATGCTAAGTAGAACCGCCTTCACTCTTTTCTCAAGTTGCATGACTTGAGTTTGCTTGAAAGTCCTGAAAAATGGGTTGGAGCTCAGAATTAGACTCAGTGCAGTGTATCAGCCATGAAAGACAGAGCCTCAAGAATTTGGACTGTGTTTTAGGCTCCATTGTTCTGGACCTTAGGGGAGCCATTTGATTTTGCTATTTCAGTTTCATCACCTATAAAATAAGAACCACACCACTCTCTGATGCCTTCTGAGACCACTAAATAGAGAGAAAGGGCTAATATTCCATGACAATGTATTGGTGTTACTCTAAGATGACCAATTTCAATCAGGTAAAAATAAAAACACTTTAGATCAGTAATTCCACCCCCATTCTGTTTGCAAAGCCCAGTGTCTCTCTTTGGGATTAACAAGAGGGATGATGAGGGTTTGGATGGGATGCCAATAAAATGATGGCTGGTTTCAATTACCTAAAGCAAATACTTTATTAATAGTTGCCAGGAACAGAAGGGCCCCATATTCACACGAGAAACCTCAATTCCACAAGGGACTGGGCTGCTGATCACCTGGAGGGGGTCATTGCGGACCACACTCTATGAGCCACAGCTCTAGGAATACTAAAAATGGATTTTCAAAAATCCTGTAGAAATGTGGCTGGCCTATTCTTTGAGCCGTTTCCAAAAACAATGACTGTACATGATTACTTTTTGCATGCTAATTCAGCTGTTTTATTCTTTCCCTCTGCCTTGGTCTTGCTTCTTAAAGTGTTCCTCACAATGACCTGGGTTAGTGCAACCCAGTTCCACTGGAAAAGGGCAGTGTGGGCACACTCTAGTTCTTTCGCTTTCAATCTTCTTCTTCCCGTCTGACTAGCTCACCTAATTACACAGTAAGTCACCGATTCTATGACACAGGGAGGAAAGTCTTCCTGAGCTAGTCAATTGATGCTTTTATTTCACTCAGGGAAAACTTATCAAAGGAGACAAGGAGCCCTAAATGCAGCAGATATTTGATGCTAGTGGTAAGCTTATATTGTTGCCATAGCAACCTTGTCATTAAGGATGTTTCAGCATTTCCTATTAACCTCTATTTTCAGAGGTTTATAACTTCTTGGTAAAAATTCCCTCCAGGCTAAAATTTGGTATACATGATCTCCGATGTGCCAGGTGTCAGTGAATATATACATATATAGTATCCATTTTCTCAAAGAAAGCCTGGTGCATTTCCAAATGAATTATCTCATTTTTCATATGGTACAAATTCATTCAATTTAGTGTTAACTTGATTATTTTTAAAAGATTCTTATGACAACATGACTAAGCACCTGTACGATTTTGTGCTTGCGGTTGCTTTCTTTCCCTTCACCTTGCTAGTTAGCATGGTCACCATGCTTTATCTCAAATATCACTAAGGGAGACTTGACTGGCTCAAGATCAGTTTCAGATTCACCTAAACAGAGGCCGTTACAAATGGACACTATGTGAAGCTGGAGTTTATATTTTACATTTATCAGAGTACAGGGAATAATAAAAGCAATCTCACTGGTTGTGCAGTGCAAGAGTCAGGAGGGATGAAAAGGCAGGGCTGAGGTCTGAACCCATTGTCCCTTTTTCTTTCCCTCTCATGCACAAAGCGACTACATTTCCCGTGGTCACAAGGAAGAAGCCTGCAGTTTCCCAGGGATTAGAACCTTCCCACTGCAGAATGTCGGAGTCAGGTAACACAGTAGTCGAGGTTTGGTTTGGTTTTCTTCAAGAGAGTTTGTTTTGTTTTGTTTAGGTAATTTCTTCACTCATTCTGCAACTTTTTTGCGCTTTTATGACTTTTTATTCTGAAGCATTTTAAGCACAGAGAGAAGTTACAGGAATAGCAGAGCGAGCGTTCATCTACCTCCTACATTAACCAATTGTTAACATTTAACTAAACCACTTGAGAGTTGTTAACATTATTATACTTCAGTATAGCATAATATATTTCAGCCTGTATCTCCTAAGAATAAGCATAGCCTCCTATGGAACCGCAAGACAATGATCACACCCAGGATATTTCCCATTAATGCAATTATCTGAAGTAATTCTTAGGCAGTGTGCTCCGCTGTCTCACATATTCTTTGTTGCTTTGTTTTCCATCCAGGATCCAAGCAGGGATCATACATCACATTTAGCCGTCACATCTCTATATTCTCCCTGAATATTAAATATTTTTCTAATCAATTTTAACTTTCATGGCATTGACTTTTTTGAGGAGTTCAGGTCTGTGGTGGTGGAATGCAGAACATTGCATTGTCATTTCCTCACGATCAGATTTGGGCTATGCACTTTTGAAGATTTTATGCATTTTTTTTCTTAAGATTTTATTTATTTATTTGACAGAGAGATCACAAGTAGGCAGAGAGGCAGGCAGAGAGAGTGAGGGAAGCAGGCTCCCTGCTGAGCAGAGAGCCCGATGCGGGACTCGATCCCAGGACCCCGAGATCATGACCTGAGCCGAAGGCAGAGGCTTAACCCACTGAGCCACCCAGGCACCCCGATTTTATGCATTTTTGATAGAGAGAGAGAGAATGAGCAATGGGGAGGAGGAGAGGGAGAGGAAGAGAGAGAGAGAAACAGATTCCCCACTGAGCAGGAAGCCCAAAGCGGGGCTGGATCCTGGGATCCAGAGTTCATGACCTGAGCCCAAGGCAGCAGATTAATTGACTGAGCCACCCAGACACCGTGGGCTAAGCATTTTTGGCAGGGACGCCAATCTGGTGATACCAACAGGAACATAATGCCATTTTGTCATTTTGTCCCATTATTGATGAGTACTTTATTTCTTGGGTTAAGTTTCATAATTCCTTTTTAGCCCATTTTGTGTTTTTAATATATTAAAACCATCCCCTTAACGATCATTTATTCACTGCATTAAAGTTGTATTTGTGTATTTTCCTTCATGCCATACATGTGTACATTTAGGTGTATAAATCCTTACGTGATTTTTTAAAAACTTCTTTCAATGGCACAGATTCCCGGAAGTGAGATTACTGTATCAAAGAGTATACTTTGATACAAAGAGTATCAAAGATACTGTATCAAAATATGTGCCCTTTAATTTTAATAGAGTTTGTTTGCTTGTTTTAAAGGCTGTGTGTCTGCACACTCACTGCCAGTGTGTGAGAGAGACGTTATTCACTTGCCCACCAGAAACAGTATTCTCAGTTGCTGCAGTGCTCTCCTGTGTAATAGGTGTAAAGTGAGGATATGACATTAACACTTATTGCTTTTTTAGATTGACATGTTTGGGCAGCTTTGTATGTTTATCGGCCATTTTGGTTTACTTATCTATGAATTGCTTCCTCACATCATGGGCTTATTTTTCTAAGAGTTTTTTTGCTATCTGGTGAATTGGTAAGGAGTTCTCTATATATTACAGGATTAAACCTCTGCCTTTCTCTGTGTTATATATATGTATTTATTTATGTTTTGGCTTATTGGTTTTATTTATGATATGACTTGCCATTCAAATATCTTTAGAATTTTTATGTAGTCAAGTATGACTTTTGTTTTACAGCTTCTGCATTTCCAGGGTTAGGAAGCAGACCAATCCTACCCCTGGTTTTTATATGTAATCTCTACAGATGATTTTGAAGAATACTTATCTAATATTTTTAAGACTTCAGCATAAGTACAACTAAACTTTATGAGGAAAATATTGTGTTTAATATTATAATCTTCCAGATGACTGGTCATGTAACTTTTTTTTTAATTGCACAATTTGTTAAATAATCATATTTTTCTACTGAATAGAAATGCCCTGTTGATCATGTCAAATTTCCATATGTACTGGAATCTATTTCTTCATTTTCTTTTCCTATCCACTGACTTGTCTCTTTCTGTGCTTATAGCATGTTTATATGAATAAGTCTTTTCCCATTTTAAGATATCTATTCTGGTTTATTGTTTATTTAATTCACACCTGTCTCAGTTATTTCCTTAGATTGAGATCCTTAAGTAATTGTTTTAAAAAGCATTTCATATGCACAAAAATATTTTTTACCAAAATAGGTGAATAATAATTTGTCTGTTTATAGAGCTACTGGTTTGGATTTCTGCTCCTTGGAAATCTGTAAGATACCTGTAGATAGTTTTCTTTGTTATAACTTGAAATGTTGCAGATGAGAAAACTGATTCCAGACTGATTCTTTGCCTCTGTTAGAAACTTGTCCTTTCTCTCAAGAACTATATAACGTGTTCTCATTATTTTTAGAATTCAAAAAAATATTACCTGTATATATCTTTATGTGTGTCTTTTCTAATCACTCCTTCTTGGAACACAGTGAACCCTTTCAATTTATAAGTTCAGTTCTCTTTTCATCTTGGAGAATTTCCTTATTGATTTGTTTAATTATTGCCCATCATCCATCTGTTCCTTTTTAATTTACAGTTTGGGAATTTTGATTAATCTCATGCTAAGTTTCCTGGATCTATCTTGTTAGTCTCACATTTTACCATTTCACCCCATCTCCCTTCCTTTATTTCTCTTTTTGGAAAAAAAAAAAAAAAAAAAAAAAATATATATATATATATATATATATATATATTTTACTGTTCCAAGTCCCCAAGTCACATTTCAACCAACCACACCCATACACTTTTTGCACAAATTATTCAGATTGGAAGTCATGATTTCATGTCCAACAATTCCATGTATGTGCATGTAGGCATATGTTTCTGTTCATGAACACACTTGCATGATACATTTGTATCTTCTAAAGGTGCAGTAATCTCACTTGATAAATCTCATTTTGATACAGTAATCTCACTTCCAGGAATCTGTCCCACTGAAAGAAAATTTTTGTTGCTTTTCTTTGCCAGTTCATGCCTATCTCTTTTCAACAGTTCTGAATCAATGGGAATACGGCCAAATTATTTTTTTAAAGATTTATTTATTTATTTGAGAGAGAGAGAGAGAGCACGCAGGTGGGGGTGGGGTGTAGAGAGAGATGGAGAAACTTGAGCAGACTCACTGCTGAGCTCAAAGCCTGAGGCGGGTGGGGCCCAATCCCCACCCCCCTAAGAGCATGACCTGAACTGAAACCAAGAGTTGGAAGCTTGCCAACTCTCTCAATGGTGCCTCCCAAAGCACCCCATGGCTTACGGATATTATCTCCAATGTCTGAGCAACTAAAGTTGTAAGATTATTTTTCCTCTGGACTGATTGCTATTTGGTCTGGTTCTTGCAAGGTCATAACTGGTGGCCTTCTCAAAAGTAAGAAGAAGAAATGATCTTTATGTGGCCAGCTATGTAGCATCAGACAGGCCTCAGGTGCAGGGAGATGCAGTACCTCCATGCAGCTGGTTCTTGGCCACTGGAGCAGGTACCACATACATGGAAGTGAGATGAATTTTGAAGTTATCGTGAGAGAACTATATTCTTCTCTAGGCCATTATTCTAAATATGCAGTGCTTTATAACTTTTTTTTGTGGAACTCTCTGATTTGGGTTTCCAGGTTCTTACCAACCCAAAAAGAATAAAGCCTATATGGATCCCTTCTACTGGAATTACAGTGGATTCCAAGAAAAGTAGATCACTTAGAATCAACAAAGAGGGTAAAGCAAGGCAGTGATATGCAGGTCCCAAACTGCTGAGTGAATCCTTTCTATCTGCTTTTTTCTACCACAATTTTTGTTTTTAATTCTATTAATGTTTACCTTATAATTTTAAAAGTACATGTTTAAAATTATATTAATTTTTTAAAAGATTTTATTTATTTATTTAACAGACAGAGATCACAAGTAGGCAGAGAAGTAGGTGGTGGTGGTGTGGGGAAGCAGGCTCCCTGCTGAGCAGAAAGCTGGAGGGGCAGGGCTAGATCCCAGGACCCTGAGATCATGACCTGAGCTGAAGGCAGAGGCTTAACCCATTGAGCCACCCAGGTGCCCCAAATTTATATTAAATTTATCATTAGAGTCAGTTTGAAAATTTTCTGTTTGTTTATGTAAATGTGAGGTTTTTTGTTTTTTTTTTTTTTTTTTTTTGGTTTTAGTATTTTTTTTTTCCCAATTTATTTATTTTCAGAAAAACAGTATTCATTATTTTTTCACCACACCCAGTGCTCCATGCAAGCTGTGCCCTCTATAATACCCACCACCTGGTACCCCAACCTCCCACCCCCCCGGCACTTCAGACCCCTCAGACTGTTTTTCAGAGTCCATAGTCTCTCATGGGGGTTTTAAAGATGTTCCCAACGCACACAGTTTACCAGTACTGATTTTCTCATTTGAAATGAGAAAGTCCATAACTTTTATTTTTTTCAAATTTCAAAGACAATCTCTTACTAAATTTTAACCATATTCAAGATAATATTAAAATTTATCCCAATACAGTTAACACATTTAATGGCTCAAACTGTCAGTTATTTTCAACCATGACATTTCTCATTATAATTTGCTTTGAGTTTCATCATTTGGGGATAGATCTTCTGGCAGTTTAGTAGTTTACCCTGGAAAGCATACAGATTGGGTGGCAGAGGATTAGGCCCCTGCACATCAAAGAGTTGCTTTCTCTTGTCTTCATAAATGAATGACAAACTGGCTGGAAATAGAATTCTTGAGTCAAAACATTTCCCTTCAGAATGCTAGAGTTGTTCCATTTTCTATCCTTCAAGGTTGCAGAAATGTGGAGTCATGCTTTGTGTTTCTTTTCTTATACAGACTGTGCTTTTTGCCCCCTTGATGTTTGCAGAATTCTTCTTTGTCTTTTAAGTTTCCGATTTCACTAAGCCATTTTAAGTATGATATTATTTTTAAGTTTGGCTGGAGCATGCTATGTACTCTTGGTTTTTAAAATAAACAATCCTTTTAGAGTTGAAAATAATTTCTTCCATTTTTTTCTTATATGCGTTCTGTTTCTTCTTTCTAAAGTGTTTTGCTACTTACAGTTTGGACTTCCTGAGTCTGACCTTTATACGCTTCCATCGTTTCTTCCATGTTATCCTTCTCTGATCATTTCTGTCAGGTCCTGTACATTTTTCCTAAATTCTATTCATAACTTTGATTCTCTAGCATGTACGACTTGCCAGAAAACAGTCTTGTTTCTCATCACAATATCGTCCTTTCTGATGGTTTTTTTCATCTGCTGGTTTGGGACTTCTTTGTTGTAAAAGTTCCAGATTAATTAAAAAAAATTGACATTTAGACATGTCAAGGAGTATAGGTTGAAGCATTGAAGTCTGAGGCCTGAAAACTTCTACCTTTCCACCTGCTGCTTGAAGCATTGATCATCTCATGGATGAAGTTCCATGTTGCTCCACGAAGTGATTAATGTTGGGTTTGGTGTTTAGGCAAGGTGGAACGATGAGATCTAGGGTTGGAAAAAGAAGTCACCCTGCTGTGGACTGCTTATTCTGAATTTAACGTAAGTCAAACACTTTTTTTTTCTTTTTGCTTAAGCCACTCTTCTTTTTCACACTTTTTAGATCCCTTTCTAGGTATTATAGAGCCAGGCAGCTCAAGTTTAAATGACAGCACTGCTGCCTAACTCATTTTGTGGTGGCCTTTAGAGAAAGTACTTAGGCTCTCTGTGCCTCAGTTTACTCATTCATAAAACAGGAATACTGATAGTACCTATTTCATGGTTCTTGAAAATTAATTAGGCCACTGAATAGTTTTGGTCCATAGTGACCACCATATAAATGTCTCCATTATTATCTTTAGCTTTAGCAAAGAATTTACCTCTGTCTTACATCTCATAGATCACTACAGAAAAGCTGCCACAGTGGTTATTTCTTTGCTTTGCAGGCTTGCCAAGCACTCTTCTTATCATTGTGCCCACTGACTTGTTGGAGTAGTTTACACCGGACTAGTTGGACTAGTTTAACCCTAGTCATATCTCTAGGGTTCAAAAGCTGAAAAAGGGAGTTGAGCTGGTCTGCTTCTCGACAGGCCCTTACCTTGATATTATCTCCAGTTCTCCATTTATAAGAGCAATATAACAAAGGATTTCTCAGGTCTTTTACTTAGTATCCCTATTCTAAAATCCTCCTTGAGTGAAATCAGTGCTTTTATATCTGCCTTCAAAACTAAAGGAAAACTTTCTCTACTCACAGCACCACTGGCCCCAAGCAATTTTGTATGGATACCAACCGGTCATTCTATGATTTCATTCATTTCGTGTATTAATGACCCTGAGTTATCCCAAACCCCACTGGTTATGGGCTCCATTTTGTAAGACCACTCCCCCACTTTCAATGCCAATCACAGGTTGTGGGTTTCAAGGTCACACACACTTCTGTCTCACTAGGCCACAACCCCCTCCTCAGGTTTGACAGTTTGCTGTGAATGACTCACAAAATCTAAGGAAATGTCTTACGTGTTACTGTCAGTTTATTAAAAAGGATACACTATTATAGGATACAAATGAATAGTATTATACAATTTTATAAGTAGATATTATATATAATTATACAACTATAATTATACAATTATACAATATTATAAAGAATACAATATTATAAAGGATGCAAATGAACAGCTAGATGAAGAGGCACATGGAGCAAGGTCTAGAAAGGTCCTGAGAGTAGGAGCTCCTATCCCTATAGAGTTAGGTATGCCAGTTTCTTGGCACGTGAATGTGTTTACCAACACAGAAGGTCTCCAAATTTCTTATTACTAACCCAGAAGTTCTCCAAATTCCTTAGTTTAGCATTTGTACGGAGGTTCCATTCCATAGGCGTTATTGGTTAAATCATTGGCAACTGGTGATCATCTCAATCTCCAGCCCCTCTGAGCTCTCCAGGGATTGGGAGATGGGGCTAAAAAATTCCAAATCTCTAATCATGTTGTTGGTTCCTCTGGCAACCAGCCCCATTCTGAGGCTACCTAGAGGCCCATTAGAGTCACCTCATTAGCATGAACTCAGGTATAATTGAAAGGTGCTTGTTAAGGGTCACAAAAGGTATTCCTCTCACACTGTCTCTTAGGAAATCCCAAGGGTTTTAGAAGCTCTGCCTCAGGAATCAGGGGCAGAGACCAAGCATATATATTTTTTCTCAAGTAACAAACATATTTTCCCCTATGTACTATATTCTACAGAAATTCCTTAAGTCTATAGATAGGCTTCTATGTCGACCAATAAGAATTTAACCAGCCATAGATGTTTTTGTAATGATGCAGATTGTTTTTCCTATATATAACTCAATTTTAATAATATTTGCAAGATGGAGAAGTAGATGCTTGTGTTTATTCTGCTCAGAAGTTTAGGGTAAGGCCAGGTGTTAATAATGTCTATGAGAGATGGACATCCCCATCCTTTTGTATTCCAAGTGGCCCCAGTTTCTCATATTACTGCTGAGTCCTAGTCCTTGTTGGACTGTTGACTTACTTTTCTTTTATCCTCAGGCTAGCTTAGATTTCTTAATGAGGAAGGACTCATTTCAGAGAGAGAAACAAAAAGAGAGAGAGAGAGAGATTGTTTAGTAATTCCTGATTGAGTATCTTGGGCACAAACTCAGATTTAGACTATCCTGAGTCCTGCTCTAGACCACTGTGGTAATTAGTCTGAGTGTCTACACATGTGCGCGTGCACACACACACACATACACATTTTCCTAATTGGTATTACAGTTACAAATTTTTTTTATTTTCATCTTAGTCACACTATATTGTATAGAATATATATATATATATATATATATATATATATATATTCTGAGGACGGGACTCTCTCCACAGAAATGGAGGTTGAATTGATTGGGATTCATAATCATACATTTAGGGCTGATCATATAAGCTGTCTTAAGATATTATCTTTTTATAAGGACTTATTATTCATTTTGTATCTCAGTGTCATAATGGTGTCCTAATCATGACTCAAATTTACTTCTTTTGACTCCTGCCACATTACTTCCTATAATTTTTTTCCCCAAAGTTTGAGGTAAAAAGCTGACTGTATCTAAAAATCTTTAGTATTACAGTGTTGACCAGTTTCTAGAAACTAGCAATAACATTTAACTATTTGAATTAGCCTATCTGCCAAACAGGATACTAATTAAAAACTAGGCTTTCTGAAAATGACTTTTGGATGTCCATTGATATTGGGATGTGACTGGTGAGAGACTGAAATATTTCCTTACGTTAATCAAATTACACATTACTTGATACAGTTGATTCTCTGTCTCGTACATCTGTCCTAAAAAATTTTCTTAATTGTGCAACTGTGATTCTAGAATTTTGAGGTTCAGTGCCTTTTTTGCTTTCTTGCCTTATTCTAGTAATTATTATGCTTTGAGCTGGTCAGTTGCTGCTTACATGTACCATTGACCTAATAGTTGGACAATGAGGATGTGAATAATTCTTGTCTCAGACACAGAGGTAACAATTTAAATCTGGGGTATAGCTGAATGCTAAATTATAAAGTTTAAAACCTCAGAATACAACTGTTACAAATGTATTAAAGGATTAGGCTACATGTGTTAGCCCCAGAGGGATATCATATTCATCATGAAACTGGCAAACATGGGTTTAAGTCTTTAATCCCCTATCTCCAAGGACATTAAAGTGGCACCAGCTCACGCCCTTCTGCAACACTTCTCTGTCCCCCTCAGTTCTTTGGTACTGAATATTTTTTGCCAAACTCAGAAGTGGGTGGACTTGGTATAGCAGTTTGCCCTCTTCATTGTGCGTGGGTATCAGCCAATTGGTTAAAGGCCTGAAGAGAACAAAAAATGGGGGAAGGAAGAATTTGGCCCTTCTTTTCTAATTGCTTGAGCTGGGACATCAGCCTTCTTCTGTTCAAGATACTCCAGGTTCTTGGGCCTCTGTAGTTGGGCTGAATGACACCACCAGCTCTCTTGGGTCTTGAGCTTGCAGATGGCAGATGATGGGATTTCTCAGCCTCCTTGATTACACATGACAATTTCTTTGAATAAGTCTGTAGATGATAGCTAGCTAGCCAGTGAGATAGATACATACATACATACATACATATGTAGAGATAGAAATACAGATATCTCCTATTGGTTTTGTTTCTGTGGAGAATCTTAATACACCACTCTTAAAACTTTTACTAAGGAGGAAATGAAATATTTTTTAATAGCTAACATGATTTCTACATAGTTACATCTGTTAACTTCTAAAATGTGCTAACTGAAATTACTGGTTTTATGCTTTGGCATATAAGCCAAAAGCTTTGAAATTCCCAGGCTCTAAGTACCACCTCAAAATTTTTCATACACCAGATCTTTAACCCTCATTAAGAACAATACATAGATCTTAGCTGGAAATAATGCAAGGATGCTAGGAATTTTGAAGTTTAGAGATTCCAAAGAAGAATTTTAAAACTTGAATTAACAACCATTATCTGCTAATTAATAAACAATTATGTTAATAAACAAATTTAGTAACAACATTTTAAGATAGTCTTGAGTGTAGAAAGCCATGTGATAGTCCTCAACGAGCCCTACACATTTCTGATTTCCTGGATTCAAGTCTCAGTTCCTCCAATTTAATTACTAACTAATCTTGAGCAGGTTGTTAAATCTCACAGAGTTTTAGCTTCCTTATTTGTAAAATGAAGAAGATAACATTTGCTTCACGTGTTAAACTAATGCACAGAATTACTGTGGATGTAATTTTAATTTCTTTAGTCTCTGCAACATCTTGAGTCAGTTCTTGTGTTTTTCCTATGTCCTCCTGTCTACAAAGACTATCTTGTTTGCTTCCCAAAGGTAGGGATCTCCTCTCTCCAAGTTGTAAAATCAACACACCTAACAAGGTTTCCTTGTTCTGAAGAAAATGGGGAAGAGAATTCTAGAAATGATGTACCTCACGTTTTCTCTTATTTTTTTAACTATCAAATCTGAAAATAATCCATTAATCTGCTTTGTTATTCAGTGATTTCATTTAAGTGTGTGAACTGAGATGGCTCTATTTTCAGCCCCATGCCAAAAATGTATTGCTGAAACTTGCAAAAGAGCTCATTGTAATTATCTCCCTTGTATAACCTGACCAATTAACATACAGTTGCAGGATTATATGCAGATATTTTAGTATTTTCCAGGTACTTTCCCTCCATGCCTCTTCCCATTATTTTAAACATTTTCACACAAATTTTAGGACTTTTAAATTTTACTTTTAAATCAGTTCTCCCTGCCACCCACATTAGACTACATCCCTAATTTTCTAAGGAAAGGTAAATTGGAAAAAATTTTACATATGTAAAAACCATATTTAATTCACACTTTTAAGGAATATTTTTTTTATCTGTCCCGAAGATGTGTGAACCTAATTGACTCGGTGAGGTTTGGGCTAACCGAAATGAGAAGACATTCTTGCTCTCTCATTTTCCACATATCAGCTAAACTTGTTGATAGTGCCTTTTATATATGCCTGTATCTGTACCCCCCGAAACAATTTTAATTCTTCACACAGTTGCCACTTGTTTTCCTAAAATACTGAACTCTTAACTGGTCTGGACTCCAGTCATGTGTCTCTTTAATCGGGGCAATGTTTCTAAAACAGAAATATGACAATTTCACTACCTTCTTTCAGTGGTTCCCCATTACCCTGAGGATTAAATATACCTTGGTATGTGATTGAAATCTCTTCATAGAGCCGGATTTTCTTTCCATCTCCCTTTGTAAACTCTCTCTTTCTCCTTCCTTTCACAATCTATCCCCTGCCCAGTGATGCTAAATACTGTCCAGTTCCTATAGCATAATGTACCTTTCATTCCTCTGGAAAATATCACATGCCTATCTTTCCCCTTGAGTTGTGTAACACCTACTTCTTGGGGATGATGCTACCTACCCTGGGTAGATTTCTTGAGTTTCCTGAGCTCATTAGGTGTCCATGTTCATGCACCATCTGCATATAAACTCCAGAGTGCTTGTTTATTGCTCTGTCTACCCACAAAACCATAGCTTTGTGTTATTTTCCTCGTTGTATCTCCTTAAAATAATACCCATCCACTGTTTACCCTCCAGATCCTTCAACACCCCAAAAATCCTGTCCCGTGTCCTAACACTGATCCCTATGGACTGTATCAGTGGGTTCTTTTGCCATGACTTTCCATTGGCTTCTGCTAAAGAAGATCCTGACACGAGTTTGAAAAGGTGAGGGGGCACCTGGGTGACTCAGTTGGTTAAGTGTCCAACTTTTGATTTTGGTTCAGGTCATGATCTCAGGATTGTGAAATGGAACCTGGAGTTAGGCTCTGGGCTCAGTGGGGAGTATGCTTAAGAGACTTTTTTGCCTCTGTCCCTCCCCCTGCACAAACAGTCTTTCTCCAAAATTTATAAATCTTTAAAAAAAAAAAAAAAAGGTGAGGATATCGTTGGGGGTTCGGTTCCCCCTGACTGGTCTCCTTCCACTAAAGGCTGTAACTCACTTCGTCTCTCTTCCTAGGATCTGGCAAGCACTCCTTCCTATTTCTCCTTCATAACTAGAGATGGTAAACAATAAATATTTATTTGATTATTTCTAATCAAATCATTTTATATGAAATACTTTTTTTTCCCCTGGTGCATATATTTTCTTGAGTAAAGAAAGAAAATGAGTTTTCTCACATCTGATGGCCCATTAATTGACCACTCTATAGAACAATATTTTCCAGGCCATTTTTGTTTCTTGGATGGTGTACAAATTAATATTATATATTTTAATAATAATTTACTTTGATCTATAGCAAAAAAAATACAATTAACATATCAAACCCATGGCTTTATGGGTAGCATAGATAACATACATTTTTCTTATAGAATGCCATTAAGTGAAATCATTGTCAATTGAAAGAAAAATGAGTAAATAACATTTACTTATTACTGATAGCAGTGGATATGACAAACGTACGGGAGTATTTTGTGACTCTCTGGAATCTGGAAAGCACTGTAAAATAAAGGATTCTGAGGCTCATATAGAAAAGGTTGTGATAGACTGATGATGTCTGCCACAGACACTGGAAGGTTTACAAAAAATACACTTGCCAGCAGTGTGTCATGTCTGGAGTCTCACCTTTCTTTTACCCTGGCAATCCAGTACAGAGAATTTCTAATTCGAATATCTTACCTCAGCTGCTCTATTGGAGCTGGATAGCCTAAGTTAATGCTGCTAGGTACAAGTGTGGGAAACATACATGTATTTCTGCCTTTGCCAAGAATCTATCAGCTCCTATTATTCCAGAAGTTGAACTGACACTCATTTAATTATCCCAACTGTTACAAACACTGTCTCCAATTACTAGCTACTAGCAGAGTAACAAACATCTTGAAAGAGTCATCAGTGTTATCACTGTAATTGTGTGAACAGAAAAGGTAACATTCCCATCTCTGGAGTCCATGACACCTGAAGACATTGTATGCTCAAAATTTTAATTTTGGGGGGCGCCTGGGTGGCTCAGTGGGTTAATGCCTCTGCCTTCGGCTCAGGTCATGATCCCAGGGTCCTGGGATCGAGCCCCGCATCGGGCTCTCTGCTCAGCCAGGAGCCTGCTTCCCCCTCTCTCTCTGCCTGACTCTCTGCCTGCTTGTCTACTTGTGATCTCTCTCTGTCAAAAAAAATAAAAATAAAAATAAAAAATTAAATTTTGGTTAAAAAAAAATCAATAGATTGTTAGAATCCTGAAAATAGGATTATGGAATGGGAGAAACTTTTGGGGCAATTAAATTTTTTATGGGAACTGAATAATTAAAAACTATTTCTATAGCTATTCTCCTGAGTGGTGACTGGGTTTATGACTCTAGGCACACCATACTGGGATTGAAACATTCAGTAGGTCCAATTCTACAGAGACAAGTATTTTATTTACTTACTTATGTATAATTTATACCCCACCTGCTTCCAAAACATATGTTACACCAAAGAAAAAAAGTAATAATAATGCACATTTGATCGGTTTTGGAAGCGCAGTAACAAGGTATATTAATTAATTATACCTAGTATTTCCATCCCATTTAGTTTGGCTAGGATCATCCAAAGACTACCACAGCTTAATGGATCCTAGGGCACCATCCGAATAAAATGGTCAATTGAAATGCTTAAAGTTAAAACAAACAGACAAACAACAGCAGAACTCTCAGAGCTGATTAATCCAGTTAGCATGTCTACACTGATTCAATTCACTCTACAGTTTCATATATATATTTGTACCTGGGAAGAAGCATGTATAGACAAATAGTTTAAGAACTCAAAGGGTTAAAATAGGGTTTTGTGGAGGAGGGGTGAGTATCTATTCAAAAGATCAGAAGCTCCCCCCCATTAAGTGACCGTCTAGTTTCTTATTGTGGTCTAACCTATTTACGAGAATAAAATCAGCCACAGCTATTCCCATTTTGAAAGCCAAGAGCTTAGTATCCTAATGCTCATTACTCGATGTAGAAATCCATTTCTCTCTTTGCTGTCTCTTTAGGAAATCTGTGTTTAATAATGCTCAGTAAATTAGGCCTCCATAGGCTTGCCTTCATCCCACCCTGCCAGCTTCTTTTCCTTTTTGTACCTCGGTAAAATATCTGCTTCGAGTCTCTGATTTGAAATGTTAATTAAGGTGGGCCTGGCCTCAGGTTACAGTGTACATCCCTTTTTACATGCAAAGAGATATGCTAACTAGGTTACTCGGAATCTGGGGGCCAGGAGGGAGGCTTCCAGAAGACAACAAAAGTCCATGAAGAAGGGGGCACTTCTCAGCAACTCTCTGGAAACCATCGGTAAGGTAGTGTTGGCTAAAATGAGTTAATGTAGTAGTACACAGAAGGGTCTGCTGTTGATTGTGGCCACTTTTTTTTTTCCTTTTGCAATTTCTTAATGTTGAGTTTATATCCAGTTAACATAGATGTGATGTGTTTGAATTAGATATTCAAAAAAGCCCGATATCTGAGTAATCCTAGCTACTAATTTCAAACAGTTAACTAACATTGAATCTACTTGAATTCAAGACAATGATCTCAAGATTTTCAGGTTTTTGAGTGTGTTACTTATTTCAGATCTGGCCCTGAAAACCTCAAAAAGATGCCTATATTCCACTGAAAAGAGAGCGTCTGTTTCTCTGTGTGTTGTGATTCTGAGTGTGTGGGCATGAATGGGTGTGTGTGAAAATAGTGTGTCTGAGGTGTGAAAGCATTTCATAGACAGCTCTAGCAAGCTGGAGTTAGAAAGGCAAAATCTACATTTGAAAGCAAGGACACCGCAGATGTTAACTTTAAATCATGTAAGATGTAGCACAAAGAAATAAATTAATATTGTTGTGTAAAAAGTACCCTAAATTAGCCTCCAGAGACATGAATTGCAAAATAAATGCAAAAGTTACACCTTTAATTACTGTGGTGGAACCTTTGAGATTTTGAGACATTTATTTGTATAAATCACTTTCAGAGTTATTATGGAAAGTATTTTCCAAGTCTTTTGATTATAACGTTATAGATGAGAAATCCTAGTTTCATTATTCTCATACTTGAGGTGTTTAAAGTTCTCCTGTCTGTTAGCATTACACTTTTCCTCTGCAGAGCTGTAGAGGACAGTCATTCCAGCACATGCAAAAAGAAAGTATTTAGTTAGAAGCATTTTCTCTTAGAGGTCAGTCTTAACTCCCCTCTTCCCCCCCACCAGTGAAACAATCTTTCCTCCTTGCTTTATAGCAGGAGTTCATTGTGTGTGAACTATATGTGAACTATACGGCCTCTAATTGCCATAGATGCCATGGAATCATTCGGTTTTTGAATATAGCGGTCGGTCATGGATTTTAGTTTCTCTCCTCAGTTCTCCAAGGTTGACTAGTTCCCCCCTTCATGTTAAAGTCATTAAGGATAAAATACTTAAGTGAGTTTAATAATTGGTATTTTGGGCAAATGTCTGAAAAAAAGATAGGATAAAATATCCAATGACAGAGGAGAGATTGTGTTTTGTCCTGTCCACAGCTGCCCCCCCCCAACCTGTGCCCTTTGTTAAGAATAAAGTAAATAAATAAGTAGGATGTGTGTGTGTTGGGAGGGGGTGGGGAAGGTTTTCCTAAAGATGAAGGAAAGCTCAGATGTTTATAACATACTGGCAGGTGACCCATTATACCGACCTCCTCCAAATTCTATTCGAAAAATCCATTTGGTTTAAATGTGAAGTTTCAGTCCACAACCAGGAAAAAGAGTCCCTTTCTGGAATGTAGTTAATGTTTTATTTTAAAGAAAGAATAACTAGAAATGTAAGTTTAGGTTTTCGATGCCTCGAGAACTGCAAACTAATTTCTGACTGAGATTTAGAATTATTTTCTTTGAAAGTCTTTTAAAAATATTTTTCTTTTCCTACTGCATTATTTAACTGATCGCATGCTTTTCAGAGCTAGAATGATTCTTAGCTTTATTTCCGAGGTATCACGGATAATGGGATAGCATGCTTTTGACCCAGCCAGGGGAAAAAAAATTAAGCATAGTCTAATTAGCTTGTGACTCTTTGGCACTATCTCATACTATTCTCCAAAAACGGAAGTACAGTAAATTGAAGGGAACAGACAAAAATCCTGGAGTTATCCTCCCTTTCATTCATTTGAAGATACCGTGTCAGCATTGCTTTGTAAAATACCAGGAGTCAAAGTCAAAATAATTTCACCTGATATTTCACAAAGTCAGTCATGACAATTGTCATCGACTCTGTACGTCAGCACTACTCCCGCTTTCTCCTCGGCAGTCACAGGAAAATCTCATTCTAAAGTAGGCCACATTCCCGGAATGTACAACCTTACTTTCCCCTCCGTGGTTTACACGGACTCCTTAGGCTCTTCACTTCCCCAGTTGCTGCTAATAATGATAGAGCCAGACTACTCCACTTCACAAAAAATATTGAAATAAAGTTTCTTCAAGCACAAATGAGATGCAGCATATTTACATTTTTATTTGATGAAGCCTGTTCCTGCTATCTTTGTTCTTAATTTGGTCTCAAAAGAATTAGCAGTAAGAGGAAAAATAGTCTGTAAATATGTATGAAATCAAATATAGAGGGTAAGCTAAAAGGTATTGACTGCCAACAGAGCTTAGCGGCAGGAGGCAAAATTTTCTCCATAGTTTTCTTCTTGGCTGGAAACACATTGCCTTCTATCTAGATTATTTAATCCTCAAAATGCACATCAAAGCTTCTCATCAGGTGGTGCATGTCTTTATAGGCAGTTGAATGTCAAAGATCTAGCTTAAAGATTTTTGAAAAATGTAAAAACATAATAGATCCCAGATAATAACACAGCAGTGGAGCTTCTGTCCTATTCCTGCCGGCAAAGTCCCAGCATCACAGGCTGTGGCTAATCTCTGTGGCAAGGAGAAGAGCACATTCTGCTGCCCGAGAATGTGTGACAGCTCTCCAACCGCTAGCAATGAGATGCTTAAACCGGGTTCCAGACCAAAATTAGCTTGTTGACAATCCCAATCTCACTCTACACCTGTGGCTGAGGAGAACTCACAGCCATCAATGCGGTCCTGCTCTCATGCCCAATTAGGCAGTGGAACAACTTATGCAAAAATGTGGCAGAGGCATTTTCTGCCCTTCTATGCAGAGCAAGATGCTGGCTTCTGCACCAGCGCTCCCCTTTCAGGATTCATTTTTCAATCTTTGGCAAGGACAAATTGCTTGTAATGATTACATCAACTCCTTTAAATGATTATATCATTGTGAGTTGAGTTTAAAAGCCCTTTAACGCATTTATTTTGCACTTCAAAAGTTGGCTTTTGTCTTGGAGAGACAGGGAAGCATATGGAAAGAGACAAAAGCCCCTATATTACTTGGACGACCCTACACACGGGGGACTGCGGGGGGTTTAGAAGGTCACATGCTAGGTGTAATAGAAACTGCCTGAAATCGTCCCATATTGGGCTCAGAGTGGTATTCGTTTATACTGAAGATGTTGAGATAAAGAAGAGCTAAGCCTTCGCCTTCTTATTGAAAGATGTTGCAAGAGGCTAAGTCGGAGTCAACATTTCATCCCCATCATCGTCATCATCATCCTATATCTCTCTGCCTCTTCACGGAAAATGGCTGGATGGTTGTTCACATTAGGAATTTTTCTCTAGTTTGTAGTTGGCCCACAGAATACTCTCTTACATATTTTTAAAGTAGAGAAAGGAAAATTAGCATCTCTGCGGAATGCCAGCTATCAAGCACCTCCCCTTAATTATGCTACCCCAAATCCCTTCCATAATCTGCCTGGCAACTAGACACTTCCAGCTCTCTCCGGGGAGAGATCATTATAGTGTATTAATTCAAGACTCCTAGTGATCTGGGGCACCGTAACACCATGCGGCAGTTGTAGTAAATGCATTATTTAAGTCTGTAAAAGTATTTGGGGATGCGTTTTGGCATGGAGCCACTACACAAAATAAAGTTTTATTTTATTAACAGAAGCGTGGGAGAAACGGGCCATGATGTTCCAGGTGCACTATTAAGTACGGCTCCACATTTTGGCCAACTATCGCTTTTTTTCCTCCCCCATTTTCCTCACGTGGCTGCCTAACTGCCTCCTAACCCTTAGCGGGAGAGGAAAACAAGCCCTTTTGGAGGCCCCTCCAAAACATCAGTGTTTTGGATGCTGTGGTGACACATAGCCACAGTGTTTCCGAGATGCTGTATTCTTTCTCCCTCTGAACATTACTATACAAAGACAGAGGGAAGAGGAACGGTGAGGAAGTTGTGTATATGACAGACATCAACATTCTCCCACTAGTGGCTATTTGCATCTCCGCCCAGCTTGAAAATGTTGTCTGTTGTGCCAACACAGCTTCCTTACTTGTAAAAAATGCTTCTCTCTGTTGGAGGGCTCAAAAAGATATTCTTCGTACAAAATCCCCTTACAGAAGCTCCAATCCCTTTGGGGCATATTCTGCCGGTTTATGGCGGCGATGAACTGTCATTGGTTCCTCCTTGGTCTGTGAGATTGGGACCCGTAGAAATGGCTGTGACCGTTACTTTTCTCTTTGGGGATTTGCCCTTTTTTTCATTTGGTTGGAGATTGAGACTGAGCTTTGTTACAGAGAATTATCCTGTGGCAGTGGGTTGGGGAGATAAGTCTTTGTTGAGACATAAAACACATACAGACAAAAGTGTGAAAAATTGAAATGACAAGGTTGCTGGGGTGTTGTTTCTTAAGTTTGGTCAAATGTTCAGACATAGGAAGTAACGTACTCTGGCTCATTGCTGTGAATTCGGTGTTCCCAGAGGGGAGTTACTGTATGATTGTATCATAGGCACATATGCCAAGAACTAATACAGTATCCAGTTGTTACCTTATCTCAGTGTCTAGAATTAACCACTGCCTGTTTCCATTTTGGTGTGATAGAGAAGTAAGATGGATGCCATCTTACAAGAAGCTGGACAGAGGAATCAAATGAAAGTCAAGTTTCTTCGTATCTGTTTTCATAATTACATGATTCTCTTACTGTTCTGTGTGGTTAATACACATCACCATCTGTAGAGGTGCTATATGAAGAACAGAGATGATATTTGTCTCATTTATTTTGTTTATTCTCATTTGAGTCAAAAAAGACGTGGATTTTTAGGCCGCAGGTTTAAGGTCTCTGAAGTCCACATGAAATGAATTCAGTTGCTGTGCAGAATGTGTTAAATACTAAAATACTACAACATCACCAACAAAAACAATTTTAAAAAAGCAACATCCTCAATTTTAGAAAGAGAGCCTTATTTGGTATCTACTTTACCTATCTTACAAGTTTTTAGAAATAGAACCTCTTAAGTAAAGTAATTTACCTTCTAGAAATATTTCAGAAAGTTGTGATTTATTATGCCTTCCTCACCTCTGAATAATTTTGTTTTCTTCATAAACATGATTTGAATCCCATTTATTGTGATTTCAAGATTCTGTCAATTTTAAGACCCAGTATCAATAAGTGCAATGGATGAAACATTTTTTAATCTGGTATATTTTATAGAAGGGTTTTTTAAAAAAAATAAGGTAAACATACTGCAACTATTCTGGAAACCCAGAATTCTGTTTTAACAGAAAAATTCAAATGCAAATCTGGTGAACAGTAAATAAAAAATTAAACAGAAAATTATAAACTGACACAAGACACTGAAACTGTTTCTTTTGCATTGATGCAAATAATCAGATTACATTGCAATACTATTGAACGCAAGAACTTCTTAGTAGAAATGTAAGACCAGCAAATAAAAATAAGTACTGGAATAAAGGTTAAAGTAAGGCATATTATTGCACTAATGTTTTGTGATACATTTTAGTTTTTTGTATAACCTTTTTGCTCTTAAATTTATATGAATTTTGTATTTTTTTAATTGAGAGAAATTACATTTAAAACATTTTTTCTTTTTCTAAAACTGATAGTCTGAAATCTAAGAAGACCTAGGTTCTCATCCTCTCTTCGTTCCTAATTTGCTAAGTACTAACGCTAATAACTATTAACCTCTCCAGACCTAGATGTTTTCTTCTTTAACATGAGAAGATTACAATTAGATTTTCTAATCTTTTCTATTACCATAGTCTATGACTCTCTTCTCTATTTTGTTTTTGTTTGTTTTTTTTTGTTTTGTTTTTTGTTTTTTGGTCATGTCCAGGGTATCTTTTGGAAAGGACATTGTCACCTTAAATCCCAGCATAGAAGATTCTGCAGTCTATTGTATTTTTAGTCTCTTATTTACTCACCTAATGAAATAACATATCAGTGTTGCCAAATCACCTCAAAGTGGTCTGAAGAGAAAAGCTCTATACCGATTACACTCGGTGTCAGAAAAAGAAAAATGAGACATTTATCTCTTCCATGTGTGTTCTAAGGATTATCATTAATTTTATATCATGATATCCGTTTCAAAATATGCTAAATCACTAACAAAGTAACTCTTTGTGACATTTAAGCTGAATAATTAAAAGTTACGGCAAATCTTCATTTAAGACTCTTAAATTTTCCTATAAGGCTTTTTGTTATATATTTTAAATCATTATCTAGTTACATATTCTGTATTTTACTTTGCGTTTATATATAGCTGGCTGAACATGAAAAATGAGTGAAATAAATAAATAAATAAGTCAAACAAACCAGAGAAATAAAAACCATTCACTCTCGATTGAGCAATATTGATTATTGAGGAGTTGCTATTAAGCTCTCTGCTAAAAACTAGTAATTTAAGGAATTCGTATTTGTTATATCTTAACTCTTTAACATGCATTATCTAATTCACAAGGAAACCTCATGAGGTAGTATTGATATTCCATGATTCAGATGAGTTAACTAAAATCCAACTAGGTTACAATTACCTATCCAGGGTCACACAGCTAAGGAGGTTCCCAGCATGTATTTATGACTGGGCTCTGACTCACTAGTCTTTATCTCAGCTTCATACAGTTTTAAAGGGTCTGCATTTACTGAAGTAGACAGGACATGCCCGATTCTCTAAAATAAAAAGATTTTAGTTCTCTGATACAGATCTGGATAAATTTTAGGAACTAAAAGAAAGGAGACATTTTGGTAGGTTTTGGGGTTTTTTTGTTTAGTGTTGGGTTTTTTTGTTGTTGTTCGTTCGCTTGTTTTTAGCAAAGGGAGGCATTTTTAAGGTTCAAAATAAATACCTACCGCCTTGAGAAAATCGCATTGTTAGTTAAAAGCTGTCCCACAATATAACTTGCTCCTTTCCCAAGTGCGCTGATAGGACCAGGCGATGTGAACGGATGCGGGCTGGAGTGGACTCCTATGAGCCTGCCTGCCTGCTGCCTGATTATGCCGGCAACCCGAGTTCTAGCTGCTTCTCTTACCACTTGGCGACATTCGCTAGTTCTTGACCAGGGTGGTAGACTCAAATTGTGCCCGGAACTTGTGTCATGAGAGATAATCCGAGGATGCCCTACAGTGGGGTTAGCTGACAAGATTAAAATGTTCCTCCTTTCTCCAGTTCACTTAGTTGCATTTTCATGAATCTGTTAGAGAACCACACAGCTTTTTTCCCGTAAACCAGTAAACCCTTTGAAACTGTTTTTTCCTTTATGTTTCTCATTGGCACAGTTCCTGTGAAACTTCCTTGTTTTTTTTTTTTTTTTTTTGACAATTACCCCAAATCAAATTTGAAACCATAATTACTTATGGGAACCTTCTCTTCTGTAATTCTGAGGCCTCGCATGATTCTTCTATTTTGTTGCTTTATGCTAAATTTAAATTTAGCAAAGAAAATAAACATTGAATTGCCCATATCTCTATTTGGTAATATTCTTCTTTTATTACTAGATAGAAATGGATTGTTACCCTATTAACGTTTCCTTTTCTTAGCCACAGAAAGTTAATGTTCATTTTTTCTCCCGTTTGGTTATTTTGCAAAGATGTGTAGAAGTTTCATTCCTGGTCATAACTTACCATCTCAGAGGACAAGTTTTAGTCTTGTGCTGTGTCAGAATGAGCTTGGGTGGCAGGGTGAGGACAGGCAGACTATACCGAGACAAGACCTTGACTTCAGCCTTTCCACCTAGACTTAACATTGAGCTGGAGCTGAGAAACCAGATTCGCCTCGAATGAGGAGCGGGCGAGTACAATCCTATGATGTTCAGCATTAATTATGAGGGGGGCAGTATCACTTCCTTTTTTCCTTGTACTTCAGGCATGATGAAACAACAGACGTTCACATAAAAGTAGGTGGTAGAAATATTAGGTCTCATGCAAATTAGTCACATTTGAAATATGGTCAAATCACTTTTATGGTAGTATGTTTCTTGCTTTAAATGATATCTTCTTGCTTCAAACACAGAATTCAATGGATATAACACCATTACATCTAAAAATGACAATGCCTTGCTTTCTTTCTGACACATTTATTTACATAAATAAGAATGAACTGACCTACCTATGCAAATTCTTACGGACTCTACTGCTATATTCATACTGACCAGAGATACAAATAAATCAATATTGAGGACAGCGTAGGTGGATTTGTAGGAAAGATTATTTTACTGTGAATAGAAGAGCTGATAAGAAACAATATAGCTTAAGCCACTTGTACCAGGTGAAATAGTTTAAAAAAAAAGTTGCTAACTAATCAGGATGGATTCTTAAAAAGAAACGAAATTATAACTAGAAAGAGTATAGAACCTCTGTGAAGTTTCACACGGTACAGCTGGCTGGAGAACGTACAGTCCCCTGAGACTGAGGATAAAAACCCATAAATGCACCTTCCCGAGTCTTTTCTCCTGACCTCACACCAAGGTTAAGATAGAAGAGTTTTTTCTAAGACTTTGAAGCGGAGTTAAGGTGGAAGAATTTGATAAAAACACAAAAGTGGGGGCCCTTCCCATTACTCCAGGGAAGAACCCGAGTAAAGAGACCGACTTCTGTCAACCCCCGTGCTCTCCCTTCTGCGGCTCCAGTTTGTGCTGTGATTAGGGTGCGGACACCTTTAACTCCTGCAATTACGGATGCAAATCAGCGAATCCCGCCTGCGACACAGAAAGGGTAAAAGGCTCGGGCGGGCTGGAGCTTCTCCTGTTTGGTTTGCACAGGCATTCCTCTGAGCGGCCCCATCCGCTGCCCTTGTCGAAAATAACTGCCAGAAAAAAGTAGCAGAAATTTGTGAAAAACAAAAGAGATTGCTGCTAATGCCCCATAGATGTTAAAGACTATTTGGTAACATCACCGTGAGGCTGTCCGAGCGTGATGCACCACACAGGGGACACATTTCATTTCATTCAGGATGCTGTGCTCAACGGTAAAGCCCTAGTAGACGAAGGACACGTTTTTCACTGCGTTCTGAACTGTATTTGTCACCTTTATTTTCCCTTCTCAGCTGTTTTCATTCTGTTCTTCTGCAACAGTAAAAATTATGACAGTCACAATTTTTTTTTCAAGTTCACTAAAAGAAAGCTTTAATGATCTAAAGCACTGAGAAGATTTATATATTCTTTCAGGTTCTAAAAGTCTCCCTTAAAAAAGGCAAAACAAAAAAAAAAAAACTGGCCCCTATTCCAGCGTCTAAAAATGTGTTTCTGTAAATCATGTGATGCTCTTCCCCAGGCTTTCACATGGACTTGATGGAAGGTCACGGATACATGTTCCTTCGAAGGTTCCTGCCTGCCTGTGTTCAGGACTGCTGCCGCCTACCGCCAGCCCCGCCCCCCAGGAAATGCTTGCACATTCTTTGAGCTCATTCATTAAATCAATCTTTATATTAGCAACATAATATGTTGCACAAACTCGAGATGGCCAGGTCATTAGTCCTGAAATAAATGACACACATTTTAACATGTAAATATAGAAGCACACACTGAAGTGTTAAGATGCAGGTTGTCACAGAAAGCAAGCAGATGTCTAATGTGGAGACTGAAGAAAAAGGCAGCTCTTACTAGTAGGGGAAAGTAAGGTAAGCCTTTCTTTCCGTGTTGTTTCATGAGGAGGACGCCGCTTCCACATGGAGACAAGCCAACAACAAAATGCACTGAAAAGGCACAGGGTGTGTACACATAGGTGTGTATTGTCACTCTGGCCAGGAACTCAGCCAGACTGGTACCCTGCAGATGCTGCGCGAGATCTCTTTATCCCCGCCAATGATATATTTTGTTTTTGAGATTTTGAAGCCTAAGCAGTAAACAGTCCACACACTGACCAAACAGTTGATTTTTATTGTGTGACTCTGCCAAGGAGGAAGGCTCCCTAACATTTCCTAAGGGTGGAGACCAAGTGTAACAAGAAGAAACAGGGGCACGTGGAAAGCAAGATGGCTAAACAGGTGAAGCAAAGGAGAGCCAACCTTAAAAAAAGAAAAGGGACAGTAAAAACAAAAGAAAAGAAAAGAATAGAAAAAAAGAACAAAAAGTCTGGGTTTAAACCAGTTTCCCTTTTCAAAGGAGATCGGTGATTTCAGCACTTGAGTGAGCATCAAGCCCCCGTGAGAGAAACACACTGACTGCCTTTAATTTTTAACCCTCCGTTACAGGAGTCTTTGTCATAAAACTAAAAGCTGTTTGACTTAAAGCCCAATCTTTGCACATGAGATTGCACAGGTTGTGATGAGCCTGGAGACTTAATTACTTTCTTGCTTCAACTAAAGGGGATCCTCCAGGTCAGGCTTATGGCATATTGATGGGAAATAAAAGAAACCTTACAAAAAATTAGCCTCCAGTGTTCTGGTTTCCCAGCCACCTAGGAAAGCTTGATCTTTGTTTCTACTTTTCATAATTTCTTACTATTCAGGAGCAATGTATTTACCATGCACGCCAATGCTGAGTAGGAGGGAAGGAAAAAACAAAAGTAACACAAAAGGTTAGTCAGCTTACAATAACTGTGCTAAAATAATTTTCTGGCAAGAACCTCACCCCTCAGAAAACAAACATATAAATGAACCAATAAAAAACCAAAAACAAAAATACCAGAAAAATAAACCCTGCTTTAAATCAGTGACCATACTTCCTAAAGTTAGAATATTACTTAATTAAATGTGTTTTCTTATGGAGGGGTGAATTTGTAATTTCTTGTCTGCAGTTGCAAATAGAAATCTTGTCTCTTCTATTTAGTTTTTGTGTTCCTTGGGGTGAGTTTGGGCAATTGCTTCGTCATAAAAGTGACATGTTCAGCAAAGGCTCATTTTATACTGTTGGTGTGGTTTTATTTTGCTAAATATGGAATAAATTTGGAGCCCAAAAAACACGTTCTTTGCAAAAATAATTACACAGTTCTAAGTGCAAATCCTCAAGACAAAGGATATGGCTGGAAGTGAATTCAGAGAGACAATGGATGGATGTTGATTTCACTAAGGGAAAACAGCCCAGAGTCAGTGTCCCTATGGCTGTACTATGTCCATCACGCTCCCATTCACTATGGCCAGATTCAGTCTGATCAGCTTCTGCAGCATTTCTGTGTATTCTGAAGGAAGAGGCAGCATGTCAAGGCCTTGTCATCTCTGGTCAGGAGAGTAGTTTGTCAGGAGAGTTTGCAACTATAAAAGCATCAGTAACTCATCAGAATATTTGTTGTTTCTTTTTGACAAAAGAGGCAAGTGTCTGTCAAGAAAAATCTGGGGTTTCCTTGCCTTCCCTAAGGAACTTGGAGTCGGCCTTGAATAGCCGTAGACTCTAGAAACCTTGTGTGCAAAATAGATGTATTGATTCCTGTAGAATCTTGTTATTTGTGACATGCAACAGTGTAAGTCAACATGACTTCACCTATTTGTTGCCATGTGTGAAACAGAACGTGCAGCTTTCATTAACGAGGAGCACATTATATGCCCAGGCTTTACGGGAGGTCTCACTGGAAATCCACGGAGGCACAAATCCACACATAATAATTCGGCAAGAGACATCGCCTGCTTAACGGGGAGCTCTCTAAATGGTTAAATATCGATGTATTGGTTAAATGTTTTAAATTTTTTTCCAGAGCTAAAAATGCATACTCATGCTTGTAAACAAACAAATCAGTTGCTTAAGGGTTATAAGAAATTTAAATGCAAACAGCCCTTTGTAATGATGCCCCAGAGACTGACATCGTAGTCAATTTCTTGAGAATGCATCATTGTAAACTTAGTTTTTGCTTCTGGTTTCCCTAGTAACTGGAACAACATATTGTTCGGGACATAAAATAATATCCTATTTCAGCCACTGAGAATCTTGAACTAAAATGTAATTGATTTTGCATGAGGTACAGGATTACCGTGTCCTCCCCATTTCGTTCAGTGAGGTGTTTATTACAGCACAAAACGAAGGTACTCAGAAATATTTTTCAGACCAGCCATTTTGTTTCTAATCATCTCATTGCGAGAATACTAAAATTGCTAACCGTGTGGAATGTTATCTACACCTTTAAGAAGGACAGATTATTAAACAGAATTATGCTATTGATAGGTATTTCCCAAACATACTGGGATAATGTTTATTTCTCTTATCCTCACATGCAGAAAGCAGCTTAATCTCGAAATATCTACATTATTGTTAAATAATAGTGATGCTTGTTTTGTGCAACCCATATGTAATTCAAAATGTAGCCATGTAGATACTCTTTTTTTTTCCAATTTATTTATTTTCAGAAAAACAGTATTCATTATTTTTGCACCACACCCAGTGCTCCATGCAAGCCGTGCCCTCTATAATACCCACCACCTGGTACCCCAACCTCCCACCCCCCCCGCCACTTCAAACCCCTCAGATTAGATGGAGGAAAGTCTGGTATTTAGTGCAATGTTTCAGTATGAAATTTTCTGACAAAGAGACAGAAAATTTTATTTTAATTTAGTTTCTGCAGCTGGCCTGCTGTACTGCCGGAGGCAAATTATTAGATCTCTAGTGTCTCAATATCCTTATCTATAAAATGGGAATCATAACACCTACATCACGGGGGTGTTATACAGATAATTACTTGATGTGTGCAAAGAGCTCTGAAGATAAAATATGCCAAATCTTATGATTGTTTTAAACCACACACATAGCAGTGTGTTATAGGCATAAAATTAGAGAGTAGTTTAATGAGCTTAGAAAATTGGAGGCCCCAGCTTTAAGAGAGGAATATCTGGAGACTTAGCAAAGCTCTGTCTGTTTTACTGTTTGCAAATAGCATTTCCTAGAATCATATGGCAAGAGCAGAACTGTTGAGTGATTGATTTTTGATGATATCCTTCCTAGAAATACTGTGTTCCCAAGGAGGTGATAATATTGTGCTCTGGGCACCTCTGCTCCAGTGAAATTTGTTTGTAGATTTTTTTTTTCTTCACCCCATTGGGAAATTGACCTCCTTCCTAACTGCTCTGTGGGAGATGTGGGGTTCTACAGGAGAGTTTCCAGATGGAACCGCTGCTTTCCATAATACCTTGTTAACTTCTTTGCCAGCAGAGGCTCAGTCTCCTGTCACATCAGCCACTGACTGCTTTTTTTTTTTTTGTAAATTGGCAGCTTGTAGGAGTTTTCTGGTCTATGCCAAAGGAAACACCCTGGATATTAGGGGTGGTTTTACTAATGTATTCCCTCATTCAACAAATATTGAAAGTCTGCTATGAAGCAGCTAATATTTGAGGCATGTAGGGATTATAAAGATGTGTTACATCATGGTACTCACCCCTCAGCTCTTTCCCAGCACAGTGGGGGCAGGTTACCTGTGTCCACTGAACCACTGTATAATGTGGAGAGCGCGGATGTCATAAATATCATACAGAGCGCTCTAATTGTTCTGCGACTGGCTAAGATGATCAAAGATGAATTCTAGGATCAATGACATTTAAGCCGGGCTGCATGGAATAGGAAGGATTTCAAAAGCTAGTGAGAAGAAAGAGAAAAAGGAAAGGTTATAAAAAATACAACACATTAGTGTATTGTTGAGACAGAAAAGGAAGACAATTTTGATAGATCCCAAACAATCCAGTTTGCTGATAATATCAGGCATGTGGAAGAGAGTAGCAGGAGATAACGGGCGAAAAAGCCCTTTCTGTAACGTCATTTCCCATGAATTTTGTGATTGGTAGTAATACATCGAATTATTTATTGATTGAGATCACTTCATTCTCCCTCCCTCCGAGTCCACCCCGAATAGGCACCACTTTCTACATGATCCTTGTTCATTAAACATTTGTTGAGTGAAAGCAGGCAAGGACCAGGTTGTGGAGAGACTTCATGCCACACTACGGGGTAAGGATTTGCCCAGGGAGTGTCACGGAGTTACCAGCAGTTCCTCTTAGAAGGGAAGAAGGGAAGCAGAATATAGGGAGAGGTGGAACCTCAAAGTAGGAAAACCAGTCATGATTTTTTTGTTGTTGTTGTCAAAGGATGGATTAGAGGCTCTAAGCCAAGATAATGATGACTGGATGGAAAACATGTATTTCGGTTAAGCCATGATGTTGAGACTTAACCGTAATACGTGTTTCCCATCCAGTCTTCATCATCTTGCGCTCCACATCATACATGGCACTGCACTCCACAACAGCACGGCCTTACAGGAAATTGGGTTCTCTGGGCACCTGGGTGGCTCAGTCGGCTTAGTGTCTGCCTTTGGCTCAGGTCATGATGCCAGGTCCTGGGATCAAGTCCTACATCGGGCTCCCTGCTCAGCTGGAAGCCTGCTTCTCCCTCTGCTTGCAATTCCCCCTGCTTGTGCGCTCTCGCTCTCTCTCTCTCTCTCTGTGTCAAATAAAATTTAAAAAGAAAATGAAAAAGAAACTGACTGGGTTTTTGTGGGCAGGAACTGATTTGGTTGGATCCACAGAGGTTCAGTGATAAATATATTGAGTATGATATACTATTGGAACATGAAGGTAGGAGTGTCTGACAGATCTCTGAAAATAGACTAAATCAAGAGAAAATTAAGAAATGGAGGTAGTAGGTTTCAATGCCATCTGTAGAGGGCTAATGCTGGAAAATCATTCATGTAGAGAGAGACCATGGAGAGACAAATCAAAAGAGCCAAGAGAAAGCTTGACATTTAAGAGTTGGAATAAGAAACAGAACCAGGTAAGAGTCGATCCAAGTATTATCTATCAGAAATTCGAGAACAGAACAGGCATAGAATTTGAAAGGCTTAGACTGTCAAAATGGACAGGCTGATAGCAAAGCACAAGCACAAGCAGGAAGAGACTTCAGAAGAGGCACTGAGTGTGATGGAAGTTCATTATTGATATGTAAGGGTTTCCTTTGAGCCGTTGGTATTGATATCGGACATTAAGTGATTAAAGAGTGAAAGAATGAGCATCGAAGAAGGGAATGCAATAATTGTAAACCATTCCCTTCCAGAGTGAGAAGGGACTGGTATAAAAGAACAGGAGAATCATCTGAGAAAGCTGTTGGTAGACACAACTGCAAGGCTGTCGCTGTTAGGGCTGCTGCCCGAGATGCACCATGCGCCGCAGCTGTGTATCTATTTCCGATACGGAAATAGAAGGTTCTCCTGTCTGGTTGCATAGAATCCTGTCATAATTACTCCAAGTTCATGATTTCTCTGTTTTTGATAGACACAAGCTCTTTCATAAACTCTCTCATGTCCTTGTTCAGAACAGAGTAGTAGTAAAAGGAAGCACATTTCTGACTCAGTTGCTCACGTTCACGTTCTCACAGAATGGTAAAATTTTTTTTTTAACGTAAATTAATCTAGATACCAAGACAACTGACAAATCTAACATCAAACTCTCTGAAGAGAATAAGGTAACATTATACGATTTTCTGAACTGTTGTTTTATAATCGACAATTGCATTCTAGTCACCTTTCAATATACAGGTTTCCTCCACTATCCGAAAGCAGCGTTCCTATGAAAATTTTGCCAAGTTGAAATGGTGTAAAGCAAAAAAGCAATTACATTAATTTGTATGGAAACATTTTTGAGAATTTAAAAAAAATTTTTTTTTTTAAAGATTTTATCCATTTATTTGTCAGAGAGAGAGGGAGAGAGAGTGAGCACAGGCAGACAGAGAGGCAGGCAGAGGCAGAGGGAGAAGCAGGCTCCCCGCCGAACAAGGAGCCCGATGTGGGACTCGATCCCAGGACGCTGGGATCATGACCTGAGCCGAAGGCAGCTGCTCAACCAACTGAGCCACCCAGGCATCCCCCCCCAAAAAAAATTTTTTTTTGAAGCAATCTCTTCTTTGGCTTTTCTGACGCCTTAGGATACACGTTGCCAACAGATGCACAAAGTAAATCGACAGAAAACACAGAAGTTCACAGACACAATTCAAAGCTATGGAGGCTTGATGCGGGGCTGCTGAGTGTCCTTCCTGGGGAAGGAGCTTAATGGGGCCACTCTTGCTGCTCAGGGTACATGCTGCCGCATGGAAGTTCACTATAAAACAGTGCCGAATGCTAATTTTAGTTTTGCATTTTATTTTATTTTGTATTTTATTTTAATTTATTTGACAGAGAGAGACAGTGAGAGAGGGAACACAAGCAGGGGGAGAGGGCAAGGGAGAAGCAGACTCCCCACAGAGCAGGGAGCCCAACATGGGGCTCGATTCCAGCATTCTGGGATCACAACCTGAGCCAAAGGCAGACACTTAACAACTGAGCCACCCAGGTGCCCGGGGTTTTGCCTTTTTAAAATCAAAGTGAAAATTCTCTTTGGATTTATTTTGGTTAGAAAAAAATGGGTCCTTCATAAAAGGGCAGTTGTCTCTGCCAAAAAAAAAAAAAAAAAAAGGTCCTTCCTAGGTCCTTCATAAAAATAAAATGTGATCTTTAGAAGAGCAGAGTATACCTGCATGATGTTTTTATACTATTGGATAGCAGTTCTCCAAGGAGCTTCTGTGTTTCTGCTCCAGTGAGGCACTGGATGCTTATTGAACAGTCTTAGAAAGAGATAGTGTACCTCTTCAAAGTAAACGGCAGGTTTGCCTTCAGCCTTGGAAGACATCGTGTCTCCTGCTGGGGCAAAGCGCGGTCCTGCTTACTGATCATTCTCTTGTAATATCAACCATTGGGGGTGCAGAAGTTCTTGGCCCTCTTCACCTTGCCCTGAAGAAGTGAAGGTTCAAGCAACTGATGCAAAAATGGTCATACCCTGACCATGGCTATTGCTGTAATTAACAAACTACACTTTGTCTCTGATCCAGGAGTCCCATGTCTTCCCCTCATACCCATGAAAAAATGGCAGGTGAACAGGCTAGCTCCCAAGTAGTATAAATCTGAGAGTCTTCCTAGTTTTTGCATATACATTAGTAACACTAATAACATGAATGATGAAGTTAAAAAAATTGATAGCAAGTATTGAATACCTAACATGCCAGATTCAATGGATATTTTCAATAAATTCAATAAATATTTATTTAGCATCTATAGCAAGCCACGGATTATGCTGGCCTGGGTGTTGGGATGTGGTAAGTAAAACAAACATGCATCTTTCTCTCAAAGAGTCCATGGGCCATTGAATCCTCACAATGGCACTGTGAGGCAGGAATATCCCTCTCTTAAAACTGAGAGAACTAGAGGTCAGCAAGATTAAATAACTTATCCAAGGTCCTGGCAGTCTCTGGTTGGGCCAGAATTTGAAACCACGTCCAAACTGAATAGATCAGTTTTCTCTTTACTATACCACAAAATGTATTATTTAAAATTTTATTTTCTAACATACCTTTGAATAAATACATTATTTTAAACTTATAATTTGTAGATCCTCTTATATAAGATGGCCCTTAGATAATATCTAAATAAATTGTTTTTAAATTGACTCTTTAGCAGTTACATAACTGTTTTAGTCAAAATAATTCACTTGCTTGGAACAGCCTTCTCAAAATATTTTGTCTACCATTCCCCCCTTTCCCATTTAAACCCCTCTTCCTCTATATTTTCTCCATATCAATATTGGAAATTATGGGTTTTGAATTTTTTTTAATTGGTGTTGAGAGGAGTTTATACTGCATTAACACAGTAATTGTGTTAATAAGAAAGACTATTGTTAAGCAGCAGAATATTAATTATTGTTAATAATAAACAAAGAATATTGTTACGCAGCTTGATGGACAGGTCCGCAATTGAATTAGCAGCTTATTTTGTGTACTTTTACTCAGCATGTTTCCTGCTCTCAATTCCTAATGTCCTACAGGGATGCAAAAAGAGAGGCAGTATTGCTCAGTAATAAATATTGTAGGCTCCAAAGCTGAAGCCATGCAGCATACTCACTCAACTTGTGATTTGGGTGAATTTCTTTTCTATTCCTCAATCTTTGTAAATTTGAATAACAGCATTACCTGTGGATAAGGCTGTTACATGGTTTAATTAATTTAATGAGCTCAGTGCACCTAGCACAGTGCCTGTTATATGGTATACCACAAATGCTAGCAGGACCTGTGACATCATACCAGGCCCTCGCCTAATAAACACCTCCATTAAATCTGTAGCTTTCTAAAGTTCTAGTTGGTCAAAGTAGTTTTGCTCTGAACTCTGTGCTCCAAAGCAACGGCCCTTGACTTCTCAGACTTTTTCTAAGCATAGGGTAGGCATGCCAGTTCAAAAATGACGATGCCTGCCTTGTAAAAGTAAATGTCACCAGCCTCCACTGTGAGCATTTAAGCAAGGTGAGTGGTCTGAAAGAGAATAAGGAATCAGAAATTTTGTCTCCTATTCCCAGCTCCATTACTGACTTACCAGGGCAGAATAAACAAATCACAAATAAATAAATAAACAAATCACTTAACCTTTCTGGATTTCAGTTTCAGCAGAACGAGAGTGATAAGCTTTTACTTTCTAAGGGCTTTGAAATCATTGGCTGGAAGGTGCTACAAGAGTGACAAGTGTTATTAACTTTGCAGTATTTTGGTCTTACTTGTGCATACTCTGAATGTTTGCTTTTCATCTTGGGAATTAAATACTTCTTTCACATTGATATGTGGTAACTGCAGGAATTAGTGAAATTCGCCAGCTCCTCAGATAAAAATCAGAGGACAAATAAGTCAGGCAGTTAATTATGTGAAAGAATAGATTAGGGGAGGGAAGAACAGCTTCAACAGAAATCTCTCGATTGTTGTCCCAAGTTCAGGGTCACAACTTTGGAAGGTGAAACAGGGAGGGAGGAGGTTATAGAGATAAAAGGGGAACAGTTTGTCTGTGTGCTGCAGCCATGCTCTCCTGTCCTCTGTCCACACTTCTGGGTTCTTGCCTCCTTGGCCTGCACAGTGTGGAACCACTTCAATCAGATTCAAGCTGCTATGTTTTGTATTTTTTAAGTAATCGCTATTGCTTGATAGGTCTCAAAACCCTATTGTATTTCAAAAGCCATATTTTTTGCCTCTTAATTTCCTTGTTTATTTTTTGTAAACTCACTTTTGAAAGTGTAAACTGCACATCCTTTTATATTTTGTACACCGGCACATACATAAATTTTTTGTTGTTGTTTGTAAGGATGTTAGAGGAGTTAAGTAAGTCCTTAGTGTTTTGTTATTAGTCACCATTATTATTCTTATTCTCTTAATTATTTTTAAATGATGAACACTTGTATATTTTTGATAAATTATTGAAACATTTGAAGCATACCATTTTTGCTCCTGTTCATAAAGCAGACACAAAAGAGTTACGGTTTGTTGGCCAAATGAGATTTGCTACACTCCTCGTAAATCTTTTATTTATGTGTTTTTGTAGGAAATCAATATTACATTGGTGTAAAATACAGATAAAATACAGTTCACCATACATTTTATAAAACAGGCTTTACTGGCAGTACTTTCAGGATACATTTTAATGTGTTACATTTTTATTGGAATGTAGGATTCTATTTTCATCTATATGTGAATGTCTCTTTTCCTTGGAATGTGCAAACTCCAAACTTGTTTTTATTATGTTCGTATATATGTATATATATTATTATATACATAATACAAACAAAAATGGATGCACTTTTTCTTCAACATTTGCTCTGCTTGAATTGTTCAATTTTTGTCATATAACGATTGTCTTAAGAAAGCCCTATAAATGCTATCAATAAGCTACAGACACAATAACATATACTCAGGTATTATACATATATTAATATTCTTTGAAGAAAATCTTACAGTCCTCTTGAATCTAAATATATTTTTTATATAAACCATTTAAATATAACGATTAACAGTCTGCTGTATTCACTCTTCAGGACACGAGATGTAGTATTTTCCTAATTATGTAGACCAGGGTAGGAGAATATGACTGCAGAAGAAGATTAAGTCGTTTGTATTTATTCAATGCTGCCTTCATAACATTAACTAGAAAACTCAGGCCTGCTGTATTGAATGCTGAGGAATTTGATTACAAGAGTAGTAGACTCTGCCAATCTTGGCTTGAGACAGCAGACTCAACTAATTGTCTATCAGCAGTGATTTAGCTGTATCATCCGTCTACAATCTTGCTATTGATGGGAGCATTTAAAATGTGATGAAAATTACTGTTTAATAATCAAGACTTGGAAAACCCACCTGGCAGATGCTTTCTTTCTTTTATTTTTTTCCCTACTCATTTTTTAAGGAAGATAAAAGTCAACTTTCCCAAACTTTAAATATAAACTTTGAAAAAAAAATTATATATATATATAATTATATATTATATAATTGAATATAATTGAATATATAATTGAAATATAATATATATTTCAAAAGCTGGTTTTGCAAGTATTTTATCAAAGAGACCTAAATTTTTGTTTTCTGTTGTTGTTCTTTTGCTTTGCCTTCTGGTTTCCATGAATGCCCTTGAGCCTCCATTTTGTAACCACTTTTAGTAGGGAAGATGGCGGTTCAGTGGTTAGGGGTGTATTTAGGACACCAGAAGCTGTCTTTTGATTGCTGCTGTGCCTCTCTCTGTGTCTAAGTTCTGCTGCAGAATGCTTCTTGGAGACGGTGATTTAAAATAGTAGCCCAATGCGAATACACCCAATATATTACATAAATTTAAGTATGATGAATCAGATATATTTTTAAAAAAAGATGATTCGTGCAGCAGAGTTTCTACCACTTAAAACAAATCTAATGTGTCCCAAAATAGTGTATTTCATTATCTGTTCAAGAAGAAGAAAAATATTTCACATTTAGAGGAGAGGATGAAGACCTTCCGAAATAGTACATAATAAATAAGGGTGCGTGGATAAGGTGAGTACAAAATCAATCACCTCCTGGTTGCCAAGTTTGATGAAACAGATATTTAATAATTGGGGACATTTATACTCACTCTCCACTCAAGTGAGCTTTGCAGAGAGCTTCCCTAAAATTAGTATGGCATTTCTATAAGTAGACAGTTCAAGGTGCAGAAGGAGTCCCTTAAACAGTCCTTCGTTTCTCCCTGAAGCAAAATTTGCAGTGAGCATATGTAGCAGTCCGTATTCCTGCATGAATACCAGTGGATGTCATTAGGTGCCCAGAGCCTCATGTTGCATTTTCGAGGCATGATTTTCTGCTGGAGCAGACTCACAAATACCGGTCTCAGATCTTCGCTGTGGGTTTCATAGTTTGATAGTGCGTAAGTGATTGGTTTTGTTCTGGGAGCTTCCCTGGGATTCTTATCACTTGGAGAAAGAGATGATACTGAAGCATATTTGTTTTTTGGGTTTTTTTTCCCCCCCTGATGGACTGGACATCCGAGAATCCCTTATAGATGGATATGAAGAATCAGTAGAAATAGCAATGTAGAAAAGAGGTGGGAACACAGGAGCAAAAAGGAGATTCTGAGATGTCATTCCAGGTATTCAAAGGAGTAATCAGGATGAATTATTCCCAGTGACAGAGAACCATAAGTTAACGGACTTCTGAGCCTATCAGGGTGTGTTTCCATTCCATTTGTCACTGGTGAATATGTTTATATGGTCTCCGTCCTTTGAAATGAATGATGACACAGGGTTAGAGTGAGGTCTGTATTTGAGTTCCTAACTTTCTACTATTCTGTAGCTATGAAAGACAAATCACTTTCCTTAAATTTACCCCATTTTTCCTATTTCTGTGTGATAATATATCCTGTTTTTCTATGAGATAATACATCTAAAAATGCTATGTAAATGGTAAAATGCTACATAAATATAGTTAGAATTACTATGTGATTGCTTAGTTCCTAGGAAGCCACACAGAGTTTTATTTTCACTTTCTAATACATTTTAATTGCCTTTATAACTTCCTATGTACTTTTATGGGAGGTATTGATTGAAAAAGTGTAAGAACTTAATCTTTGATCAAACAGCTTCTTGGAATGAGGAAGGTACAAATGGCAGATTTTAGAATTTGGGAAATCAAGTAAATTCTTTGCCTGATGAAAATACAGTAGCCGAATTATAGGTCTTAAAACAGTTGAGAGAAGAAACCTACATGGAGAATAGTCACGTTAACTTTTTAAATGGCCATTTGCCCCAATAGATGTATTTTTTAAATAATATGTTATGTCCTAGAGGATACTGTTTGCTCAACTTGCAACTTTTTTTCAAAAAGGCCAAATTGCAGTTTTTAGCTAGTCTTAGGTCGAACAAAGTTATCAGTATGTAGCAGATAATTGTTTCAAGTTGTCAACTGAGAGGCAGTTATTAAATTTACTGTCAATCATCCACCTGATTTCGATCAAAAGAATCCTTATCCTTTTCAATACCTTGTTTTGATATTTTATGTAACTTAGGAGACTGATGAGAGAATTATGTGAATGATAACAATAATGTTTTAACATATATTCATATTCTTTTTTCCAAAGGTGATAGTGTCTGATACAAATTCTAAATTCCTCAGATTTAGTATTCAACCATTTCCCCCCCACCCTATGCTATCATTATACCAAGTAAGTTGTATATTTTAAAAATGCCAGAATCCTATTTTTATTTGGTTTCCATGCCCTTGTTATAAATTACATATTGGCCATTATATGACTATCTCTAAAATTCTTCAAAATTGAAGGTGATAATTAAGAGAGTAAGACGCAAAATTTCCAATTTTGTTTAGAACTGGCTCGTATTTTTTTAAAAAATTTTTTTTCAAAGTTTTTCAAAAATTTTTTGACTTTTTACATTTAAGGCAACCTAGGGTATTTTGAGGAAATCTACTTTCCACTATTATTTCCTTCATCATTAAATATGTCTAGGTATTTAGATCTGGACAAAGAAGTAAAGTGCATGGTCATTTGAATTTTAAACTGAAATTGAATCTTGCTATCAGTGAGAAAATAGAACATTTCAAAGGTAGTAAATTTGCAATATCTTAAAACATGTCCGTAAGAAAAATTTTTGATGAATAAAATGTTAATTATGAAACTTGGTTGTAATAGATACAAGTTAATTATTATGACATGAATTGGATATCAGCAGGAGCCTGGGATAATTGATGTCAGATGAATGTGGAAACTCCCTAGGATGAGCTCAGTCCCAGATGAAGTGACGATTGGAAAAATGTAAAAGCTGTTGTGATGCATGTACTTGTCCCCTAATGAAAGCCGATTAATTCCAAAAGTTGACATGAAGTCAGTGGGGGAAAAAAATCTATAAAGATCCTTTCACAAAACTTTGAATGGAAGCAGGCTATTTCTCTTCTTAAGGTATGAAGAATGCCATTTGTTTGGGTGGATATTTTGCTACTATTCATTAAAGGGTCCATTGAGTCTTACAGTCTCCACCTTCCTCCTCCTGTAATTGTTTCATATCCCAAGATACAAAGTGTAATTTGTTCTTTTGTTTTTTTATTGTCTTCTCTTTGTATGAAAGTGGGGGCATATGCATTTTAGATGCTTTTGTTTCATTACACACCAAATTAGCAGCAATTCCACTAGCTTGGTTTTGATATTTCATTAATTTTAGAATAGCAGTGTGTAACTGAATGGGGCACCAAAATGCAGGAGGCAAAGCCAAATATCCCTCCTGCTTTTGTTCTCAACATTTGAGCCATTAGCTGTGGAAGGAAAAATCTCCATTGAATTGAAACAGGAGATTTTTTAGCTCTCTATTTATCCAGTCCCATTTACAAAATCTTTATTGATTCACTGTCAGAGATTTGTTCCTATGCTTATAGTTCCAATAGACAAGTGGACAGAGGTTATATATATCACAAACTCACCAACAATTATTTTTATACTCAGAATTAGGGGATCCAAGTGGATCGAAGAATTGATCTTGCTTTCTGATCTTTTGATTTAACATGAATGCCACACTAACTTTTGTGTTGCTTCATGTAAGCATGTTAGCCTCTTCAACCTGGCTAGTTTGACATTGCTTCATGAAGAATGTCAATGGTAGCTCAAAAAGTAATCAGAATTGAAGAAAATGTGTATCATTAGACTATCTTTCTAAGAAAAAAGGCAAGTCAACAACCAAAAAGATTTTTATGATCTCAGTTCATTCAAAATCTCTCCTGTGATTATCCTCCAATGCTTTTATGTCTCAGTTTCTAATACTCAAATTAACTTCTAAGTTTGCCTTTGATTTCCACACTGTCCCACCTTTGAAGAGAACCTAGTGTCACTCCTCAGAACAGTGTCTGAGTTGGCTATCGTCTGGAAACTTGGCTCACTAAATTTGTCATGCTTCTCTCTTTTGCTTGGGTCTCAAACCCTATTACAGCTTCCAGAGACTGTCCACTATTGTTTGGGGTAACTTTTGTCCTCATGATATTTGATTTTTTTTTTTTTAAGATTTTATTTATTTATTTGACAGAAAGAGATCACAAGTAGGCAGAGAGGCAGGCAGAGAGAGAGAGGAGGAAGCAGTCTCCCTGCTGAGCAGAGAGCCCGATGCGGGACTCGATCCCAGGACCCCGAGATCATGACCTGAGCCAAAGGCAGCGGCTTAACCCACTGAGCCACCCAGGCGCCCTGATTTTAATAGATAATCATTAAAAAAGGCATTTATTTCACTGCTGGCACTTGGCAACATTTTGTTATATGCAGACATTACCACAGTGGTTTGTTATAAAAGGAATTGGTCTTGAGGTTCTGCAAATTATTTCATCAGGAGCCTAGCCCTTTCTAAACAATAAAACATACATGTTTACTCACACATACATACATAATTAGTCATCACATAATTTTGCTCATGTACCTGTACTGCCAGAAATAGTCCATGGTATTCTTTTTCCTTAGCTCATGACCATGTGTTTTATGACTTTTCTTGCTTCACATCTTCACCTCCTTCATAGCAAAAAAAAAAAAAAAAAAAAGAAAAAAGAAATCCTTCGTTGAAAGCTGCTGCTGTTCTAAGAGTTAGCTCCCTCCACCTGGGAACTCCCATTAAAAAAGGCTTTACATTGCCTACAGGCTGCCAATTAGTTCTCTACCAGAACTGTAGCTGCTGTTTTAGGGAAACTTTTTGTTGTTGGCACCTATTGTGTTAAGTTATGTGTTACAGTTATAGGGTTTTGATCCATAAATTTCTAAAACTTCACTACAGAAAGAAAAATACCATAATATTATGGAAGAAATCTTAAATCGAATATGCTTTATTTAGTAACATCTTACTTGTCCAGTTTATTTGGTGGGATGGAGTGTCTCCTACAAATAATTTTTTCAGTACATAAAGGTACACTTTCTATATACCTATTTATCGTATATAAATTTGATTAAGATGCTATTAAATTTATGACATGTTTTCGTATGTCACCTGACAATGTATGGGCAATGTGATTTAATAGTTTCTTAATGACTTGAGGGTCTTTGTTGTAAAAATCAATTGTTCTGTTCTCTATTTTTCTTAGGGCTCCTGCCCTATGCACCCTTATATTAAATGCCTACAGACAGTTGAAGTCTTACTGTTTTGTTTGTTTTGGTTTTATCTTCTGTGTTAGATTTCTTTTCTCACTTTGGTAACAACATACCAATTAACAGAAGAACAAAGATGTCTGGGCAAATTAGCACCCAAGACACAAGCTGGAAATTACAATTTGAGAAAACCTCAGGTCTCCTGCTTATTGTCCTTATTTTGTTCCCTTTTTTTTGTTTATTTTATTCACATTCTCTGCCTTTGTTCTGTTCAGAAGGATGCAATATGGGGAAGACCTGTAGCAAGTTGCGATTGTTGAAGGAACCATGCTAAACAGTGACAGAAACAGCTTCTCTGAGAGCAAGAACAGGTAACTCATGGATGGGGTTCCTGGCTTGTTTCTTGCTACTAGGAAAAATAAGAGTGTGAATGCATTTTCCTAGAAACCTGTAAAACTCCCACCCTTGCAATGGTCTCTCCCCAAAGAATATCAGGCTCTCGAGGACAGGTTATCACCCATCTGTGGACTGCTTGGCTGATGGACAAGGCAGGGGAAGTAAAGGAGCAAAGCATTAATAAGGAGGAAGGCAGATGGGCAAACATCCCTTTGGCAAAAGTGAGATCTTAGCTCCTCATTTGCTACACAAGCTACTAAAAGAGTCCTAAAAATGGTGACAACAAACACACTTCCTGTATTTCAGTTGAGAAATAAGAATATCAAGGTCACCTCTACCATTTGGGAGGCAAACACCCTAAAATATTGATAAATGTCCATCAAAACTTTTCTTTACATATGCTATGATAATATGAGTCATATTGCTCTATTGCCTTTTTATTTTTAAACACAACTAGATCTGATAGTTTGGCAGCATCTTTTTCTTCTTCTTCTTTTTCTTTAACAAAGACAGAGCCTTCAAACTCTTCAGAGCAAGGCTGAAAATCCTGCCAGGTAAAAAAAAAAAAAAAATGTTATTGAAAACCTTTCTCCCCTTATAGGCCCGTTTTGACAGGAAATCTTTGAGAGGCAGTAACAATGAAGTGCCCAGAGATTTCATCTGTCTTCTTTTGCTTCAGGAAATGCTGAGCACAAGGCTCTCTATTAGGCAAATAGAAGGAGTACCAAATCCCCTTAACAATCATCTTCAGCCTGCTCCTGGGTTGACAGCTATCTATGTCCTGGACTGTCAGACAGGCCCGGATAATATTACCGGGACCACTGTAAAAGTTTCTGACAGTATTTTACAAAGAAGATTTTATTGTCCTTGTTTGCTGGTTATCTGGCACCATAAATTTTGCATAGGCTAATCAGAAAAAAATCTACTATACCAGGGACGCACTAATTTATAGTACTTTTATTTTTGTTTTTTTCCTCAATAGTTTTGACATAAAGTTTCTGTCTGGTTGTTTTTCCCCTGTCATTCTCTGTGACTGGTTAAATTTCAGCGGTCCTTAGATGGTATGTTATATGATCCAATAGGATGACAATGTTTTGTTTTGTTTTGTTTTGACAGATGCCAAACCTAAATTTTAAATAGTTATTTGGGAAATCAAAATGCCAGTTTGTAGCAACACTATTGAAGTCAAAGCAGATGTACTTTAAAAAATAATCAAGATTAGGTAAAATGAGTAAAATTCACAGTGGAAGTTTAAGAGAATCATTTCATAGTTTGAGGCAGACATATTTTGTTTGGTTTTCATTTTTTTTTTTAAAATATTATTTACTTGTTTGACAGACAGAGATCACAAGTAGGCAGAGAGGCAGGCAGGGTGGTGGTGGTGGGGGGAGGAGCAGACTCCCTGCCGAGCAGAGAGCCAGATGTGCTGCTCGATCCCAGGACCCTGGAATCATGACCTGAGCGGAAGGTAGAGGCCTAACCCACTGAGCCACCCAGGCACCCCTGCTCGGTTTGGATTTGCTTATGAATTTTGTTACTTCAGTACTATATTTAACTAACTCATTTCCTAGAAAATTTTCACAAATAACCAAAAAAAAAAAAAATTACTGAATAAGTGTAAATTAATTAGTGAATAATTTTAAAAACTTAAGAGAAAGTGGTATGTATGTATATCACATGCTGTATGTGAATTAGCCATATTGTAGACATAAACATTAATTAAATAGAAGCCTATCCAAGGAAATAGAAGCAAGGGGAAAGGGACATCATTTCTGAAGTATTCTCTAAAGTAAATTTAAATGGCAGAAATGTGATTTTTGGTACATCTGTGATGAAAAAATATATTGTAAAAAGGATGATTGTGGTTAACAGTAAGGTTCATATCACTCAATTAATCTAGGCTTATATTTAGGTAATTAACATTCAAAAACAATCATTAGAACAATAGATGCCAAGGGACAAGTAATACAGGACTCTGAAGGCAAGCAGTGGAAAGGATGTATATCTTAAATGGCCTCTCAGACTCTTGCCCCCTGGTTCGCAAGACCAGCCACAAACATCTGTCCCTGAGTGATAATCTTAAAATGCAAGATGTATTCAGTTACTCCTCTATTTCAAACACTGCAACAGTTTCCAATTTATAAAACTAACATCCACATTCCTCATGATGACTTGTAAGACTCCTGGCCCATGCCTCTCTCTCTCTGTGCTTGCCATAACCTCAATATCTCCATGGTCATGGTTTAAAGTTTATCCCATCCCTCCATGGTACAGTGACTTGAATGTATTGTCATTAACTGATGGGTTGAGTAAGTAGCTTGCAGGAGATTTTGGTTGCCTGTCAAGTATTCATATTTCCCTCTCTCCTTCCCTGAAGAAGTTCACAGTTGTTCATTCCACACCATCCCTTCCCCCATGAGGCATTTGCCCTGACTACAAGAGGTAGCCTTTCACTCATGCAAATTAGAGCCCGGCAGCCCTCTTAGTTTGGGGGGTAGACCTGTGATGTGACAAGAGGTTTGCTGGGCCAATGGAATAGGAGAAGAGGTTTGCTGGAGTATTTCTTTTTTGTGCATGCTCCCCAGAGTGACTGACTTTCTGTTGTTCTTAAGTGTTTTTACCTCTGATGACTTGTCTGTTACATGCAAGTTGGCTTAAGAGTCAGAGAGAATGCAACATTCTAAAATGCAAAATAAAAAACATTAGGTGTTACTTGTAATAGTTGAATCTATGCCTAAAAGTCATGGATTTTATACAATTTCAAATATTAAGTCACTAAGGAATTTTCAAAATTACCTATATAGAAAATTTGAAATATAAACTATAATTAACATTAAAAAATGCCCTTTCACCTACAGAACTGAACAAAATTATACTTCATCAGCATAATTAAAAAGTACCAGCAGTTAACTTCCTCTTCAGGAAGGCGAATGCAGGTGAGTAGAGCTTCTTTTCATTTACCCATGTCTCTGTTACAGTGCCAGTGAAGGAATTTTAAAAAGATACTATCCCACCACAACAAAAAGAACACAAAGGCAGCCAGTAACTGAGGGGAATTTTCAGTATTTCAGGAAGGTGGGAGGCTGATGGAGCCCAGAGGAGGGGGGGAGTGGAAGCCGGGAGCACACCCAGGAGCTTCAGTGGGGTCCCACCTACCGTCCAGCAGATGCCCAGGACCCCGGGACCTTCCACCCTGGAGGGCAGGAGTGGGAGTGGGTACTGAATAGAGGCTTAATTAAAGATTAGTTTATAGAAAAATGAGTCTTTTACCTTTTTCCACTACAGGTCTGTCTCACGCGTGCACACACATGTATGCAAGTATATGTGTGCACACAAACACAGACGTGCACATATATATGCAATCACACAGTGTGGGGGGGGAAAATGAATACTTATAGCTGATGAGCCAGCAAGTAGAGCACTCGGGGAACTGCAGGCTTAGGAGCACATCTCTGCCTACAGCCCTAACACTGGACAAACCCACCAACGTGCGCAGGATTTCTGAACCATCTCACAGCACCTATGTTCTTAAGTAGGCATTTATTTAACCGAACGACCAGTCATGTGAAGAAAACCTGTAGCATAAAGAAAGACCAAGATGAAATAAGAAAATGTACCCCAAAGGAAGTGGAATTTTCTTGTGCTAAAATTCTCCCTTGGAAAGGAAATGTAGAAAGTAAATCTCTAGCATATTCTGAGAAAGTCAAGGTATTTCATCCATAAAATAAAAATAAGATGTTATGAAAATGGACATGCAAGATGAGGACAAGCCTTAGAAATTAAAAATGGGAAATTGCTAAATCTGTAAAACTGCAAAAATACAAAGTCAGGAAAATCAATTAAAATTTAAGATAAAAAGACAACACAGTGGGAAATAGAGATAATTGTTCTACCCATAGGCCTAGTGTCTGAGTATGAAGAGTTACAGAATTTGAAAAAAGAAAAAAAAAAAAAAGAAATTTAATTATACAAATATTGAATAAAATTCCCCGAAAAGAAAGAACACATGGACCCAGAGAATATTGATCATGGGAAAAATTATAACAATAAATTATTAATAAAATAAATAATTTAAAAATAAACTAAATATAACTGTAAAATTTCAGGATGCCAGAAAAAAGAGAAACCTCTGAAAATTCCCAGAAAGAAAAGAAAAGATATCTTTTTTTTAAAAAGGGGGCGAAAATGAGATTGATATCAGACATTATCAGTAACATCAGACGCTAGAAAATATTGGAGAAATGTCTTTAAAATTAGGGGAAAACAATTTTAAACCTCTAAATTCTATATTGAAACAAATCTTCACATCACATATAATGGTACATACCAAAGAAAGACTTTTTAGACACTTGTGTCTTGCATTCTGTGCCTACCTTCTGACAAAGTTAATGAAAGATGTGCTACAGTGTAGTAAGAGATGAAATAAAGAGTCAAGTCATGGGTCCTCTAAGAGGCGTATGTAAATCAGCAGATGGACTGGGATGATAAATTGCTCACCGTCTGATTCGTGCAAGAAGGTGGAGGGCTTCCAGGGAACTGTGTCCACGGAGAAACAAATTGGGGCAACAAGGAGGAGTGGTTAATAAACTGAGTGTATGCACACCTAAGGACACAATAAACAGTAAAAAAAAGAAAAAGAAAGACAAAAATAAAGCAAAAAGGAAACAAAAAGACACATGTTTCTGTGGGTAGGTAAAAGGATCACAAACTAAAGGAAAATTAAAATATTAGATAGTAAACATAATGCATGTCACTATTAATGTCATAAACAATATTTACCACTGTACCCCAACCCCTAGAACAGTGTTAGCACAAAGGAAAAGTGCTATTCAAGAACTTGGGAAAGGAAGAAAAAGAAGGAGGGAGACATGGAGCCAGGTAAGGGTCATAATAATGAAAATGCTGTACATTGATTTTCAACTATTAAATTTGATTTATGGGCAAAATTCAATAACCATAAGTTTACTGAATTAAATGTGAAATTCACCACCCTCACAAATACATAAGTACATAAATAGATGGCAGGTACTGAGTTGAAGGGAAATTTAGGGACAATGAAATCCTCCTTTTGTATTGTTGCCAATCACGATATTTCTCTTTAGTTGGTTGAAGTCAATAAATATAACATAAGTACATAGGTTTTTTTAAAATTTATTTTTATTTTTTATAAGTATATAGTTTTAAAATATAGTGGAAAGCAAAAGTGCTGATGCAAATAATTTTTATATGCCATAATAGGAATGTGATAGCTAATATTTATAGTTTAAAAAATCAGAGACAGTAGAATTAGCAAATTATGTAAAAATAAGAAACAACCAGAAATCTAAAGCCAGAGGACTGCTGCTTCTCATAAGGTCTTCTATATTACTATATATATGTTTTGATAATACAGAGATTAGACTGACTTTATTTTAGAAGTGAAGTTAGGTGAAAGTGCTCTTTTGGTTTTTTACATGATTTTTAGTAAAGAAAAGTTACATTTAAATGTCTTTATTTTTCTATTTTCCCTTTTTATTTTTAATTTTGTTTAAAGATTTTATTATTTATTATTTCTTTAGAGAGATAGTGAGTGCACAAGCAGGGGGAGGGGCAAAGAGAGAGAATCAAGTCGACTCCGCACTGAGTGTGGAGCCCAAGGCAGGGCTCGATCTCACAACCCTGTGGTGATGACCTGAGCTGAAACCAAGAGTTGTGGACATTTAACCAACTGAGCCATCCAAGCGCCTCATCTATTTTGTCTTTTTAAACTGACAATTGCTGAGCTACCCTATAAATTCAAAGTAGCTAAACATTGAAAAATTACATGGATTGGGATTCTTTGGTTATAAGCAACAGAAATTGAGTCTGGATGAGTAAATTTAGAAGGAATTTATTGGAAGGATAACTGCACTGAAAAACTCATACACTGGGAAAAAAAAAAAAAACCTGATACACTCAACCCAAGAAAGATCAGGAGTTGGGAACTCACTGAGAGTTTATTTGAACACTTCTATTAGAAAAACTTACCTCCACTTCCCCACTCCCTGTATCATTTCTCTGCTCAATCACAGTTCTGGGAGATGAAATAATGACTGGGGTAGACAGGGTCCCAGGCTCATTAACTGGAGGAGCTGAGATGGGATGGGCGAGGTAGGAATAAAGTGCCGGATGGTTGCACCAGGGGTATGCGTTACAGGGAAGGACACATTGACTTCCAATGACTACCATTGTCTTCCAATGACTACCATTGACTACCATTGACTTCCATTGATGGTAACAGGATTCTGTGTAGACAAAAACAATTGTTCAATGCATTGGCCTTAAAATTTTAATTGTCCTATTTATGGCTTTATCCATGGTGAAGCATACAGAATGTTTTCCTGAAATACCCAACCAACCAATCAAGCAACCAAAAAATATTGTGTCCATACTATAAGGAAAGAAAAGAGGGTTCTGCCAGTCCTATCTCTAAGACATATCTCCCCTCCTTTCACTTTCCTGCATCTCTGGAGCCTACCATCATTTCTCATTTCATTTTGTAAAACAACCCACTGTTCCTTCCTCACTGCTTGTACCTTTCTCCCAACCCCTGATTTTCCTTTGTCTATAAAGTTGCCAGAATTACAGTCTTAAAGTAAAGATCTCATCATACCACTTTTCTGCTTAATTACCTTATCTTTGCACTTAGAGAAGTATCCAGACTTCTTAGCACCACACGTTTCTTTCCAGCCACCTCTTCACCCCTCCTACTTCTGGGCTCTCCTATTGGCAGCTCCATCTTCCCGGAATGCCATTCATTCTGCCAAGGTCTCACGTGAATGGCTCATTCTCAACCTTCTGCACAGAGTACTTCCTCATTCCTCCTTCCCAGGTCCTATCACAGGACCCTAAGTATTCCATTCATAGTGGTTTTCATTTGTTTTTTACTAACTTGCTTATTGCCTCTCCAGGCCCTATAAAAGCTATAGACTGGAAGAGACCCAAAACCTTTGACTTGCTGACCATCAAATCCCTAACACCTATAATGGAGACCACTCTGTACTACATGCATCCAAAAAAAAAAAAAAAGGAAATTCAAACCAAAGAAACATATTGAACAATAAATAAATGTGCAGATTCACTTGAAAAGTGAGTTTACCTTCAATCCACGAACCTATGCTCGTTAATAAATGACCAAAAGGAGTCATGTGCTTCAGTTATCTTGTGCTAACTGAATTGATCTGTGATGCTTTGCATGCCAATTGTTCACATTATCCACTTTCTATACAGAGCTTTTTTTTTTTTTAAGATTTTATTTATTTATTTGACAGAGATCACAAGCAGAAAGAGAGACAGGCAGAGAGAGAAGAAGAAGAAGGCTCCCTGCTGAGCAAAAAGCCCAATTCGGGGCTCGGCGCTCGATCCCAGGACCCTGGGATCATGACCTGAGCCAAAGGCAGAGGCTTTAACCCACTGAGCCACCCAAGTGCCCCTCTATATAGAGCTTTAAAGTCTGGGAACTACAGTTCCCAAAAGCCCTTGCTAGCAGTATTCCAGGTTAGTTCTAAAGAGGATCACTCACGAGAAATTTGGAAGGAAGAGCACAGTCAGAAGCCTTATGACTGCTTCTCTGACAGCAAGTGATAGATGTGTGAATTTTCACATGTGGTGTTTTGCAACAGCTTTTCAGCTTTCTAAATGCTTAGTCGGAAATTGAAAATTGTCATCATCTTCCCTTGACTTGTATTCTTCAGTCATTCTAAGGCTTTTTGTTTTAAATTTCTATTTTGAACCAGTTTCAAAGTCCCAGAAAGTTGTAAAAATATTATAGCAAACTCCTCTATATTCTTCACCTAGAAATCCCATTGAAGCCTCACCAATAACCTTACTAACTTCTTTTATGACAAAAGGATTATGCTTGTATCCGATTGTCTTTTTAGTCTCTTTCAATCTGGAGGAGGACCTCAGTCTTTCATTTTTATGAACTTGATGTTTTTGAAGATTATAGGGCAGCAATTTTGTAGAATATTTCTCAAATAGATTTGTCCAATGTTTCTTCATGATTAGACCAATGTTCTGGATTTGGGGCAAGAATAACACAGAAGTGATGCAGTAGTTTTCTCATTACATCCTGTCTGGTAGCACACAACGTTGGTTTGTCCCATTACCAGTGGTTTAAATTTCGATTACTAGATTAAAGTTTTGATTACCAGCAGTCTCTGCTCTAATTTTTTTTTTTAATTTTTGCTTTCTTAATAATAATGTGTTATGTAGTAATATTTGAGATTGGATTAATAGCCCTTTCCTCATTCCACTTTCACCCAATAGTTGTAGTAGTCATTGACATTTTTTATCTAAATTAGCTCTATGATGATTACAAAATGGTGATGTTACTAATTTAATCATCTGTCTACATTTGTTTTTATATTACGGTAAGGAACAGCTTTTCTTCTCTGTATTTATCCATATGAATTCAAGGATTTCTATTTTATTCAGTGAGTTAAAGTACATTTCTATCATTTTCTTTGATGCTTCTATTTCTTATATTAGGCCAGATGGAGTCCCTTCAAATTTGTTTCTTTGTCCAATTTGCCTTCAAAATCTTACCTTCAAAGCTTGTTCTTTCTCTGAATATTTTGTTACTTATTCATGTTAGTTTAAACCAATATAGTCTTTGTCACTGGGGTGTTGCTGCATCCAGAAAACCTCTCATTGGACAGACCTTGGAAGTAGATATATCTATGTATGCATGCACGCACCCCACACCACACACACTAACCACTCACATACCCATACATACCCTTCTGTCTGTTTTTACACATCTATCATCTAGCCATCATCTATCTGTCGATCAACTGTCATCTATCTGTGTATCTTGAAAACTATGAATTTACAATGTAACTCCAATTTCAGATGAACATCACAGGATTTATTTAAGCTTTCCTCATTTCTTTTCTTTTCTTTTTTTTTTTAAAGATTTTATTTATTTACTTGACAGAGAGAGACACAGTGAGAGAGGGAACACAAGCAGGGGGAATGGGAGGGGGAGAAGCAGGCTTCCTGCCGGGCAGGGAGCCCGATGTGGGTCTTGATCCGAGGACCCGGGGATCATGACCTGGGCCGAAGGCAGACACTTAATGACTGAGCCACCCAGGTGCCACAGTTTTCCTCATTTCTATATTTGTACCTTCTTCCGTGAGAAACCTGCTCCCGTTAGAGTTAATACATTTGCCTAGTTGCTCAGTTCCGTTAAAGCAGCTAATCATAGCCCAGTGTGACTTACAGCCTTACCCGAACACATCTTTTCATAGACCGCCATTGCTGACTGCCTCTGGGACATTCCTGTCATCCTACCCCAACCTGCTGTCCTCATGGGAACTATCTATAGACTGTCATGACAGGTTACCATCAGATGACCCTAACTTCCTATTCCATGATACCATCCACCAGCAGGTAACATCACTGCCCTTGCCTGATGCATTTGAGAGGGGGGAAGATAGGAGGCAGGCTCTCCTGCCTCTTTACAATACTAATCCCCTTATTGAATCCTTTCTGCTTGTCCTACCTAGAGTGGTTTTTATTTCCTTAACCAAAAGCTAATTATTATACTTTGGTATATAAATGCCATTGTAAAAAAATTTATAATGCATTGTGATTTTTATTTACCATATAAATGAAATTGTTTGTACACAAAAGTCAAAATAATGAAAAATATGTGCCCAAATAAAAGAAAAAAAATCATTTGGAAGTGGATAATTTGTGAAATTTAGAAATTTCAAACCTAAAATATTTAACAAGTCTGATTATAAGTGTTGTCATTACTAACCTGGCAGACGCTCAAAACACTTGGTTGGATATTTTTCACTTGGTTGAGTACTTAGCTGAAGTTTCGAGTTTTGTCCTGCTAAACTGCTTCAAAGTTGGGAGTTCCATAGAAAATGTCAGGCTATTTTAACTATTAAGTTATGTCAAAAACATCAGGTGCTAGTAAATCAGGTGAAAAATTTTAGATTATCTTACTAATTAATTCCTTTTTTTTTTCCCTTCAGCATTGAATGAATGCTAGTTTCACTTTTATTTTCAGGGAATGGTGTCTACAAGAAAAGGAATATGGCTATATTAAAGGACACGTTCATCATCTGTGTGTCAGAACAGAATTTAATTAGCTTGAGGTACAAGCTCCACTATTTGTGAAAGAAAGCCTTTGCTCAATCCTGCACTTCTAACTTTCTATCTGTTCATGTTACACCACACGGCAGGTGAAAAATGTAACCTGAGAAAAAACAAATGTCTGCTCACAATATTTCTAAGTGAAGTTTGTTCATTTGAAATATTTGCCCCCAAAGAAAAGGACCCCAAGCAACATCTCTATATCTCTCACAGGGTTTTAAAACCCTTAGGTTTTTAGAATGATGAAATTAGAAGAAAATCTACACACCCAGTTGATAATAGGCACTTGAAATATGCGTGTCTCATTCTTTATAAAGTAAAATCGAAAAACATCAGAAAAAGTACTGTCAGCGTCCTCTATTTCACTATGTATATGAATCAAATTATGAACTAAAACATACTTGGCTTATGTCTATCACCGAACTCATCTGGATACGAGAGTTCACGGTTAGTTCACCTGTTGCTAAACTTACCATAAACACGAAGTTAAAAAAAAAAAAAAAACAGGGGGGCAATTTTTAGCTAGTATAATTCCAAGGGTTTAGGAGCTACAGAATGATAAATAGGCTGAGGAAATCTAAGTTCTTGAGTTTGATTCAGCAAATATTCATTGGCAGATTCCTGCACTCTAGCAATAGTGCTCAGTTGAAGAGCTATGAAATGAGCCCGCCTAGTGTGATCTGGAGCCTCAAAATATTTTTAGTCAATGATTGGAGATGTGGGAGCAGGGAATTTACACAAGTCAGTGTCACACAAACGAGCAGCTTTTCTAAGTGCCTGGACATTTCCTCTCACTGGCATGGGAAGCTTTATTTCCTCTCTCAACGCATCTCTCTTGGAACTTGGATTGGCACCTTCATACATCGAATATACGTGGCCGCTGTGATGTAATTTCAGGGCACAAAAAGCACTTAAAACATTTGAGACTAATAATGACATTCTAAAATGCCATGGCACGGTAAGCTAGAGCAACTCTTCCCAAAAGATGCTCAAAGGGGAATGGAGTTGATGCTGGGAAGGAGAAAAAAAAAAAAAAAAGAAAAGTATTTCATGGTCAGTGAGTTTGAGAAATGCTGGGTTAATTAAAGTTGAACCAGTTTCTTTCCTGTAGAACTTCTCTCTGTATAAGAAATTTCCACGAGGGGCTCTACTACGGTGGGACACATTTCGGGGAATTCTATGCAAATAGGCAGAAATAGCAGGCAAAACAACAACCTAAAATAAAAATTCCTTTAACTGCTTTGATTTCCTGTGCTCTTTTTAAACATCTAACTCAAATGTTGCTTGTAGCTTAGCCAATATCAATCCGTGTTTTCTGTTGCCACATTTAAACACTGGAAACAAATGCATCAAAATGCTTGGTATCTTTTTATCCCTTACAGATGTCCTTGCTCCCTGGTAAAGAAACCATTGGAATGTTGCCATTTTAATTAGGCTTAGCTACCAAAAAGCCTTAATCTGCCATTGAGATGTATATTTGCCTGTTTTATTAAAGCTTGGGGGGGAGTGGAAAGGGGGTTTAAAGTTTATAGAAATTATGTAATGACACAGACAAACTTAGTCCAAGATAGTTTTATCACTTAGAATGAATTTGAAATATAATTGATGATTTTGAGGCTGCTGCCAAAATTAAGAACAGTTTTATTTTATGCTATTTTTAATAACCAGGCTTTTTTTCTATCATTATTAAAGTGATTATTTCTTGGAACACTGTCAGGCTGTATAATTTTTCATGTTAAAAAGAATATCCTAGTCATATACCAGATACTTTTATTAGCATAAATATCACCAGTCCTTAATTAAGGAGAAATCAAATTGAGAAAACAGCTTTTATAAGAGTGCTATTAACCTGTTATAATATAATATTTCTCTAATCTTTATTTTAAGTAAATGATTGTGAGGACTTTGGAAATTATTTATACCTTTCCCTTGTATGAGTTCTTAACAATGAATTTTGAACATATTCATTCAGAATTATTCTGTGTTTACAGAAATTTTTCCATGCTACATTTTGTTTAATATAATAAATATTTATTTAAAGGTAAAAGAACATAAAAAGGGGAATAAGTCATAAATATGCACATATCAAATATTTAAAACAAATAAACCTAATGCCTATTTTGAAGCATGAACAACCATATTAATACTCGGCTACTGCTTTTTCAAAATACCGTGTTTATGATTTAATCAATGTGCTAATGTGTGAGTTGAATGAGCGCACACAATAGTGGTAGGGAGCACAGACCACAGCTACACTGCATGGAATTGAACCCTGGTTCCAACAGTCATGTCCATGGAAAATCTCCTAACTTCTCTGTGCCTCAGTTTCTTTACCTGCATGATTAGAATAATACCATCTACCTCAAAGCGTTGTTTTGAGGTTTAAATGAGATAAAAGTTAAAGTAACAAAGGCATACCTCTGAGATATTTCAAATTTGGTTCCAAGACCACCAGATAACATGAACATTGCAAAAGAGCAAGGCCAGTGAATTGTTCTGGCTTCCCAAGTGCATGTAAAAGTTAGGTTTATGTTCTACTGTGGTCTCATAAGTGTGCAATAGCAGTATGTAAAAAAAAAAAAAAAATCAATGTATGTACTTTAATACTTTATTGCTAAAAAATGCCAACTATCATCTGAGGTTTCAGCAAGTCATGATCTCTGCTGGGGAAGGGTCTTGATGTTGGTGGCTGCTGACCGCTGGGGGTGGTGGCTTTTGAAGGTTTGGGGCGCTTGTGACAACTTCTTTTTTTTTTTTAATTAAGCTTTTATTTTAACTCCAGCTAGTTAACATACAGTGTTCTATTGGTTTCAGGTGTACGATATAGTGATTCAACAGTTGCGTACAACACCCGGTTCTCCTCACAACAAGTACCCTCCTTAGTCCCTGATCCTGGCATTCTTAAAAGAAGACAGCAATGAAGTCTGTCACATGGATTGACTCTTTCTTTCAGGAACAATCCTCTGTGGCATGTGATGCTGTTTGATAGCATTTTACCCACCATAGAGCTTCTTTCGAAACTGGGGTCTGTCCTCTCAAAGCCTGCCGTGGCTTTATTGACTAAATTTATGTGATATTCTAAATCTTTTGTTGTCATTTCAACCATCTTCACAGCATCTTCACCAGGTGTAGATTCCATCTCAAGAAACCACTTTCTCTGCTTATTCACAAGAAGCAATTCCTCATCTCTTGAGGTTTTATCCTGAGATTGCGGCATTTCAAATATAATAATAAGGAAAAAGCTTGAAGTATTGTGAGAATTACTAAAATGTGACACACAGGACACAAACTGAGCAAACGCTGTTGGAGAAATGATGCCAACAGACTCGCTCCATGCAAAGAGAGTGGCCACAAACCCTCAGTTTGTTACAAGAAAAATTGCAATATCTGAGAAGTACAATGAAGAGAGGAGCAATAAAATGTGGTATCCGTGAATTTAAGTGTGATAAGCATTGAGTCCTAGAACAGTGCCTGGTACATGACTAACATGAAATATATTCAGTTTAAAAAATAAATAAATTAGGGGTGCCTGGGTGGCTCAGTGGGTTAAAGCCTCTGCCTTCTGCTCAGGTCATGATCCCAGGGTCCTGGGATCGAGCCCCGCATCAGGCTCTCTGCTCAGCAGGGACCCTGCTTCTTCCTCTCTCTGCCTGCCACTCTGCCTACTTGTGATATCTGTCTGTCAAATAAATAAAATCTTTAAAAAATAATAATAATTAATTAATTAAAAATGTTAAATAAAAAAGAAAAAGAAATATATTCAGTTTGTCTCCACAAACCCAAAATTTATTTCAAGAGTAGTTAGTATTATCTTGAAAATGTCAATTCAGTTTATCTGCCCTTTAACTGCTGTAGTCACCTTTGGCTATTATTAACAAAAGCTCCTATAAGAATTAGAAGGCATCGGCGAGAACAGATTCTTTAAGATTTTAAATAGTAATTTCATGCAAGTGCTGGATCTAACAGTGCCAAAAATCTTCCATCAAAGTTTAATGAAATAAAACTATTGCATTTTACTTCTAAACAAAATAACGAATTAATAGCTACGTTTTCTTCTAAAAAGTGTTAAAACTCTCATTAGATTAGTGTTATATTGAACAAACTCAACCTTTCTAACGAATACCACCATGAATAAACACCCAAATCTAAAAATAGAAAATCCACATACTACCCTCCCTACTCCCATTTTTAAAACAACTTCGGAGCAATTAGCATAGCATGTTTCCCATATTAATATTTTCTACATGTTTGGGTTTTTCTTCTCTAAAGTATAAAAACAAATCATTTAAAGGGAAATTTTATTTTGGCATTTCTTGTGTAACACCAAGTTTTCCTTGGTTTTATCTTCACCTGTACTTGCTGTACCCTTATTCCCAGATTCTCAATAACTCCATCAACTGACTCACATCTGACCTCATCCTATGCTGTAAAATTTATTTTGAATCTCCTTTTACTTGAGAACTTCCCTTCCTTGGTGCACCTGGGTGGCTGATTCTTGATTTCAGCTCATGTTCCTGGGATGAGGCCCCCTGTTGGGCACTACGCTCACTGCAGAATCAGCTTGTCCCTCTCTCTTCTGCTCCTCCCCTCAATTGCATGCTCTTTTTTTTTCAAATAAATAAATAAATGATTTAAAAGACAAAAAAAGAATTAATTTAGAACTTGTAATGGATGTATTGGGGTATGCTACTAGCCCACACACTAATGGCTAGTTGTTTTTTTTTTTTTCTTTTACAGGTATTACTCTCCAGCCAAGAGTAAGCCACTATCAGTTGGCCATATACTGGGTAACACCATCCCTGATCTTAGTTTACTAACACAGAGGTGTTCATCTGTTGTATGTTGAGACAGTGATATTTCTTTTTTCTTAGGGAATTGGAAATGAGATGAAGGTTTTGTTTGTGGGTACATATGTACATATAAAGTTAAAATTTGGGGGTCCCCTGTTTCACCATGTGGAATGCTAAGAGCCAAGAAGAATCTACAAGGGAAAAACTGAAGCCAACACTGGGAAGTGTAAAGTTGCAAACCACAGGGTACAGGGGTATGCTACTCACTCCCAGTTTCAGCCCATTTCTAAGGTTTGTGACTGAAGACGCAGCCCTTCTTTTCCAACAAAATGCCCATTTTGGTCTCTTTGGCTTGGAAGAGCCAAGGAGAAGTTTTGAGAAATCCACACTCTTTGCAGTCCTAACACATTTTCTATGATGATAGCTATGATAGTAGTATTTAAAATGTAAATTTGAGTCTTACAAAAATCTAAGTTTTACATGGATACAGGTTCAAAATGACAATCTCTAAGATTTAGAGAAGAAACACCCATACCTGGGTAGTCATCAAGATAAGTATCGATAGTTAACAACAGTTTGTTTAATCAAGTCTCAAAAAACAGTTTATTGAAATTAAAGATGACAATTCCACAAAAACTTGCCCTATCAAAAATATTGCCCACATTACAAGTCATTCACACCTTTTTATTTCATCCTTGCATGCAGTGAGGTTTACTGTATTTAGCCAATAAAAGAATAGGACACTCCGTTAAATTTGAATTTCAAATTACAAATGCTAATTTTTAGTGTAAGTATGTCCCATGAAATATTTAATATACACATATACTAGAAATGTTTCTTCTTTATCTAAAATTAAAATGTTGCTGAGCATCCTGTATTTAATCTGTCAGTCCTCGGTATAGTAAATAATATGCAATTGCAGGCATAGGAGAATTTTATTTTCCCAATATGCATTTTAAGTGGTATGTCTTGTCACTAGGCAGTGAAATCAGCCAACATGCAAAGTGGCAACTTTTATCAAAATGTTTTTTCAATGAATTGTATAGATGTGTCAAATGTTCTTTTTTGAGACTCACTCAATTTCATTTTATAGGGAGAGTTGGGGAAATAAGAGGACACTATACATAATAAATGTTAGTAAATTTTTCTTTTTTTATTCCTGGCATTAATATTGCAATACAAAAACCACAATTTTAAAAGTAGACTCATTTTTCTTGGGAAGGGGAGTAAGATGGTAAAAGAACAGAGATAAGGAAAGAAAAATAAAGACAAGGTGATCTTGGAAAGAGAAAATATTTGGATTTTATATGTTACATAGATTTTTTTTAAGCTGTCTGCCCTTTTTTTTTTTTTCCTCTCTTTTTAAGCTGTCTGTTTGCTTTGGCAAATCCAAATTGGATTAACTCCAAAGCAAACTTAATCATTAGGGCAAAAATTGGTAATAGTTGCTGAAAAAAGAATCGAATTTAATGAGTAAATAGCCACAAAAATTGATACTGTTTCTGATTAGAAAAACTTGGTTATACTGAGATTTATATCATAGTCCAAAAAGATTGATCTTATTTTTTCACCTTCTGAAACTACTTTCCACTCCATGCTCCTCTCTCTTGCCCTCTTTCATAGAGGAAAATAACATAAAAGCATAAAATGTAAAAAGACATTCAGAGAAGCTTGGCTTAGAACCAGCAGCCAGGAAAGGAAGCAAATGGGAAAGTCTATTCTACTGGCTGGGATTCTGGCCTCTTGGTGAAACAGGTATGTGGAGTGGTGACAGGTGGAAAGGTGATTTGTCAATATTCCCCTTAAGAACCAATGCTATCGCTGTTCATCAAGTGTCATTTAGTATGCTGGTTTGTATTTCAGGGCATGTCGTTTACCTGCCTGAATCCATATAATAATGAAGTAGGATTCTGAGGAATATTAATTAAATCAAGATAAATAAGTTCTTTGTACTTTGAACTCAAGAATGGTGTATATTCAACAATAACATCACATGAATTTGAGCATAGTGTACATCTCAGACATTTTCTTAATAAAAGAAGGCATCACATTCTCAGAAATAATTGAGATTCTTTTCTAAATTGAGGCTGAAGTTCCATAAAGGAAAATTCCTGCAACGTGATTTGCTCTCACTCAGTTTGTATCAAAATTCTTGTGGTAACTCTTGGAAAGATCATCTCTTTTTATGATTAGAACTGGGAATATAGGTGTCTTGCTGACTAAATTGCTCTTTCTTATGTCTGATGTACCCACCCACTATGTCAGACTCTCCAGTACTAATATATAGGTCCCTTTAAACCAGTAGGTTACACATCAAACTTGAGGTTTGAAGCTCTGGAAGATTCTCTAGGATCACAGGTTAAAATCTCACCGGGTCCAACGCAACCTTTCATTCTTCCAGAAGGGATAAATCAACCAGCACGTACTTCACTGCGTTAGGGTGTTTCAGATGAGAACTTATAAACTTAGACTTTTTTGCTTTGTAATGACATTAAAGATCTCATGGGGTGTTTGTTCTAAGGTTTGGAGACCGTCCTAAAACCTTAAGTAATTTTTGCTCATACTTGAAGTCTATCCTATGAGAAGCTTGAACATTCTTATGTGTTATTAAGGTTTTATGTTTCTTATTAAGTCATGAAAATTAAATTCATCTTTTAAAAGTACTTGCAAAATTAGTGTTACTGGAAGTAAAGATTATTGTGTACGTGGTATGATTTGAAGATCGCTATCATACCATTTTCATATATTGTGCATCACGTAGAGTTTTCTATACTCTTCAGCAAAATTGCATGACAATTGGGCCAATATCTGTGTTAATAAGGCACAGCCTTTGGGTTTGAGACTCAATTTCAGAGTCATGACATATAACACATTTAGGCCTCTGGTGACTTCTTTGTGTCTAAGGCCCCAAAGACTTTTTGAAGACTTTAATAAAGTCACTCTCATTGCCCTGTGTCTGATCGAGTCTGCCTGGATTACCCCCTGCCCTGATCTATATTATAAACATTCATCTTTTGATTTCAGTTTCTCTTTTCATGATTTTTTTTTTTTTTTACTTTATTGTTTTCAGACTGCCATTTCCCCCATTGTTTATGATTAGTGGATCTGTCTTTCTGGCAAACAAATAAGGGGCAAAGTGAAGGCTCAGCCAGTGAATGTGTGGCTATGGATAAAGGAAACAAATTCTTATAATCAGCATTCATATGTTGCCCTTGATGATTTGAGTTTAGAGTTCGTTTTGGAAATCTCCAAGTGCTATCTATAATACTTTGTGTCACACATTTTTGCTTCATTTTTTCTTGTTTGATTGAAAGCCACTTAGAGAGTTCATTTTCATTTCATTGTGAAGCATGATCCTCTGGGATCATTCCATCAGAAAAATTTCCACACCCAGCTCACAAATCCCCGTAGGGAGGGTGTCCTGTTGGAAACACCCAAAGAATTGTGGGAAGGTTATTTTTACAATTTACATGAAATTACCTGAGGAAACTTATTTTATATGTAAAAACCAAACTTACCCCATCTTTAAAATATCTGAATAATTCCTCCTGGAAAGTCTTTTTACAAACCCCAAATGCAGAGGTTTCTTCCATTCTATTCATTTTCTTTCATACATTTGCAGCCGCATGGAAACATCCCCTCTTTCCCTTCACATATCATCATAATTAATTCCATAAGCTTCTTTCAGCTTGAGAATTTAATTTTTATTTTGATAGAAGTTAATAGCTTTGTAATAGAGCAAATGCAGGGAGTAGTTCCCATGAATGGAGATGCTACATTTTTATGTACCAAAATGAATCTCTCCTTTCTGTGTTTAGCATGACCTATGTTCTCTGCCAGAAATTTTAATATCATCTCATTCATCACTCAGCTTGCTTCGTCTCCTTTGTCTATCTTGTTCATTTTCCCCCAAATCACTTGGCAATAGAGCATAATGATTCCTATGGTGTTCCCCTGGTTTAGGTTTATTTTTTCCTTTGGATAACAGTACAATTAAGACGGATAAATAATATAACCTCATTTCTCAGTAAATAGAATGCGGTGTAACATTTTGGAGCCCCTGGTCCAGATAAACGTCAAACAAATGCACACACCAATACACTCACACACACAAACCAGTTCCCGAGACAAAGATCTTTTGTGTCTTATTTACCACTTCCTCTCTTGGGTCTAAATAGGTGTCCAGCACACTGCACACAGCCAACAAATATTTGTTGAACAAATGAAATTACATACTAATCAATTCATATATATTTCTATATATGTATTAAAATATTTGAATTTTTTAATCCGTCAAAAGTAAATGTTTGTGACCAATTTGCTGGGTTAAAACAAAACACGGTAACATCCCAGTCAACTAATTCGCTGTCACTAGAGTGCTTTGTGGTTCTGGGTCTGACCCTTGCCTCCCTTTTCCCTGTCTTGCTCTTGTATCTCTCTCTCCACCCTTCTACTGAACACTCAGGAGACCAGCTGCACTGAATGTCCTCCATTTTGTGTTACTCTTTCTCTCTTCTGATCTTCAGACAATGCTGCTGCCTCTTCTCTGTCCACTCTTCTCTAATCCACTACTTACCTTTAGTTCTCAAATGAGGGCCATATCCAGAGGCTAGCTTAGATTATTGAGTTCTTATCCACCACTTTATCCCAGGCCCATGTTCTTGGCTCATGCTTATTTTAGATAAAATACAATAAACGTATTTTCCATTTTAATTTTTTCTCCTACTTGAATAGGTTTTAATTCCAAATTGCATTGTAAGCCTGTTTTATTTAATCCTTTCCAGGAGTTACTCTGAGAACCAGTAAGTCAGGAGAGCTGGAACATTAAAAAGATCTTAAGATGGTACCATTTTTGCTTTACTGAAGATCTTGCAATTATTATAATTCTTTGTCTTTTTTTTCTGCCTAAATTAAAAATAGGCAAAGCATCATAGGAGAGCTTAACTTTTTTTTTTTCTTTAAAAGATTTTATTGGCTGGTAATATTTATGAGTGTTATGGAACTGATATTTATTGGCCACATCTTACTCCATGAACTCATGTCATGATTCCCAAAGGAAGAAAAGAGGGGTAAGAAAAAAATCTGGAAGATGAATTTTCTTTGCAGTATTTTATTGAGAATATTACAAACTGCTGGGTTTGGGAACTAAAATAGCTAGTTTTTTGTTTCAACTTAATATCAGAATCAATCCATAATCTACTAACTCGGTATAATTGAAGTCTAGACATCAGCGGTTTAGGATGAAATTGTGTGTGTACGTGTGTGTGCGATTTTCAAATGTGTGTGCACAAGTGTGTTCTGTGTGCACTTTTCTTCTGTTAGTGAGTTTGACATACCTATCCATCTCTTGGCCATGCAGAGAGGTATAAAAGAGGACTTCTGAAGCTGTATGTCTGCCGTTTTTTCTGCAGTACTAGTACTCCCCAGCAGTAATTTCTAAAATGTGCCTGTTCTGAATGTGATGACGGGAAATGCACCTGCTCCAGAGATAATTATACAAGCCTCTGGAAGATTCTTACTCATCTGGAAAATGGAGGAAAATTGGATAACAAATGTGACCAAAAAAAAAAAAAAATCATCCAAAGTAAAAATTTAAATTAAAGTGGCCACCCATTCCCAGGGTTCACTACAGACAAGGAATCATATGCTAAGAGTGTTCACCCTCTGCTCTGGTTACTGGCGTAAGTGAATTTGGGCAATTCACTTAACCTCTCCATGCCCCCATTTCCTTCTTTTGGCATCTGTTGACATTGGTATTGAATTTCCTTGCAGTAATGTGACAATTACCCGATTAATGACTATTAAGCTCTCTGAAGATAGAAGGCAAGGAAATGCTTAATAAAATGGTAAATAAGGAGAAAAATGGACAGTAAAGGGCCTGTAGTCACAACGGGAAAAATTAACAAAGGTTACTTCGAGAGAAGCAATGAGAGACATCTCCAGCACTGTATAATTGCTGACTGCCTGATCTTATACCTCAGAGCTTGGCCCAGGCTTTTACGGCGACTGACAATAGGGTCTTCCACACCTGCTTCGTGGAGAGGCTACCATCCTAGCCAAATTCCCAATCACAGCAGCATCTGAACTTTCCCCCTGAGGGTTGCTTTCATTTCATAGACACTTCTGTTAAAAAAAAAAAAAAAATTAAACTTTTTTTTTTTTTTTTTCCAAAGATAGAAGATAGAAACACTAAGTCATTTCTCTCCCCTTCATAGCAAACTTCCCCTCCCTTCTCTCTGGAAGGGCTTTACCTCTGTAGTTCCCTGTAGTTCAAAGGAAGAAATAGAACATAATGGGATTTGGCTGAAGGGTTATAATCCTAAGAATTCCAAAACTTTTCATCAAAGGGCCATTTCTAAAGAGAGCTTTTATCCATTGGCAATTTCAGCTGCGACCTATTCAGTCTGACTCGGGAGGCACCACATAAAGGCTTTAAAATGCCCTGGTCTGCCACTGTCCCTTTGCAAGAGCAGACACAGAGGCTCTGTGTGGTGTTTCTCGGCTTGTTCCTCTCAAAGAGGAATAGCCTAGAGCTAAACCAGGAGGTAGAGGAAGGCTGTTTCCTTGGCCAAATCTACAGTCAGAGCAGGGACTCCCTCTTCTCCACCCACTGAAAGAGGCCTTAACATTTATGACTAGCCAGGCTCAGCTAGGAAGGTCTATCCTGTTGAACCAGGGGTTGATTTTCATCCAGAATGGCAGCATGACCATGGGGAAGGAGGCAGTGCCTTGTGACCCACACGTCAGAAAGGGAAGCGATCACACAGGGCATACACACATGTATGTGCACACGTGCGTGCTCACACAGACACACACACACACACACTCTCATGCTTCACTGGCCTCCTCTTTTCCCATTTCAAGGAAACAATTGAATGAATCTTCTTTCCTTTTTTTTTTTTTTTTTTTTTTTGGTTAATGGAAAAAGCTGTTCCACACACACTCCTAGCTCTAATCTGTATCTCAGCCTTCCTGACAATACCCTGGATTCTCTTCTAGCTAATATTCAGAACGAATACAGAGGCTTATGAGCAATTTTTCCCATTAGAGTCGGAAAAATATTAGTATAGAACAGAAACTTTTAGAAATACCCCCGTAGTATCTAGTGAGTTATATGCATTTTCATTGCCTTAGGAGGGGATAAGAGTAATTTATTTCCATGTAGTCCCAAGCCTTCAGGATTGAGCAATGAGGCCTCCCCAAGTACTTAGAGAAAAGGGAAATAAGGTTGTCCTGTGAGAATTAAATGACTCGAAAACAACACTTAGCAAAATGTTTTCTAGTTCCATGGGAACATACTCGAATATCACTTAATTAGTGAAATTGTCACATCTGCAGTCAGCATACATCATCTAATGGGAGCAGCCATGTAGCAGGTGGTCCGCACTATTCAGGATACAAGCACAGAGACCGGGGAGTCATGAGCTGCTGGTCACCAACCTCATAAGATCTGGACAAACCATCCTCAAGACCTTTGACCACACTTTGCTCTGATTCTGCAATTACTGAGCTGTCCTTCGATTTGATAATTCATCTTACCTGACACACATAAATGGAAAAAATCATGACCTTGAATATGAAAGAGAAGCACCTTTGTCACCAGAAAGTAATATTCCCTGTTTGGGAGTTAATTACTTGACTTTCTCATTCACCTGTTAGTTTCAAGTTAATCTAGTTGTGGTATGTTTGTCTCTAAGGGTCTATTTTTGTGTTTACTTATAAGATTTTGTTGTCACAACTGTGAAGTCAAGGACCATGGTGAATTCACAAAAGCAATGTTCCCCGGTGAGGGGTCTCAGGGTCAGCCACAGCGACCCGGAGATTGTTTCTGGATAGTCCACCCACATGAAGGCTTTCTTCCATTTGAACTTCAGTAATTCCTACTTTCAATAGCAATGTCAAAAAATATGTAGACATTGAAATAATCCCTGCACGTCCCTAAAATATGAATCTGATTCTGTTGCCTTTTCCTATGAAATGTGTGCATCTTCATTTAGGAATCGGGTCCCTAGCAATGAGTGACATGAGGACACAGGGTCATTCCCACAGCTAAAGAATGGAAGGGAAAGCCAAATCCACTTTAACCAAGTATAAGTGATTAGGATATAAACGGGAACTGCTTTATTTTAAGTTCTTTTCTGCCAAAATACACTCCCTTCACTTATCCATTTAATAATCTTTTTTTCAAACGCCCATTACATGCCCGCCATTTTCTAGTCTTTGATGATATGCTGATGAATAAGGCAAACCTTTACAAACCTTTACAGAACTTGTGTTTATGTAGGTGATTTGCACCTGTAGAAAAGGTAAGCCTTGAGACAAAAATTCTCAAGATAATCCATTGATGGAAATTGCAAGAGTATTAAATTCTATGAAGAACACAAATGAGATGTTTTATTGAGTGACATGGGACTGATCTGGAAAAGCGTCTCTGACAAAGTCACATTTAGACTCAGTCGTAAGGGTTAACTGAGTAGGGACCAGTCAGGGAAAGGAACTGAGGAAGAGCATCCAAGCATAGAGAAAAGTATGGACAGAGCAGTATATTCCAAGAACTTGACAGAAGCCAGAATAGGTGAAATTGAGAGCTGTGAGGTGGGAACAGAGGTTTAGACAGTGATCTGTGCTTGCACGACAGTAGCTTCCACTGTGAATTGTATTTGTTCTTTAGCATATACCAACTGAAGGCTCGCTATGAACCTGGAATGAATTGCTTCATGTAGTACCCATACGACAAGGAAGAATACCTTTGTGAGGGAGGCAAACAATAAGTACATTTCCAGTATATCACAGGTTGTTAATATTGTGAAGAATAATGAAAAAGATAAGGAAAACAAGGGTTGAAGCCCATTGACCATTTATATAGCGTGCTAAGAGGTGACCTTACTTATAGGCTGGTGAACCCAAAGTAAATACATGAGAGCAAATCAAGGAGACATCTATAGGAAAAATAGGCAAAGTCCCATTGCCATAATCAGAAAATTCTTACTGCGTACATACTTCTGTGTACGTACTCTTTTTTAGAGAGTAATCAAATTTACAGGATAGTTCTGGCCCCACCTCTCACCTCCACCCTCCTTTGTCCTCCATCTGTTAACATTCTTGGAAAGAGGAACAATATAAATCAGAAAAACAGACAAACAAAGAAATTATTATCTCCATGATTCACCACCTCTCATTAATATCTGAGTAAAATGATTCTGCCCTGTGAAGTCCCTATGCTTCCTTCTCTCCTTCCAGCTGATTAAAAGAATAGAGACTGTTTTACCTCCACATTTCCTGAAGATTTTGTTTGCTCGACATCTTGGGCCATGCAAGACCCTCTTAAGTTTTCATTTCCAGTTGAGAGAAAGCTTTCTTGGCAACTCATGATATCCATTCCAACATCAGCTCTTCTGATTAGCAGCTAATCCCCTACGTTTATTTTTCTACTTAGTTTTGTTGACTGCCAGAAGTTTCAGATCTGGTTCACCACAGAAGACGTATGAAAGCTTATGTCTTTTAATTTTCAGGAGATAAATCTTGAAGCATTTTAACTGATATATTTTTAGGAAAGAATGTGCAAAGATCTTTTCACAGAAACCTATAGTCTTTTAAGTTCACTCAGCACACGGGACTATAGGCTTCCCTAAGCAGAGGTTGATAAAAGATCCTTGGAGAGGGAGCAAGGAGGAGTTCAATCATTCAATGATTACATGCCAAATATCTACCATTAGCAATAGCTATATATATAACTACAGCTGTTTATATAACCAGCTCCAACTCCTCTACAGACTGTGTCTTGGTTGGGCTCCTGAGTTTTCATAAGCAAATGTCAAGCTTACCTCAGCTCTACTGACTCTTACAGGTATGGCTCTGCTGTCAGTTTAAAAATATCTACACTCCCAAGAATTTGTTCTCTTTGATGCTCTATATTTATGGTTGGCTGTAAAAAATACCTGTGATGAATGAGCTGAAGAATATGAAGTCTTTCTTTAATCTGTTCTAATTTCATCCTTGGATCATTTGCATTGTTATTGAACCGCTGTATGAAACTATGACTTGGTATCATGCAGTTTGGCGGACGAATGTTTATGAGTAAATATTCTCACCCTACATTTAATTTTAATGAGGTTGTTGAGGGCAGTGTTTCCCATATCACACACTTTCTTTTATGAGAATCTATAAAAGGACATTTTTATCAGGTTTCTGTATGAAACAAAGCTTGCCTCTCCCTCACTCATTTTTTTTTTTTTAAACAAATCCTAACTGAATTTTTACTACATGCCAAACACTGTGACAGGCCAGAGACACACACTGATGAACACAAGTAGACACAGTTCCCAACCTCACAGAACCTAGAGTTTAATAAGCAAGAGATGCATAAAATAAATTAGCCTATTAAAAAATGTTGAAGCTACAACGTGTGCTCTGAAGAAGAGTTCCATCATATCGTTAGGGCATAGAATAAGGAACTTGACCCCTTTGCGAGGTCGGGGAAGAAGCGCAAGTGGAGATGGGAAGTCATTGGAGATTCTAAGCATGTTGAGATAGTTCGACATGATTAAACTCCTGTTTTGGAAAGAACTCACAGCTGACGTGTGAATGGCATATTGTGTTTCCCTTTTCGAATAGACTCCCAGGAAGCACAGGCCAAATTTTCAGCCCCCTTTTTGCTAAGTCTATAACCCTTGATGGCATTATTTCACTCACTGACTTTCTCCCTGTCTCTATATCACCTTCCTTCTCTTCATTTCCCTTTGCCCCATTTTTCTTGCATAGCAATTTTCGTTTTATTTTTCTGCATGTCTCTTTATAATCAATATAATTGTTTACTTTGTTGGGGGGAGGAGGGAAGGAGGAGGTGGTAAAATTCTAATAATAATTAAGTGACAGGAATATATCTTAGTTCTGAAAATGTTTTCAACATTTTTTTTAAAGATTTTATTTTATTTATTTGACAGAGAGAAATCACAAGTAGATGGAGAGGCAGGCAGAGAGAGAGAAGGAAGCAGGCTCCCTGCTGAGCAGAGAGCCCGATGTGGGACTCGATCCCAGGACCCTGAGATCATGACCTGAGCCGAAGGCAGCGGCTTAACCCAATGAGCCACCCAGGCGCCCCTGTTTTCAACATTTTTGAGGAATTAGAGAAAGAGTATGGAAGATATGGCTCTGAAAAATACAATGACAGTTAATAGAGTAGGTCTTCATAGACAGGAGAATGTCATCTTTAAACGAAGTTGATTTGAACCAGTCAGCAGTTTTGAGATCTCAAGTTGTTTGAGTGGAGAGTCTTTTTCAATACAGATACACTTTTATTTCTCCTGTATTTATTTCTCTTTTATTTCTCTTAACCTTGGGACTCTTGTTTCTTTTTTAATTTCCTTAATTGTTTGCTGTTAGTTGGTAAATTTATTGAGGGAAGACATCTTACCTTTCATTTATTTTTTGGACTGTGTCTACCCACATATACACACTACGCCCTCATAGTATCCAGGACAATACTACAGGTCTACTTGCTGAATAGCTTATAATTCTGCGCTCAAAAGCATTCATTCTTTCTCATAGTTTACACCTGTTATTGGTAGGGCTGGTTTCTGGATTTCCAAGCACTGGAATGTAAAATACACAATTACAATGAGTATTTCCTCTATACATTTCCTCGACTCCCTCCCTTTCAGTAGTTGAAAGAAGAGCACATTTGGGCTGTGCAAGAGCCAACGTTCCTACCTAAGATGCAGATGAGCAGCACCACTAGTTTATACATGAATGCCAAAAACATGAATGGAAAAGGGAGGGGCCCATAATACATACCTCGCCTCCCCTTCCATTTTTTTTCCTTATAATTTTAATTTTATTCCAGTGTTTTGGGATAAAACATTAACCTACCAACATACAAGGAATTTAGCCTCTTATAGCTGCCACCTCTGCCACCTTTGCTAAGGGAATTTAGCCTCTTGTACCTGCCACCTTGCCTTGGAAAGCAACAAAGGCAAGGGGCCCAGCAGCAGCTGAGGCTGGGGGAAATGACGTGCGGGCTCAGGAGCTGGAGGCGGTTAACCTTCAGGCAGGTGAAAAATACTGAGCACTGGGAGGGAAAGTGGATGGAGGGAATTTAGGGTCTTTGGGGGAAGGTTTTCTCCCTCCCCAACCACCCCCAAGGCAACTTTAACCTTGTAAAAGATCTACTTCTGTCTTGTTAACCCGGCTTTGAAGAGGAACGACCCTGGGAGGAAAACAATAGCAGCGGCCAAGTAGAAAGGGCCATAAACTCCTAGGAGCCTTTTTAGCATCTTCAGAGTTTGGAATGAGATGAAGGCATACCCGCAAAGAAAAGGGCACGGGAGCGATAAAATGTCCCTGCTCTCCTCCCGAGAAGGAGCTCTGTGTTTGCGCCTTCCTGGGCAAGGGTCTTTCTGTCTTCCTGCCTCCGCCTGGAGGCATTTTTCTTTCTTTTGGCTCCTGGAACAGTTCTTTCTTTATCCTTCATCTTCTTGTTTCCTTCTTTCCTTCTTTCTAGTCCTCCTTTCCTTCTAAAAGCTGCTAAAGGAAGGGTCAGAGGCTCAGGGGGCTCTCGTATCAGGGACCCTTGGAAGGGATCTCAGCTGAGCAGACCTGGAACAGAAGCAGGCCGGTGCTGGTGCCAGGCTTGGTCCCCTCTTCATTAGTAGTCGGAAATCCTGGGTCGAGATGTAAATATCCGACAGTTAATTACATGCACACAGACTCGGGGCTAGAATTCATCAGCATCATGACGTTTGATTTAATCTGGAAGACAGGTGTGTTGTGTTTGGATTTTTAGATTTCCATTAGAGTTTGTATTGACCTAGAGACATATATGTGCTGTAGGTGTATGGAGATTTATTGATCTGTTTATTAAACATCTAGAACAAGAAAAATTTGAGCGCCCACACCCCTAAAGGACTCATCTGACCTTCTTATTACAAGACCCCCTCCAAATGTAGCCACTGTCCTGACTTGTAACACCACTTGTTTTGCCTGTTTCTCCCTGACTCTTTGTGCCTGATTTATGAGATTCATACATATTATCGTGGTAGCTGTACCTTGTTCGTTCTCATTACTGGTCACAGTGATTCTCAAAATGTGTCCCCAGATCCTTAGTATCAGCATATTAGGAACTTGTTAGAAATGCAAATTTCTGAGTGAGTTCTTGAGCTTTGACCTGTGGAATCAAAAACTGGATGGGCCACAGCCCTCTGTATTTCAATAAACCCTCCAGGCGATTCTGATAGACACTAGTTTTCAGAAACATTGTGATACAGCATCTCCTTCTCTGACTATATTTTTATCATTCCACCGCTGATGGACGTTTGGGCTGTTTCCAGTGTGAGGCTATTATGAAGAGCTATGAATATTCTAGTACGTGTCTTTTGGTGATCATGAAAATGCATTTATTGTGGGTGTATACCTAGTAGTATAATTTCTGGGTCATAGGATACGCTTTTGTTCAGCTTTAGTAGATATTACCATACAGTTATCTAAGTGGTTATACTAATTTACATTCCCCAGCTGGATACAAGAGTTGCAGTTTCTTAATATCCTCACCAAAAATATACTTGGTATTCATTTTATTTTTAGCTGTTCTGATGGAGATAGTGTATCTCGTTGATGTCTTAATATGCATCTCTCTAATGACTAGTGAGATCGAGCGTCTTGTCATATACTCATTAGCCACTTGTATATCTTCTTTATTGAAGTGTACATTCAAATCTTTTCCCATTTTTCTATTAAGTTGTCTATTTTTATCACATTGATTTTTAAATACAAGTCTTTGTCAGATAAATGTATTGTAGATCTGTTTTCCCGCTTTGTGGAATGCAAGACAATTATATTTTGATAACGAAGCTTCCCTAAGTGTAAGTATGGGTTAAAAGCCTGCCTTATAACTTATAGATTTTTTTTTAAACATACTTTCCATTTCCTGATTGTTCCCTAACTTTCTCTCTTAATGAAGCATTATTGCACGGAGTAGTGGAGCTTTGTTGCATGAAGTATGCAGCTGAGATGTTGATAAAACCAGGCAGAAAGCTATATGGAATATTTGAGGCACGTCAGTGTCTCAGAGCAAACTCTAGATATTCCAAGGCTTAGGCATGCACATCCTTATTTTTTCTGTATCTTATAGTCACTATCCCGTCTTCTTTTTAAAAAAATATGGTTCCTAGGTGACTGGCAAGTAGCCCAGTAACAGACCATGAATGATAAAGAAAGCAAAACAATTCTGTGGGGAGAAGAAAAGATTATTCAATAAACAGAGTTGGGACAATTGGTTGGTTATTTGGATAAAAATCCACTCAGATTTTCCAGCCATTTATGAAAATATGTTCCAAGTGGAACAAAGAGTTAATATAAAAATTCCAACCATGAAGAACTGGAAGATAATATTCATGAATATTTTTCTGATTTCTTAAGGTGCAAGGAAATAGCAAAGGGAAAGATATTTAGCTCTATCTATACCATCACTTGAAACTTTTGAACTTCTAAACCCAAACTGAATTGAACGGGAAAAAGCAAACTGAACAAAATATTTTCAAGAGCTATGACACACAGAGAGTATATACTTACTCTTAAATCCTTAATACATAATGATCATGAACAATTAGGAAACACATTAAGGTCCTAGTAGAAAATACAGAAAAAATTAGAAAACAATATTTACAAACCATGAAATCCTACTGGTTGTTAACTTAGTAGTTGTTAAGAAAAAAAAAATTAAGGAAAAGTCCAAACACACACAATCAAAGAAATAAAAATTAAGAAAGAAAAAATATGTTATTTCAAATATTGCAGATAGTTTGGTGTGATTTAGACTTAAATGTAGCTTAAATTAAGAAAGAAAAACCCTCATGGAGAAGCAAAACTCCAGTTTCTATTGTAACAAGGTACAAGCTGAAAAGAAAAAAAGAGGGGTGATTTCCTATTGCTAGTGAAGAGAGAGAAAATAGGAAGTCCTCCAGAGGCTGCTAACAGCCCCTAACGGTTGGCATTTTGGGCAAGGTCAAAAGAAACCAACAAAAAAATAATCACAACAAAGGAGGAAATAAAATAGCAAAAAATTTTGGAGAAAATCAGAAATGATGGGTGTCATTAATTAGAACTGGAAGCAAAAATAAAAAGCAGTCCACTTACTTTGTTTGTTTTTGTTTTGTGTTGAGCAGCCTGCATTTTTTAAAGCGTGAAAAATAATCAGTTATTTATTATGTTCAAAATGAGCCAGGCACCGTGCTTCGTGTTAGTTTGACAAAGACAGATGCAGCCCACTCCTGCCTTCAAGGAGCTTAGACAGGTTAGCTGATAATTTGAATAAAATATTGTTGAGGCGGTTACGGTGTCGGCATCTTGAATAGGATTTTATTAAATTTGCCTGGGGCACTTCAACCCAGCGCCCTTGAAAACACAATCCGTTGTTCGTGCTGGGTCTTAGTACATCCCAGCAACTGACGTTTCTAATGACCCTCATGATTCCAAAGAAGTGGTGAAATTGAGTTAGTCTATTCTGTTGAAGATGATGGAGGAAGTACAGGGTATGTTTTAGAATGATTTGTGGCAACACTGATTTTAAAAACAACACTGGCTCTTACAGAGTTAATCTGCAACTCTCTCTTCCTCTCTCTCTGAGTCAACGAGAGAGCTCCTCAGAGCTGAAATTTCACTGCATACGCTACTTCAGCGCGCAGGATTGATTGAAACATTAAAATGAGCTGCTTATTCCACTACCTTTGGGAATATAGACCAAAATAAAGATGGGTGGCTGGAACAATAGGCACCCGTTTAATTTTTAGAGCACACAATACCCTACACACCAGTCACTTTAGGAAAAGTCATACAGAATTGAGGATAATAAACACCTGATATTACAGACAGCACAAAAATCTGTTATTATTGTGAATGATTACCGTAATTTAGATTGTTTTTGCCTGACTCATTTAAGTAATTACCTCAAATCTCTGCTTTATTTTTTAATCTCATGCTATAGTTTATTATTGCTACTACCTGAAGAAATAAGTAAAACATGGTAAAGTTCTTTTGCTTTTTGCAAACTAAAATCTTCGTTTTTGGAAAATACTATATTTTGTAATAGCATCACAGACTTCCCCCCCCCCCAGAATTAGAAGCAACATTCACAAAACAACCTGAACGTGTACTGGTTTAAAAAAAAAAAAAAAAAAAAGTTTTCTGCTTCATGTAACTGATTCTCTGGGAAATTTCATGACAAATACTCATCCATTGTTTTGTAGTAATCATTGCAACGTGAAATTAAAACAGACTCGATACTAGGCATTTTTAAAACAATTTTCCAGCAGTGAAATTACTATATATTTCTTCTCAAAACAGGTTGTATCATACATACATTTATGTGAAAAATGGCTGGCCTTTTTTATTCAGTTCAGCAGCAACATTCATTAGACTTGCTTTTTAAATTTCTTCAATTGGCGCACATAAAATTCAAGGCTGTGCTGGGGGTTTAGGATGTGAACACTTGTACGTGATTCCTTTTGATCAAGAGCAAAGCTGACCCTTCTCCCCAGCTTTCCCTTTTTTGTGCTTGTGTGTTCCCAACAGCCTTTCGGAAGAGTCCCAAATTGCAATGATGTCCCAAATCACAGGATTAATGTGTCTACGAACAGACCTCTTATGCCTCCAAAATGAAGTACTCCTTGCTAATTTCTCTTCAAGACACCAGCTTAATTGCATTTTAAACAAATGGGCTGCTTTGCTGGCCAACTTTTAAATGAGATAACAGCAATGTTCACTCTCCAGCAGTGATGAGTGCCTTGCAGTAGATTCAAAACTCTGTTCAATAACAGGTTTAATCTCACACCAGCAGATTTACTGCAGAATAAACTGCCACTGAGCTCATAATTAGTAAAACAACAACAAAAAATCCAACCTACTAAATATTATTTTCCAAAGCAGCAGGCAATGTTTTAGTGGAAAATTTCAGTCCTGTTCTTTGTGTGTTTTATTGATTTTATGTATGATATTGGGAATTCATGCTATGATTTAAGATAATGTTCTTTATCGATCACGTAAGCAGTTGCTTAGCTATCCAGTAACAAAATGATGCCCCCATTCACAGAATATGTAACACACACAGCCGGGGAGACTACAGTGCTTCTCTCTTTAATGTTTATTCCCTTTTTTTTTCCTAAAAGCATATTCGCCGTTGGAAAACAACAGCCAAAAAGCATTTGTGCTTTAGAAACAATCTTCTCATAATTTTCTTTGTTGCAGCTATTAGCGGCCAATTGTGATTCAGTGAAAACCCGTTCAACAAACAGATGTTACAAAGTATAGTCTCTGCTTGCTGCGTCTAAACAAATATTAATGAAGTAATTGGAACTATTACAGGAAAAAAAAGAGTGCTTAGTATATATTTATGGTCTTATGTGCAAAGCTATATTCTTCTAAAATTTCTCATTTATATTGCACAGTAGTAAGACAGAGTTATAATGACATACCACGGGACTTATTTTTCATAATTGTCTTAAATATCTGTGCAAAAACCTGTATTGCACAATTCGAAAAAGCTCATCTGCAAATAAGGGTGAAAAAAAAAAAGCTTTTGTGCAAAAAGTAGAGGAAAGCAACTCTATCTGTTTAAAAAAATCAACTTTGCTCTATATACCATGCACAGATTTTTAAAAATCTTACTTTTCTGTGTGTAAATATAAATTAAATGTGTAATAGCCAAAAAAAAGCTGTTATTAAATAGCTTCCAATTATTGGAGCAGTGTGCTTCTCCCGACATTTTTCAAACAGAATAAGTTGTCTTTAGTAGAAGCACTAGCTCACCTGTCATCACTCAAACATATAGTAATGGCATGTGAGGCTAGCTTTATTTCTGGCATTAACCTTTTGATAATGAGTGCTACATCAAATGGAATTTGAAGAATCTAATGGTACTGCTGTGCAGTTTATTTTTTTAAGACCCCCAAAGCAAATTAAACCTCAGTGAATCAGACATCATATTCACAGACAATAGCAGTTTTAAGAAATAACTAAAAAAAAAAAAAACAAAAAAAAAAACCAATTTACAAATAAAGCTTTTAACTCTATAGGTTCACCAAGTGATGATTCAAAGAAAAATTGCTCATTCTTCTTTTCATTTAAATTGCCCTTAATTAGTACTGACCCTGATGCTGAAAAGTTTTAGAAAGGAAGGAAGGAAAGAAAAGAAAGTATTTCTAGTTCTATCTTTGACTAATTACCTTGGTATTTCTGAGCCACAGAACTAAAGAATTTTAGAAGTGGAAGGCCTCAGGAAGGACTCCATTCCCATAATTCACAAAGGAGAATAGTGTTCAGATGACTGATGTGATAAACCCAAGGGCACATTTTTCATTTGTTTCATCAATTACATGGGAGCGATGTTTATTCTTTTATCACATACCTAATAAGTATCATGAGTATCTTAGTCTATATTCTGGTCCATCAGATTTCAAAGTCACTGCTTTTAACCACCCAGCAGATGACCTCATACAAAGTATGGCCACCTTATTGATCTTACACAAGACCACGTTCTTCTTTCCCTGATCTGTTTAATTTTAGCCTATGTGCTATTGGAGCAAGCATTTTTGGATCAATTTTTGTCAAATTTATTGAAATGGAATATATATGTAAGAAAATGCAGCCATTTCTAAGTATATAATTGGATGAATTTTGACAAATACCTTTGTAACTATCATCCTGATCATGATATAGAACACTGCTTTCATTTCAAAAATTTCCTTTCTTCCTCTTTGCAATAAATCCATTCCCATCATTCATCGTAGGAAATCAGTGATCTAATTTCTATCACGGTGAATAAGTTTTCTAGAACTTCATATAAATGGAAGTACAATTTTATTTATTAACCTGATTTGACAAATACTTATATAGATCTTATTAATGTGCCAGACACTAAGTGCTATACAAATATAATATTTAATCCTCATAATCACCATAAGGTGGGTATTATTATCTCCATCTTATGTTGATAAAGCAGAAGCCCAGAGAGGTTAAGTAATAATCCAAGGTCACACAGCTGGTAGATGGAGGGCCTGAAATTTTAGCCCAACCAGTTTGTTTCCAGAGCCTCTGCCCTAACCACTACATCATTCAGCATGAGAATTAATAATAATGATAATTGCTAAATCTTATTCTCTGTTGGCCACTCTTCTAAGCACTTGCACATATTAGCTCATTAGAATAATCCTTCGATGGGTGCCTGGATGGCTCAGTGGGTTAAGCCGCTGCCTTCGGCTCAGGTCATGATCTCAGGGTCCTGGGATCGAGTCCCGCGTCGGGTTCTCTGCTCAGCGGGGAGCCTGCTTCCCTCTCTCTCCCTCTCTCTGCCTGCCTCTCTGCCTCCTTGTGATCTCTGCCTGTCAAATAAATAAATAAATAAATAAGTAAAATCTTTAAAAAAAAAAAAAAAGAATAATCCTTTGATGTAGGTAATACTGTCTCTTCACTGATGAGGAAATGAAGGCAGACAGAGGCACAGGATGGTTATAAACCGAGAACTTGACACATATTATGTCTAAATCTCCAGGGCCTAGAAGAGTGCCTGCTGTGTGATAGGTGCTCAAAAACATATATACATACATGCACACATTATATATGGCATATATATCATTTATAACATGCTATATGACATTATATATATATATAATATGTATATGTATTTTACATAAGTATATACACATTTAAAGTAAGTCAATAAATCTAATATATATCATCCATATATTAATTAATTCATTTAATAAATGAATTTCTGCTGGTTTTATTAGAATGCAGATTCTACAAATGAGAAAATTAAATCTAGAGGTTCAGAAAGAGAAAGTAAATAACCAAATTTGCAAAGCTAGTGAATGAACAGACTGCTTGGTTTTGCAGGCCTGTTGGGTTCCAAAGAGCACACCCCTTTCACCCTACTTTCCCACTCATTTTTCAAGCACTCTGGTCAGTATTTTACCCCATAATTCATTTCATACAATCATTATGATGACCCTATGAGCGGGTGTTTGCATTCCTTTACTTATTAGATACTGAGATGCAGGCAACTTAATCATATTCCCCATGGTCAGCTGGCCGGGGAGGCTTATACTTTATGGTCAAATTCAGATTAGGAGTTGAATCTGATGTTGACAAATTTGCAAAACTTCATTGTGTAGGTGGCATATTGGAAATGCATGAGATTACTGAAACCGAGGAGGCAGAGGGGTAACACAAAGCTGATCAAAGTAATCTATAGCTAGTAAATCCCTCCAGGTGGTAGGAATTTTACATACACATTTTATTGAATCATCACCCATTGTAAGACACATCCCCCATTTCTGATTTATTAAAATGTGAGCTATCCATGATTTGAAATATGTAAGCTACCGTATGTTATGTCTAATTTCTATAATGACCCTGTGAGATCATTATCTACTTTTTATGATGAGGAAAACAAGGCTTAAGGAGAACAAGCAACACACCTGTTGGCTCTGGTCTGGCCCTGGATAGCTCCGCAGTCTGTCCCTTCGTGAGGCCTGCCTCATCTGTCATTGTTTTCTGCGCTGCCAGTTTGCTTTGCATGTTCGGGCACTACTCCTGCAAAGTGAGGGGATACAGGTTTTTAGAAAGCATTCACTGTAAAGAAAGTTAACCACTTTGCTAATCCAAATTATTGTCTGTTCATACTTTTGAACTATTTTTAGAACTGATACTGTCCCACACAACCTACAATTAATTTGTCTGTAGTTTCACAAGATCTCATGCTTTTGCTTTTATGGTGAACCCAGACATACCCTTCCTTTAGTTGCAAATGGTTAAATCTAACTCTTTTCCCAGAAGCTTACCCTGTCTTTCATGAACTCACTGCTGACCCATTATGCCAACAAGGGAAGTATTATATTTTGGTGGCATGCTCCCTTCGATATATTCATTTTCATTGTGGGGCATTCTAAGATTTTAGTAAAAATATTTAGTTGAATAATTGTCTAACATCAATAGGTTCCAATGTCTTAATTAAAATTTTTATTTTAAAGCAGTATATATTTGTAGCTTTCCAAAGATAATCCATCAGAGGAATAAAGTCTGCTATACCCCTCACATTTCCCATTTTGATCTTTCCTCTCTGAATTCATGTCTCCTTGTTACTTTTACATGTAACAGGAAATGTTCATCTGATTTTTCCTCAGCTGGACAGGACTTTTTTTTCTGAAGTGACAGCAATAGCTTTTGTTCAACTTGTGAAAAACCTCTGTAATTTGAATGACTAGATTTTCTAATGACATTTTTTTTCATATTAAATTAAAAGTTTCTTGTGAAGAGAAGTATGTGATTTTGTGGAAATAAACCCGTGACAAATAACTGACCAGGAGATATGATTAGTTAGCACCCATTGGAAAAAAAAAGTGCTTTCTAGACTTGTGCCTTACAGAACTAATGAGTAAGAATTTTTTATTTTTCCAGGGTGCCTGGGTGGCTCAGTCATTCGGCGTCTGCCTTCAACTCAGGTCATGATCCCAGGGTCCTGGTATGCAGCCCCTTATCAGGCTCCCTGCTTGGCGGGAAGCCTGCTTCTCCCTCTCTCTCTGCCCCTGCTTGTGTTCCCTCTCGCACTGTGTCTCTCTCTGTTGAATAAATAAAATCTTAAAAAATAATAATAACAAAGTAAAAGAATCTTGCTATGGTGTTGATGATAGTTGTGGCAATTAGAAATGATTTAGAGCTTATGAGTTCTGGTTTTATTACTTTGGATTTTAAAAAATCTATGAATAAATGTGGTTTTATTTCTAAATAGACCTATAAGAAGGTGTACAGCTTCCTGGAAAAATATGCCAAAAATCATTACTGTAGTAGATCCCAGCAAGCAACCTAGTGAAGAAGTAAGGCAGTATATATTAATGATTAGAAGTGTGCAGTTACAAAGATAAACTCAAAATGGATAAAAGACCTCAACGTGAGACAGGAATCCATCAGAATCCTAGAGGAGAACATAGGCAGTAATCTCTTCGATATCAGCCACAGCAACTTCTTTCAAGATATGTCTCCAAAGGCAAAGGAAACAAAAGCGAAAATAAACTTTTGGGACTTCATCAAAATCAAAAGCTTCTGCACAGCAAAGGAAACAGTCAAAAAAACAAAGAGACAACCCACGGAATGGGAGAAGATATTTGCAAATGACAGTACCGACAAAAGGTTGATATCCAGGATCTATAATGAACTCCTCAAACTCAACACACACGAAACAGGCAAACATATCAAAAAATGGGCAGAAGATATGAACAGACACTTCTCCAATCAAGACATACAAATGGCTATCAGACACATGAAAAAATGTTCATCATCACTAGCCCTCAGGGAGATTCAAATTAAAACCACATTGAGATATCACCTTACACCAGTTAGAATGGCCAAAATTAACAAAACAGGAAACAACATGTGTTGGAGAGGATGTGGAGAAAGGGGAACCCTCTTACACTGTTGGTGGGAATGCAAGTTGGTGCAGCCTCTTTGGAGAACAGTGTGGAGATTGCTCAAGAAATTAAAAATAGAACTTCCCTATGACCCTGGAATTGCACTCCTGGGTATTTACCCCAAAGATACAGATGTTGTGAAAAGAAGGGCCATCTGTGCCCCAATGTTTATAGCAGCAATGGCCATGGTCGCCAAACTATGGAAAGAACCAAGATGCCCTTCAACGGACGAATGGATAAGGAAGATGTGGTCCATATACACTATGGAGTATTATGCCTCCATCAAAAAGGACGAATACCCAACTTTTGTAGCAACATGGACGGGACTGGAAGAGATTATGCTGAGTGAAATAAGTCAAGCAGAGAGAGTCAATTATCATATGGTCTCACTTATTTGTGGAGCATAACAAATAGCATGGAGGACAGGGGGTGTTATAGAGAGGAGAATGGAGTTGGGAGAAATTGGAAGGGGAGGTGAACCATGAAAGACTATGGACTCCGAAAAACAATCTGAGGGGTTTGAAGTGGCGGGGTGGTGGGAGGTTGGGGTACCGGGTGGTGGGTATTATGGAGGGCATGATTGCATGGAGCACTGGGTGTGGTGAAAAAATAATGAATACTGTTTTTCTGAAAATAAATAAATTAATTTATAAAAAAAAAAGAAAAAAAAAGAAAAGGTAAAGTGCTCTGTGAATGGGTTCTTGCAACTATAGATAAAATTTCTGGGGACAGCATTTCTGGGGACAGCATCATACACGAATTCAGAATGAACTGAAACAAGTTTGACAGAAGTGCTCTGTGCTTTGGAAGATTAAAGAAGAGGGCTTAAATGGGGATACTGGTGAGGGGAAGTCACCAAAGTTAGAGATCATGTAAAAAGTTGATAAACTTATTTCACAAAATTCAAGTGTGGGAACATTTTATAAATTCATATTGTTTTGTAAAACATTTAAATTTAAGTCTGCAGAATTAAATTAATAAATATAAGTAGTCATGTGACTGTTTAAGCAACATGTCTCACAGTTCCATATATTCAAGGTGCTCCTGTCATCCCCCCAAAAGATCTTTCTTTCGTTTGGGAGAATTAGGTGTTGCTGTGTGTTCGGGTTTACCTTATTTTTAAACATTGGTGGTGGTAATCATAGACCTTTTAAAAATCACATGTTAAAGTAAGGGGACTTTCCTGCGATTTTATGTTATTTGCTCTTTATACAATGTGGACAGTTGATTAGCATAGTTAATTGAAAGTCGAATATATTCAGCATTCTCAGTTGAAAGGTTCTTTATAGCTACAGAGTGCCAAATTGAATTATTTTCTTCTCTCTAGTCCAAATCCTGGGCTGTGAATCTCTCTGGGACAGCTCTGCTGAGATTTATTGTGTGCACACATCTGTATTCCCACCAAAGTCCTTCATTCCTGCTTAAATGAAGAGGGAGTCTGCCTGCTTGCCTGCCTCCCCCTTGTTCCCCAGACCCGGCTGAGGGCATTTGTGCTGGAGAGGATGAGGTCACAACCACCAGCAACAACCCTGAGAATTTAAATTTATCTTGAATTGAAAGCAAACAAGCAAATGAAAATGAAATTAACCCTACATATTCTGCACGGACATTTCCTTTCTGTTCTTGATTTAAAAAAAAAAAAAAATTTTTTTTTTCTACCCCGGAATGCTTCTACTTTTCTCTCTCTCACATCTTTCTCTTCCTTTCTATTCCTACTGCCACAGTCTTGCCACGGAATGTTTTCGCTCCCTGTCTAGATTTCCTTCCTGCAATTAATCCTCTCCTTCTGATTTTTTACCCCTCATTTCAATCCATCTTCAAGCCTGCTGCCTGGGTGCTCTTTCAAGTGCCCGGTTAATATCCTCTCAATTCTAGCTTGCACAATTTCTATGGCTCCTGACTGCTTATGAATAAAATAAAATTTTCTTATATTGGCATTTCAAACCCACTAAAACTCTAATCCCAATTCACTTTTCCAACTTTGCTTCTTACTGTTAGCAAGCTAAACTCAACCAAGAAAAACCTGAAGTGGTTCTTTAATATAATTGTTAATCATATTACCTTATTGTAATTTATGTATCCTTGTGGGATACTTTAAGTCTTGTCTAGAACACAGTAGAATAAAAAAGTAAAAATACCCTAACTTTGAAATATCATATTTCCCAGCTTTCTATTTTTTGTTCATGCTGTTCCCTCTGGAGTCGTCTCTCATCCTAGTATTTACTATTGAAATTCTGTCCATGCTTCATGGAGGCCCAGCCCATATGTCATTTCCTGCAGGATGAATTTCCTAATCAATCAAGTGAGACTCTTCCTCCTTCCTGTCCTTGAACTCAGTAGACCCCTCATATGACGGCTCACATAGCCTGGTATTACAGATAACTGTGCATTTTACCTACTAAATTGCATGCTGATTACCCATCAACTTTATAGCTTGAACTCTTAAAGTAAGCCTAGCACCATATCTTACACAAAGGAGACACTCAGTAAACACATATTGACCGAATAAATAAAGAAATAAAAAGAGTTCAGTTGTACATCATTAAGTTTGCATTTAAATTTTGGACTCCTGGCAAGGGTTTCCTTTAACTGGCAACTCCTGTTTTAAAAAGAAAATTAAGTAATTTCCTTAAGTGGACCACTTTATGATAGTCTTGTCACGGAAAGAATTCTACTTAGTGAGATGTTCTTTTTAACTTTCTATTGGTAAGATGGTGGTCAAATCACTTAAAGTTTGGACCTTATTTTTATAATTAGGTGCAACAAATAACAGTTAACATTTAAAAATTTTATTTATTTATTTATTTGCGAAAGAGAGAGCAGGCACACAGGAGCAGGAGGGTAGAGAGGAGCTGAGGGGGAGGGAGAAGGTAGGGGAATGAGACCCACGCATGGGACTGAGTGTGGAGCCCCATGCAGGGCTGCTCGACCTCAAGATCAGATCATGACCTGAGTCAAAACCAAGAGTAGAACATCTAACCGAGGAAGCGACCCAGTCGCCCCAATAATAGTTAACATTTAAATAGGCTTTACTGCATGCCAGGAACTCTTCTAATATTTTATCTGTATTGTTTCATCTAACCCTCATTAATACCTGTGTGACAGATACTACAATTTTTACCCTTTTACAAAGAGGTCATAGAAATATGCATTTAACTCAGGTGGTACATATGGTACACAGAATAACGACTCCTCTACACCCACACGAAGATGTCCACATCTTAACTTTTACAAAACAGAAGCCAAGTTTCCCAAGTTCACATAGCTACTGGGTGACAAGAGATAGGGACTGTACCCTATTTTGGCTCCAAAGTCTATGGGTGTTTTAAATAGTTGGTTGGATGAAATAAGTATTAATTTTGTTTCAATGAAAAAACTAGGAATATTTGATAAATATGAAGCTGTACTTCAGTCTTCTAGCATAATGAAAAACTATAAGGCAATATTCTTGAACTTTAGTGACATTTTGGGTTATTCTGGGAAGCTATGGTTAAAAATCAAAGATTGACTTTCCAGATAAATCATCTGTGCAGTTTACAGACTCGGCATTTAGAAGAACCCCATGTTCAGTCTTTCGCATATTGAAATTCTTAGGAATTTTTGAACAAGTGATACAGATTTTCATTTTTTAGTGAGTCCCAAAAATTATGTAGCTGGTCCTGATTTAATGTTTTGAGGATAAATATAAGTATTTTCCCAGTACGTTCAACATTAAAGTTTTATCCCTTCCACTCTCACTTCCCTTTCCTTCAAACATGCCTCAAAAGGTATGGAATCAAGATCTTAAAATAGCTAAAGAATTATTTTATAAGAAAGCAATAGAATTTCCTGAATAAGAGGTTAATATTCATATGCCCATCTGGTAGACAGATGAAATATTTGTCTCACTTTCCTCATCCTGGTTTGGTTATGAATTGTCCCCTGTCTCACATGAACCAAAATCTATAAATATGTTTTGTTCTTCTAACTCTAATTTCTAAAGCTCCTTTTTACTCAGTTTTTTGTTTTTTGTCTTTTTGGTTTTTAAATTCTTATTCTTCTATCCCCTTTCCTTGGCTAGCTCTGGTTTATTCTCACAGCTGTCTACAATTTCTGGGTCACCCATGGGACCCATGGCCATTCTTTCATTCGGCAATGAATTCTATTGAGTCTCTACTTCATTGGAGAAAGAGGAACTCCGAGGTAATGGGACCCCTGATTGTGTAGTTTGTCTTCCCGTGGTGATAAAAATTCATAAAATGCATTTGAAGGATGGCCCAAGGATGAATAATATTCTGCAATGTGAGCCTGGTCTAAACACAAGAAGCCTGGTCACTTTTCAGAGAACGTATTTTCCTACTAAGAACATTATTTAAGTTAAGACACCTACTATGTGCCAACGAGGTGAAGATGAAGTGTAGGCAGTTTTTGTTTTCTAGTAGCCATGTAAAGGAGGGGATAGACATGTAGGGTATTACATATTGACATGCCCGTGATGTTAGTGTAAGGAGACTATATCATGTTTCTGGGGTGAAGTCAAATAGGACATAGATGAATGGGTGCAGAACCAATAATATTTGGGCTTTCTCTGATGGTGGGGAAGGACTGTCTTTATAGCAGATTCAGAGTCATGAAATTTCAGCTTCTGTTTGTGGAAATGAGTGATCTGCTGTGATCTGCTGTGACTGGGCTGGGGCTTCATGGGGTTGAGAGGACAGGTGGGGACAGGTGCGCCATGCAAGGTGTGGGATGACATTCTGTTAAAAAGGATGAGTCAATAAAAGGTTTAAAGGAGTGGAGACTTCATAGTTAAATATGCATTTAACACAGGTGGTACATATGGTACACAGAATAATGACCCTTCTGTACCCACATGAAGATGTCCACCTCTTAATACCTGGAATCTGTGAATAATGAGATAGGGCAAAGGAGGTGGAATTAGGTTACCAGCAGCTGACCTGGAGATGAAGAAAGGATCCTGGATCATCCAAGGGGCCCAATATGAGTATAAAGGTCTACATAAACAGAAAAGGGAGGCAGAAGAGAAAAAACTGGAGAAATGAATGCATTTCACCAACATTGGTCAAATGTTGCTGGCTTTGAAGATGGAGGAATGTATCCATAAAACAAGGAATGCAGGCAGCTCTAAAAGCTACAAAAGGGCAAGGAAATGGAGTTTTTCCTAGAGCCTCCAGAAAGAATGCAATTCTGCTGACCACTTGATATTATTTAGGCCAGGGAAACCAGTGGTGAACTTCTGCTTACAGAGCTATAAGACAATAAATGTATGTTGCTTAAGATAGAAATTCGTAGTTGTATAAGATAATAAATGTGTGCTGTTTTGTTTCAGCATCATAGAAAACTTAGTACAACATGTTAAATTTATAATAATATAATAAAATCCTTGAAAGCCAATTTGAAAATATGACTTAAGAATCAAGAAATATCAATAAATACATCCTGCTTCCCTCTGCTAATTTTCATAGGCCTTGGCACACATTTCTTGGTGTTCCCTGTTTACACCTGCTGCCTCCTACTGACCCCAGATAGCTGAGATTTGTAATCATGATTTTCTCCTTCCAGCTACATTCAGGACAGAAGCATAAATACCAACACCTAGCCACAAGCAAATAAAAAAGAGAGGCAGCTACTGAGTTTCTAGGCATATCGCCCACTGTCTTTCTCTTGGGCTGGAGACACTATCTTTCTATACAATGTTCTGTGTCTAGAGTAGTATTTCTATCCATATGAACTGCAAAATAATTTGGATCTGGCAAAAATATATACATTTAAAAGGTCAGAAAGGCCCTGTGTCCCAGATGCTTGACACACTGCCAAATGCCTAACTGCAGATTTTGTTTATGCCATTCCTCTTGACACACGGTAACACAGCTGTGTAAAAACTCATTTACTCTAGGGTGACAATTCTGTTTAGATTAATTGACTAGGGAGATTAATATTTACTCTACTTCTCTATCACCGTTAAAATGTTAACTATATTGTATAAAACCCATTAAGTACTAAAGCATTCTTTGCAAACTACAATACGTTGATTTAGTTCCAAAATGCGGTTCATAATGGTCACAAAATGGCAGAAAATCTTTGCGTGTTTTAAAGGACAAATGATTTTATTTAAGCATCAGGAACATAATTAGTGGCATTTGAGTTTTAGGTCATGTATCCTTGTAGTGGAATGACCAAAGGCCACTACATGAAAGTTGACTGCTTCCAGAGAAATCGGTGGTATCCTGTTATCTAAGTGTGCCTATCCAGAGTAGACCACAGTAAGCAGTGCCTGTCAGAGTGAATAAGAAGATAAATGTATTCCCCTGTGCCAACGATATGAATTCCTCATAGTGTAGTAGATGGGTATAGTCTTAGGTGTGGTCTAGGAGCTGCCTTCTAGCTAGCAAAACAGTCTTGGTGAAACAAAGCTTGTTATTTCTGCCAGACATTCTCCAACAGTTATGTGATCTGCATCAAAAAAGGCATAGAGTTGCATAATGCACTGACTTACTAGAGTTACATTCCTCCTGCCTGTTGTGAGATCATTTGGCTTAGAGCTGTGGCTGAATCTTTCTTTAGCCTTGTTGGAAGGTTGGCATCAGCTGGTCAGAATGCCTTTGCAAACTCTCTCTCTCTCTGAGTTGCCATATTGTGAAAAGTTGCAGGTTTTATGCAGAATTTATTCGAGAGCTGTGTTTGAAAGACTTTCTGATGTAAAATAAAACAAAACAAGCTTTTTGTTTGTCTTTTCTGTAGGTGCCTTCTTGAAGAGGAGGTAGGTTCTCCATTCTACTTAGAAAACGCAGAGAATCCTTAATTCTCTTAATAGGAGTGATAGCAATCACATGGTTTTTTAAAGCTTGGGCATTTATCCTTAAAAATCTGTTAAGAATGTAATGATTCAGTCTTTTTGTCCTACAGGAAAACCTTGAACTAATTGCTATTTGGTTCTTAGCAACAGTCCCTCAAAGGCAAGCTCAAAGGGAGAGGTCTCCAAATTGCCTGTCACCCACCCACTTCTTTGGAGAATCAAATGTTCTTCTTTGATCAATTTAGACACCATCACTCAGTCACATTTACTGAATTTTACATCATTGTTACATCTTTCATTTTTATCTAATGCAGCTAGAAGTGTTGGCTGTATAAATTTAATTTCTCTTCTTTCTGCACAAATTTGGATGATGGTCCTCACTACTTGTATAATGTCCTCTGTAAATTGTCCCATATGAGAAATTCTCAGGATTTAGGACCAGAAAAGTTTGTTGAGGATTTTGCTTTCTTCTTTGCAATAATGAAGATGATTGATGTATTTCCAACCTCATGCCTTGTCATACTGCTGTCACTCCATCACATGACCTGCCAGGGTGCTGAGAGTCAAGAGATGCTCTTTCACACACTTCAACATGTTGTCCTATGTTCAAATATTTGAATTTATCTTTTAACTTCCCATCTTTGTCTCTTTGTGTAAAGAAAAGGAAAGAATACATAAATCAGTACAACTAATTTTAAAATCATGATTTGTTATTAGAGAAGTTGAGAAAAGAGATGCTTTGAAAGCCAAGTAAGAGTGAGAGGCTAAAATGGCTATGGAATGATATTTTGAGAGATAGATAAAGGAGGCTATAAAAGTAACATTAGAGTATTCTTTAAAAAATAAAAGAAATAAAAAAAAAACACTTCTTATTTTCTGGTATGGTGGCAGGAGTTAAAACAATAAAACTTAAATGAAAACAATAATTCATCCAAAGATATTTATCAAGGTTCTACTATGTGTATGACACAGTTCCTGCCCTTAGGGAGTTTTCTCTTTTAAGTATGAACAGGCAATTTACTATATTAGAGCATTTGCTATTTATAGGAAATATGGGCTGCCATAGGACCAAATTAGCAAACACTTTTGATTTGAATTTAGGGTAGGCTTAAAGAGGAAGCATTTTCAAAAGACCAGATGGAAGACAACAAAGAAATGTATCCAGAGGAAGAGGGAAGGGAAGGAGGCTCCAGAGAAAAGGCAAAAAATTTGGAAAGACTTTGAATTATGAATGGACACAGAGACTCCAGGGAACTAAAATATGTTAACAATGTGTTAGCCAGCGCCTTCCCTCTCAGAGGCATTGAGGTTAATCTAATCTTCAGGAGCCATGACTACAAATCTACTGTTAAAATTAATTACCTTATTAATGGTGACTGCATTATTCAGAGAGTAAGAATGCACTCATATTTAATCTATGGTGATTACAAAACATTATTTAGAGTATGTTCCCAATTATATGTGTTACTGTGTAGTTTATGTATATATCTATAAGTATGACCTAAAAAATAGTGACTTAAGGGGGATAGAATCTTCTTTCTGTTTCATGTAAAGCTCTGGATTATAACCAGTCCAAGGATGCTGTGGTTTTCCCATTGTCAGGGACTGGCTTTCTGTTGTGTGGCTTCCATTCTCGGTGCTAAGTCATGGTAGGATCCCTGGCTCTTCCTGCTCTTGAAAGGGAAACAAAAGCACACACTTTATTTATTTATTTATTTATTTATTTATTTATTAAAGTTGCCATAGTAGAGTTCTTTTTATTCATCAACTAGAATGCAGTTATGGGGCAAAACTTCCTGTGGTTCAGGGCTGAAAAATGAAGTCTTTACTCAAGGTGGAAATAAGCTGATAAAAATTGTTAATATATAAAGTAGAGAAAATATATTCTAAAGGATTATCCAGTTTCTGATACCATAGTCATATAGCTATAGCTATCTCTGTATCTATAAAACAATGCTTACATATGTGCAGGTCTACCTGTATAAAAAGACAAACCACAAGATGTGAAAACAAGTTATCTCAAACTTGGTGATTTCCCACACTGTACACAAATTCCTTCATTATAAACAGCTAAGTTGCATCTTATTCATTGACCTGATTGTTGAACTGATAAAATCAGGTTAATAAAAGTTGTATAACACAGCAAGCTGCCCTTCAGCAGAAGAATGGATAAAGTAGATATGGTCCGTATATACAATGGAGTATTATGCCTCCATCAGAAAGGATGAATACCCAACTTTGTAGCAACATGGATGGGACTGAAGGAGATTATGCTGAGTGAAATAAGTCATGCAGAGAGAGTCAATTATGATATGGTTTCACTTACTTGTGGAGCATAAGGAATAACATGGAGGACACTGGGAGAAGGAAAGGAAAAGTGAACTGGAGGTAAACGGAGGGGGAGATGAACCATGAGAAACTGAACTCGGAGAAACTGAGGGTTTTGGAGGGGAGGAGCATGGGGGGGGTTAGGTGAGCCTGGTGTTGGGTATTAAGGAGGGCATGTATTGCATGGGGCACTGGGTGTGGTGCATAAACAATGAATCATGGAACACTGAAAAAATAAAATAAAATTTAAAAAAATGAAAGGCAGATTTGTAAAAAAACAAAAACACAGCAAGCCACATTCTCTATCAGTTGTTTGAAAAATGGAATAGAGATATTTACCTAGCTATAGCAAGCTGAGGATTTAATTTACCTGAAACATGGTGATTAATGTTAAGAAGTTTGGATGGTTATTAACCATCCATATAGTCACCCTGTCCCCCGAGGTGTTTTACCAGTGTACACTTTACTTCGTATCCTTTATATAATATCTGTGGAAACAAATAGCTCATGTTCTCTTTATGTAAAATGGCATCTCTCAAAGGTATTGTGGCAATTATCCAGGGAACCCAGGTAATTTTTAAATGGTTTTGCTTGTACAATTCTAACAAAAACAAGTTTTGGATCTAAATTGTCTGGATATTTGCACTTATGTTATACTTCTTTTTAAAGTGGGAATATTGCAAAAAACCAAAGTCCATGTGAGAATAACTGAAGTAGAAACCAAATGATCATATGGGGTGTTACTGTCAGTTAATGGAGTCAAATAAAGAAAGGAGTTATTTTTCTAATCTCTACTTAGATTGGATCAAAAGTCAAATTTTACTGTTTCTTCTGTTAAAGTGAAGTTTCTGAATTCGCCCTCTTTCAATTTTTGTCAAACTTGGTCATTTCATTTTTTCCTTAAAAGAGCACAGCTCCCTTTTTATAGCAGAAACCCAGAATGGGCTGGTTTGGGTAGTATATAAAGAGGAAATTTCCTTTCCTGTGCCCTTCTCTCTCCAACCTCACAGCTTGAAACTGGATTGGCCCAAGACGGCATGGATGTCAAACCATATATCTTTTATCTTCCCAAAACTGCAGAATAACAAATATCATAGAAAAAATAAAATTATTTTACAACTTAATATATATAATTTTATTCATATTTTGTACTCTTTCATATTTCCATCTCTTAAAATACATTATTCCTTTGGAGTTTGGAATTTAGGGGAGAATTATAAGAATATGAGCATTATGGGTATATTGGCTGGTAATAAGCTACTGTTTTCTGTTCTGTATACTTTGCTGGGACTTTGATGCTGGTGAAGTTATGCTGGCATTTTTAATATTTTCTCATACCTACAGGTCAAATATTTGGACAGAACAATTTGTGGTGATGTCTTTATTGTTTACAGGTGAATCTGTGTAATTCTTTAATCTAACATTCTACTGCAAATCAGTTGATTTCAATTCTTTGAACAATTATATCGATTCTGTACTTTACTTTTGATAAGTTTAGAATACAAGATGTAGTAAGCACAAAATGAAGTTGGCAATTATTCTGTGCATTTGGGATATGTAGATAGGCAAACCATGAAATTTAAGGACAATATAGTCACTTTTGGACCTAAATTATCTGTATTGGTTTTCCTCATCAGTTAAATGTACCATAAAATTGTCAGTTTTCCACATTACTTCAGGCTCTATAAACCTGGGTAAAGAAGAAATTTTAAACAGAAAGTGGTAGAGATAATGCTTTAAAGGTCACAGAGGACTTAGTATAAATGGCTTAAATATTATTACCTTCTGGATCTTTCTCGAATTGTTAGCAATTGGATATCAGGACTTGTTCGTGTACTAGTTTTTGTACCAGAAGGCAGGAAAACTGGGTTCTCATATCTGTATTTTACCAGTTACGTAAACAAGAGAATGGTATAATGTTAAACTTATCTGCTTTATCTTGTCGTCTGTCAGAGCTGCAAGACAATCCTGTGACAAATACAGGCTGCCCCCTGATTTTGCCAATAAGGTTTTGTCGGAACACACCCCTGCCTATTTGTTTAGGTATTGGCTCTGGCTGCTTTAATGCCATAATCACAGAGCTGAATAGTCGAAACAGAAACTTTGTGGCCCACCAAGCCAAAAATATTTGCTATCTCGCCCTTTCTGGAAAAAATTCACTGGCCTCTGCCCTATTGGCTTTACTATTGTCAACCCAGCCCACTACAAGTGAGTGGCAATTTCTGATAATTAATCATATGTTTTGTTTGAGCTCATCATACCCTTTGAATGTGTTTGAGTCCAATCCTGCAAAATGTTTCTATACCAGGAAGTAAAGGTATAGCCAGTTGTATTAGACCTGTTAGACAAATAGAAAGCAGATTTTCTCTTGGGCAATCAGTCTGCCATCTTTTGTGAGCATGAAATTCATTTTATAATTTTAGAGAGGAAAATGTGGTCTTACGCATGGGAAAAAGTTTTAAAATATCTTATATTCTGTAATGTGATCTACCTTCTCACTGTTTGTTTCAACTCAATAATAAAATATAACTCCCAAATGTGAAGGACTTTCCTGGGCTGTGAAATTGATAAGATCCAGACTCTTTATCTGGAAAATTTTCTCAAGCCTCTTCCCTTCCAATTCTCACCCCTTTGTGTCTGCATATTTGAAGGAAAAGAATATTCTTTTAAATATGGGGCTCATATTTGCATATGTGCTTTTTTTTTGGTAAAGAAAAGGCAGTACATTTATTTTACAAGGAGTTACACTAAATTAAAAAATAGCATATAACAAAATAAAAAAACACATCAAAGTGATTCACAGATCTATTTCAAAAACAATAGCTATTTTCTCAAAGTGGGTATACCATAGTAATAGTGTGACATGTAAAATTACTTTAAACAGAAGGGAAATTATTTGTTGCTCTCCACTACTGCATCCTCTCCTTGGTTCTAAATAATCTATTGATTTATTTCTCCATTCAGTAGAGAGTTACGGCATGCCCTGTTATTTCTTCTTCTTTCCCATTCCCAGGGGCAATTGCTCATCATTCTATAACTGTATAATAGCAACTCGACTGTTCCTATTCTTTTCGTGGTTACTATTAAGAATTTAAGTGATTCCTGAACAGTTATTTTGTTATATGTCTCAACCTCAACCTTGGTCTCTCATCATAGTCTATATTAAAGTAAATGTAAACTAGTTTTGCTAAAAGATCAACGTCAACCTTATTTATGTAGCCCAAATGGTGGGGGGTGGGGGAGATGGGGACATCAGGGAAGATGGTATAAGAAATCCATTGCCTCAATCTTGACTAGGCCAGAAATGAAACAGAAAATAAGGCTGAAGCCACATGCCTCTATTTCTGAGCCGAGAATTATACAGTGGGTACTAGGAATTTGGTATATGTTGCATACTGAAAGCCAATGGAGTGCCATGCCTGATTTGGGATCAGAACTTGAGGCGTGAAGTTATGAACTAGAATGTGGTCCAGCACTACAGTCATATAAGATTTTAGGGGATGGGAAGCCGAGGACCAGCAGGAATTGAGTCAAGCCACCTGCTGGCCTGGTGGTATTTTCAATTTTGGATTCAATAAGAAATGTTTAGTATGTTAAAAAATTAGTTTACTCACTAAAAGACCAGAAATACAATGTTTTGTTTCAAACAGTAGAAGGAAGCAAAGGAAGGTAATAAAGATAAACCTGTCAACCTCTGGAGAAAACAGGAAAGGATAAGAGAAGGTGGAAAGGAGGGAGGAGGAGGAGGAGAAGGAGGAGGAAATAAAAAGGGAATTAGATGGTAATTACAGAAAATCTAAATAGTCTTCTGAAAATAAAGTAAATGATTAAGCCCATTTTTAAAAAGACCAAAATTATCTGGTTAAACGAATAATAAAGTTCCAGTTGTATGTTATATACTTGATCCACACCTCAAAGAGCCCCTCTTCTCCTGAAAGAGCAAAAATAAAGGAATGGGAATAAAAATATCTACCACACCCTAGAAAAGGCAAGCTGCCTTAACAATGTTACTCTTGGGGCATCTGGGTGGCTCAGTCATTAAGCTTGGGTCATGATCCCAGCATCCTGGGATGGAGCCCCACATCAGGCCACCCGCTGGGCAGGAAGCTGCTTCTCCCTCTCCCACTCTCCCTGCTTGTGTTCCCTCTCTCCCTGTGTCTCTCTCTGTCAAATAAATAAATAAATCTTTAAAACAAACAAACAAAAAACAATATTACTCTCAGGCAAAGTATTTAAAGCAATAAGAAGGACATTGCATAATAATGAAAGGAATACCATACCAGGAATATATAAAATTATAATATATCCTGATCATATTATTTGAATTCTATCAAACAAGAGGGCAGAAAATCATAAAGAGAAACTCATGATCTCGTTTACTGGAAACAGTAGGTCAAGTAAATAAAGATATTAGAAATTTTTAAAAAAATGAACAAGCTTGACCTAACAGATATACACATAGAGAGAACCCTACCTTCAAGAAATGTAGAATATTTGAGAAAAATAATTTAATTTTTTAATCAAACATTTAGTATTTTTATTTGCAAATCAATAAATAGTATGTGTATACTAAACCTTAAAATTTAGACAATCAAGACACTAACAAAATAACTTTCAAAAGAATTAACATCAACCAAACTAAGGACAATGCAAATAAATAAGAAACTTATATTAAAAGTTGTTTTTTAATAGTAAATTAGGAAACTTAAAAATACATTCTTAAAACCATGAGTTTTAAGAGAAAATGAAAATCACATTATTTGACACAGAAAGCAAAAGAATCATGTGTTAAAATATGTAGGATGCTTTTAAATGAGAGAGAATTTCATAGATTTAAATGCACTCATTAAAGATTAATTGAATCATTTTTGTGTTCAATTGGAACAGTAAAAAGGAACAAAATGGGGGTGCCTGGGTGACTCAGTGGGTTAGGGCCTCTGCCTTTGGCTCAGGTCATGATCTCAGGGTGCTGGGATCGGGCCCAAGTCGGGCTCTCTGCTCGGCGGGGAGCCTGCTTCCCCCTCTCTCTCTGCCTGCCTCTCTGCCTACTTGTGATCTGTCTCTGTCAAAGAAATAAATAAAATCTTAAAAAAAAAAAAAAAAAGGTTATAAAAAAGGAACAAAATGTACCTAAGAAAAATAGAAGGAAGACTATAAAGATATAAGCAGAAATTAATGAAATAGAAAGAACAGGCTCATATAACTCAAGATTAAGAATGAACAAAAAACTCAAATAGACATTTTTCCAAGGATATAAAAATGGTAAATAGACACATGAAAAAATGTTCAGCATCACTAATCATCAGGGAAATGCAAATCAAAACCACAATGAGACTCAACTCAAATCTCTTAGAGTGACTATCATCAAAAAGAGAAGAAATACTGGTGAAGATGTGGAAAAGAGGTACCCTCCTGCTCTGGTGGGGGGGGTATATATTGGTACAGCCTGTGTGGAAAGCAGTATGGAGGTTCCTCAAAAAAAAAAAAAAAAAATACCATATTATCTAGCAGTCCCACTTCTGAGTATATATCCAAAGGGAATGGAATCACTATCTCAAAAAGAAATCTGCAGCCTCATGTTCATTGCAACACTACTTAACAATAGCAGAGACTTGGAAAGGATCAAAGTATCTGTTGACAGATGAATGGATAAAGAAATTGTGGTATATACGTAGAATGGAATATTATTTATCCCTTTAAAAAAAGGTAATGCTGCATTTGTGAGGGCATGGATGAAACTGAAGGGCATGATGCTAATGAAACAAGCCAGGCACAGAAAGACAAATATTTCATGATCTCATTAAATATGTGGGATCTAAAAATACTGAACTCTGAACTCACAGAAACAGAGAGTAAGTTGGTGGTTGCCAGGGCTGAATCAGGAGGCAAGGAACAGGTAGAGAAAATGGATGAAGTTGGTCAAAGGGCTAGTTATAAGATGTCCTAGTTTTAATGTATAGTATGGAGTCTAATGTATAGCATGGAGATTGTAGTTAACAGTACTGCACTGTGGGGACGCCTGGGTGGCTCAGCATCTGCCTTTGGCTCAGGTCATGATCTCAGGGTCCTGGGATCAAGTCCTGCATTAGGGTCCCTGCTCAGTGGGGAGATTGCTTCTCCCTCTACCTGCCACTCCCCCAGCTTGTGATCTCTCTCTCTGACAAATAAATAAAATCTATTAAAAAAAATACTGCCTTGTGTACTTTAAAGTTGCTAAGAGAGAACATCTTCCAAGTTCTCATGACATAAACAAAAAAAGTAAGGGAAAAATGGTTAAAAAAATAGGTTTGTTGGGGTGCCTGTTGTGACTCAGTCAACTAAGTGTCTGCCTACAGCTCAGGTCATGATCCTGGGGTCCTGGGATCGAGTCCCACATCAGGGTCCCTGCTCAGCGGGGAGTTTGCTTCTCCCTCTCCCTCTGCCTGCTGCTCTCCCTGCTTCTGGTCTCTCTCTGTCAAATAAATAAATAAAATCTTAAAAAAAAAATAGATTTGTTAACTAAGCTTATTGTGGTTATTGTTTTGTAATGTATTCCAATATCAAATGATAACATTATACACCTTAAACTTACACAGTGTTATATGTCAATTATATTCAATAAAGTGGGAAAAAAGAAAGAGTAGGGAGGAAAGCTGGTCCTCCTAAAAGACTGGTAAAATAGATAAACTTATAAGGTTGATTCCATCTGTTCAGAGGATCCAGAGAAAATACCTAGATGTAGCTATATACACCTCAGCTATGTCTAAATCCATGTCTGTCTATATCTATGTCTACACCAGTATCAGTATCATACATGGCTATATTAACTATATCCATAGCATCTGTATCTTCTATAGCAAGATGTCTCATCTTTGGCACTATTGAAATTTGGGGCCAGACATTTGTTCATAAGGGCCTGTACTATGCATTGTAGGATCTTTAGTAACATCCACGGTTCTCGCCTCTAGATGCCAGTGACAGCCTCCTTCCTTCAAGAGGAGACAACAAATTCTCCTTGTTTTACTACCAAAAGTCCCCTACCGTAAGAACCTAATACCCACTCTAGGTATGGACATGTAATCTGTATCCCTATCTTTCATTGTCTCAATTAAAAGAGTTCAGAGGTAAGAAATCAGAGTCTATAACCAGAATTTGATGGATGACTTACTTTACCCAGGACTAGGATTTCTCTGTAAAATGTAGATGATAATTTCTACTTTATATTCTGTGTTGAAACGAGGTAGTAGGTATGAAAATCTTTGAAAAACCCATTTGTAGCTAACATGACAAAGATAAAACAAAAGATACGATAGTAGAATAAAAATAGAAGTGATAATAAAACAATTTGATCTTGTAATTATTGTCCAAACGTAGGAATTAATGTTATATGTATACTGAAGTACTGAAGTGGTTTATTTAAAAAAAAAAAAAAAAAAGAAGAAGAAGAACCAAAGCCAGGAGACCTGGCATGGGATGGTAAATTGGTAATTTGATGACAGATAACTATAGGTAAATCATTTATTTCATAGATTCAGTGTTTCACTTCTTAATTGCTAACACAGGGATAGTAACCTGAACCCTGAAGAATTTTGGGGAAAGACAAATCCATTGCTATACATGGATAAAAATAGTGGTCCATAGAAAGTACAAGACAAACAAATATTTGTAGAATTGAGTCAAATATTTTTCTTGTAATGTCCTGGGGCATTTCCTTTTCAAATTTGACTTTTTCTTTAGTCTTCTTAAGGGATTTCTCTATTCCATTTTCCTCAACCCCTAGCAATCTAACATATTACTTATTTTCTCCCAAGTGGCCCTAAGATTTTATTCTTTGTCCATGATAACTTCTATTTCTTTGTCTTCCAAAAGAATACCATTCTCCTATATGCAAATTTTGGAGAGGATTCCCAATAACACTACACTTAGAAGCAATATCAGCTCTAGTAATAAGACACGACCCAACCAAATTACCTTTGTGTAATAGCTAACCAGTACCATGTATTAAAATATTAAGGACTAAAACCCAAGTTCATCCCTCTTTGAAGAATAGTATCCCTGCAGTGGCTACTATCAGTTAAAACTGTTTCTATGTTTATGCCATAAATTCTTTGTTTTAAAGTCAATGTCTCAGCTGTGAAAATTCTCTTTGTGGTTAAACTTGGCAGAAAGGTTGACACTCCAGAGTGATATTTTCCTCTTCTCACGTTTAGAGGGAAAGCCATTAGTTTATTTTTAAGATCTTAGCAGACAGACAAGGGGAAGGAGTGCCAACAGAGATGTTTCAGACGCTTTTATTGCTAGAAAATTGAATAACCAGTTGGCTTTATTTTAAGCAATTTGGTAACATGTAAACTTACTTTGGACTTGTGAGGATTCTCTCCCACATGTGATACCCACAGGGTAGTTGACTGTAATTTTCTCATTTAACATGTAAAGGGGATTCTGGCCCATGCGCAGTTATTCCCTTTCTTCAAAAATTTCATAAGGATTTTTAGTATGGAAAGTTATTGAGCATGCAAGGTTCTGCGAATGAAAAGCTCCCAAAGCATGCATTGACAAGGAGGACCAGGGATGTTACAGTTTGTTGTGTCAATGATTTGCAAATAATGGGTCTCTAGGAGATTTTTAAATTGCAGCTTTCACTCCAGGCCATGGTGCTTTTTAGGATGAGCTGAGTTGCTATGAGGCTTGGCACTCTTCAACGCACCTTAGGCAGGGGCTCTAATACTTCCATTGAGATCATAACAGCTGGCCATTACAATCAATCTCAATGACATATTTTTCTTGCATTTTTTCTTTTAATAAAAAAACAAGAAAAGCACACTCAAAAGACAATATTAAAGTTGTAACTTAAACCAACTAAAGTGAAGAGCTTTCACTGAAAGCCTTCAACACCATGAATCAAAACCTTTATAGAACCATACAATATGGATACTACAGTATCTCATTCAAAAGGGGTGAATTTGAGTCAGTTAAAATGACACCAAGAATATATGAATTGTACATGGAATTAGGAAATGGGGGACAATCAAAGCATGCACTATAGATCAAAGTACATGAAGACTCAGTATTAATGTTAGTATTTCCCCAAAGTATAAGACATTTGGTATATCCTAAGTTTGCAAGTCTCAAGAATCACACTTCTGCTTTTTACACAGCTGACTTTTAATTTGTCAAACTGTCTAACTCAGGATCCCTAAAGTTAATCCAATACTGTGGAACTGAGGAAATAAAAAGAATTTTTCAGATCACTAACATCTCTTAGGATTTGACAGCTGAAGATCTCTTCAGGTGGGTATGATGCAGGAGTACTTGGTGAATGTAACATTGATTAATCCATGTAAAATTAAAATCTAAGAAAATACATTTGTGGATAGGAGATCCTCCAACTAAGTATATTTCTGTCTTATGGAACATTAAAGAACTGACGGTTATATTTAAATATGACTTTGAACATGAAAATGCATATGAAATATTTATGATTTTCAAGGGTTCCTATGGAACCCTTTTGTTTTTTTGTTTTGTTTGTTTTGTTTTCCTTTTGTGAGATAAACATCTCATTTTCACTTGAAAATTATGAGGTCTTCTGCTGCACAGATACCATCTTATATGTTACTTATCATTCACTCAGCCTCTAGCAGAAAGCCTGGCACAGTGAACAACAAATATTTGCTGAATTTGGGTTATCAGATGACTATGGTGTCTTTGCCAAAAGTTCTGTCAACATTTCCAGACAGCTCTGTCCAAAATCGAAAAGGGAATTTGAGAAATATTCAGAAAGTTGGAAAAAAACAGTGTGAACCAGACACTGACTGCTATCCACAAACTGATGTAATATCAGTAATATCAGTAATATATTCTTGAGAAATTATAAGCGATGGACGTTAAGTGTAAACAGGTAATTATGAGAACATGAACTGCTGAAATCAGATTTTTAACTTACAATTATGTTAAACCAAGAAGGAGCTTCCTCTCCTAGAAGGCAGCAAGAGAGGTTACAAAATGGAAAAGAAGTATTCATGGAAAGAATACAGGTTTTTAGTAACTGGAATATACTGATGGCAAGCTCTTTTAAGCCTATAAAAGAAGGGGGGGAAAAAGATTGCCTTAAGGTAACTAACAAAAGAGATGAGTTGTGATTTTTCTTTTTCCTTTTCTTTTTTTTATTAAACCCAGAACATTTCTTTGGTCTTTCAAATTTTTGACCTAAAGGATTTGGATGTGTTTTACATTACAAACTGGTAGTAGATAGAGATGTTAGAAACACGCTGAAGGATACAAGAGCTGAATGACGTAAATAGGAAATCCTGGCTGATGGCAAAATTTGCATAACAATGGCCAAGATGCATAAGGAAAAAAGGCTGCATACGTGATTTAATGAGAGGTGGAGTCCCCAGTGCACATAGGAAGGGGCAGATAAGCAGCCATCTGAAGAAACAAACAAACAAACAAAAATAAACCCTGGGATACATTCCAAGAAATGGAAATTCAGACTTCGGGGAAGGGAGTTTAGGAATGGAGTTACTTATTCTATGCATTTTATTCAATACATTTTGACACTTATAAGAGTCATAATAGAATTACTTGTTTCAATAAATGCTTCAAAGTTTCTCAGCAGCAAAAACTATGAAACCATCCCATTTCAAAGCCATCTGGGTGTGATCTTATTTTAAGGCTTAAGTTCCCCAGCCATGTGTTGAATTGAGTGAAAGAGGAATGCTTTTGTTGGAGCTGAAGTCGATGGCCAATCTCTGGAAGTCCAAGCAGATAGTCTTGAGTTCTCTTTTCTTTTTAAAAATGTTGTATATCTTTATGTCTACATCCTGAAATAATTCCCGGAGAGTCAGAAACAGGTGAAAAGCCTTTTGTGGGATGATCCATGCATTCAGCTGCTTTAGATTAACTATGAATAATGTGCCTTTCAATGCAATTAGATCTAACAAGGTGCACGTGGAGACGATGGGGGCCACCTTGTATCCACATTATCTAATTTCTGCTAGCTGGCATTTCAATCAATTGATTCAACCTTGATTTTGATGGCCGTATGGCACAAAGAACTTCCTGGCGTATCCACCAACTTTCCTGAGTATGATGCTATGACCAATATTTAAAAACTAATAAATAAATTAAATAAAAGCTATGGGAGCCTTAATGTTAACAAGTACTTCACTATTAGAATTAGACTGTACAAAGAGTGGTACTTTTTTCTCTTTACATTGATTTTCAGATTTTTTTCCATATCTCAAATTATTTTGGCATTAAGAGTTAAATTCCCCCAAAATAAAATTTGATCTGCTCCAGTATTATAGAAATAGAAAAAAAAATAAAACAGAAACACCAACAACATTCTCAGGAGGCAGATTTTCTAAAGGCAATGAAACTTACCATACTTGCTTATTTAGGGTGAAGATGTTTGTAAGGAATGTGGTTTGGTCTCTTTAAGCTCTCTATAAATAAATGAAGAGGTCTAATTATTCCAGACTCTCCTCTTTAAATCAACATGATAATGATGTGTTCAATATGTAGTTTAATGTGGGTGTCAAAGTCAACATCAGTAGGAGATTACCCCATTTTTAGCATTTCCTTCCCACAAGAATTGTAAGGAAAGTGCTTATTTTTCTAGAGTACTTAAATACGACTTAATCCAGAGAAGCCCAAGACGATGTGTTGGCAAGCTAATGTTTAGACAAGAAATAAATCAATGCATGTGGACATGGGTGTATATGAATCACCCCAATAAAACATTTCGTCAAGATATGTCTTTCAAACCAATGTGTCTGTCATAATTCTTGGGCCAAATGTTTAATGAACAGTTCATCTAAACAGTACTGTCAAGAGAGAATGTTATTGGCTGTCAGCTTCCCACATGCAAGTGATTAATAAAGTGACAAATTCAAGATCAAAGCTTTCAAGGTCTAGGACAGATTTAGCAGTGAATGTATGAGATTCGGGTTTTTGAACAGACAATGCACCTCCAGATCTGATCATGTGAACATTCTACACAATATTTAATTTGCTCCTTCCATTTTGTCAGTCCATTGTCTAAAAGATTTAGGATAGCATTTGGAAATTAGAAAATGTTTTTTCATCGTGTTACCAGGACTAAATAGAAGATCATTCAGATGTGCATTAAGCAGACATTCAGGGCTAATTTCTGATGTTGAGTCAGAAATTATGGCAATTTAACTTATAAACACAAAATATGTACAATTTGTTCCATACATTGCCCTCAACACTTTTTAAGTAAATTAAAGCATTTTATTCTCTGAGTTTATAAAATTTCATAAGTAGTAAAACCTCAGAAAATGTTAATGTTTCCTTGATCAGAATGAATGATATTTTTCCAAATATTCAAATGAACAACTTTCAAATTTTGCATTTTATTATTTAAATTTATTAAGTAGTCAATAATTTGAAAATGTGACTTTGAAGTCAAAGCCCTTCCTAAGTGTTTCAATATTATTTATATGTCATGACATTAGTAACACCTAGAAGTTAATAACCTAAATCCATTTATTTATGAACTATACATGTATTTCTATGACAGAAAGCATGTCAACTTTATTGGCTAATATATGGAGCATGCCAATTGCACATATTATATGTGAAAAGAAAAAACTATATCAAAGAGAACAGAAATTTTTTAATGTTTAAATCTGCTAAATTGTACTTAAAACAATTAATCTAAGAATATATAAAGAGCTGTCTTATGTGAAATGTAAAATTATTTTATTGCTGGGTGCTATGTATGTAAATTACATAGAATGACATTTCAATAAAATCATAATACTTTATGTGTTTAATATACTATTTTCTATTTACACATACATTGGGTTTGGTTTGAAATGGTTTAACTGTATCAGTCCATTTTGCATGTGAATAAATTAATGGCACTAAACTATATTTCCTTTTGTAATTACAAAAGAGACATTGTGACAAAGGTCACTGGTTTCACAATGTATAATAAATAAATGTAATAGAAAATAAAATATTTAATTAACCTAATAACATCATTTAAATTATTTTTGTTCCAATTCAAACAAATTAAAATTAATGGCATCCTTTTTTATTTACTCATTCTGCTGTAAGAGTGTTTCATGTGGCATGTACTGATTTGAAAAAGGTAATGTCACATCAGCTGCAATCCAGAGAAGCTAATGATGAATGGGGGGTGGTGAGGAGGGGGGCAAGCCTGGTTTCAGAAATGCTTTTGTTGTGAAAATCTCTCTTCACCTGTGCCTCTCATCAGGCATAAGAAACTTTTGAGTTCTGGTTATCACTGATTTGAGAAAAGATGTTCACCAACCAATGAACCAGCCATGACAGTAAGTGTTGGCCCCACATACTAAGGATCCAAAAGAAATCAGGCATTAGGCCTAATAAGAATCAGGTAATGTACCTAATAAAAGTCAGGCAACGGGCCTAATGAATCTTACTCATGGAGACTCATGAAAACCAGGCAGCGGGCCTAATGAGACAGAGGCAACAGGCCTAATGAAAATCAGGCAACGGGCCTAATGAGAAATGCCATAGACTTCATTCTGGTTTGTCTCTCCATGGAAGTTGTACTGTGTGCTTTAAGTGGACCTACTCAGAAACACGCTTGAGGTGTATTTATCTAAGTGCAAAGCAGTAGAAAAAGGAAGCACTACGTGTGCAGAAAGGAGAGCCAATGCACCATTTATCTGCCTTAGTGAATTGTTTAAGCACAATGAATTTGAAAACTATCAAGGCTAGCATACTTCACAGCAGTAGTTTTTAGTAAATATGCTACAGCTCTAATTTGAGATTTATCCTAAGTTCCTGGATTTACGTCTTGCTTCTATGCCCTCGTCAGCCTTTTTTTTTTTTTTTCCGGTTGTTTATCAATTTCTTTATAGTAATTTATTAAATCATTCTATAAGCACTTAGGAGAACCTAAATGCCAAGTAGGAACCTGGCCATAAAAAAAAAAAAAGACTCTAAGCTTTCTAATATTTAATACTTACAAGGGAATAGAATCATTTACATAATTTCAATTGTCCTTAGGTTTTAAAGGATATGCAAAATATAGGAGAAATGTTGGCCTTTTATTCACTCTTTCAGAAATTCTTTAAGTGTACTAAAAGACAGTGATGAAGAAACCTATACAAACTTTCCATGGTGGAGTTTTTAGTCCAAGGGGTTGGGCGTTTGGGGTTGAGGAGGGAGACAGCTAGTAAATGAATTATGAAACTACAAATTGCAAAAAGTGCTATGAACAAAACGAGAGTACTCTGATATGTCGTACTGGGGCAGGAGGACCAAGGTTTTGTTGTGTGGCCAGGGAAGTCCTCCCTAGGATAAGATGAGCTACAGACTGTGGGAGCAGGGGTGAACATTTCTGACTCAGAGAACATCATGAACAAAGCAGGATAGTGGCTAGCATGCTTGATGGACTAAAAGAAGACCAGTTCAAATTACTTTTTGTCAGTGAAATGGGCAATGTGAGATATAGTTTAAGGACAAGACAGACAGACATGCTTTAGTTCCATTCCTGGTTCTTGTGTTTAGTAATTTACAATCAAAGGAGATGTATTTATCTTCTTAGCTTTACATCCTCTTTGTCTCTAATCCAGTAGATAATATTATGACCTGTAAGACATATTTGGGTAAGGATAGCAATAAAATATTTTTTTTATTCTTTCACTTATATATTTCAATTTGGTATAATTTTTGTTGTTTTTTAAATTTTAAGGTAGGAAAAGAAAGACTAAAACCAACTTGTTGCTCATAAATAATTGAAATGTTGAATTTCATCTTTGCAAATATAAACATCATTATCAAAACAATATGATAGGAAATATGAGTCATGAAAATGAAGGATAAGTCTATGACATAGTATAATGAAATTTAATCACTCTGATTCTAAAATTATTTTGGCTATGTCAGTGTTCAAGTGACAGATCAAAGAGTATTGCTGTATGCAAATGTGACAGAACCACATAATATACAGTGTGTATTATAAATGTTTTGAATTTTATATTATTTTAATTATATTAGTCTAATTTTGTTTGCATTGTTACTAGAATGAATATTAAAGATAAAATAGAGTAACTGTTTGGGATGTACTATATTCTTTTGATTTCAAATTGAATTAGAACAAACCCCACCAAAAAAGGCACAGAATAAAATGTCTGATCTTGTTTTCCTTCAGGAGATATTGAGTTTTTAAATTTTACCAGGTCCCTTGGAAGCTTTAGGGTTCTTAGGATGCCTGGAGTCAATTTTGAACAACCTTGCAATTTACTATAGGGAATCTTAATCCAAACTCAACAAAACACTGAAAAGGAGAGTGATTTGGGGGCAATTAGTTTCCTCCAAGGACATCAATATGAAATCCCTGATAGGAAGAAGGAAGTGATAAATTATATATATGTGTAATAACACAATATGTTAAATGGTATCAATGATAAGAAAATTATAAGTAAAAAACTTAATCTTTATCCATTTCATTAAGAGAATTAGGTCTACATTTAAAGACTAAAGAAAAGTACATGAGAGTTTACCAATGACAAAAACCCTACGTAAGGCTTCTATTCATACATTTATTCTAAAATTTTTCACTTGTTGGAAGCTGTTCTGACTTGCATCAAGTTATCAGTGACAGAAAGTAAATGACTGTGTTTCAAGTTTTAATGATGTCCTCTGTCTGCCTTCAATCAACCAATCATCCATCCATCCATCCATCCATCCATTCAACACACGCTTATTTAGAACCCACTATCTGTCAGGTATTATTCTAGGTGTGGGGGTGCAAAAGTGAACAAAAGAATAAAAATGTATTTTCCTTTCTCTCTCTTTTCTCAAATCTAATTTATAAGTAGTATTGTATAATTTCTGTTGCATTATATTGGGAAGCATATTTTCTTTTTAAAAAAAGATTGTATTTATTTACTTATTTATTTATTTACTCACTTCTCGGCCTTTTGGCTAAGATCAAGTGTATTCATTCATTCATTCACTCATTCATTCATTCACTCATTCATTCACTCATTTATTTATTTTACAGTATGAGTTGGGGGAGTCTCAAAGAGGGAGGGAGAAGAAGGAGGAAAGAGTCTGAAGCGGACTCCTGTTGAGCGTGGAGCGGGTCATGGCGCTCTGTCTCAGGACCCTAAGATCATGATCGGAAGGGAAACCAGAGTCAGATGATTAACTGAGTAACCACCCAGGCACCCCCCCCCCCCGCCAGGAAGCACATTGTTTTTAGGCATTAATCAATATTGAGTGATGGATTCAGATCTTTCATCATGATCCATTCATTGCACTTGTTCCTTTGCCTTTGCGGCATGGTTTCAGCAGTCATTGATGACTATTGCCTGGAACCCATCAATTCATTAGTTGTTATAAGATCGTAATGCTTTGCTTTTTTCATTACTTCTGCTGTTTACAGAATTCTTTTGTAAAGAACAACTTTCCTGATCAGTTTGTTTGTTTACATGAAAATAAGTTTGTTCAGGAAAGATAGGTGCGATGCTGGATTCATAGCCTCCATTTATGTTTGCAGAGTGAGTTGATTCCTAAGACAGGGAACCGAAGATTGCTTTGGTTTTGTTTGGTTTCTTTCCGTATCATTATAAACTCAGGAATTTTAACATATTTGATGTGTTTAAATCCATGGCAGTCCTTGCTCTTTTGATGGTCAAATTGTTCTGTTTTTAAAGTTGGCTTCCAAGACATTTCAAAAAGACCCAGAGGTCTTAGCTCCCTTTATTTTTAGTAGAATAGGATTTTTCAGATTCATCTTGTAGAATTCTTGCTTCAGGTCTGGGGTGACCTGTCTCTTCAGGCACCCTGGTTCCTTTTTTAGTGAAAGTGGTGTTCTGAGACCACATTACAGGTGCCACAGATATTCATTGCTATATGATTAGCCTTTCAGTAGACAAAACTAAGAAAAATTTTGTTGGTTATTGTTTAAATTAATCATAAATTCATATTGTTATTTCTGATTCACATTTATGATGAAAGGGTTTTTAACTTTAACAATGGGATTTCTGTGGATTTTTTATTCTCATTGGTAGAGATGACAATTCAGAAGCCTCTAACCTAAGTATTACATTTTACTTAATCAATGGTTACTCTTCATATTGGAAGTAGAAATAGAATCTAATTCTTGAAGTGCTTGTGGTTTTCTCTCAGTGCACACATTAGTCTTATCAACTCTTCTTATATAAAATACTGTTTCAGAAATAACACCATCCTTTACCTAATATTTTATGACAAAAGCCAGTCAATTAAACATGGTTCTACCACCTTTAATCTTTTAAATCCTACAAAAATAAGTATTTCATTTGGATGTCATTATCATCTTGGATTCACAATGGCCAAGCAAACCTCTCATAAAGATGACAGAATTTCTGCTAATTACCTAAAAAAAATTAATGAATACTCTTACAATAATTTATCTTAAATTCCTTTGAATAATTACTATCATGATTTAGTAAGAGGAAGAGGCAGAGAGAGAAGACCTCTTTTATCATATCCCATTGTCCTTTTCTTCTTGAGATATTTAGTCATAATATAAATTATTTTAATGTGGATATTTAATTTAATGAAATGAAAATTGCAATGATGACAAATGTACAAGATTTTAACTGCAAGTAATAAAACTCAACAAAAAACTTTTATTAAAGTATGCAAAAGCCATCTTAAATGATAATACTATGGAAAAGTATAGCATTCCTTCATTACTTAGGAAAGCTCAGTCTATAAACTATAGTATAAGTGAGTATGGTATCAAATAAGGTGGTATTGCTTATTGTGGATGTTATAAAAAATAAACTCCAAAGGCATTTTTTCCTTTAAAGTTGAATATGTTGCTGTGTAATAGCTCTCTATAGTTAAAACGAGAGAGAAATATTTTCAAATGCATGAGATGTGTAAACTGTTGAATATGAAATGAGTACTCTAAATTAAATATAGTATTTGTGGAAGTTAAGCAACCAGTATGTTGACATATATTAACTAACTAGATGAAGGTCATAGTTTTCCACAGATTTAAATTTTGCCTATATTACAAAGACAACTATGTTTTTTTTTTTGAGGGAGGGATCATGGTTAAAATTCAGAATGGAACGTTCTTGTTAATGTGACAGTAAATTAGTAATAACCAAAGGTTTGCATAATAAAAATCCATGGAGTTATATATATGGACAAAAACAAAACAAAACAAAACAAACAAACCAAAAAAAAGTGCTGGAAACCAGTGAAAAGAGAAGACCAAATGTCAAAGTGTGGTGTAAATATTCACTAGCTGTGACACTGATGTGAATATACCAGCAATAATTAGTATTCTGGATTATAAGGTCTATCACTAAGGGGGCAGGAATAAGACTTAATCTTGTTGACTGAGGTGTCAGTGTCACTGAACAGAGACAGACTGTTCATTCCAAATTCCAATGGATAAAAATGATTTCTGAACTAACCAGGCCTGGCTATTTTGTTCTTTATCAAATTATTCATTTTCTTTATGCATCTGCTTAAGAATTGACAAATATAGTATAGTACAGATATATTTTAGTAATGATATTAAGATTCTTATATAACTTAATTTTAATAATAATTCTTTTTTTTTAAAGATTTTATTTATTTATTTGATAGAGAGAAATCACAAGTAGATGGAGAGGCAGGCAGAGAGAGAGAGAGGGAAGCAGGCTCCATGCTGAGCAGAGATCCTGATGCAGGGACTTGATCCCAGGACCCTGAGATCATGACCTGAGCCGAAGGCAGCGGCTTAACCCACTGAGCCACCCAGGCGCTCCTATTTTAATAATAATTCTTAATATTATTAATTACTATTACTGTATGGACTAATTTTTTTTTTCATGTCGAGGGTAGGTTATGTCTCAGGCAATGTTCTAGCCCTTGCATTCTATGGCCATTGTCACATTACTACTAAAGATAGGAAGTAATTTATCTGCATTATATAGATGAGGAAACGGAGGGAAAATAAAACTCGTGAGTGACTAAGTTGGAATTTGATTTTAGGCCTGACTGAGCAGTTGTTTAGGAAGAGAGTGAAGGGGAACATGAGAAGAGAGAGCAGGGCAAAAGAGGCTGGTGCTAATACAAGTGTCAGATATTCTGTAGAAACATGTTGGACTTAGAGCTCATCTTCTTCCAACAGAAAGAGATTAACCAAAAATATCTCTTTGGGGCACAGGAGTCAAACATTATTTAAAAATAAAGAAATGTTCATGCTTCTCTGTGTTTTGGCTAAAAAGAAACTTAAGAACATAGCTTCTGTGTCCTGACTTTTTCAAACTCAATGAAAGAAATCATCTCTCTCGGCTTAAAGAAAGAACAAACTATTTTAAGTTATAATGAGTTAGGCTGACAACAACAACCACAACAAGAAATCCAGTAAATGGATCCAGGAAAAAAAAAAAAAAATTCAACTCACATTTGAGTTTTGTGGAAGTGCTCCTACCACACTTTATTTCACAACCGTTCCATGTAAAATAGAGAGAACAGAAATATGAGAATAATAGGAGAAAAGGTTATAGTTTGATAAGAAGAAGAATGGACTAAATGACTTCAATCTGTGAGAGCTAGTTTTCCTATAAATAGAAACCAGAATAAAAATAAGGAAAACAATACTGAAAGACACTACTGAATGGGGGCTTCCAGGTGGCTCAGTCACTTGGGTAAGTGTCTGCCTTCGGGCTCCAATCATAAACTCAGGATTCTGGGATGGAGCCTTGCGTTGGGTTCTCTGCCCAGTGGGAAGCCTACTTCTCCCTCTCCCTCTGCTGCTCCCTTTGTTTGTTTTCCCTCCCTCTCTCTCTCTCTCTCTCTGTCAAATAAATAAATAAATAAAATCTTTAAAAAAAAATTTTTTTTTTAAGATTTTTTTATTTAATTGACAGACAGAGATCACAAGTAGGCAGAGAGGCAGGGGGGCGGGGGAAGCAGGCTCCCTGCTGAGCAGAGAGCCCCATGTGGGGCTTGATCCCAGGACCCTGGGATCATGACCCGAGCCGAAGGCAGCGGCTTAACCCACTGAGCCATCCAGGTGCCCCAATAAATAAAATATTTTTTAAAAACCCCAAACACCTAAACCTGACTTAGAGGAAGAGCATTATGTAATTATATCATTAATAGAGTTTCCAAAGCCCCTAACTGTTGCAATTCACCAGGGTTAGGAGCAAGAAGAGAGAATATTAGCAAAGACAAAGGTAAAAACCAGCATGGGTCCTTGGTCTTGAGAGTTTTCTCATCCTATCATATCCATAGTCTGTCCTTATGACATTTCAAATAAGATATGACTAGAAACCTACATTATTTAGACTTCATATACTCTACAGTCTTCAAATTTGAGCTTTTTCTTAATTCTTTGGAGGCTGAAACTGAACCCAAAATTATCAAACGTATTATGATGCACCTAGCCAAATCGGGGTAGGGGAAGGAGGAAGCAAGCTATTATGCAAAACTTTTACCTATTCAGTGAATCACCTTACAATAAATGTTAACTAACAGCATTTTTTAAAAAAGCAAGATCGCATGAGTTTTTATTTATGAATATCAGTACTTTTATGATTATAATATTGCACCTTATCAATGCCTTCCTCTTCATTTTACAGTGAAATTCTTCCAGGCGTGGAGTGAACAAAAAGATTAGGAGATGAAGTCAAATAGGCGAGAGCTTTGGCTGTGCTCTAAGTGAAAGGAGGATCCATTGTGCAGTCTTAAGAAAAGGGGTGACATGATCTGTGAAGAGAGCAGTAATGCCTGGGCAGGGCCATGTGCTTCTGGATCTTGTTCTTGGCACTGACTACATTAAGTATGCTAACTTTGTGAGATTCAGTCACCTGGTACACTCATAATCTGTAAGTTGTATTCCAATTAAGAGCTCACTTAAAAATACAAATAATAAATGGTTACGGTTGGCCAGTTATGGCCATAGTATGGCTAAATGTTAAAATCTCTTTTATCTTGTTTGGAAAAAAATGTATGTCTTATTTGTGGTGGGGGTGGTGGGGGATATCTATGCTGCTGTAGGTCCTGCAGTAACTGGAAGTGATGTAATTACTTTTTGATTTTGAACATACCCTTTTGGATGCATGCAGAATCCACTCTTGGGAAATGTGTATTTGTAGAGGTCACATCTTCATTACTTTGGGCCAAAATCCATTACACTTTTGGTATTATTTAATAAGAGTATTGCTTTTCTGTTGAGAAAGGTTGGACATTGCTAATTAAATGGAATTAGACTCAATGTTACCCCCTGTCTCTGCTGTTAAAATCCATTCTCTGCCCTATGAAAAGACTCATGAAACAGCAGCTAGTCTTTGCTAACTTATTTCATTCAATTAAAATTAAATTACACAATTGAACTTTTTTCTTGTCTATTCTATACATTTTAGTTAATTGCTTAATTAAAGCTGAAGCCTGACATTTGTTTCTTTCTCTTTAGGAAAAAAGAAAAAAGAGAAGAGAGGAAAAAGTAAAAGAAAACACACTCGGTGCTACTTACTAATTCAGTCATTCAACAGGAAGCTCTGGAAATAATTTTCAATTACTAAAGAAAGAAATAGATCTCACCTCCATGAAAATATTTATAAAAAAAGATATGAGCATGTTCATTTTAGAGTTTAATGTCAGCTTTCAGTTTCTAAGAAGGCATTTAAAATGCAACCATATTCAATGAGTATCTCTGGTTTTCATTGTGCCCAGAAAAAAAACCCCAAAAACAAAAATACCAACTTGATTTTCCTTAGTATCCTTTTCATTTTCTAGTAGCCCTTTTGCGTGCAGAAATAGAAAGTGACTCTATCCATTGGTATTAATATATCATGTTGCTCCAAAAATCTAATCTCCGCCAATATAGTGACTACCATAATGTACAACGGTTGCTATTTTAACATTGTCAAATGATTTTGTTTACATCAACTCATTTATTATTTATAACATCCTGTGAAATAGGTGCCATCATTATTCCCTTTTCATCAATGAGAAAACTGAGGCACAAGGTGGTTAAGAGATTTGCTCAGGATTATATATCTAATAAATGACAAAGCTGGGATTTCATCCAGAATTTCATTTTCATTCTACTAATTTATCTTTAGAAGTTACAGTCTTAACCACTGCACCGTGATGCCCCCAACAAGATCCACACAGGCCAGCAGGTAGTCTACTCCTGAACCCACAGAATGCACGTTTTTCTATTAATTTACGGCTATTTCCTGAGCTCCTGCAATAGGCCTCCAATGTGCGAGGTGACAGGTAAACATTAGTGAATAAAACAGCTAGAGTCCTTGCCCTCATGGAACTTAAAGGCAATAAACATGATGGATATTAATTAAACTTACGGGGGTAACCATTTCACAGTGTAGGTGTAAGTCAGATCATTATACTGCACCCTTTACATTTTTACAGTGCTGTTTGTCAACTGCATTTCAATAAAACTGGAAGAAGAAAAAGACAATGTTAACAGGTGAAAACAAATGAATAATCATACCACTAGAGAAAGAAAACTAATGCACATAGAATCCCAGGCAGCCCTCACGCTGCAGTTCCAGAATATGCAAATTCTGGTTTCGCGTTTACTTAAATAGAGCCAGCCCGTCCACAAATGGTTCAAATTTCAGTTACCGGAGTCTATTAGCCATAAGTAATTGCACAAAGTACAAAGTGGGCTGCTGTCTCTTCAGCCCACAAACTGCTACACAAAAAACAGATGCACATGATGATCGCTGACCATTCACATCACATCTTTCGAAGTCTGTGATTGATCACTGCTCGTCTGTTACTCAGTTCGCTTACAGACAGTAAAGCCTTTAGCTATGTTTCCTCTTTGTCTCCCAGTGGTAAGCCCACATGACATTACACAAATACGGGTAATTGAAACAGGGAATTGGGCAACAAACATGAATATGCAGCAAAGAACCAAAAAGGGATGATGCTGACAGTGACATTAGAATTGAATGTAACGAGTGAGAGAAGTAGCTTATCCTGTTGGCAGTGTTGCCATTGCAGAGACTAGATATGCAGCCAGGGGAACTTAGTAAAGGTGAATTTATTGACATAAATGAGAAAAATGGTTTTGACGTGAAGGACAAAGATGTCCCAGAGTAAGTGACACGAGCAAAAAACTTCCCATTAAAGAATTCTCAAAGATGTTTCATGACATTGAAAGCACATAGGATAAAATGTTGGGAACTAATCCAAACTTAGAAAGGAGTGTGACAATTTGCCAAGACATAAAAAAAAGGTGCTTGCTTTGTAAGTTACATGATGAGAAGAAAGCAAACACTGTGCAACAATTTTGATAATTATTTTACAAAGGAATAAAACACTTGTCGACATTTCTGATCTATTGGTTAACTAATTAATGTAAGCATGCATTATTTTTACTGTATTTTTTTATTTCCTTATCCATTGATTGCTGACTGTAAGAGAGTTTTTAATGTTTGACAAAATTTTTAAAGGTCATGGAACAATTGTAATGTTTCCCATCTATTATGAAAATAGCCTTGCATGATTTCAGCTGGCATATTCATTTTCAGAATCCTGTATTATTGTGCAAAGCAAAAACTGCCTGTACAAAAGAAAAAGCTTAAAATTCCTATGCCTCAACCAATGTCTTAATCCCTAATGTTTTCCAGTGGGGGACAACAAGTAAAATGGTATTTATATAGCTCTTTTTTAAACGATCAACTTTAAATTTTTTGACTGCCTGTTGTAACAGAAGAGACTTTTACTTATGTTCATTCTGCCTCTCCTTCCTTGTCTCAGTATGGTTATGTCACTGTTTTATTTCCGCTAAAATTAATTACATGAATTATCTTTGCATCTATAAGTAACACTGCTCAACTTTAATTTCCTCCTTCCCAAGCTATACCTAATATTTTTCTGATTCTGTCCATTGAAAAATAGGACGTCAGGGCCCAATCTGTTCTTCAGACTGCTCTTAACTACCAAGCCTGAAATTCTGACATTTGTAGTTTTACTTTTATATCATCAAGGTTAACTAAAGTTATTCATTATATAGTCATATATATAATATTATAGTAGAGATCTGCTGGTGAATTTTTCCTACTTTTATATAGAAAATGTCACTGATCTTCACTTTTTGAAAGCTACTTTTGTTAAATAGCTCTAAGTGGACAGTTTTTTAAATTCAATACTTAAATATGTTGTTCTGTTGTCTTTTAGCTTGCATTTTTTCTGGCAAGAAATCTGCTGCCATCCTTGTCTTTGTTTCTCTATAAATAATGTCTTTCTTTCTCTGTATTCTTTTAAGAATTTTTTTTTACCACATATTTTAGGCCATTTGTTTATGATGTGTCTTGATACAGATTTTTTCCCTGCATGTTTTTTTTTTTTTAAAGATTTTTACTTATTTATTTGACAGACAGAGATCACAAGTAGGCAGAGAGGCAGGCAGAGAGAGAGAGAGGAAGAAGCAGGCTCCCTGTGAGCAGAGAGCCCAATGCGGGGCTCGATGCGGGGTTCGATCCCAGGTCCCTGGGACCATGACCTGAGACAAAGGCAGAGGTTTTAACCCACAAAGCCACTCAGGCACCCCGTTTCCTGCATACTTTTTTGCTTGAGCTTTGTTAGGCTTATTGGATCTGTGAGTTTATAATTTTATTCCAATTTGGAATTTTTTTAGCCATTATTTGTTCAGGTATATTTTGTCTCCCATTTCCTTTGGGGACTCCATATAGCTGACCACTTATAGTTAACCCACTGCTCACTGATGCTTTGTCAGTTTCTTTCAGTCTTTTTCTGTGTTCCATTTTGGATCATTTCTATTGTTATGTCTTTGAGTTGCTAATCTTCTGCAATATGCCATTAACCCCATCCGTTGTATTTTTCATCTCAGACATAGAAGTTTTCATGTCTAAAAGTTTGATTTATTTTTGTTGTCCTGGCTAATATTTTTTGTGTCTTTATATAATCTTTGGAACTTATGGAATATAATGATAATATCTGTTTTAATGTCATTATCTGCTAATTCTAACATCAGTGCCTCTTTTGGTTGGTTTTGATTGATGGCTTTCCTTATTATGGTTAGTGTTTTTTTTTGGTTTGTTTGTTTGTTTGTTTTGCTTTGCATTCCTCAAAGTCTTTGATTGATTATCAGCCATTATGAATTTTATCTTGTTTGTGTTCTTACAGATATTCTTGAGTTTTGTTCAGGATGTGGTTCAGTTAACAGTCCTTTGAGGTCTTGTTTTCAGATGAAACCAGAGCTGAGTTTAATCTGGGGTCAATATCCAGCTTCCATACTAGGAAGGCAAGACCTTTCTTAGTATTCTCACCAATAACTCTTGAATTACAAGGTTTTCCACACTTGTTGGAAACAGACACTATTCCTGGTCTCATGTGAACTCTAGACACTTTTCTCTCAATCCAGTTGAGTGGTTCTTTCCCATCCATGGTCTCTTCACAACTTTGCTTCAGCTTTCAACTGAATGCCCCAGAAAGACTCTTTGCAGATCTGTGGATTTCTCTCTCCATGTAGCTCTCTTGTCTCTGGTACTCTGTCCTAGGACTTCACTACTTTGTCTTCTGTGGACTCACAGCTCTGTCTCCTTGGTGCAGAAATACCATAGGACATCCTCCACTTGCCCAACAGTCTGGAAACTTTCTCTAGTCCACAAGCTGGGGCAATCATAGGACTCACCTGTTTCAGAATTTTTCAGGAATTATGGTCCTTTGTTTTTGATGTTGATGACTCCAGTCCTATTACTTTAAACATTTTTTCCTGTTTTTTTTGTTTGTTTGTTTTTTGTTTTGTGTTTGTTTGTTTGTTTGTTTGTTTAGTTGTTTCAGGCATAGAAGTCAATTTCATTTCTGTGGCTCTTGGTCATTATTTGGATTAGTATTTGTTGGGCATTAAGTTTTTACAGTGTTAGCAGTGAAATGCAATAGAAAATTAATAATGAGAGAACAAAAAACCTTAGCATTGAAAGACTTAAATGCCCAGAGACATAAACATTTTTCAAGGCATAATTATGCAAATAGATGGCAAAGTTTAAGATAAAGGTGTCAACTCTTCAACCTCATTTAGTATGACAGAGCATAGTTTGAACAAAAAATATCTTAATTTATAAGGACATCTTTCTAAAAGAAAACCTTATCAAGAGGACAGTGTAGACTTTATTAGTTTGGCTCATTAAATTGAAAGTGGACTTGAAAAAGGTCATTGGGAATTAGAGGTTAGATAAGCCATAATCAAAGCAATTAGCAATGGATTATGTCTCATGAGCTCCCTAGAAAAGGAAATCTCAGTTGAAATTGTTGAATACTGAAGATGGTGTTCATTTGCCTAGCTGGATCAAGTCCAATAACCAACTGCCTTTTTTAGTTCATAAATACAAATAGTACTCAAACTTCCCTTTATCTAAACCTAAATATTATAAAAGGTACAAATTGATTTTCAAGTATATACCCATTATACCAGTCACACCTTTGGACAAGGACTTGAATTTTATAGAAATGTTAATTTTACAGAAAGGCTAACTAGAGAGGGCACTCTAAATGCAGCTCACTGGTTAGATTTAATAGAACTTAGATCTTTGGCATCATTGAGCTCTAGAAAGTGTTCTGGACTTCTGAGTAAGCTCAGTTAAATGACATCTAAATCTTAACTACCATTTTCTATCTTTCTTTGAATTGTATTGTATTGTTTCCTATTACTGTCACCATTTTTTCGTTTGTTTGTTTGGTTTGTCTTTTAAGGATATGCTTTAAAACACTGCACCCAGTCTCTCAACTCTTGAATTCTATCTTGTAGGATGTGAGTTCGTGTCTTTGACACTCTGAGCCTCAGTTTCTGTGAAATGTGTCTAAAAACACTTATCGTTTTGACTTTTCTAATGAGGGTTTCTCATTGTTGGTCTTTAAGATTATGGCGCTGTTTCTGAATATGTGTAAATCTGTATATAAACCAAAATTTGAGGACATGAATTTTCAAAATACCAAGCCACTATCATGCACAAGTACACCAGACTTGTGGTACTAGCCTGTTGGCTGAGCATGTAAAGATAAGGAGGTCTTGCAGTGGTCTAAATCTGAGAGAAAAATGAAATATCGGAATGACATGGTTCAAGATCAAGAACTAGGGAGCAGCACGATACCTGAAAAGACAGATAATGAAGAGATCTATAAGAGATCACTTAGAAAGAGAGATAATTATTAAATGAAACGATATGAATCTAACAAAGAAAATATAATTGTATATGGAAAAGCATGAGAGATCAAAGATCACAGCAGAACTGGATTTAAATTCATCATCATACCCTATTTTATCAATAAAGGACATAAAGTGTCTTTGTTTTTGTGTAAGGTGATGCTTTGCCATAATATTCTAAGAACATTCCTTTTTCTATCTATCTGTTGGTGGCTTTAAGGTATTAAATCTGTACTTCCATCCGAGAAGACCCATTGATTAAAATATTTGAGAGTCGTATGACCTGGGTTAAAACATCTGTTCATGATATCAGATAATCCTAAGGAATTATTGTTTATTTTTATAGGCGTGGTGAAGGTATTGGGGTTAAGTTTTTTAAAAGGATCCTTATCTCTTAGAACTAGATTCTAAAATATTTACAGTTAAAATATGTGATATGGGAATTTGCTTCAAAATAAGCCAGAGGGTGGTGAGAGTGTAGGGATTTGGATAAAATAAGACTGGTCATAAATTGATAATTATCAAAACCAGATGATGAGTTCATATTATTATTCTCTCTAGTTTTTAAATTCTTTTGAAACTAAAGTGAAACAAAACAAATTTTGTTTCATCACATAAGTGTTCCGTGACTTTATACAAGTTACTTAATAATCACTTCATCATTTATGCAAGAGAGAATAAGAGATACCTACTTCACAGGATTGTTTTGAGGACTAAATGAGCTAATTGCTGTAACACACTTAGAATCTTGCATGTCTCATGGGAGGTGCTGTATAAATACTACCTTAAAAATTATCTATTCCATATCCATTTTTTAAATTAAACATTTTGTTTTGGGATATATAGACTCACATGCAGTAGAAAGAAATAACGTGGAGAAGTCTGTAGCATTTACCAGTGTCCACCAATGGTAATGTCTTCCGCAACTATGATATAATATCACAATCAGGATGTGAATATCTACACTATCAAAAGTATATAGTATTTCCATCACCACAAAGATCCCTCATGTTATCCTTCTCTAGCTTCCTGCTGCTTTTTTCCACCTTAATCCCTGATTACCACCATTCTGTTCTCCATTCCTCTAATTCAGTCTTTTAAGAATGTCACATAAATGAAATCATACTGTATGTACCATTTTGGGATTTACATTTTTTACTCAATATAATTCTCTGGATACTCGCCCAGATTGTTGGTGTGTATCAATAGTTTATTAATTCTTTTTGCTGAGCAGTAGTCCTTAATATGGTTATTCCACATTCCAGTTTATTTAACCATTCACTATTCACTAAAAAATGTCTGGGCTACTTCCAATATTTGGCTCTAAGGAATTAAGCTTCTTTAAACATTTGTATACAGATTTTTGTGTGAACATAACTTTTCTTTTCTTTGGGGTGAATGCCCAGGAGTACAATTGTTAGATCATATTGAAGTTTCTTATTTAGTGTTTTTAGATACTGCTAAAATGTTTTGCAGAGTGACTTTAACACTTGAAATTCCCGTCAGCAATGGATGAATAATCCAGTTTCTCCACATTCTTTCCAGCAAGAATGAAATATTTATTTATTTGTTTATGTTTACAAGTTTTAGCCTATTGTGATAGGTATATAGTGACATCTCACTGTACACTTAATTTTCTCAGAAATCGTTTCATATGCTTATAAAGAAGTGGAAATCATTAATTTGTTAGCAAATGCAAAAGAAACCTTAAAGGGAGTTTCTCAATCACAAAAGGAGAAGACAATCAGACCCAAAGCTGAGACTTCTTGCCCAAACCAAAAGGTTAAAATAAAATCGAAAACAAACGGATGACTGGTAATATGGATCGTGCTATATGTGTAATGTTGTCCAGGAGATGTGTTCCTGTAAGCTTTGTTAAGACTGCTACAGTTTTAAAGGTCAGATTTAAAGGATTGGGTGATGGCATTAAGAATGATACAACTTCTTCCAGGACATTAAGAACAAAAGTATTGGAGTATAATCCACTTTCAGAGATAGATGACAGCAGTAGGAGCATGGTCAGACATTGGGGAAAATCTGACCAACTACACTTTCTTCTCCAACACAAGTTTTCCATAGCAAATAGGGGTAGAAAATATGGCAGTCTTCTTACCTTGGGAGAAGACTAAGCTTGAAGAGCGATGAAACAAATATATTGCCATGTTCATTATGGACAAAGTCAAGATTTATTTTTGGTCTTAGAAATAGGCCATCCTGAACATATAAGGGCACATTTAAATTCACTGACAGATATCCAAATACAGTAATATTAAAGAAATATTATTAGCATATTTGTAAGAGTAAGAGGAAATTCTGAGCATATATACAAATATATATCACTGGAGCAGACTTGAATATTCAGTGAAAACTTAAAAAGATCATTTTTGAATTTTAACCTAAAGTCTTTCATAAGTAAAATATTTAACTTAGCTATCCACTCCTTGAAGCCTGCAATGAAAACCACCACGGTAATCTTAACACTGCCCTATGTTCCCATTTTCTATTTTAATAACAATATTTTCAGTTGCAAAAGTTAGGTTTATGCCCTCAAGTAAAATGAGAATTGAGGTAATTGCATAGGTAATTTAGACTAAAAATATCTTCCCATATCTGAGATTTCCTTATCACTGAGATTTATTGCATTGGAATTATGTGAATGATTATCTACCTACTTTTTTTTTTTTAATATCCACCTTCTTAAAAAGTAGGGATCATTTGCACTTTTAGTAATTACCAACAGCATCTTGAAAAATCTCTTCTGTGGATTTATTTATTGACTTCTGTTTTTTAGAAGGGATTTGAGAAAGAATTCTGGATTTCATGCTGCATTTCCAAAGGCATATTGTAACAAAATAAAAAGCTAACAGTTTTTCTACACACCTTTGCCAGTGACATTTAACCTGATCTAAGTGAAAACATATTTATGTTGAAATCATCATAATAAATGATGACAAAATTCTGGTAAATATGGTAGTCTGTTTCCTGAGGTGTGAGTTTATAATGTAACACAAGGTAATAGGCATAAAGATTAATTTGATTATTCATTTTATTAATTAGAATTGTCCTTAGATCAATTTCTAATAGGATTTGATTGCTTTGACTCCATAGCTGCATAACCTTCACTCTCAGTGACTTTTCCAATTTTGGTAATAAAAGTATCTGGGTACTTACGTTTGCACCATTCCTTGAAATCCTGCCCATTAGTTTGCTTGAACCTCATAAAATATTAACTTGCGTTGTGTGCAGTAAGGAGACCAATAAAATCCCATATGTTTGGTGACTACACCATTAAAAAATGTCCTAGCACCTCTTTTATAATACTCTATGACATGTAAGAATTTCAGATTTGACCATTTTTAACAATAAGTGTGAAATCTTCTTCTTCATATTCTTTTAGAGAGAAATTTCTTACACATGCAAGAAAAAGAAATAATTCTGCTTCATAAATTCATTTTAAGAAATAAATTTGGAGAAAATTCTGCTTATTTCACTCCTTTATCTTATTTATCTTTTTAGTAATCAAAAGGTAATTACTATAAGCATCTAGAGAACAAAACCAGTGTTTTATTCATCCTCAGTGATAGAAAATTCGACTCTCCATAAAAGTATATAAACAGAAAATCAATGCATACTAAACCAACTTCCTAAAGTACAGTTTCTCTTAGATACCAAATTTGGATAAGGGAAAATAGAACTATCCTTGAACATGATGAAAAACTACAAAATATGAGAATTGAGGGATTTAAATTTAAAACTCCATTCAGTCTGCTAATCATGGCAATATTACCTACCAGACCAAAGTGGAAGAAGTGAAGTAAAGAGAGGAATTTATTTATAACCAAAGTAAAACAAAACAAATAATTAAAAATGAACCCAGAATTGTTAGGAAAAACCATAATAGATTTCTACTTCTAGCCAACATCTTTTGCTGCAGAGATTGAAAGGCCCCTCTCCTGAGTAAGCCAAAGCAAACAAAACAGAAACAAAGAAAAAATGCACCAAAATATGCAAATCTGAAATTGGGTGGTAAACAAGTTTCCAGGAAAACTTAGTCAGTATCTCACGGTCATTTCAAACTTTCTGTCTATGAACTGGCTTAATTATGAATTGTTCCATTGGATGAATACAATTTAACAGCAGGTTGAAACAGATATGTATCTAATTGGGTATTTTTTGGTGTTTGAACAGACCCAGACCTCCAGTCTCTCTAAATGGAAAACATTAAGTAGAGAAAATATACCATTATCTTTGGGAATACGTGTTGTGATTGGGTCATCTTATACACATGCTTCCGACCATGGAGCATAAGAAGTGTGAAGAATGTTAGAGAAGGAGGAAGGAAAAGGGTAGTGTTAATCTTTTAAAATGCAGAGTATGTCTCTCTCAGATTGCTTGGCATCTTCTACCCCTTCATTACCCATCACCTATCCCAGTTAGAACGTCAGCCATGCTCTTTTGCCCAGTCATCTTGACTAGGCAAATAAATGTTCTAATGCCCACTTGGTCTCTCTACTCTGCAGAAGGATAAAAAAGAAAACACAATCTAAATATAAGCAGCCATACCTTTAAAACTTATTTCTGTAATAAAGTATCCTTATAACTTAACAGTGAATATATGGATAGCTTTAGATTTAAGTATTGAGTTATTTCACAGTTTATTCCAGTTACAAACTTACTATTCAATCTTACTATTAAAATAATGCCTTAATTTCATCATCTGATTACAAATATTAAGTCACTGGGCAAGGAGTGGGATATGAAAACAAATATTTATAAAGAGCTCTGAGAACACTTGGTGAAAGATGACATGGGTAAGTGAAGAGTTATTGTAGATATTGGGGGGGAAAAGCAGTATAAAGGCCCCGTTTCTATAATAATTGATGGGTTGATAGGCTAAATCAGAACTTTTTAGTTTCCTTCAAATTTGCAATAAAAATGAAATCCAATCTAAGTACTCTTAAATAGAATATATACAGCTTTGGTGGTAATGATGCACTTAGATTTCCTCTTCTAATATAATATTTGAGAGATCACATAGCATACTCAATGACATTGATTTTGGGCTGAACTCAATTTCCACACATCATCCACTGTTCATAAAGGTTACAGGAAAGGTGGGAAAATAGATCAGAAGAGACTGAAGGAGGCCAATTGCTTGGCATCAAGTGCCATAGAGCTCTCCACTTAGGGCATGGGTTAATATAGTTGTGCAGTGTTCATTCTTCTCATTAAACATGAAGAGAGAGAAAAACTTCAAGTTAGGAGATGTCAGGACATTCATGTCTTTTATAACTTTTTGTACCTCTTTATAGGAAGAAATATGAGTTTTCATTAAAATATGAACATTTTAGGGATATCTGGGTAGCATAGTTGGTTAAATGTCCAACTCTTGGCTTCCGCTCAGGGTCATAAGATGGAGCCTTGTGTTGGGCTCTGTGCTCAGGGTGGGGTGCGCTTAAGACCCTCTCTCCCTCTCCATCTGTCCACCACCCCACACCCCGCCATCCTCTCTCTCTCTCAAATAAATAAGTAAATAAATAAAACTTTAAAAAAATAATGAGAACATAAAAACATGAATATTTTAATATCAAATGTAGAGAGTAACCCTTTAAACAAAATACTCCTCATACTTACACACTTGGAAATGCTACCTGTTAAAGACTAAGAATGTGGTCCTGATCTTCCTCACAGGTAGAATGTGCTGAGTCAAGAGTTCAGAGAAAGTCATGTGCACCTATCCTAACTTTAGTGACCTAGAAAGAAAGCACTCAGTGGCATGCTGAGGTCTCCACTGCAGATCCAGGGTTGCTCTGGCAAGCTCCTACTGCTTTTGGTACTTGTCTACCAGAACTTTCTGTACAAATATGGAATATAGTGGCAAGGTAAAAGCTCATAATCTTTCATGCTATCTAAGCCTTCTTGATTTTATTATTAGCTCTATCCTGACTTGAAAATGTATGAATGCAGGGCACCTGGGTGGCTCAGTGGGTTAAGCCTCTGTCTTCAGCTCAGGTCATGATCTCAGGGTCCTGGGATCGAGCCCCACATTGGGCTTTCTGCTCAGCGGGGAGCCTGCTTCCCCCCTCTCTGCTTGCCTCTCTGCCTATTTGCAATCTTGGTCTCTCAGATAAATAAATAAATAAAATCTTTCAGTAAAAAAGGAAAATGTACATTTTCGTACATTTTCCTATGTTAACAGATTTGTGATTGACACCTGTAGCAACAGTAATCACACTATTTTTTTAAATTTCTGCATCATTTTGAAATTAGGTTTCAAATGAATGCTTCTCATATGATAAGAAAAATTAAATCTGGAATAAATGTAATGAATCAATGTGCCTGTCATGTTGATGAATTGAGGATTTGTAGTACGTATTAGTTTTTTATTGCTACGATGACAAATCACCATGAAGATAGGCTTTACACAACATAAATGTATTGCCTCACAACATAAATGTATTGAGATATAGCTTTTACTGAGCTAAAACAGAGGTATCAGCAGACCGGCATTCCTTTCTGGAGGCTATAGGAGAAAAGTCTCTTTTCTTCTTTTGTTTCTAGCGGCCACCTGTATTCCTTGGCTTGCAGTTTCCCTCCTCCACCTTCAAAGCCAGAAACATCAGGTCAAGTTCTTGTCATGCTGCCATATTTCTCATTCTTTGAAGTTAGGAAGGGTTCTTGTTTTTAAGGAATCATGAGTTTAGATTGAGTCTACTTTGGTAATCCATAACAATCTTCCCTTCTCAAGCTTCCTAAATTTAATCACATCTGCCGAGTCCCTATCACTGTGTAAAGTCACATATTCACAGTTTCCAGGAATTGATGCACGGGGGATCACTTTTTTCCCAATCACATGATAATAGCTACAGGTTGTCGTGGACATGATTTTAATCTTTCAAATCATCCACAATGTCATGCAATTTAATGATCATGCAGCCTACTTTTGTTCTTAACCCCATGAAAACTTCTATGACCCCTATTATATAAAGAGCTTTCCAACAAGTCCAAGTTAATCCCAGGCCTCTTGAAGGAAAGAGAATCACTATTATTTAAATACCTCAGCTTTGGGATTTTTAAAAGTCAGTAATAAGAAACAAGTGATTAACATTATTACTTTGGAAAACAAGCCTATGTTCAGGATGTATTGGATCATTGCAGGAAGAGAAGAGCTGAGTTTTAGCCTGGAAATGCAATGGACTCTGTGATCTTCATGGCCATGTCTCTCAAGCTCTTCAGGCTGCAGAGCCTCATACATGAAATGAGTAAACTGGACTATGTGATCTCTAAAAACTCTTGAATTATGCAATTCTGTAATTTTCACTTCATGAACAGGATTAGTTCTTAAAATCTGTAGGAATTAAAAACTACTGCAAGATGTTTGAAGATCATTAATGATGAATTCTGAAATAATTAAAGAAAAGAAATCCAAACTCAAAGAGCTAATATAAAGTTAATTTTCATAAAATGAGTATACTCATTATCAATATAGGATAAAAACCAGCTATTTGGCTACTATCAAGTTTGATAAATTGAAATGAAATAACTATTTTGAACAAAATTCTGGATTTGTATCCAGCATTCAAATTTTTAAAAATTATATTCAGACAAATTTTTACCTGTTGATTGGCAAAAAAACAAAAAACAAACAAACAAACAAAACCCAAAGCAACCCTAAAAGGTATTTTATTTAAGAAATAATTTCTTGGGGGAAAAAAATAGTTGTAGATAGAAAGGAAGTTTGTTACAAACACAAAGAGCCAGGTCATTCCAGGAATATGGCGCAGTAGGCTGTAGCAAGATTAATATTAGCTGAAATATTTAAAATCATTTTGCTATAACTAAACCTGTGTCTTGACTATTTCTTCAGGCAAAATAGTCCAGTGTTCTATCTAAGAGAAATAACATGAGACCAGAATCCTAGTGTACTTGGAAAAGCCTCATTTTGTGTCCTGAAACAAAATTCCTTTGTGGATTTCACTGAAAATGTCTTTACTTCCTTATGTTCTCCAAGCTGCCCAGTGGCAATTATGTTACAAACCCAGAAACAATGAATTATGTAAGCGATACTATATGACTTAGTATATACATTCAGGAATATTTATTCAGAATGCTTAAAATTGTATGTTCCACACAGAGCCACCTCTACTGTTAAAACTTTGTAGGGTTAGGATATCCTAATGCTAACAGCAAGGTAGTAATTTCCCTCAGGTGTTTCATGACACTTATTTCCTTCTAAATCTATCTTGAATCTTGATTGGATTTCCCCCTAAAGAACATTGGTGTAACCTATACTTCAGTAGTCTTGTTAGTTCAGCTTAAGCCAACAAGACTGGTAGTGTTTTGTTTTTGTGTTTGTTTTCATTGGCATATATTGCCTTTCATTAATACTTCACTATTTGTATTTAGGTTATATTTGTGCTAATTAAAGGTATGTTTGCTCAAGGCAGTGGCTATGTTCTTACATCTAACCTGCATGTTAGTCTCTGAACAAGGGCTTTTTCAATAGCTTGTTCCTAATATGGACAGTTTAGTTAAACAAAAACTTTATTGCTATTAATCCTAGAGTTGGAGGTAGATCTTCTGGGGATAGTGGAGCAATGTCCTCCATAAATCCACTCTTCTATAAAAGCAACAAAGACTTTGGCAAAAATTGTCAGTATCAATGTTTTTCAAACTCTGGAGATTAGCCAAGGACTTGAAAAAATATGAGGAGCATGTATCCAAGAAAAGCTGCTGAGCTTTGGTAGGAACAACAGGGTTTGAGGTACCGTAACTTTGCCTTTTCTCATTCCCTTCTCCCCAGTGCTGCAGAACTCTTGAAAACCAGTGACCTTGCAACCACAGTAGCTGTGAAAACCAGAAGCTGTTTAACTGTTGGAAGAGGGAGACCTAATCTGGACCTCAAAAAGGTCTATCCCTGTGGCATTGTCACTATTTGATCTGACAGCTCCCGGGAAAAGGCCCATTCACAGTGTGTTGTAATTATTTGACCTGGTTGGGACTTTGAGTGTTTGAGTAAACTTATTCAGCAGAAATCATTTAATATGGTAACTGCTTAAGGCTGCAATACAAGATACCAGTTCAGGTAAACAGGAGCCTGGCTAAAATAAATAAATAAATAAATAAATAAATAAATAAAAATAAAGTTTATGTATTTATTTATTTTTGAGAGAGAAACAGAGAGAGACAGGAGAAAGATCTTGTCTTGTGAGCAAGATCGATCATGAGGGGAGGGAGGTGGGCAAGGTCAGAAAGAGAAGCAGAAACCCTGCTGAACAGGGAACCCGGGATGGGGGGGTGCTTCATCCCTGGACCCTGGGATCATGTCCTGAGCCAAGGCAGATGCTTAACTGCCTGAGCCACCCAAGTGCCCCTGGCTAAAACTTAAAAGGAAAATCTGGAGAGCAAGATGTGTATGGGGCTTTGAAAAGCTCTGACATATTTCCAGAGTTCTAATTCAAGTTTGTTTTAACACCCAAAGAGTCAATCAATATATTATGCTAGATGTAGTGAATTCAATAGTGCTTCTCCCCCAATATGTTCATATTCCAGAACCTGTGAATGTGATCTTATTTTGGAAAAGAGTCTTTGAAGATGTAGATAAGTTAAAGATCTTAGGTTATCCCTGGGGACCCTCAATCTAATGACAAGTGTCCTTATGAGCTAAAGAGAAAGGAAGGTTTCAGACGGACAGAAGGGGAGGGAAGCTAGAAGAGGAGAAGGTGATGGAGTCAGAGCCCCGAGTGACAACGAATGCCTGGAGGCACCAGGAGCTGGAAGAGGCAAGGAAGGATTTCTCACTAAAGCATTCAGAGGGATTGTGGCAAAGCTGACATTTTAATTTCTGACGTGTGACCTCTAGAACTCTGAGACAAAACATTTCTATTGCACCACGCCAAATAACTTATGGTAACTTGCAGCAGTCCTAGGAAAATCATACATTATATTAATTAAGAATAAAAACCACATGATTGTTTCAAAAGCCCCCCAAAAACTATTTGACAATGCTGAACACCATTTTATGATAAAAACAGTCAGAAACCAAGGAAGAAAAGGAACTTCTTCATCTTGATAAAAAGCATCATAAAAAACCTACAACTAACATCAGATGTAATGGTGAAAGACTGAATGCTTTCTCCCTAAGTTCAGGAACAAGACAAACATGTCCACTCTCATCACTTCCATTCAGCATTATACTAGAGGCTCTCTTCAGAGGAATTAAACAAGAAAAAGAGATAAAACTCATCCATATTGTAAAGAAAGTGGTAAAGCTATCTTCATTTCGGGATAACATGATATTGTATATAGACAATCCTAAGAAATCCACTAAAAAACCGTAGGAACTGATAAACAAGCTCTGTAAAGTTTCAGGATACTATATCACTATACAAAAATCAATTGTATTTCTATACACTAGCAAAGACCAATCCAAAAATAAAATTAACATTTATAATAGCAGCAAAAAGAATAAAATATCTAGCAATCAGTTCAATCGACATAGTGTAAACTTATATGCTAAAAACTACAAGAAAGTGTTGTAAGCTTTCAAGATTTGGAGGGCTGCTGCAGAAATCCATTCATCTTGCTGCTCCCTAAGACAAGCCTTGTATGTAAGCTCCCTTTGCTATTGTTAAAACTGCCACCTGCCAACCTGGAGTGACCTTCCTCTTTCAGTCTTCCCTTGACCTCTGTGCATGGGGGCCAGTTTCAGAGCACACCCTAAAAGGGTTGTGAACCTACAGTTGGTGAGCAATCACCAGGAAAAGCAGAATAGGTACTTCAACCCAATAATCCCAGTCCTCGAAAACCTTCAGTGCAGCATTTCTACAAGGAAACCAAACAAGACCAATCATTAACAACATTGTACACAAAGGTCAAGATTGGGAATAACTATCCCTCAATAGGAGACTGAGTAAGCATCTATGGTAAGTGTGTGTAATTGAAGATCATAAAGCTATTAAGCTGGATGAATTAGAGTTGCACATTCCATGTGGATACACTTCACAAAGTTGAATAAAAATGAAAAAATAATGCATTTACTATGATATTATTTATCTAATTTAAGAGCATGCAAATCAATAATACGTATTATTATGGCTGTACAAGTATATGTTAAAGGCGGAAACACATTGGAAGAGTATATACCAAACCTAGGTTGGTGGGTGTGTTGGAGTAAAGATGAAGGGCAAAATGGGATTGCAAAGACATATGTAAAGAATTTGCAAACATATCTTCATTGTTTTAGAAGAAGATCTGGGGGAAATATGACAAATATTAAAACTTTTCAAAGCTCTGTATTGGGGTATCAACATTCATTAAATTATTCTTTAAACTTTTTGGTATTTTGAAGCTTTCTATAATAAAAGTAGAAAAGAAATCAGGTGGGCTTAAGACTTTGAAGTGAGGAGAAAAACAGCAATAAAGATTTAAGCAATAAAGAATAAAAGGGATTTCAAAATATCAAGAAGAGTTTTGCAAGGTATAAGATGGAACATCACCACACTCCACCTCAAAAAAAAAATGGCTTACAGAAATGATAAATTTAGGATTTCTTATACAGTCAGCCCTGCTTTGATCTCTAGTTCTCGCCCAAATTTATGCATGTTTTATTTTATTCTTCTTTCAGAGCTTGTTTTAAACTCTAGCATCTTTACTGGACTCTAGACTTCTGCACACTTATATTTTTAAATGTGCAAAATCTGGTTTCATAAATGCTAAATATGCCATAGCTCGGACTACTGGAACGTGGTAACAACACACCCCTTTATAGCTTTTAGGGATTCATGAGATGTTTTTAAATGTTCTAATGTAGATAAAAATACACAATATACTTGAAGTGAATAAAAAACGATTCTCCTTTGAAAAACATTGACCCAGACAACCAGTGGGGGGGAGGGAGTATTTCAGGCTCTGACTGAATGAAGATACACTGAACAAATTGGCTCAGTAGAAAAGCATCACCATAAGTGATAAGAAAAATGGGCTCTGGCACATTGAACTGGATGGAGAGAGTGCATATTTATGCACCTGCCATGAGTCATTTGTGCAAGACTGCTCTGCGAATGCCATGTGGGATCAGCTTTAACTCTGAAGTTTTCCAAATTACAAAATATATATATAGTTGAAACCTTCTATGACTTAGAAGGGGAAACCATCAATTCTGATTACCTAAGCATAATGCATATGATGTTGCCTAAAGTGACTTATTACTTGGAGAGTCAATGAATGGAGCAAATGAAGCAGAAGCCAAATTTAATAAGAAGTAAATTAAGTTCAAAGACTACAATGAATAGTAGGAAATAGTTGGGCTGTATTGTCTCCAAAGATGGATTAAATTCAGGAGGAAACGGACAGGCAATACCAATGATGCCAAAATCAGAAAGCTAACACAACAAGAGGCATGTGCCAGGTACAATTAGCTACGTGTCAGAGTTCATAGAATACACAGTGTTTAATCCCAAAGCCCTCCTGAGCCCTGTTCTCTAAAGGACATTGGGGGAATAGAGATTCACAGGCAACAAACACCCTGAAGCACATGAGCAAAGGGTTTTCAACCTTAACTGCTTGTTTTGATGTAAAAGACTGGATAAAACTATCCATGAAAGATGACTTGTCCCATATCTCCAGAAAATAACCTTTAATTGTACAGGAAAAGTGCTGGAGTGAAAGAATGGTAGTGAGAAAACCAGACGTCTTTTTCAAGTCCCTTTTTAGGCTTTGTCACCTACTGTGAAATAAATATAAAGCAATAGAATCACTTTGCAGTGGCATTATGGAGCTTAGTTTGTAAATGCATAGAGGCTTTGAATAAATTCTCAACACAGAGTTAATATTATTTATTCATTTAGCAAACACTTTTACAGCACTTACAATGTACCAAGTTCTGATGTAAATGCTTTAAAACTATTAGCTTGTTTAATTCTTATTATACCCTATTGCCTGGGTATTATAATCCTCTGCTTAAAGAGAGGAAACCAAGGCAAAATAAGATTAAGTAGCTTGCCCGAAGCCACACAGCTGAACAGGCAGTCTGAGGTTACAGACTACAGATACAGTCTGCTCCTGTATCTCTATCTGTCTATATCTATATATCTATATCTAATCTATAGTCTAAATTTGAAGCTCACTACTTATAGTCAAGTGCTGGGAAGTAAGTTCTGTAAGAAAGGGTTTTGCAGAGAAATAAAATGACCGATGAAACAGGAAATGGGTAAAGATTTTTAGAGACAAGAAAAAAAGATGAACATCCTAAAGAAACAGAGAAATGAGTCTCCCTCCCCTCTGGAATTTTTGCAAGAGTTTTACTTTGTAGTCCAGAATAATAGGCAGGGAAGCAAGGTACTCAACTGTCATCCTTAAAATGTTTGAATATAAGATTGAAAACTGAATGCAATGATTTCAAAGAAGGGGAAAAAGAAGAAAAGCTTAGTTCATTTTCTTTTATGATGAATACTATTATTATGCCACTCATAATAATGGAAACCTAGTGATGTGGAATCATCAGATTCCATTCTTAACCACTGAATTAATGTTGTTAAAATAATTTTTATTTAATAATGCATTAATATAACTCTAATCCAGAAATGTTTGAAAGACCTGGCATATGGAGTAAAAAACTCTAATTATTCCAGAAATCACATACTCTAAACAAAGCAGACTACTCATAATATTCAGGATCTTTCATAGATATAATATGAAATACGAATGTCACATAAACCATTAATCACACAGTCAATGGGTTACCCTCAACTAGATGCTGCAAGGTTATGAAGAAAGTCAACGCACGTAGTTCTTACTCAAAAAGAGCGTACAACATAGTACGTCAGAATTCGTGCATGAATAAACTAGGGAATGATTCAAGAGTAAGAAATAGTCTTGTGGGGTGCCTGGGTGGCTCAGTGGGTTGGGCCTCTGCCTTCAGCTCAGTTCATGGTCTCAGGGTTCTGAGGTCGTGCCCCGCATCAGGCTCTCTGCTCGACGGGGAGCCTACTTCCCCCTCTCTCTCTGCCTGTCTCTCTGCCTACTTGTGATCTCTCTCTCTCTCTTTCTCTCTCTCTGCATCAGATAAACAAATAAAATCTTAAAAAAAAAATAAAAAAGAAAAAGTCTTGTGTATACTGTCTCCATCAAGGCAGCAGGAACTGTACCCTCATAGAATGGATGGGGTGCTTTCTTAAAGGAACTTATGTGGGCATTGCAAGAAGTATTGCTTTTGAGTTGGAAAGGAGGCAAGATAGGAAGAGTGACTGAAGAAACAATGGCTTGGAGTGCGGGCTGTGAAATTTGACTTTCTGGGTTCTAACACTAGCTACTTGACTTTGAGCACATTATTTAACTTCTGCCTCTCATCTTTCAAATAAAGATAATAATAGCATTTGTTCCAAAAGATTTTTATAAGAATTACGAGGTCAGCTTAACACCGTGAGCCAAGAACAGTGATGTCAAGAAGGGTATTAATAAATGCTAACAGCTAACATTATTATTAAGAGAGGAATAAATATAAAAGAAAGAAAATCTTGAGTTGAAAACATAAGTCATTACCTGTTGATTCATGACCGGTCATTTTGGTGGCAGGAAACTATATGTGGTTCAAAGAAATACAGTGATTTTAGCAAAAAGTAACCTATAAAAAAAAAAAAAATCAAACCAGCAGCCGAATGCCTATGTATGTGCTTCTCTTTCCCTTCTCTCCAGTTCATTTGCCTTCACATGAGAGGAGAATCTTAGCTCAGATGTACAGAGGAGGGAAGAAAGGAGGAGGGAAGACAGTAAGCCTAAATGGCTGGTAAACTTGAACAGTGCTGAAATAGAATATCCAAACAACTGTCAAACATATAAGAAACCCTTTTGATTAACCAGATGCTACCAGGCCCGAGCAAATGCAGAAGAGGGTACCCAGCACGAAGCTCTGCTTTGCTTGACAGGTCTGATTTATGAAACAGATGATTTGTTATTTATTGATCAGAGACTGATTCTACTCACTGAGTTAAGAAGAAGCTTGATAAAAGGCAATCATGCATCTCATTTGGTTATGAGCAAAAATCATGTCTATTGGCTTGCTGTGTCAACTGACTTTGATGCTACAACATCCAGATGTTCAACATGTGCAAACTTCAAAAACAAAACAAAACAACACAACACAAAACAAAACGGGCCTCCTCTGCCACAAAAGAGAGAAAAACGTTTAAAACATGTCCCATGGAAAAAGAACTCATCAGGAATGCACACTATAGTCTGAAATGTATTTTTAAATAGAAAATAAGAAAGATTCCCTGAATGAATTGTTTTCTATTCTTTCATTTTATTGAGAGCCCTCCATGTTGAAGGCATTGTGTGAAGCACTGTATTGACATTTAAAATGTTCTCCTTGCAAATACAGAGTTCCAGGAAATTACTAATTCAAATAAAGTTTCACCAACATGCTCAAAGCAAGCTTGATACTTTTTCATCTTCCACAGAATCAAAGCTCCTATTAAGTTAATTATTTTTCACTCTTGGTATCATAACACGTTTGCCATTTGTTCTTTCTTATTCAGGAAATTCCTTCAGCTTTTTTGTTCTCTCCAATCAGTCCAGCGGAAAGCTACATATAACTGGGTTTTGAGATAAGACACATGACTACTTCGTCTGGAAGCATGGAAGCTTTCATATCCTAGTTTAGTGCATTTTAAATATAATGCTGAAATTTGCACATCATTTGTGTCACATAATGATTTTGTATTTTTCCAGAAGCTATTAATGATGGAAAACATTAACCCCGACTTTGTTGCTTGAGGATTTATGTTTTCCCCTTTTCTAATTAAGTATGTTCTAAAAAAAAAAAAAAAAAAGAAGAAAGAAATTAAAAAAAAAAACAGGAAAAAGAATGAACTGATTATGTGAAGTTAGGTGTTCAGCCATTTCTTTTTGGACAATTTTTCTGGGAATGATCTCATCCAAGATGGAGTGTAAATATATTTGTAGGTAGCCTCTCTCTCTCTCTCTTTTTTTTTTTTTTTTAAATTATATTTATTTATTTGACAGAGAGAGAAAGAGATCACAAGTAGGCAGAAAGACAGGCAGAGTAGCAGGCTCCCTGCCAAGCAGAGAACCCGATGCGGGGCCTGATCCCAGGACACTGAGATCATGACCTGAGCCAAAGGCAGAGGCTTTAACCCACTGAGCCACCCAGGCGCCCCAGTAGGTAGCCTCTCTTAATTCATTTGGGTTTGTATTAGAAACAGAGCCTTCATTTTCTTCTCACAGTTATCTCAGAAATAGATGGCACTAAGTTATCACCCTTGGCCTCTGGGTTTCACAAAACTAGTTAAACAAACACCACATCATGGGTAATACAGTCATTATCATTCTAAGAGCACTAAGTTGTAAAGTTGATAGCAAAAACCTTATGCAGTTATAATGAACTGTCACATTTGAGTATTGTCACGGAGGGGGTTGTCTTCAAAAGCAAAGTCTCCTGGAAGCCAGAAATTCACCGGCTTGTTTGTCTTGATTACAAAAGACAGTGGAGTGTAGCAGAAAGTCTATGGGCAATAATTAGGCAAGCTTGGATTTGATTCTAGCTCTTCCTCTTAAAGTAGCATAGATTGACATCTCTGAATATCTTCGCTCTGTCAGTTTGGGATTGTGACTCCTATACCTAAGGTTTGTTGGATTGATGTTTAGACAGTGAATTTTTTTTTTTTAAGATTATTTATTTGAAAGAGAGCACATGTGCTTGTACGAGCGAACACAGGGACGGGTGGGGGCAAAGGGGAGGGAGAGAAGAAACTTAAGCAGACTTGGCGGAGCGTGTGGCCCAACATGAGGTTTGATCTCAAGACCCTGAAATCATGACCTGAGCTTAAACCAGGAGTCGGAGGCTTAACTGACTGAGCCACCCAGGCGCCCCTAGACTGTATATTCTAACAAGATAATCTTATAACATGGCACCATGTTGGCCTCTGGTAAATATTTAGAAAGAAAAATATCAATTTCTATGGAGATTAAGTAGATAATTGGGTGTTTCAAAAAAAAATTAAAGAAATGAGTCAATAACTACCTTTTTTGGGGGAAGAATATCGCTTTTTACCAGTCCATATTTTGATTGGATGCAAAAATCACATAAATTTCAGAATTTGGTCTTTGTATCTCTAGAGAGTACATGTTTAATTTATTTGCAACTTTTACAACGTTTTATACAGTATTATTTATTTTTGTAGATTGAGCAAAATCAACGTGCAGGTAAATATAGAATATCAGGGTCACTCTGTTGAAGATTGTTCCTTAGTTGTGCACAGTCATTTCTTCATTCAAAACATATATTGAGTACTTATTTTAATGTAAGACAAAAGGGAATAACAACACTGTTTTTTGAACATTGTGAAATATTGCTTAAATTGAGTGCCATGCCCCAACTTCTTAATTCAAGTATGTTCATATTTCTCCCTGAGCACCAGGAGAAAATGACCACCCATTCTAGGCAGGCACTCTGTTGTCTACTTTTCTCATGTATCTCATTTAATCTTTATACTATAAGGTAACTGACTATATGTCCATGTTACTGTCCACATCTTACAGATAAGGAGGTGAAGTTCAGTGAGATTAAGTTTTACAGATTTAAAATTATTCAATTAATGGTGAAGCCAAACTTGAATTCGGGGTAAATCATTAGAGCTGAATCTTTTACCACCAGGCTCAAGAATAGCAAGGTTTCCAGTATTGTGGAATACCTCCCCTTCCCAGAGAGGGAAGGCAGAAGGTGTTGATAGTACTTTTCCACAATAAGAGCCTAGAATTTCAAGAAATTTGAAGGTGAAATAAATTGGAGAAGCATAAAAATGCTTCAAACCAGTCAGAGATGCTAATGCAGTAAAATGTGTCCCTCTATGCGTCATACTTTTAATTACACTTTTCTCATAATTTATTGTAGAAATAAACCCTGAATGTATGACCTTTAGGAGAGTACATTGGTTTAATGATCAAATGTTCATCGACTCTCTGCTATCTGGATAGCTGACAATGCAACATTCAAGTTTTGGTTATTTGTCAATGAGCAAAAGGATCTCTAATGTATATTCGTGAAATTTTTCTGAGTTGTGGGTTATTTTAATCTAGGTGATCAACATGATGGAGTGAGTCATTAGCTAGAAAATGTATGGCACTTGCTTCGGTAGCAAACATTTCCTGGAGAATTTTTCAAATTTGGCTATGCTGAAGTTAGTCGGAGCCTGCGTTTCAGATGAGCAGGACGGCTGCTTCCTGTAGTCCTCACCTGGGTCCTGGGGAGGCTGCAAAAAACAGTATAACGGGTAGGCCCCACCTGCAGTAATCTTACCATCTATGTAAAATAGACTTCTGCTGAAATATAGACAAAATACTATTTATACAGACAGATCTTTCACTTTTCAACATACTTTTAAATTACGCTCTCATTTCACTCATCTTGTCCTTTCAATGTAAGTGTTTGTTAGATACTATCTCTTTGATTAGGCTTTTCTCTTTGAGAATAAAAATAATGGAAAGGTAGAAGATAGAAAGCCACCCATCTGTGCAGCCTCAATCTTCAGCACAGTCTCTAGCCTCCTATGAATGAATGAAGACCTTCACGATTCTTAAATGGAACACTTGTGTGCGGCTTCCTTTACCCAATGGCCTATAATTTTATAGGGGGAAAAAAAAAAGAGAGACCATGCCTAAAGTCCACTGTATTTCATTCTAAATTTAAAGTTTTGGAACAATTTACTATATATATTATTTAATAAGTATAATCCATCAATCATAGTTATTGAGAAGGCCCATTAAGACTAGTAGACTATTAAAAAAAAAAACAGACTAGTAGACTATTAAGTACACAGAATTCCCATTCTCGATTCCCTGAGTGTCCTTGAATTAATTTTCTGATATCAATCTCTACATTCTAGTTTACTTTCCCCTGAAGAGTTAAGAGGCGCAAAGCTGATGAAAATCTAAATTGTTATTATTTTTAAAACTTTTTTATACCTAAATAATGCTTTTGACCACAACCTATACATTATTTGTGTGCTCCTACATCTAAAAGTCCCAGAATTTGTGTATAGGGCAAAAGGAGAACCAAAAAAGATAAACTTAGATTTAGCTCAAATCTTGAACAATAGGAAGCAAATGAATATAAACAAGTTAAAAAGCCCTGAAAGTCCCATTTGCCATGCCATAATGTTCTACTCCCAAAGAAAATGTCACTAAGTGAAGCATCACATTTATATTCCTGAGAATAATATTACCATACAAAAATGATCTATTTTTTAAAGTATTTGTGAATTTGATCAAAGGTAAAATTTGAAAATAGCTTTTCACTAAGAAAAAGGACATATTCTGCCTCCAGTCAAAATATTCATTTTTAAAAGAACAAATTAGCAGATACTGAAGGAATAAATAACATTTGTGAGTTTGTGTGTGAAGCATAAATTGGCATCACCAGTAACTATTCTATATATATGTCTGGTAAAAAAAAAAATCTTTCAAATTTTCAGGCTATTATTGAGTATTACCTTAAGTGAGAATCAAACTAATCTAAAACATACATTAGATGTCAAATTAAATCATAACAATGTCATTCCAAATTCAAAACATGGCCAGAAAAGTTATGGCTTAGAAAGTACAATGAACCGTCAAGGAGTGGATTCTATACATAAAGCAGATCACCAAATCTGAAGAAATAATGCAAACTACAGAGGCAGCTTTCTGGCAGGTTTCTCCCATTTTAATGAAACAAGTTTCCACTGAAAACTTAAAAGATTAAAAACTTACAACAAACCCCTCAGACTGTTTTTCAGAGTCTGAGGGGTTTGAAGTGGCGGGGGGGTGGGAGGTTGGGGTACCAGGTGGTGGGTATTATAGAGGGCACAGCTTGCATGGAGCACTGGGTGTGGTGAAAAAATAATGAATACTGTTTTTCTGAAAATAAATAAATTGGGGAAAAAAAAAAAAAAAAAAAAAAACTTACAACAAAATAACTCCCATACATTTTTCTTAAGGCTGTGTCCACAGCCCCATATGAAGTAGAGATTTGGCAGTTCTCCCATAATGGAATCAGCAGGGAGACAGTAAGCTAAATGGGACACTAAAGAACCTGCATTTTCTAGATTGGTTGTCTAGCTTGAGCAAATAGACCATATATTGGCTAAATTTCCAGTTCACGTATACGGGGTAAACGTATACAAATCCCCATTATATTTAGCTCTAGAGTAATAATCAATTTCCAGCAACAACACATTCAGCTTCAGCAACTCTCTGACAATAAATTTTGTCCTATATTGGATTACGCTATTTTTCATGGTTTAAGAAAACCTCTAAAGGATATTACAAGTTTTTTGATACTAAAAATCATATTCTTTATTACACCCAATTCATTGATGCATTCATTATGAAACAGACTAAAAACAGCTCTTGGATATCTATATAGAGAGATGTTTTGCTATGGGAAATTGTCAGTGGTTAAAAAACAAAGTGATACTTTTATCACCTATTTGCTCGGAAGAGATTAAGTGAGTATTTCAAATCTGAGAACATTAGAGACAAGAATTTAACTTTAAAAAATGTATACTAAATTACTATTGTTTTAAAAATATTGCAAGCATCACATAATTTTATATTTTCATTAATAAATGCTAAGTTATGCAATGTCTTACGAGAGTCAATCATTTTCCTTATGAAGCAAAGGAAGGATGTGGGGAAAAAATGTGAAAGTCATCTTGCTGAAGTTGTATCATCAATTTGTATAACTGGTGTTTTTACACAGTCACATGTACATAACTGATCATGGATATTGGCAAGCAATTTGACATCTTGCTAGTGATGAACTTAACCCCAATTAATTAATTCTGCCTTTGAACAATATATATTTTTTCAGATTGTTTCCATTCATTTGTTGTGTGACTTTTTGTCTTAGAGTATATATGATAGACATGTCTCTATTAACTAGTAGGGTAGATGTGAATCCTGTTACTGGGACAAAGACCCCAAACAGACTGTTTGTTACTTTTTTATTCCAGTTGATTAATCGTGTGGCAGATAACTCATTTAATTGAATTAGGAGGGAATCAGGAAATATATTTAGTACAAAGTATGCCAGAAAGAAGAGATGACTAAAGATAAATCATAGTCTTAGGCTGTGTCATAGTCTCACCTGCTCCCTAAAACAAAATTAACTTAGTCTTACATCATTTATATTATCCTCATCATATATGATTGACTAAAATTGTTACGAGCAAGCTGCGGAAAGTATTGGAGCTTCCAACTTAGACCTATTCCAAGAGGTAGTAAATATTGATGCCACCGTGTGGTGTGCACATAAGAAATGCCAAACACATGTGTACAACATCACCAACATGCTGGCGACTCTTCCCCAAAAACATATTCAGGAAAATAAAGCAAACTGTGCAGAACAAGATGAGGCAGGCTAAAGGATTCTATGTAATCTCCAGCATACCAACAGTGGTCCACTCATGAAGGCAACTTAGACTATGAGATAGTGAGACTATTGAAAGGTTAAGCATTTCTCTCAATTTGTTAAAAGGATAGATTATTTAGGAACATTGATATTTAAACTCATTAGTAACAATTTATTTGTTGTCCGTGTTGTAACTGATTATCATTCAATTTGTGTGTTGCAATTCCTTGGCTGAAAATTCAGGAAAAGAAAGATACTCTAGTAAGAGACACTACCGATATTGCTAAAATGCAGTGGACTATGGATGGATTGTGATCTGGTTATTGAGACTGCTCAGGGAGGACGCTTCCTTTGCCCAAGGGATTGAGAGAGTTGGCAACCACTGCTATTACGACAGAGAGGAGGAGGGTTAGAAGAATGAAGTGACCTGGGAGTGGAAATGAAAGCAATATTTCAAGGAAGGAACGGAAGGGAAGCCAACGTGTCAAATCATGCAAGAAGTTTCAGTGGAATGAAAATCGATAGGAATTTACTGGATTTATTAACTAGGTGTTCAAAAAAATACTTATTTTAATCTATGTTACTACTCTTTTGACATTAATACTTAATTCCAACACTTCGTACAATCCATAAACCTTTTTCTTTGTCACCCTTCCATTCAGAATTAAGTCCTTGTTTTTTGCACACATTCGTTTTTACCTGTTGGATTATTTCTCAAAGTCTGCCTTGACTTATACACAGTTATATTTGGGCGTGACTCTCTTCTCCACTAAATAGAAACTTGAAGCAAAAATCATGACTATTCATATCTCAGACAGAAGTAGAACTTTTTTATGTTGTCGAGGTGGGTTTCAATTTCTTCACTTTTTTCAGATTCACACGCCTCCTGTTTTTCCAACTGGATGATAGTGGAAATGAATAGAAAAGCAGAGAAAACATGTGAGGTATGTAGTGGTGGTTCCAGGGCAGGGCAGGAAGCTGTCTCACCTCCAGCACACAAATAGCTTACTATGTCTCTGCTGTGGTTTCTGAAAAGCAATATAGACACATCAGAAATAACCAGGCAGAAAATATTTTTATGGATTCAGGATAGTCAATTTGTATGTGGCAGTTATGTTCATAATGCTTTATCTGCTCAGGAATTTCAGACAGCTGAAAATACACAGACTTAGAATTTAGTATCAGAAAACAGAAGGAAACAGATTTTCACCGTAAAAGAGGTCGTTTCGTCAAATGAGACAAGCTGCTTTTGAGGGGCGGGTTCCCCATTATTTAATTTCCAACAGGAAAACAGATGACCATTTGTCAGGGTTATTATTGAGAATTTCTGAATTGAGAAAATGGGTATCCTTAAAGTCACATTTTACACTAATATTCTATTAGGATGTACTATTTTGAAGTTAACACAACATTTATATTTAGAAAATTCCAGGGAAAAATGAGAAAAGTTACTAGGTATAGAGATTTGAAAAATATGTTTTTTAACTAATTTACCATTTATTTACTCATTCATTCAACAACGATATAATTAAGTACCTATTTTATGCCAGACCTTAGTTTATTCCTGGGAATACAACAGTATACAAAACAAACAAAGTCCCTGTCCTCAAGGGTTCACAGTTAAGACAGAAAATGTTCTTTGCATTTTTTGATAGTTCTTATCAGAAGTAAAGATATATATGTGTGCGTGTGCATGTGTGTGTGTGTGTGTGTATACACAACAAAGAACCTAAAACAACAAAGGTTTGAACACACATGTCCATTTATGGGTAGTTTTTTGATAAATATAATACTGTATTTTCTCTTTCTTATCATTTTCTTTTCTCTAGTTTATTATAATACAATATACAATATATAATACAAATAACATGCAAAATATGCATTAATTGACTATGTTATGGTTAAGGCTTCTGTAGGTTGTTAAGCTTTGGGGGAGTCAAAGTTATACACTAGATTTTTGGCTGTAGGTGGTGGGGGTCAGGGCTCCCAAACCTTGTGTCATTCAAGAGTCAGCTGTATAAATGTACCCTGTGCCAAACTTACAGGGTCTATGTCACTCTGCATAAGTATTCACTGGTCAGTTCGAAAACACAACAGAAGTAACAAAACATTAATGCAAAGAGAAGATCCAGCTGAAGAAATTACAAAATTGTTATTGCATTTAGAAGACACACAGAAATAATAAGAATCATTGAAATTATCTTTCATTATTATTATTTTTTATCCTACCAACAGCTATGTGAGCCACATAGTCATTGAGATTAACTGACTTTTCTATGGTAACATCCCTAATCAATTTTGGAGACAGAAATGTAACTCAGGGTTTTTTCTTTGAGCCATAATCTACTTTACTGACCGGATGCATATGTTTGTTTGTTTTCTTTTCACTGCTAAAATCACAGATTATAAAAACCAAAAGGGAAAAAAAGGTTACTCCCCTCTATATTTAATTCTCCTTTTTAAAAAATAATAAGATAATCATATATTACTTTGATTCAGGAACTCAAAAGTGGAAGGATAACTTGGTAGGAGTAAAATCAGTAGAATAAGATGTTTGGAAAGAACTTACAGATCTCTAAGCGCTGTCTATCTTAGAATCCTTGGGGTTGCATTGACCATTTCAGAAAATCTACAGTTAAAATCATTTTTATAATAATACCAGGATATTATTCATCTTTTTTACCTCTCATTCCCTTACAAGTGTATGGTGGAGTTTTCCAGAGGCTACACACATGTGATAGCACAATAGACTGAATGCAGATACAGGTATGGGGTGCCTAGGTGGCTCAGTGGGTTGAACATCTAACTCTCGATTTCAACTCAGGTCATGATCTCAGGGACCTGAAACTGAGCCCCACATCAGGTTCCATGCTCGGCGGGGAGTCTGCTTAAGATTCTCTTTCTCCCTCTCCCCCCACCCTTCCCCCAGCTCACGTGAGTGCTCTTTCTCTCTAAAATAAATAAATAAATCTTTAAAAAAAAGAAACAGGTATGATAATCTAGCTATTTTCTTTTAAGAAAGACATTAAAGAGATTTGCAAAAATGTGAAACAATGCTACTTTCTGACGAATTTTTTAAAAAATATAAACTTGTTTCAAAAACACAATTTATGTTATTATTATGTTTAAATGGATAACTAATATAGTTTAAAATTCTCTGCTTAATTTTGTAATATAGTAAATATCAATAGCTAAAACCCATACAGACAGACAAAAGTTCTCTGAGGTCATTAGTAATATTTAAGAGTGATTTAGTGGTGCTAAGATGAATACATTTAGGAACCAGGGTTCTAGTAAAATTTCTTGCCCATCTGATGAATTCTGTACCATAGTCCAAACTCTTCTCTTCTCCTAATGAATGGACCTCCTCCCATCTCAAAGTAGGCCTATCCTTTTTTAGGCATAGTAATTTGTATTTTCTTACACTGAATCAAAACCTCTCTCTTATGATTTTAACCACTGACCCAAGCTTGGGGCAAGGGAGAGTTTACAGCATTAATTTATAAAATTCAACTCAGTGAAATTGGTTTGTTGGGGCAGTTTTTTTACATTACTCTCTACTGTTAACTGTCAGGACACTTTCCTTCACTCCCATTCATCTATTTATGCTATTGGAGTTTTGTAAACATGTGGAATTCTACATTTTATTGTCTAAAATTACTTCATTTGCTAGCCTTATTCTAGCTTGAAACTGCTGTATCTAAATTTACAGTAACCATGATTGGAACATTTCTTAAATTTTAGCTCAATGTCACTAAAAAAATTGAAACAGATTTTATCTAAAAATAAATTTAAAGTAGTCTGACACTCTTGATGGGGGGTTTGATTGTGACTGACCAAAAGCCAAGTAGTTGTCCAATGGATATTGGCAGTAGATGAAAAATAAAATCTCTTGCTATTTCTGTTCTTGCCTCTGAACATAAATATTATTCTTCTTTTCTCAGCTAAATGCACAGATTGTAAGAACAAAGCATTATTTTGTAGGGAGTAAATGATGGGTCGTTTAACCATTAAAATAATTCTTTATTAACAAATTCAACCATTTGTCAATTTAAATTTCAGGCATTAATTATTCACAGATTAATTAGCTAACTTTTTCTGTGCCAACTAAAAAAGTTATTTCCAAAAGAGTCAAGAGTTTTCTTAAACTGTGCTGTTTTATTTTTCTGACATTAGATGTCCGCAGATGTTACTGTGAACTTGAAAAATATATGACTTTCAGGGCTAAGTATTAGAAAAAGGACGTATAACATGACATTACTTTCCTATTTCAGTGTGAGTTCCCTGGCAATTCAAAGTGGAAACCCACAGGGTAACCACAGGAGGTAACACCTTCCTGGATCAATATTTGTGCATCAGATGTTATAAGAATGTTTTGTAAGGTTCATAAATAAAGGGCTTTCTTTTTTTCCCCCACACTCAGAAAATGAAATTAAAAGGAATGTGGCTGTCAAGGGACTTGCCTTTTCTGGAGCAAATATCCAACCAAAGGATGACTTTAAATAAGTCAATTAAAGGCAAATGTTAGTAGAAAAGAATGCCAAGAATATTCCTCCTTTAAGGGGCATTTTCTTCCCAGACAATTGGTGGTTTCATAAAAGCTGTGTCATATCAAACAAAATCAAATCCACAAACCTTTTCTAAGCGTCAGATTTGATTCAATGCCATTCAACAAATATTTATTAAATAGCTACTATTTATGCACCAGGATTATGCTAAGATTTGGATTTGAAATCATGAACAAAACAAAACTTGGCCTCTACGATATTACAGCTTGGTGTGGGAGGCAGACAATAGAAAAATGTTTGCTTAACTTGGTGATCTCTGGATTTTCCAGAGGCAACAATGACTGGATGGAGTGTTGCAAAATGAGGTGAAGGAAGAAGGGAAGGCATTCTAGAAAGAGACAATAACCTAAGAAAAATATATTGTTGACCAGCATGATACTCTTGTGGGGCCATCTGAAGTTAAACCTGGTAACAATGGGGAAGACTGATGAGGTCCTAAGGGCCAATTTTACATAGCCCCACAGAGCATAGTAAAGAGCTAAGTTCAATAAGGGTTGTAAGCCACAGATGAGTTTTCAGCAGGGAGTCAAGTCTTATTAATAGGTAGTGGAAGATTGTTCCTATCAGCCTCATCTGGTCCTGGGATCAGATGTCAGGAACACCACCTCAGTACCCTGAAGCAGAAGTGGGAGCTCCATAGTGAGGAGGGGTTGACAGTGGAACTGGGTCTTATTCATTTGTTTATTGCATCATCAAAAGTCGTGTTTTGTTGAGTGGATTTCCAAATTATATTATCTTAAATAATACTCTGCCTACTTGTGATTTCTCTCTGTCAAATAAATAAATAAAATCTTTAAAAAAAATAGAACTATAATACTTTCTAATTAGATGGGATTGACCTTGAAAATCTACTGTACTAAAAAAAGATTTTCTGGTTACCTCATTGGCAAAATACTTAAAAAGAGCTATTGACTCATGACCCAGTGAAGTTTCTTCCAGGGATGCAAAGGTAGTCCAACATTAGGAAATCCATTAATATAATTAATCATTTAATAGAGCAAAGGAAAAAAAGTATTATCATCTCTAAAGATGCCAAAATCACATTTAACAAAATTTATCATAGGAATTATAGTAGAAAAACTTGGCAGATACCTAAACTTAGACAACTGATAAAAATTAATATTACCAGTAATAGAACATACCAACATCGTGTACCTGCTAACATGATGCACTGAGACGGGCAAGACACTTCTGCGCTATTCTTCACTCAAAATTATAATCTCAATCTAACTATAAAAAAATCAGAAAAATCCAAATTGAGGTACATTCTACCAAATAACTGCCTCATTTTCTTCAAAAGTATCAAGGTCATGAAAAACAAGGAAAAACTGAGAAAATACCATAGATTACGAAACTAGGAGACATGGCCATTAAATGCATTGTAAACTTTAGATTAAATCCTGGAAGAGAATAAGGAGATTAGTGGAAGAACTTTTGAAATCTGATAGAAAATATAGCTTAGTTAATAACATTACACCAATGTTAAACTCTTGATCTTGATAAATGTACCATGGTGTATGAGATGTTAACATCAGAAGAAACCAAATGAAGAATATAAGAGAATTCTTCATACTGTCTTGAAATTCATCTGTAAATCTAAAATTAATTCCTGATAACTTTTTTTAAAAAAACCTCATCAAACTGCATACTTAAAAATTGGTGAATTTAATTATATGTAAATTATACTTCAATGAAGATAATCTTTAAAAAATGATGAACCATGAGAGACTATGGACTCTGAAAAACAATCTGAGGGGTTTGAAGTGGCGGGGGGGGTGGGAGGTTGGGGTACCAGGTGGTGGGTATTATAGAGGGCACAGCTTGCATGGAGCACTGGGTGTGGTGAAAAAATAATGAATACTGTTTTTCTGAAAATAAATAAATTGGAAAAAAAAATAAATTGTTAATTTTGTTAGGTGTTATGGACATTACAGTTATCCTAAAAAATATATATCTGTTAGATTTACATTCCTAAGTATTTGTAGATAAATAACATGGTATCTCGGATCCACTTTAAAATACTAAAATTAAAATACAAGAAGTTATAGACAAAAATAAAAATTGTTGAAGTTGGGTCATTAATATAACAGAATTCTTTGTATTACTTTCTCTATTTTTGTGAATGTTTCATATTTTCCACAAATAAAATTTTTAGTCATTAAATGTTTTTATTTATCAAAAAAACCAAGAATTTAAAATTGACGACTTTTATTATAAATTGTTGTCAAGAGGATCTATCCAAGCAATTATTTTTGAAAAAAGAATATACCCAATTATTTCCTTCAAGGTAAAGATGATACTTTAAAAAGTCAGAAACCATTTATTAAACACACACACACACACACAAACAACCATGTTATGAAAACAGCATTGAGAATGTTTGGAAATGTTTTCATTGTTATATGACTTCGTAAATGAAAATGGTGTTTGTCTCTCATTAAAATTCTCATGTCTGAATGCTTTAAAAAGTTGGAAACAAACTTTTAGAAAAATTTTAGAAATTTTTAGAAAATCTTCCAATGACAGGGTTTATTGGGTATTATTAAATCCTTTGCAAAAAGAACTGGTTTAGATCAAAGATCGAAATTAAAATAAAATTTTAAAAATAAATTTTAGAATAATTTTTGAGAGGGAACAAAAGAGAATTTACTGAAAGTGTATTTTTTCCATGGATCTTTTAGATCCATGATTTTTAGAAAGTATTTTTAGATTTTTTTTTAAGATTTTATTTATTTATTTGACAGAAAGAGATCACAAGTAGGCAGAGAGACAGGTAGAGAGAGGGGGGAAGCAGGCTCCCCACTGAGCGGAGAGCCTGATGTGGGGCTTGATCCCAGGACCCTGAGATCATGAACTGAGCAGAAAGCAGAGGCTTAATCCACTGAGCCAGGCACCCAGTATTTTTAGATTTTTAGAAGTATTTTTTCCACTATGATAGCCATATAAACTAGTTTTGAAACAAACTAGATTAAGCCTTTAAATCACTATATCAAAGAGATTTAAAACAAAAGTTAATTTCTTTCTTAATGTAATTTTTTGTTGTTGTTGTTTTTATTTATATATATTTTCCAGAGAAAGAGAGTGTGTGGGAACAAGGATGGAGGGAGAGTGGGAGAGGGAAAGAGAAAGAATCTCAGATAGGCTCCATGCCCAGCATGGAGTCAGACGTGGGGCTCGATCTAAAGTCCCTGAGATCAAGACCTGAGCTGAAATCAAGAGTTGGAGCTTACTGACTGAGCCACCCAGGTAACCCAAAACGAAATTTTAAAACATAATAATTAAGCATATTCAATGATATCATTAAAAATAAAAATTACTTTAGGGAAAGAAAATATTTTGGCATGAATTATAAGAGTTATTACATCCTTTCCTAATTTCTCATTTTGTTTGTGGATTATAAGGTATGCAGTATATTAACCCACTAGTGCCTGCATATAATTTTTAAACATGGATTTCTGTTTCTGCATGGATTTCTGTTTCTGGTGGACTAAATCACCTGAAAAGACTTCTATAGGATGACTAGAAGAGGTAGATGTCACATAACAAATATCCTTTAAAGATATAAATCTATGCCCCAGAAAGTAAGGACAGCACTTGAGGTTAAAAAAAAAAAAAATGACGAGGGATCTTAAAAGCATGGTGGAGAGAAGGTAAGGAGGTGCTGTGCCAGTTCTTTGTAAGACAAGATCTTGTGATTTCATGCTTGTAGTAGGAGGAGTTGATGCCACATCTATAAAAGTCAGACTGTTTGATGGGTAAGTTAGGAAAGATTTGACCAGCATCACAGAAAGACCAGAAGGAAGCTTGTGCCTTTCAGCCTACAAACTATGTATTGGATGAAAAAGAAGTGGTTGTCCTTGAGAATTTCTAACCACAGGCCTAGTCAATGCATGGGTCTGTAATCTGACTTTGTACTGAATTTTTACTACCTAGTAATCCTGGAATGCCCCCAAACAAGAAATCAGCATAAAAGTTGTCTCAGGCCAGTTATATACTTGGAGCTCTGGCAGAAGCAAAAGACGTGCTTTGAAGAGACATGCCCTTCACTTAAATTTTATGGGATCCTACAGAAAAAATCTCATTGGACATATGAAAAAGTATCAAAATCATACAACACATGAAAAACATTCAATCATGACAGAAAGCAGATATGATAAGTATAAGGTTTAGACCACCCAAGAACTTCAATAACAGAACAATTGGAGCATCTATAAGAAATCATTAAAATCATAAAGAAACAAAATCATAAGGCTCTAAAATGTATAAAAAGGAGGAAATAAAAACAAGTGAAGTACATGACACAATAAAAAATGAAGATATGTCAAAGAATAAAAGAAAACTTCTAGAAATTAAAAATGTAGTAATAGAATATAATTTATATGTAAAAATATATATATACATGGAGAATGCTGGAATATTTTTACTATAACGTTGCACAATCCAAGTGTTTAGAGTTACCTAGTTTACAGAATTAGGGCAAGTAATATAAAGTGTGGAGCAGACTGCAAGTCAAAATTAATGAAAAATAGATACTGCATGACTTGTGTAAAGAGGCAGCGTCTATACAGTTCTGCCAATTTTTGGCATGGGGTATTGGGCACACTGTCACTGCCACATATTCTGGTTTCTCATGAGAAATGGTAAATTCCAAATTTTTATGTAAAATTTAACAATTATTAAATATTGGTTATGATTTCAAATCCTTTTAAAACTCTGGACCTACAGAAATTTAACAATGAATACCATGTTGCACTTCATATCTGAAGAGCTGGCCAAAGAGAAAGGAACTATAAAAAGGTTGAGAAAGAATGGTCAGAAGTCCAAGAATAATAGAAGCTGGATTTTTCAGGTAAGAATGTGTTCTGTGTGGTAGGAAGAGAAACGGATAAGGATTGAATTTATTCCACTCCATTTTGAAATGTATGCGTTAGTGATTTTTAGAGAAAATGTTCAGTGGAGTTTTGATAACTAAAACCATATGTCAGTGAATTGAGAAATAATTGTTAATCAGGAAAACAGAGTTGACAGGCATCATCTATATTTGGCTGAGAAAAGAGGTACTGACTCAAAGTCAGAAGAGGATTATTTGTTAATCATATGTGTTTGTGTATGTGTATGTGTGTGTAAAGAAGGAAAGAGACTAGAGCATGCTTATAGTGTAAGGGCAAAGACCCAAATGTGGAGAGAGAGAAAAAGGAAGTAATTTGTGAGGGAGATCAAATCCAAAGCATTAGCCTTGAGTAGGGGAAGGGCTCTTCTTTAAAAATAGAGAAAAAGATGGGTACTCTTATAAATACCTGTATAAGGTGGTAAATCCATTTGGACACTGATTACTTCTATTTCCCTGATAAACTAGGAGACACAAGCAACATTTGGTAAGGGTTAGGGGTCGACCTTGAAGAGCGAGGTGAAGACCAGACGTGTTTGCTACATTGAGGGAAAGCTTTAAAAGCCAAAGGAGTACTGGGGAAAACAGGTGCTGATGTAGATAAGTCTGTTGTGAAATCTGAGGTAATTAAAATGAACAAGCTACTACAAGGTTAAAATAATCAAACAGTGGGGAATTGTGGTATAAAGTAAAAATTACTCTTGGCAAAATGCAGCTATCATTAAAAACAAACAAAAAACCCAAGGATATCTGTTTGCACACCCTTAGTCTCTCAACTCAAAAGGTAACCACTAAATAGTTTCTTGGATCTCATTTTATTAAGATATTTTTGCCTTTATAATTAATATACATACACTATTAAAATGGCATAAACATTACCAAAAAAGCAAGTAGGAAAGTCCAAGAATAGATCCAATGCTTTGTATGAAAAAACAAAGAAAAAATAGGTAACTAAAACATACTGGAACAGAAAAGACTTACTATAACAACTGATGACTAAACTGAGCTCCAAATAATTAATATATTTTAGTGAGATGAGGTTTGAACACATTTTTCCTCCAGTCAGAAAACAAGGGGCCTGGAGAGTCCTGTTGGCAAGAGAAAGAATGTTTTAATGTGGTCAGACTCAGATACTGCTCAAATACCACATGTTGGATGTCTTCATTGCCTATATTAAGGATTCCTTCATTTATTATGTTTCCAACAAATTTTTTATTAATTATCAACCGTGCATTAAGCACTGTGCTACGGACTATAGCTATAATGATGAGTAAGCCAGGTATGATACCTGTCTTCACAGGAGTTAGAGTGTAATCGGGACAAAATTAAATAAGCAGTTATAATCATGCATGTTAATTTCACAGTTTCTTGATCTCTTTAACTATAGTGACAATTTCTTCTACACTGTCCACTCAGCTTCATTACTATCGCTGCTCGGATTCTGAAATTGTCTTTGTCGGACATTTTTATCCATTATTTTCCAGTTATTTGACATTTATCCATCTTCCTCACTCTATCATACCCCTTTACAATTTCTTAGATCCATGGAAACTGTTAGTCTACTAATTACTTCATTCCCTCCCAGTTGCTGTTTGATCCTGGCCTCTCCTACTGGTCTGTCTCTACTTCTCTGCCTGTCCATCTTGGACTGCATGGATTACAATCTAAATCACGCCCTCACTAGTACTTTTGATACCATGAATACTTATCATTAGGCATAATTACCTAGCAAAAAAACTGAACTGCAATTCTTCTAGAACTCTGCCATCTCATGTAGAAAGCTGGGTGCAAGAAGACTTCACATAACCATGAAGATTTTTGTTATAACAAATTCATGTTCTTTAACCTTAGCTGGATTCATGGCACTAATCACCAACCATAGTGTGGGGAAACTATGCTGAAATATATAAATGTTCTTTCTTAGAATTCCTTTGCCATGACTTTCTCTCTAATGAGCCAGAGTCACCCAGGAGTGCTGTGATAAGTGTTTTGCAAGGAGAAAAAAGAGAATCAATATTTAGCTTTTTACCTTAAAATTGGGCTCTTGAAGCTCATTTCTAGAAAAAAAAATACAGCTGTGAAAATGAAGACTTATGATTAATAAAAGTAAGGATTTTTAGTAAGAAGACAACCATAAAAACCATTTTGCAAATGAAAAAGCACAATTCAGGGGCGTCTAGGTGGCTCAGTGGGTTAAAGCCTCTGTCTTCAGCTCAGGTCATGATCTCAGGGTCCTGGGATCAAGCCCCGCCTTGGACTCTTTGCTCAGCAGGGATCCTTCTTCCTCCTCTTTCTCTGCCTGCCTCTCTGCCTTCTGCCTACTTGTGATCTCTCTCTATGTCAAATAAGTAAATAAAATCTTAAAAAAAAGAAAGAAAGAAAGAAAGAAAGAAAAAAAGAAAAGAAAAAGCACAATTCAGTAATGGCCTGTCATATTATCAAAGGTAATTAGCAGATTAGGCAGAAAACAGATCAAGAATTGGACTCCAGTGTCAATCACAGGAAAGTACAATGTGAGAATAGCTCTGGCTTGTGCTGAGGGCTACCGTAGGCTGTGGCTTTCTGGAGAAGGCCCATGTCAAGAGCTAACTGCATAGCACCTCTCTACAGTTTCAAGGCATCTGTGCTTCAAGACGTTCTTAGATCATCCAAATAATCCCTCTGTCACCAAATTCCAAAGCTCTTGATCCCTGTAGCAGCAAGAATCAGTAAGGGGGACTTGAGATGGCCAGAGAGACTATGGGGATATGGAGGGAATGCCCCTAGGACTTATCTCTGTGTGCATTAAATGGAAACAGCTCAAGATTTCTTCCCAAATCCAAGAGAATAGATAAATCGAGTCCTTCCTTATTTAGTCACCAGATCTGGCATATCATAAATACCTCACAAATATCTATCAAATAAGTACATGGAAATATGATGCAAGTCTAGTTCTGGAAAGTGATACTGGGGCAACAAAGAGATGGTCAGGAGACAAATAGGATGAAGATAATAAAGGGGCTGTAGCTGGATAACAAGACACCAAAGGAAGAAGGTATCATATGAGGATGGAGGAAGAGCTTCTCTGGAAGTTAATGGGTTCCAGGTGCCATGCTTGGTAGGGGGCAATTATTGCCTAGAATGAACAAACATAACAAACATCTCTATGCCCATTAGTGAGTGCATTTTTGGAACCAACAATAATGGGTGAAAGAGGGCAATGAAAAAAGGCGAGGATATGGAATGGGTATTCAGTCATTGGACACTTACTATACTCTAGGCATCCAATTAGGCTCTAGGAAAAGGCAACAAATCAAACAGAGGTGATTCCTGTCCTCTCATGACTTACCATCTGTTGAAGAAAACTAACATTAAACAAATAAACTTAATTTATATTTATGCACAATGTAAATTGTGGAAACTTCTGTGAAGGAGAACAAAGTGTCATTTGAAAGAATTGTAAGGAGGTTGGGGATGATTTCGCGGGAAAGAGACCAAATGAGCCCACGCTGAAGGTAGGGAAAGAGTTAGCTAGGCACAGAGAGTTCAGAACTTTTCATTTCTTTAGACCCAGGCTAAAAGGAGGACAAGGGGCGTTAGAGAGGAGTAGGGAATTTGGGTAAATTGGAAGGGGAGGTGAACCATGAGAGACTATGGACTCTGAAAAACAGTCTGAGGGGTTTGAAGTGGCGGGGGGGTGGGAGGTTGGGGTACCAGGTGGTGGGTATTATAGAGGGCACGGATTGCATGGAGCACTGGGTGTGGTGAAAAAATAATGAATACTGTTTTTCTGAAAATAAATAAATTGGGGAAAAAAAAAAAAGAGAAATGTATTGGCAAGTAGAAACCCAGCTGAAGGAACTTGTACCAGTCCAAGCAAATATACATATATACACATACACATACAAATACATAGGCACATGCATATATATACAATATATAATATACAATGTATAATATATAATATATACAGATGTTTATCATGTGTCATATATATCCTCATATGTACATACTGAATTAATTTATTAAGAAAATTCATTCTGATAGCATCGTAGTAGCTGGTTGAATAGTCTATGAGAAGCTATTGTCTGGTACAGAGCAGGTTGGTGGAAGGAAACATGGATATGAAATAGCAGAAGGACAAAGTACAACTCACAAAAGTGAGCTAGAGCCCATGCTTTCAGACTGGAACTTTTGTTCCTCTCACCTTCTCCAAGTTTTCACCTTTGATGAATACTGGTGACCTAGAAAAAGTGGGCTTACATTCTTACAGTGCTAAGCACACCCCTGACCCAGATTCACAGAAACTGAAGGGTGATCAGGTGAGTGCCGGGGGATCTGCAGGTACAGCTGCTGCCCCATGTCGATAAGATAAACCAGCAGATTTGTGAGAACTGGCTTTGCACTGCAATAGGGTATCACAGCCCGCACCGGTCTTCCAAATATGAAATGAATACGGCTGTTGCTTCTCTTGTCCCCTTCGGAAGCCCATGCATACTCACAGGTACACAGGGAGGGAAATTCTGAGAAATATAGTTCCAACTTGGATAAACTGATACAATACAAATCTATGGTTTCCATTGTTGTTACTTTATTATATATATATATATATACACATACATATATACATATATATATACATACATATATACATACATATATATATATATATATAATATATGGTTCCGATCATTACTTTAAAAAAGTCTTTCTGGAGGTTGTTAATGGTAGAAGAGACAATTGAATAATTCTTATTGCTAGGAATTGAAAGTAAGTAGAAACACGAGAGACTTGGCCACATGCCCTGTTGTTGGCATGAGAGGAGATTCAGGTGTAAGACAAACAGAGGGAGACTACTAAAGCTTTAGGAATCCTAGTGTTAGAATGGAGGACAGCTCTGGGGTCTTCAGTCAGGCTATTCTCTAAAGAAAATGGGGGAAGAAGGGAACCAATGGCAACCATAATCACGCCAATTTAATAGAGCTCATCTGGGGAATACCACAAAGAAATACAAGAGTCTTACGCAGCCAGATCATGTTTCTCATAACCCAGCCAAAAAATCCATTCCTTCGTGAAACATCTCTAAACTAACCCCACTTGGCTTCTTTTAGTTTAAATCACCTAAACTTCTTCCTGTCCACTTCCCTGAATACTGAATACTTACTAAATGTCTCTTTATAGCTGCAGGCTTCCCTCTGCAGATGTTTCCGTCACTCGAGTTTCTAATTTTACAGGTCTACCTTGTGTCTTCATGGGGACATGGTCTCCTCAAGAGCGCACTGGGCTTCTTTGTTCCTTTTATAATATTCTGGATCTTGCTTACACATCCGGGTCCCTTAGAAAATGTTATCAACTGACTGATTAAAGGATTGTCCTTTTTTGAGGAACTATTGGTCCAATACGGGCAATTGGACAAGATCTTGCTTAAAAACTGCCAAAACAATGTAGTGAAAGACAGATCTTCTAAATAAAAGGTATGCAAGGAGTTGTTATCATGGAAAATTTTATAATTTCAATGTGAAAAATTCTTCAAATCTGAACTGAGTTTTTTGTTGTTGCTGTTGTTTCTTTTGGTTTATTATACCAACATATTCTTATTATCATATTCTGTTCTTAAAAGTTTACCCCCCTCCCCAGAGAAAGTTTCTGTGAGCTTGGCAAGAAGGAAAGTCTGCCCCATTTACTCTGAAGTGCTGCTGGTAAGTCTCACTTCGGGATTATCACTGGGTTTTAAACCTCCTGCCACTTTCTCTATAAAGTTTTTCCTCCTTTTTCCCCATCAGAAGTCAGTTTTCCTTCCTGAGCTCGTAGGATTATATTATATTATATTATATTGCTATTATAGCTCTACTGAACTTATTGCCCTTTATTCTGCATTCTTTTTTTTTTAAGGATTTTATTTATTTATTTGACAGAGAGAGACATCACAAGTAGGCAGAGACAGGCAGAGAGAAGGGGGGTGGGGAAGCAGGCTCCCTGCTGAGCAGAGAACCCAAAGCAGGCCTCCATCCCAGGACCCTGAGATCTTGACCTGAGCCGAAGGCAGAGGCTTAACCCATTGACCACCCAGGCACCCTATATTCTGCATTCTTACTGGTATCTTTTCTACACGGTAAACAGGCCACCATGTCTGGGCGCTTGTGTCTTGAATAAAGGGATATTGTAAAACACTCACGATGACAGGTTATATGTTTTATCTCTGCATAGAGAGCCATGAAATATTTTTTTTTTTGAGGTATGACAACGATGAGGATAATAAAATAAACTGGATCCTGGGGAAACAAATGCCCTCCAACAAACCAAACTAGTAGTAAATTATATAGCCCCAAATACCTGGGAATGCCTGGTGTAAAGGAAAGACACGTGTCCTGTTGCTGGCCTAAGTACATCCCATTCCATTGTTTAGTGGGTGTAGTACCTTGAACATGTTAATTCATCTCTCTGAGTTAGGGTAGGGATATTCCTACCAAACTCATAATGATGTTCTAATGAATACACGAGTTACCATGTAAAATACCTAGAATATCACAAAGCACTTAGGGGCTCAAAATTTGTTTATGTTAATTCCATCTATGATGCCCATTTATTTTTTTCTGTTCCCAGACAAATGTTAGTCATTGCTAGGGGCCCAACCCAAATCCCATTTTTTTCCTGAAGGTCAACCTCATATACACATGATTTCTCCTTTCTTTATATGTTTGATGCACTTCTAGTGTTTCCCAATGTGTTTGAACTTTTGGAAAATCTCTTTTAATGTCAAAATGGTTGCCCCCTCCACCCTGTATGATCACAGTTGTTTTAAGAATTCATTAATTTAGGCAATGAACATTGACAAAAAACCCATAACATTAGTTATTATCATCATTAGTCACAGCATCATTATACATAAAGGAAAAAGCTCTTTGTGTATGTATGCAATTGTGTATTTAGTTAGTAGGCATGCCTAGAGCACATCAAGATTTATTTCCTCTGCGAAAAACTCCAGTCATCACCTGGCTTAATCTTCCCATATTTACACTGCTGGCTACTGGCTCCTTGCTCTTTTCTCACCGAAACCCATCCATGTTCACATTAATGGGTCCGCAATTTGTTGATAACTGTATTCCATTTTTCCCACCAGTTTATACCTACATACTATATTTACACATATGCTTCATTTGTTCTAATAATTATTAAAAAAATACACTAAATATGGATTTCATGACAACACTGAATTTATACAGTTTATTTATCTTCTGATAGGGATTAGCCTCATGTTGTAGTGGTAGTAAATATTGAATGATTATGGACACTGGGGAAGGTATGTGCCATGGAGAGTGCTATGCAGTGTGTAAACCTGGCGGATTCACAGACCTGTACCTCTGGGGCTAATACATTGTATGTTAATAAAAAAATAAAAAATAAAAAAATACTGAATGAGTGAATGGATGGATGGATGGAATGATGGATCTCCAGTATGTTTTATCCTAAATAAAGAAAACATCAGATTTTATTAGTTAAGATTCTTGGCATCGGGACACCTGGGTGGCTCAGTTGGTTAAGCAGCTGCCTTCAGCTCAGATCATGATCCCAGAATCCTGGGATCGAGTCCCAAATCGGGTTCTCTGCTCAGCAGGGAGCCTGCTTCTCCCTCTGCCTCTGACTGCCACTCTATCTGCCTGTGTTCACTCTCTCTGTCAAATAAATAAATAAAATCTTAAAAAAAAATAAGGATTCTTGGCATCAAGAAAAGTATGTTCTAGTTTAGGGTGAGATGAGATAGGAACTTAGGGACATATGTTAATTCAGACCCTTCAAAAAGCAAATGTCAAAATGAGATTAATTGTGTGAGGATTTTATTGGGGAAATATTTACGAGAGAAAATGGGGAAGGAACCATAAAAACCTGGGAGAATAATCAGACTGGGATGTAGGCTTAATTCCAAAAAAAAGAGCAAAGAAGGCTGGAGGGGAGCTGTAGTATCCTACATTGCTCTATGGTATCAAGAAGGTTTGGTGAAGCCAGGAGGAGGCTCCTCAAGCCAAAGTCAGAGGACAAAGGTGCCTTCTGTCTCTCAGAAAGGGGGCCCCAGGATTCTTTGAGGCGCTCAGAGGCAGTGATTGTGTTGACATCCCCACCACGTGTGAGAGTGTGAAGACTGCGAGCAGCCTGAACGAAGCATAGTCTCAGAACGAATGGATGGCGAATGGATGGCTGCGTGCAAGCCCTGGGGCCGTCTGCAAGGTGTAGTCTCATGTGTGTCACAGGTGACTCAGGGAGGCATACGGACCCAGTCAAATAAATGAATTGAGGTTACCATGCAGGTGGTTTGCAAACATTTTCTTTGTACCTGCCACCACCTAATATATGTGTATAATACCTGCCACTGTGCATAGACCTATAAACACAATACATTTGTGAGTGCGTGTGTGTGTGTGTGTGAGAGAGAGAGAGAGAGAGAGACCCTCCTTCCAAACACACTTTTTACTTTATTTTTACTCAGCATAACATACCTCAAGTGTAATGTGTGAATGCCAGCCCCTTCTACTGATGTTGTCAGAAACCACATATTCTCTGAGTGTTAGTTCCTTCATGACAAAATTAAGGGTAGGCCTGGCTGGTCTTTAAAACTCTCATACTTCTAATGAAGTAAGGAGAATAATACTGTCGAGTGCCTACTGTAGATCAGGTATTGTAGTATGAAATTTCAAATACATATCATATTTAATTCTTTAAAAAATCATTTGAGGGGTGCCTGGGTGGCTCAGTGGGTTAAAGCCTCTGCCTTTGGCTCAGGTCATGATCCCAGGGTTCTGGGATCGAGCCCCATGTCAGGCTTTCTGCTCAGCAGGGAGCCTGCTTCCCCCCCATCTCTCTCTGCCTGCCTGTCTGCCTACTTGTGATCTCTATCAAATAAATAAAATCTTTAAAAAAAATCATTTGAGTAGATATTGGCAGTATTATCATCTTCGTTTGGACAGATGAGAATTCAGACACAAGCTTGCTCAAAGTCACACAGCCAGTGGTAGATCTGGGATTCAAAATAAATCTGAATGAGTTCTTTCATGTTTTCTGAGTCAAAAAGAGAGAGGGGGGGAAAAAAAAAGACTCAAGCTCCAGATTCCTCCCATTAATTAAGAATAGTCACAGCAACACCAGCAGTGGTTCTCAAATTTTAAGTCACATAACAGCATCCAGGGAACTAGTTTAAAATGTGTAAAAATAAACCTATTCCTCCTCCCGTAGTGAATGTTGCATGATCCTTCAAATATGTATTTGAAGAGGTCCTCAAGGAGCTGATGGTGCAGGTGGTCAGATGGACGGTGCCTTAGAAAATATGGGTGCAGTCTACACTGCAGTTAAATAAGTAAAAGAAACAGAAGACAGAATTATTGCTTCAGGGCAACAAAGAACAAAGCTGGTAAGGACTATGAAGGTAGCACAAGACCGCACTACACACCTTTACCCTGTTCCCCATGCATGTACTTTCAACCTTTTTCTTCTAAAATTGCTTCCAGATATCTACACAAGGGAAATAAAAACTGATTCATGGAAGAAATGTTTCCATGAAAATTTTTTCATAATTGTTACATGATTAATTACATTCATTTTATATCATAACCATCCTACATTCCAATTCAATTTAATACTGTATTTCATATGTAGTAAAAATACTGGAAGAACATACCACAACTTATTAAGGATGGTTACTCATTAGTGATGGCATTATGGGAATTTTTATTTCTTTTGTAGCTTCTGGTGATTTCCAAATTCTCAATAATACACACATACGATCTTTGTATTAAAAATAGTTCTTCACTGAAAATATAAAATGAAATTCAAAAAATAGCTCTTTAAAAATTAGTTAAAATTGGGGTCCCTGGGTGGCTCAGTGGGTTAAGGCCTCTGCCTTCGGCTCAGGTCATGATCTCAGGGTCCTGGGATGGAGCCCTGCATTGGGCTCTCTGTTTAGCAGGGAGCCTGCTTCCTCCTCTCTCTCTCTCTGCCTGCTTCTCTACCTACTTGTGATCTCTGTCTGTCAAACAAAGAAATAAAATCTTAAAAAAAAATTAGTTAAAATTTAGTTGACAAGTTTTTCTGAGTTTTAGAATGTATCATGTACAATCCTGAAACATCAGAGCCACATACTTGATAGAAAGTTTCACCGACACTCATATATCCAGACAAAGGAGTTATTCCAATCTACAAAGATAATCAAACAGTGACATTGATTTCTACAATGTTTTTGAAAATAAGTTCATTTTTCTTCTACAATATGCTCTGATTTAATGAATATTTAACTATGTGTAACGAATACAACTAATTACAGTAGTTTTCCTATAAGGTTATTAAAATACTAACTGGAGTGTCTTGGGAGAATTCTCAATACCCATTCCTACATCAAATACCTTTTTTCTATCATTGTTTTCCAAAGAGCCCAGTCTGTTTTTGAGATGTGGTAAAGAATTTTCTCAGTGGAGGAAAAAAATGGCAGATTTCATTATTTTGATGTTTCCTTTTTAATTTGCATCCTTAAGGAAGTGTTACTTCATTCCAATTCATGAGTTTACTCGTTTGCATTAAGTTCGATGTGTCTAGAATTTCATGACAGTGCATTTAAACTATTCAGTCACATCTACCTCTTCTGGGAAATTTTGACAACTTTCTGTAGTGTGCTTGTAAATTTTTTGTGGTTTTCCCTTTCAAATTCGGTAATAGATCATCAAGCCTTTGAATATGGTAGCTCTGGCAGTTGTCAAAGCAAAAAGCCATATATGTTTCCAAATATAACTGATGTTTTTCCAGTGAAATGAGAGCTTCTATTTAATGAAGAGTAAATTAATCAAATTATTTTTCTGTATTTCAGAGGACTAAATTACTACAATTAAATTATTCATGTAGATTAGATCACTTAAACAGTAACAGCAATAGTATTCAGAAATATATTAAGAAAACCATTTGAAAGTTTAAATCTTAGAAATATAATTGAGAAACATCTTCCCAGGAGAAAATACATGAGCACTAAATAAGATTAGAGTACTCCTAAATAATGGAGCTTCTAATAATTGTTTCTATAACCTGAATATTTCTAAAATGAATAGTAATGCCCTGAAAAGTGATAGTCATTTTTTAAATTTCTGATCTTAGGTACACAAGAACTTCTTCTCTCATTATATAATATTTATTAAGGACCCACACTAAGTTAGATGTCTATCAATCATACATATGATATAACCATGTTGGAGCACCTGAGAGTTAGTCAATACCATGAAGATATCATACAAATCCAGACTTAATATTGTACAGCTCCTTAGCAGCCAGATAACCTTTACCTTTCCCTCTGTTTCACTTTGTTTTCAGAAAAGAAAAAGAGAGCTTTCCCTTTTCAAATACTATATTTATTCTCATTAAATATGTATATGTGAAAAAGCTACTTCACTTAATTGAGTTCCAGTTTCCTTATATATAAAGATAATAATATGCACCTCTTTACTGAGTTGTTGAGAGGATTTTATTTAAATTATGTAAAGTACTCATGCAAAATGCATATGTACAAGGTACTTAGTATCAATTGTTGTACTTAGTATTGATTTTTGTATACACAGCCCAAATGTCCATCACTAAGAAGTTAATAAAATACATTTAATGAAGTGTTATGCAGCCATGAAAAAGAAAGAAGATGCCGTTTATGTATTGATATGAAATTATCTTCAGAAAAAATAGCATATGAAAAAAAATGTGCCAGGAGAGCATTGGAATTTGTTAAAGGGAATAATTTATTCAAGAATTTTACCTCCAGTCTATTTTTCATGTGTAAAATTTATATGTTAAAATGTATTCATTTCTCTAAGGCAATTTTAATAGTTTTTAAATACTAGAAATAATTATTTAAAGCCCACACTGCATTAGAATATTGACTTACTATAAATATAGCTCATGCTCTTTTCATAATCATTTCAGTTTAATATCTGAATATTCTGTCCAAGACTTATAAAAATTACCATTATCATATAATTTGTAAATTTGAGAATGCATAAAGATATAATCCTACAGAAATACGTATTTGGGACTTCTACAAATTGTTTACTTGACATAGGGGAGCCATTCACACTTGTCATGGAACATTCAGCTGTAGAAAGCATATGTTAAGAAGAATGGGTAGTTTAGATGTACTGGTGAGAATTACACAGGTTAATTGTTCGCACTAAGTAAGAATAAACCCTTAAAGAATGTAAATTGATTAGATGATCAGACCAATTTAGATGAATTTCTAATTTTCCAGGCAGCAAACTTTGTTATATATGGAGTCAATCAGAGGGGATTATTTCATAAAAAAGAAAAGTAGGTGAACAGGACTGGGAAGATTATGGCATTTAGGGATTGCTCCTAATTTGGGGGAGGGGGGTAGTTTCTCAAAAATAGTTTGATATAAAATCATTAACTAAAACCTGCAGACTTCCAGACATATTCACTTCCTTATTCTTTAAACATTTTAAGATTTCATATTTTGAACAAAACTAAAACTTCCACTTCTTTGCCATATTACATACAAAGGAAAACAATTTTTCTAAAATTTTATTTCATCTCTTATTTCCCCATATGTCAGCCTGTCAGGAAGCTTGGTAAATTAAATTTCTTTTAGAAAAATTCTTGGAATGAATTTGAGTATTTTCAGAATCAAGAGCAGTTTTACTAAGTGAAATTAATAACCATTTTTTTTTAACACAGCAATGTTTCACTTTAAGATTACTAGAAAAAATGCCACAGGTACAGAAGAGATAATTTGCAATATGACTTATTCATGACACAAGAAGATATAGTGTCCTACAAATATGTTCACCATAAGAAGACGTTAAATATTAAATTGCTGCAGTACATTTAAAATAAAATGTATTATGCCAAGTCTTGGTTTACACATTTATTGATGTTAAATATATGAATAAATGACTGTGACATTTAAGGAGGTAAATTTGATCCCCACAAATAAGTCAACTCTACATTAATATTATATATATACATATATATGTATATATATACACACACACATACACTACTGTTTTAAACACATGTGGAAATTTGAGATACACTGTGTTTTAATAATATACTGTGTATTTAATACAGTTTGTCTTTTCTTTCCATTTAATGTGTCTGTGTATGTGTGTTTCCTAAAATGTATGATTAAAAGAGAAATTCTAAGAAGACCCCATTGTCATTGTCATACACACATTGAAGGAGGCACTAAATTTTTTCAGATGATTCATTTGGAAAATTTATTCATTTTATAATAAAAATAATTTTATTTCAAGATTTCTGAGGCATTCTCAATTGTCTTACTCATTTGGTGGTAAAGGAGCTTTGGACAGAGACATTCCCTCAAAGAAAGTGAATGCTACCAAAATATCCAAATGCGCTCATCGACCTTATAAATTAAGCTACAATGGAAATAAAACAATGATTTGAAAAATGGGTATTGGTAGTTTGGGGATGAAATCTGTATCAGTATTGAGGAGCAAGCAAAACTTTCGGACCCCAAATGATAAGTGGAAAGTCTCTTTGAAAAACTAAACAAACACCTCTCTCACATGTATTAAATATATAATTTATATAGAGATAGACACTATCATTTAGCTTACTTCTGGTTAATGCCTCTTAAAACTGCAGGATGTTTGATTAGGAATGTAAGTTCACTTTAAATACTCAGCTAAGCAAAACATAATGGAAATAATACACTAGATTTTGGATTATCTACAAGTCCATTGCCAACAACTGAAAATTTATGTTACAGAATATAGCATTGTATTTTGTTGTCTTGGAGTTACAGAACCATCACTAGCTCTCCTAATTGAGGTAACCAGGTGATTCCCTGGAGGAATTGTTAATTGTGGAGGATCTATAGACAGAGGGTGTATTTTATAAACTCATCCTCAGAGAATATCTACAGTGTCTTACAATATAATTGATTGTAATAAACTATATTTCAAACATATTGCAAAATCCAAGGGAATGCTTTAGTAGTCATAACAGAAACATTATTCTAAGAAAAACGAATCTTCAAACATGTTTCATATGAAGGCACTACCAAATATATCCTTCTAATTTCTCAAATCTCTAGAAATTCAAAGTCCCACCAGATTTCTTAGAGTTGCAAAGAAAAGCTATTAACTTTCATTTCTTTTCAAGACTGTGTATTTGTGTAGGTCACTTTTTAATTTAAACTGCTTACCTAACCTATAAAATGCAGTTAAACTGAGCAATTGTTATCAATCATGACTCTAGAAATGTAACCTTTAATTTTATTTTTATTACTTGTTCAAAATGTAAAACTTTATTCAAATGTCACATTTTCCCTACCCTCCATTTCATGAAAAGAAAAGCTGTTTTACTAAATAATTTAAAAACTATCTATCAATGCTTATTATTGCTGAAACTGTAGGAAGCTTTGTCCTAAATTTCAAAATGCACAGTAGGCTTCTCTTGTCTGTTTACCTATAACATGTGGTCTGTGCATGTTATTTTGCTCTAGTGGAAACCATTGTCATCATAACTTACACTTGAAGTTAAAGTACTAACTAATAAAATATTTGCAGAGAAGGTGTTTAACACCTTAATACTGTAGAGTTTTCCAGAGGCAGATATACAAAGTAAGGTACAGATACGTTCTTACCTTCTGAGAACAGATGTTTCAAGTTCCATTATTTTAAAATGTCTAATACTCTAAAAATAATACATTGTTATAAAGAAAGCATAACTACATATCTAAATCCAGAATCAAGCACTACATGCTTATAATAAAATGTCTCCAAATTCAGAAGAAACATTCAAATAATAAATACTGATTTTAAGATGCATAGGAACAAAAATAGAACCTTCTAGGTGAATTTTTAAAAATAGCAAAATTATTTTTTATGATCCAGAAGCAGAAAGAGGCAAAGGAAAATCTTTAGAAAAGATGCAGTTTGGAGACAAGAGGGTCTAGGAATCAAGAAGTATGCTCTCCTTAGAAGACAGAATTTAAAATTTTCTTGACTGAAAACTACACTGTAGAAGACAGAATTTAAAATTTTCTTGACTGAAAACTACACTGTAATGCACATTGTATAATCTAGTTAAAGGGTTATTGCTGGCCATCTCTCTTTACTCTTCATAAAAATACATTTGCAAAGCAAAGAACTCCATCTTACTGTTCCACCATGGGAAACTAGGTCTACCCTGAAGGAAAAAAAAATGTCCAATGTCTTTAAAATAAGTACCAGAATATCAGTCAACTCTTAACTATTATTTGAGGGAATTCTACCCTGCCCAGTTTGTAGTCAGTAAACTTCTTTCTACCAAATATCTTTTTATTTTACATATTTTTATTTAAAGTCTACTCCGTCCAAATACTCTCTTGGCACTTGGAAGTCCACAATGAGCAGAACAGACTAAAGTTCCTATCTCAAGGAACTTAGATTTTAGTGGGGAGAAAGGAATAGAAAATGTTGAGGATGAGATGGTTCAAATTTTAACCACTAGATCTCTAGGGCTAATGCCACTGAGAAAGTCACATTTGAAGTCATGTTTGACCTGAAGGTAGTAGGGAGCCAACCATGTGGACATCAGGAAGATACCTGGTCAGAAGGAACAGTAAGTACAAAAGTTCTGAGTCAGAGAACTGGCAGTATTGTTGGAGAAAGAATGAAGAGGTCACTGTGGCTGACATGGAGTGAGAGAGGAGAGTAGTAGGAGACAAATTCAAGGACACCAGATTGCACAATGATTTATAAGTTTTGCAAGGCTTATTTTGAGATAAGAAGCTGTTGAAGAGGAGCAAGATAAAGTAACTTCATATTTAAAGCATTACTTTGGCTATTGGACTAATAGACTTCAAGGGACCAAGTATTGAAGCAGAAAAGTGACTTAAGAGATAAGTGAACCAGTCTGGGTGAGGACAAGAGAAACTTGGACCAGGATGATATTAATGAAGTATTGTGACGTACTTGAATTTTTTAACAGATTCTGAAGATGGGATCAATAAGATTTCCTGATGATATAGATGAGACAGGTAAGAGGTGATAAAGGGAGGAGTCAAGGAAGTTTTTTGAGGGGTGGTGAGAGTCATTAGTGTACATCATTTTTAAAGCCATGAAAATGGATGAAGTTGCCAAAGTGATATTGTGTGACAGAAAAGAGAAGACATTCAAGGATTAAGGCTTGCTTACTCTTTTGCAGGATCAAGAAAGTCAGGAGAAAAGAGAGGGGGTGAAAGTCCTTAATTATTTTGGTTCCTAATAATATACTTTATAATTTATATTATCTAGGAAATAATTCAGTAATTATTTTTTGGCAGAGTTGATTAATTATTTGAGGAAGTTGACTAAATGAAAAAATCTGTATTTTAAAATGAAAAGCAATGTTAGTCTACTGGGGAGACAGACAAGCAAATTAATGATAATATGATTATCGTGTGGTGTTGTCAGAAGCTGTGATAGAACTTTGAACAATGTCTGGTGAGGACAGAGTGATTTATCTTAATTAGACTGGGGATTTTGAGTAAGCCATATTTGATAAGGTTGATTTGGACTGTTCTAAACGAGTAATCAGTTGTTTAATGGGCACAGGATATTTTAAGGGACAGTAACACCATGTGTGAAAGTTTAAAAATGTGAAATAGCTGATCTGTATGTGTGAAGTAGCATACACATGTGAAGGAAGATGATGAAAATGAGACTAGAAATGTAGGTAGTGCCTACACTTACTGAAAAATTTTTTCCTTCATCCCTTTTGAGTTTATTTTTGTGTATGATGTTAGAAAGCGGTCCAGTTTTATTCTTTTGTATGTAGATGTCCAGTTTTCCCAGCACCATTTATTGAAGAGATTATTTCTTTGTCTACTGTATATTCTTGTCTCCTTTGTCATAGATTAATTGGCCACATAAACATGGGTTTATTTCTGGGCACTCTGTTCTATTCCATTGATCTATGTGTCTGTTTTTGTGCCAGTACCATACTATTTTGATTACTACAGCTTTGTAGTATATCTTGAAATCCAGAATTATGATACTTCCAGCTTTGTTTTTCTTTCTCAAGATTGCTTTGGCTATTCAGGGATTTTTGTAGTTCCATACAAATTTTAGTATAATTTATTCTAGTTTTGTGAGCAATGCTGTTGGTATTTTGACAGGGAATGAATTGAACTGTAGATTGCTTTGGGAAGCATGGACATTTTAACAAAATTTACTCTTCCAATCTATGAGCATGGAATATTTTTCCACTTGTTTGTGTCACCTTCAGTCCCGTGCATCAATATTTTATAGTTTTCAGACTTGAAACCATAAATATCCTAGGAGAAAATACAGGCATTAATTTCTCTGACGCCGGTCAAAGCAATACTGTTCTAAATATGCCTCTGAAGGCAAATGGGGAAAAGCAAAATTAAATTATTGGGACCATTTTCCCAGCACCATTTATTGAAGAGACTGTCTTTTTTCCACTGGATATTTTTTCCTGCTTTGTTAAGGATTCTTTGACCATCGAGTTGTGGGTCTATATCTGGGCTCTTTATTCTGTTCCACTGGTCTGTCTGTCTCTTTTTGTGCCAGTACCATGCTGTCTTGGTGATCACAGCTTTGTAGTAAAGTTTGAAATCAGGCAACATGATGACCCCAGTTTTGTTTTTCTTTTTCAACATTTCCTTAGCAATTTGGGGTCTTTTCTGGTTCCGCATGAATTTTAGGATTGTTTGTTCCAGCACTTTGAAAAATGCTGGTGGAATTTTGATTGGGATGGCATTGAAAGTGGAAATGGCTCTAGGCAGTTTAGACATTTTAGCAATGTTTATTCTTCCGATCCATGACCATGGAATGCTCTTCCATTATTTTGTGTGTCTTCAGTTTCCGTCATGAGTGTTCTGTAGTTCCTCCAGTACAGATCCTTTAGCTCTTTGGTTAGGTTTATTCCCAGGTATCTTATGGTTCCTGGTGCTCTAATAAATTGAATTGATTCTCTAATTTCCATTTCTATATTTTTATTGTTAATGTATTAGAAAGCAACTTCTTTCTGTACATTGATTTTGTATCCTGCCACATTACTGAATTGCTGTGTGAGTCCTAGTAGTTTGGGGTGGAGTCTTTTGGGTTTTCCATATAAAGTATCATGTCATCTGCGAAGAGAGAGAGTTTGACTTCTTTGCCAACTTGAATACTTTTTATTTCTTTTTGTTGTCTGATTGCTGTTGCTAGGACTGCTAGTACTATGTTGAACAACAGTGGTGAGAGTGAACATCCTGGTTGTGTTCCTGATCTCAAAGGGAAGGTTGTCAGCTTTTCTCCACTGAGAATGATATGTGCTGTGGGTTTTTCATAGATAGATTCTATGAAGTTGGGGAATGTTCCCTCTATCCCTTTACTTTGAAGTGTTTTAATCAGGAACGGATGTTGTATCTTGTCAAATGCTTTTTCTGCATCAATTGACAGGAACATGTGGTTCTTCTTTCTTCTCTTATTAATTTGTTCTATCGCACTGATAGCACTACTGAGTATTTACCCCAAAGATACAGATGTAGTGAAAAGAAGGGCCATCTGTACCCCAATGTTCATAGCAGTAATGGCCATAGTCGCCAAACTGTGAAAAGAGCCAAGATGACCTTCAACAGATGAATGGGTAAAGAAGATATGGTCCATACCATGTATATATGGTCCATGTCTACAATGGAGTATTATGTCTCCATTAGAATGGATGAATACCCAACTTTTGTATCAACATGGATGGGACTGGAGGAGATTATGCTGAGTGAAATAAGTCAAGCAGAGAGAGTCAATTGTCATATGGTTTCACTTATTTGTGGAGCATAAGGAATAACACGGAGGACATTGGGAGATGGAGAGGAGAAGTGAGTTGGGGGAAATCGGAGGAGGAGACAAACCATGAGAGACTGTGGACTCTGAGAAACAAACTGAGGGTTTGGGAGGGGCAGGGGGTTTTGGGGTTGAATGAGCCTGGTGTTGGGTATTAAGGAGGCATGTATTGTGTGGAACACTTGGTGCATAAACAATGAGTCTTGGAACACTGAAAAAAAATTAATTTAATTAAAAAAAAAAAATCTCAGAAACCAAAAAAAAAAAAAAAAATTATTGGGACTACACCAAAATAAACAGTTTTGGCAAAGCAAAGGAAATGATCAACAAAGCAAAAAGACAACTTACTAAATGGGAGAAAGTATTTGCAAATGATATATCCCATAAGAATTAACATAAGAATATATAAAGAATTTATAAATAAAAAGCCCAAACAATCTTATTAAAAAATGGGCAGAAGACCCAAGTAGACATTTTTCTAAGGAAGACATAGAGATGCCAACAGACACATGAAAAGATGTTCAACATCACCAATCATCAAGGAAATGGAAATCAAAACCACAATGAGGTATCACCTCACATGTGATCATCACACAGGACAGGTGTGAAATATCACACATGACAGGTGTAAGATATCACCTCACACTTGTCAGAATGGCTAAAATCAAAAAGACAAGGAATAACATGTTGGTGAAGATGCAGAGTAAAAGAACCCCTTGTACACTGTTGGTGGGAATGTAAATTGATATAGCTACTGTACAAAGCAGTACAGAGGTCCCTCAAAAAATTAAAAATAGAAATACACATGATCCAATAATTCCCCTACTGGGTATTTACCCAAAGAAAATGAAAACATTAATTTGAAAAAGCATATGCATCCCTATGTTCATTGTAGCTTTATTTACAATAGCCAAGATATGGAAACAACCCAAGTATCCACCAACAGATGAATGGATAAGAAAGAAGTCTTATATATCTATAGATAGATAGATAGATAGATAGATAGATATGATGGAATATTATTCAACCACAAAAAGGGATGAGATCATGCTATTTGTAATAATATGGGTAGACCTTGAGGGCATTATGCTAAGTGAAATAAATCAGACTAAGAAAGATAAATACTGTATGATTTCTTTCATACATGTAATCTCAAAGAATTAACAGACAATCAAAAAGCAGAAACAGACTTATAAATACAGAGAACAAACCAATGGTTGTCAGAGAGGAGGACATGGGAGAATGGGAAAAATGGGTGAAGGGAAGAGGGAGACACAGGCTTCCGGTTATGGAATGAGTGAGTCTCAGGAATAAAAGGCATAGCATAGTAAATACCGTCAATGGTATCATATAGTTATATAATGGGACAGATGGCAGCTACACTTACAGTGAGTATAGCATAATGTATAAACTTGTCGAATCACTATGTTGTACATCTGAAAGTAATGTAACATTATGTGTCAACTATACTCAAATAAAAGAATTTTTTAAGTTATCCTTAAAATCTTGGTGACCATGGACTTGCACTTTTTTCTAACTGAAAACAGCTTTCCTGATGTAAAATAGATAGACAATAAAATGCTATACTTAAAATGTATAATTTGATACTTTTGGCATATAGTATGTACCCATACACCCACCACCACAATCAAGCTAACCATCTAATCAGTCAGTCCCAAAAGTTTCTTCTTGCCCTTTATACTCCTTCCCTCACATTCCTTCCCGACGTGAATTTGTGTGTTCAGAATATCACAGTCTGTGGGTTATATTAGTCAGGATTATCCAGAGAAACAGAACCAATCAGATATGTAAAGATATCTTCATCTATGAGATTTATCATAGGAAAGGCCCCAGTAGTTGGGGAAGCTGTGAAGTGTCGTAGTCTCCTGGGGTCAAGCTGGAGACCTGGGAGAGCCAGTGCTATGAGTCAGGCCAAGTCTGAAGCCTGAGACCTGAAGTGAGGAAGGCTGCTCTGGAGGTCCAAGAACCAGGAGCTTCAATGTCCATAGGTAGAAGAAGATGAGTATCTCAGCTCAAAAAGAGAGCATTTGTCCTGCCTCTGTCTTTTGTTTTTCTCTGTCCTCAAGAACCAGATGTTGTCTAACCACATTGGTGAAGCTGGATCTTCTTTATTTAGTCTCCTGATTTAAATGCTAATCCATTCCAGAAATACCCTCACAGACACACCCAGAAATAATGACATCTGGACCCATAAAATTAACCCTCACGATGGCAGATAAATATCGGAAATTAGACTTATGGTAGGATGAACAATGAGAAAGTTTAATAATCTCTGGGGCAAGAAATGAACATTGTCTTCTGGAATGAGGAAATAGAAACCAAATTGGAGAAGAGTGTGTACATTCAAGAAATATTCAGAAGGTAGAATATGCACACTTGGGAAATAATATGGTGTGGAAGTAAAAGAATACAGAGGAGTTCAGGTTTCTAATTAGATGGATCAAACATGGAATAGAGAAGGAGATGTTTGGGATAAATGAGTAGAGTTCATTTAAATAAAAATTAAAAGAAAAACAAAAAACAAAAACTAACAAACAAATAGAGCTGGGTTTCGGGGCACCTGGGTGGCTCAGTCACTAAGTGTCTGCCTTTAGCTCAGGTCATGATCCCAGGGTCCTGGGATCAAGCCCTGCATTAGGCTCCCTGCTCAGCAGGAAGCCTGCTTGTGTTTCCTCTCTCACTGTGCCTCTCTCTTGTCAAATAAATAAATAAAATCTTAAAAAAAAAAAAAAGAGAGAGAGAGAGAGCTGAGTTTAGTTGTGAACATGTTAGACTGCTTTAATGACTCTTAACTAAAGTAGTATGGTAAGCAGTGTAGATACATTGTATCTGTAGTTCAGCAAAGTCCAAGGTTAGAGATATGCTTTTGGGGTGTTTCCACATAACTGAAGTTGAAACGGTAGATTCAGATGGAATTTACCACAGTGAGAAGAAGATAAAAAGCGAACACATGTCAGAAGCTGGAAGATGCCCCAAGTTGACAAGGCTTCTTAGCCAAGAATTTTTCTGTTCTCAATGATTGAACAAAGAGCAAATCCCTCACAAATGGAAATTTAAGTTGTTTTCATTTCTCCCACCCTTTAACACTTCCTTGCTAGTCCACAAAATGCCCATTTCCTCTTGTGTGTGTGTTAGAAATAATTTTTTTTTTTTGGTCATACAGTAACAATTCCCAAACTTTGGCCCTTCCATGTTTCCATTTTCTCTCTATTATAGATACTGCAGAGATTGCATGGATGTCAACCAAATGTAGGCCCATTCATGCATGAGAATGTTAAGGAAATAGATCTGGGAGCATGACTACCTAAGATAGGGCTCTATGACACCTCCATGCAAACACACACTTAAGAGGAAACCTTAAGGGGCGCCTGGGTGGCTCAGTGGGTTAAACCTGTCTTCGGCTCAGGTCATGATCCCAGGGTCCTGGGATTGAGCCCTGCATCGGGCTCTCTGCTCAGCAGGGAGCCTGCTTCCCTTCCTCTCTCTCTGCCTGCCTCTTGGCCTACTTGTGATCTCTCTCTGTCAAATAAATAAATAAAATTATAAAAAAAAAAAAAAAAAGAGGAAAACTTAAGTGACCCCAATTATCCCTTAGGTTCTTCTTTGGGTTATGGGGCATAAGTCATCTCTTCCATGGGACTTGCATATAACCTATATAGAGATTTCATATTTTTTTATGCATCAATTTTTGCAAACTTCATTAAGCCATGAAGGCTAATATACATATAGGAATTACACAAAATAAATAGGATACCCTTTCCGTGGTAAACTAAACATGAGCAATTAATGTTGCACCCTCAGTATTCACAAAGAGACAAGGCTGACCAATGGTTCATGAAGTATAAATAGCTTACTACACACGCTTCCCTCATTTTGGTGTAGTCCATTTCAGCAATTAGGTTTGGCTATTTGGGGCAATACCCAGTGACCATTTTATTCGAGAGCTTAGACTGACAGAGCATCTCCTCTCTGCTCCCACATTCACTTTGGGGTTTAGGATACAGTGATTCCATTCACACTAAATCTTCAGGCTTGTCACTTTAAAATATGTGTGTGGCGGCTCTGCTTCTCTTCTGCTCTGGAACAGAAGCCTTTCGAAGACCCATCAGAGTGGAAGCAGTCAAGCAAGCATATTTTAAAGTGACAGGTCTATATCCAAACTCTATGGTCTTAATGAAATCTTTATTCTAAGAACTGAACTTTTTAACTCCACTAGCGCCACTGTGGTCTCCAGCCTTTCTCTGTTAATCATTTCCAAATCAAGTTCATGGGCAGGAGAAATATCTCTAGGGTACTCCTGAGATGTGGCTGAACTCAGCAGTCAGTGGAAGAAGGCACCTCTGAGCACACTGACACACTTTTTCAAATATCTTAGGCTGCAATTTTGAAGAGCCTCTTTGGATTTCAGTTTTTATGAGGAAGAAAAACAGAAAGCTGGTCTGCCGATAGAAGTTTTCAAAGTTTCTTGCATTGCTAAATCACAAACAATGTTCAGTGTGGAGCCCTGCGAATATTTGTGCAATTATTACATTTTGGCCCAGTGCAATTAGCTTGGCAACATTTGCCTGTGAAGACCACCGTCGCTAACAGAAAGGATTGCAGGTCAACATCATGAGTCACTGCCAAAGCTGCCTGGACCCTGCCTACATGATGCTTGGAGCCCGTCCAGGTATTTAGTCCCTAAAGAAGTTTGCATGAACGATGCTTATCCTCAAATTAACCTCAACATTTTAAAACCATAGCAATGGAAATGGTTAAGCTCAGACTGCCCGACTGAATTTTTGCCAGTTGCCAGTTGCAGTGCTTTCTCTTTTTTGCTTACCACTGATCCATGCATGAGCTTACCAGTGCAGAAATGGCTAGCTACCATGTGGAGTGGCAACCTAACATTTCTGTCGAAGCTACAAAACTAACTCAAATGTAGAGACCGTTGAAATCCCAAAGATCGGGTGTTATAATAGTCAATTCACTGTCACAGTACAATCTTCTGAAGTTTACGGCCCAACATAGTCAAATAGCCAGAGGAGGGAGATATAAGTTGAATCGCTAATAGAATCGCTCTAGCCACCTTGCCCCATCTTGTCTGCATTGTATATTGTCATTGCTATAATATATTTTCCACTATGAGTAAGAAGTCTTCTTTTGAGTAGGAAAGTAGTATAGTGTGGAGGTTAAGCATATGAGCAGTAGAGTAAGACCACCAGGAGTTGAATTTTTGTTCTCCCTGTTCCTAATTGCATGATCATGATCAAGTTACTCTGTGTCTCAGTTTCTTCATCTATAAAATGGAATTTTGTTGTGCGACCCTAGGCGCAAACAATTTGGAATAGGGTCTCACACAATTTAAGTACCATACAAGTGTTAGCTGTTTTTGCTCTTACTTAAGGATCATTTTTTGGTTGTTTGATTCCACAAACCCATAAGAAGCAAAAACAAACCTACATAGACCATGGGTAAAGAAACAGGTTATGTAATAAGGGCTGGATCTGGGGGTTTCATCTACTCATAATATTGCTATAAGACTTAACAAATGTAAATATAGTACAATGTCTGAAACCTACCAATGATAAGTAGTCTCATCAGTATTGTTGTTGTTAATGTTTTCTGCATAACTAAAAAGGGCACCCCAACTTTTGGTGAGGAATGAATTTCATTCAAGAAAACAGCAATAGTAAAATCAGAGAACATTAGAGTCAGAAGGACCCTAGAGAAAATCCACCCCAACCTCTAATCCAGAAATGCTTCCCCTTTCCACTTCTCTGTTCTTGGCAAAAACAAACAACAAATTAAAAAAAAAAAAAAAAAAAGAACAAAGAAGAACTAAAACAACACCACCCCCAACTATAACAAACCTCCTTTGAACATCTCCAATGAAGATCTAATCACTCCTTTATGACATAGCTCATGTCAGTAAAAATATTTTAAAATATCTGCAAGTTTTTGTTTACATTTACCTGAAATTACTCACTAGAGGTTTCCCCTGCTACCCAAAAGTAGAGCATTTCGAGAAAAATCTCTTTCTTTTTCTTTAAAGATTATTTATTTATTTATTTGACAGAGAGAGAGAGTGAGAGAGAGCACAAATAGGGGGAGCAGCAAAGGGAGAGGGAGACGCAGGCTTGCTGAGCAGAAAGCCAGAATCGGGGCTCAATCCCAGGACCCCAGGATCATGACCTGAGCCAACGGCAGACATTTTAACAGGCTGGGCCACCCAGGCACCCTCCATCCTTTTTTAAAAAAGAAAAAAAAAATGAGCATTCCTAGACCTCAAATGTAACTTCTCTTAGGCTTTTCTGATACCTCAGGACATGTCTTGCTAAAGGATGCACAAAATAAATCCTGAGAAAGCACAATGTTCACAGACACAGTTCAGAGCTGTGACAGCTGGATGTTGAGTGTAGGTCCTGGGAAAGGAGCTTGGCAGGGCCCCTCTCACGGCTGCGGTGAGCGCTGCCCCTGTAATGTTTACTGCAAAACACATCCCAGGCACTGTTCACATTTTTCTTTTTTTTTTTTTTTTGATAAAGGCAAAAATGATCTTTGGATTCCTTTCATTTAGTAAAAACAGGTATTAATGCAGGAATAATGTGAATTTTGGAAAAATGAGGGCACTTGTAATCTTTAACCCATTGTTTCAGCTTCTGCTCTCCTCATTCTTTCAGAACCCTCTAATTCTTTTTCTATATCATGTTCCATGGTCTACCTCACACCCCATCAGGTTTTTTTTTTCTTTTTCCTCCAGCTAAAAATTTCTAGCTTCTTTTACTAATTCTCAGATAACCTTGTTTTCGGTTCATTTTATTTTAACTGCCCTCCTAGGAGTGTGTTCTGCTTTAATCATTTTTTTCTCCTAAAATGTGATTCCTAATGAAATAAAATACTCCATAGATAATTCTTTTTAGTATATGGTAAAGGGGAAATATTACTTCTTTTCTTGGACATTAAATTTCCATTATGTAGCCCAAGATCAAATTAGCTTTCTTGGCAGCTGAATCACAATCTTAACTACTTGACAAGCTTATAGTTCAAGATGCTTCTAAATATATTTCTTAGAAACTGTTTTTATTTTTTTTCCCTGTCATGCACTTTAACAGCTGGTTTTAGAACTTAAAAACAGGACTGCATTTATCCCTAATAGTTTCCCACCTGTAAATTCAGCCCATTGCTCCATTCTGACTACATTAGTTCAGATTCTTGTTAGCTAACTTTCCCAGGTTTTTACCATCCACATGCTGTGAGAAGTTTACTATCAATGATGTCCTTGAAATATCTGGAGAGCTGAAAGTGATGGAGTTAGTGGTTAATGCCAGTCTTTAAAATAATACATTTTGGATATGATCACTGGCCAATTATAAATTCTCTGAGAATTTTAATACTCAGTTCAGTTATAATCAAAGGTGCCATGAAAAACTAGTCAAATCTCGAAGGTCACAGCATTTTACTAATTTGCTAAATAGTAACCCTATTATTAAAATAAATAAAATAGACACAAAAAAATCCATATGCTGGCAGTACTTATATCATAAAGCCTCCATCTAGAAACCTAGAGAAATGCCAAATAATATGGTTCAGGGAATCCCACTTACCATTCCACTCATCCCTCTCACCTGACCTCAAGGGAAGAAAAGTAAAGACATTCCTTTTTTTTTTTTTTTTTTTTGTAAAGACATTCCCTTTATTCTGTACCAATACTGGTGAACTCAAAGAGAGACTCTGTGACTTTTCAAAAAATGACACATCCTTTGCCTTCAAAATTATATTTTTATTGTGACCTATGAGGAAGGACACTGGAGCATGGTCCATATTCTGGTCAAGTAACAGATTCAAAGTACTCCGGCTTTGGTATGTTCTTCTAAATTCCTGAGATATCCCTTCTGGATATCCCTTCCCTAAGAGGCTTTTCTGCTCATGGATTAGAAGGTCATCAAGAAATTTTTTTTATTTTACACTTGGAGGTAGTCACTCATTTTACAAACACATATGGAGTGCTCAGTGTGTGTGTGTGTGTGTGTGTGTGTGTGTGTGTGTGTGTAGGTATAATAATGTATATATGTATAATAACTATATAATAAATATATATAATACATATATTTTTATATTTAATTTGTGATAGGTATAAGGGATTTACATTACTTTAAAAACATAATACTTGGGTGCCTGGGTGACTCAGTTCGTTGGGCAACTGCCTTCTGCCTTCTGCCCGGAGCCTCGGGATCAAGTCCCGTATTGGGTTCCCACTTCCATGGGAAGTCTCTTTCTCCCTCTGACCTTCTCCCCTCTCATGCTCTCCCTCACTCTCTCTCTTTCAAATAAATAAATAAAATCTTTAAAGAAAATATAATACTTTTTTGGAGCTGATAATCTAACTAGGAAGACAAACACACTAACAAGTATTAAGAAGACACTGTTGTAAATACTGTACCCAAAGCATGCATAAAGGACTAAGCAAACATAACAGAACTTGTAGCATCAAACTAGAATATCAGCATAATATCACATAAAAATGAATGTACCTTTGGCAAGGACTAGGGAAAGGAGATAACCACAGTTTAAGAACAACATTTCAGGCCAAAAAGGCACACACAAAAAATACCTAGTCTTCTACTAACCTAGGCTATTGGTCCACTGTCAATTCTCCCCTAGATCTTTCCAGCAGATTATCTCCCAGCTTTTGTCCTTGTCTCCCAAAGTCTATTCCAAATATGGTAGACAAAGAGATACTTACAAAATCTAAGTCAGGTCATGTTACTAATGTGCTTAAACTCTTCCAATGACTCCTATAATAAAATCAAAGAATAAATATGCCAGAATAATATTCTAAAATAAAATCAGATAGTAATAATTTTAAAAAAATGATATCACGGAATAAAACCAAAGTCCAGAAAATGGCCTCTCAGATGCTCTAAAATCTCCAGTCCCTCTCTTTACTATTATCCTGACCATATTTTTTTGGACAGCTCTAGAGATATTGGCTGCCTTGTTTTTCAAACAATCCAAGGAGCCTTCCACTTCAGGACCCAGGCATTGTGTCTTCCTCTGCCTGGCACGCTCTTCCTACACAGACAATCATACGTCTCCCCATGGTCCTGGTTTCATTTTCTTCACAGCACTTATTACCCTGGGTCACTCCATATATTTACTGATTTGTGCACTATCCACTTCCTCCCACAAGAATATAAACTCCACGATGGCATGGATTTTGTTTGTTTTGTTCTACACTATATTCCCAAGTATTTTCACAAACTGAAGTATAGAAAGCAGACTCAGAGGAGGGAAGTGTGCATGGGTGTCATTTTATGAAGAATTTAGTATTATGTGTCAGAAAGGATGGACTTCATCTTTTTGACAATAAGAAACTGTTGAATGCTGTGGAATCTTTTGGAAAACAGAAGCAAAATCTTTGAACTTTCTATACCCTCAGGGCCATTTTCAGATGAAGCTTCACCCCAGTATCATTCCCAGGTACACAAGCCCTGAATAGTAAAGTCTGCCACAACTAACGGGGTTTATGAAGACTTTAATGTTCTATAATAATTTCCAACATAGCCTGATGAAACTTACCAGCTCCTTTTACTGGCTACTAAGAAACCACTGAAGCATATGAAATGGAAATCATTGCTATTTACATATTTGAATCAAGAATGAGAAATTAAAAGAGTCGTAAGTTAACATAATTTTAAGATGAAGTAAGTCTATTTTTTGTCACTGCTGACCAAAAGGAAAAAGAAATTTACATATTAGAAGGATAACAGACCTGCTATACAGTAAACTTTTGATGTTAAAACAGACATTTTTAAGGTAAACAGGAATAAACACATAATTTTAGTTACATTGCTGACTTTGTTGTATATGATATATAAAATATGTGAAACCAAAAGTCTGCAAACAAGGGCTTTGTGTGGGTTTCTTTTTTTTTTTTTTCCAATTTATTTATTTTCAGAAAAACAGTATTCATTATTTTTTCACCATACCCACTGCTCCATGCAAGCCGTGCCCTCTATAATACCCACCACCTGGTACCCCAACCTCCCACCCCTCCGCCACTTCAAACCCCTCAGATTGTTTTTCAGAGTCCATAGTCTCTCATGGTTCACCACCCCTTCCAATTTACCCAAAAGCACATACCCTCCCCAATGTCCATAAACCTACCCCCCTTCTCCCAACCCCCCTCCCCCCAGCAACCCGCAGTTTGTTTCGTGAGATTAAGAGTCACTTATGGTTTTTCTCCCTCCCTATCCCATCTTGTTTCATGGATTCTTCTCCTACCCACTTAAGCCCCCATGTTGCATCACTACTTCCTCATATCAGGGAGATCATATGATAGTTCTCTTTCTCCGCTTGACTTATTTCGCTAAGCATGATACGCTCTAGTTCCATCCATGTTGTCGCAAATGGCAAGATTTCGTTTCTTTTGATGGCTGCATAGTATTCCATTGTGTATATATACCACATCTTCTTGATCCATTCATCTGTTGATGGACATCTAGGTTCTTTCCATAGTTTGGCTATTGTGGACATTGCTGCTATAAACATTCGGGTGCACGTGCCCCTTTGGATCACTACGTTTGTATCTTTAGGGTAAATACCCAGTAGTGCAATTGCTGGGTCATAGGGCAGTTCTATTTTCAACATTTTGAGGAACCTCCATGCTGTTTTCCAGAGTGGTTGCACAAGCTTGCATTCCCACCAACAGTGTAGGAGGGTTCCCCTTTCTCCGCATCCTCGCCAGCATCTGTCATTTCCTGACTTGTTGATTTTAGCCATTCTGACTGGTGTGAGGTGATATCTCATTGTGGTTTTGATTTGTATTTCCCTGATGCCGAGTGATATGGAGCACTTTTTCATGTGTCTGTTGGCCATCTGGATGTCTTCTTTGCAGAAACGTCTGTTCATGTCCTCTGCCCATTTCTTGATTGGATTATTTGTTCTTTGGGTGTTGAGTTTGTTAAGTTCTTTATAGATTTTGGACACTAGTCCTTTATCTGATATGTCGTTTGCAAATATCTTCTCCCATTCTGTCAGTTGTCTTTTGATTTTGTTAACTGTTTCCTTTGCTGTGCAAAAGCTTTTGATCTTGATGAAATCCCAACAGTTCATTTTTGCCTTTGCTTCCCTTGCTTTTGGCGATGTTCCTAGGAAGATGTTGCTGCGGCTGAGGTCGAAGAGGTTGCTGCCTGTGTTCTCCTCAAGGATTTTGATGGATTCCTTTCTCACATTGAGGTCCTTAATCCATTTTGATTTTATTTTTGTGTGTGGTGTAAGGAAATGGTCCAATTTCATTTTTCTGCACGTGGCTGTCAAATTTTTCCAACACCATTTATTGAAGAGGCTGTCTTTATTCCATTGGACATTCTTTCCTGCTTTGTCAAAGATTAGTTGACCATAGAGTTGAGGGTCTATTTCCGGGGTCTCTATTCTGTTCCATTGATCTATGTGTCTGTTTTTGTGCCAGTACCATGCTGTCTTGACGATGACAGCTTTGTAATAGAGCTTGAAGTCCGGAATTGTGATGCCACCAATTTTGGCTTTGTTTTTCAATATCCCTTTGGCTATTCGAGGTCTTTTCTGGTTCCATATAAATTTTTAAATTATTTGTTCCATTTCTTTGAAAAAGATGGATGGTACTTTGATAGGAATTGCATTAAATGTGTAGATTGCTTTAGGTAGCATAGACATTTTCACAATATTTATTCTTCCAATCCAGGAGCATGGAACATTTTTCCATTTCTTTGTGTCTTCCTCATTTACAATTGCACCCCAAACCATAAGATACCTAGGAATAAACCTAACCAAAGAGGCTAAGAATCTATACTCAGAAAACTATAAAGTACTCATGAAAGAAATTGAGGAAGACACAAAGAAATGTGTGGGTTTCTTGAAGCAACAAAAAAATGTGTCAAGTAGATGATGAATACATAGCAGTTGTAACCCAGCAGGTAGTCAAAATTCAAGGTGAGATTCTAGGCAGAGATAAGACATTTGTCCTCTCTATGAACTGAGAGCTATGAGTTACAAGAATTATGGAAACATTAACTTGCTTTCAGAAAATATCAAAATTATAAGAAATACTACTACAGTGTGTTGGTAAACTTCCTCAGTTTTTTGGTTCATTATTTTCAAGGTCAGTATTGAGTGGCCTCTGACCTTGACTCATTAATTGCTTGCTCTTATAGTACATATTCAATCAGACAGGTACATTGCTTAGCTTCTAAAGGAAAAGGTAAATGAGAGCTGTATTTATGAAAAGCTACACTGTAACTTGCATAATTATCTTTCCTACTTTCAGCCAATCACAAGCTGCAATACATATTATCCTCACATTTCCTTCTAGTCCTTTCAAAATAGCAATCCAATTCTATTACTATGTATTTAGAGATATGGATGCTATAAAAGAAAAAAAATGATTTAAAAGGAAAAGAAATCCAATGGACTATCATATAAAGAGCATTATATTAAGAAAAAGTATTACAAATTTTCTTTTGACAAATAAAAATAATGACTTTTCAAATACAGACATTTTCTCATTTATCTGTGGGAGTTTGGACATAGTAAAGAAGTTAGAGACTACCTTGTGTTGTTTTTTGAGTAGCTCTAAAGGCTAGGTATTATTATTATTATCATTATTATTATTATAAACAGTGAAAGCAGTAATTGGATTTACTTAGTGGCATGCTCAAGGTTACAGCCTGGATTCATTGAGATATGAACCCAGGACTGTCTGACTTTAATACTTTTGAACTCCCTAATAATGTAGGGAACATTACACAGTGTGTGCTTTTCTGAAGAATGAATTAATAATTTTCATTAGGTTCTTACTGATATAAATCATATAAAAGATACATTATTACTGGTTTACCTTGGAATTACAGAGTTAATGCAGTGCAGGTGGAGCTGAGTCAAACTAGCTTAATCTCACTGGTCTGAGGATGCTTCCAGCAACGCAGACTTGGTGAAATCAGCTTGGACGCTCCCCTTCTAAGTACAAAGTTTGTATCTGCTCTGGTAAAGACAGAATCAGTTCTGATTGGTTGAGTGATTTAATGTTTCAGATGTCTTTTCTGATGGTCATTGTCTTCACCATGTTCACTGAAAAACATTGAAAAATTATTATTTTTTCAAATGATAAACAATACAAATACTATTCCGTACTACAAATATAATTTACAATTGGCCCCGTGTTGCAGCCTGTCATCACTAGGTAGACAAATTTTCTTCGTGTCTCATCAAGGGTCTCACAGCTTTCTTGTGGGATTACTTGTTGCTTCAGTGTCCATTTAAAAGGCCATGAGGTAAGCGCAATTTCCTATTTCCATCCCAACTGATACTGCTTAAAAGAATGTGAGTACTTTCCAATACTCAACATCATTTCTTGGAATACTAAGAGTACATCTTAATAATGTAATGAAATTTAAAAAAAATATAAGAAAAAGAAATAATAAATAAATAAATAAATGTAAATATTCCAACAAAAATACCCTAATCTTTATTTTACTTTATTTTATTTTAGATCTTGTTTTGTTTATTTGACAGAGAGAGACATAGCAAGAGAGGGAACACAAGCAGGGGGAGTCGGAGAGGGAGAAGCAGGCTTCCTGCCAAGCAGGGAGCCTAATGCAGGGCTCCATACCAGGGTCCTGGGATCATGACCTGAGCTGAAGGCAGATGCTTAACAAATAAGCCACCCAGGCACTCCCAAAATACCCTAATCTTTAAAGAAGATTGTAAAATTGCATGAGAGGTTGGGGGATGAGTGAAATAGATAAACGGGATCAAGATTACACTTACCATGATGAGCACTGAATGACGTATAGAATTGTTGAATCATTTGTGCACCTGAAACTAATATAACATTGCATGTTAATTATACCTCAATAAAAAAATAACAAAAAATAGTATCACATAGTTGGAATTTTACTCATTTTCTCTGTTTTTGTTTGTTTGTTTGTTTCTATTTGTTAGGGCTGTATGAGTCTTCAAGATACTTTGGATATTAACCCCTTTATAGATGAATGGTTTGCAAATATTTTCTTTCACTCAGTAGGTTGTCTTTCTTTTCTTTTCTATTTTTTTTTTTTTGATGGTTTCCTTTGCTGTGCACAAGTTATTTATTTTTTAAGTTTTTATTTGAATTCCAGTCAGGGTATCTGAGTGGCCCCGTCGGTTAAGCGTCTGCCTTCAACTCAGGTCATGATCCCAGAGTCTTGGGATCAAGCCCCACATCAGGCTCCTTGCCCAGCAAGGGAGTCGGCTTCTCCCTCTTGCTCTGCCTCTGCTTGTGCATTCCCTCTCTCTCTCACTCTATCTCTCAAATAAATAAATAAAATCTTTTTTAAGAAGTAAATTCCATTTAATTAACTTACAGTGCAATATTAATTTCAGGTGTAGAATATAGTGATTCAACACTTCCATACAACAGCCAGTGCTCATCACAGCAAGTGCCCTCCTTAATCCCTATCACCTATACACATTCCCCCCACCCATCACCCTCTGGTAGCCATCAGTTTGTTCTCTATAGTTAAGAGTCCCTTTCTTGGTTTGCCTTCCTCTCTCTTTTTAGTTCCATTTGTTCATTTGTTTTGTTTCTTAAATTCTACATATGAATGAAATCACAGGGTATTTGTCTTTCTCTGACGGACTTATTTCATGTCCTGTAATACTCTCTAGTTCCATTTATGTCACTGCAATTAGCATGAGTTCATTCTTCTTATGGCTGATGGCTGAGTAATATTCGTGTGTGTATGACATCTTTTTCATCCATATATATACGCATATATATTCTCTTAACTTCTTTATCTGTTTGTCAGTCAATGGACACTTGGGCTGTTTCCATAATTGGGCTCTTGTAGGTAATGCTGCTATAAACATAGGGGTAAGTGTATCCCTCTGAATTAGTATTTTTGTTTTCTTTGGGTAAATATCTAGTAGTGTAATTGCTGGATCATAGGGTAGTTTTATTTTTACATTCCGAGGAGCCTCCATACTGTTTTCCAGAGTGACTGCACCAGTTTGCATGCCCAACAACAGTGCAAGAGAGTTTCCCTTTCTCCATATCCTCGCCAACACCTGTTGTTTCTTGTGTTACTGATTTTAGCCATTCTGACAAGTGTGAGGTGATGTCTCATTATAGTTTGATTTGTATTTTCCTGATAATCAGAGATGTCCAGCATCTTTTCATGTGTCTTCTTTGGAAAAACTGTCTATTCATGCCTTCTGTACAGAAACTTTTTAAATGTGATGTAATTCCACTTGATTATTTTTTCTGTTTTCTTGTGCTTTTGTTATCAAATCAAAAAAAAAAAATCATTGCCAAGACCAATATCAAGGAAATTTTCTCCTATATTTTCTTTCTTGGTGTTTTAGAGTTTCAGGTCTTACATTCATATCTTCAATCCATTTTGAGTTTATTTTTTTGTATGTGGTGTAAGATGGAGTCCATTTTCATTCTTTATGTATGGCTGTCCAGTTTCCCAAAATCATTTGTTAAAGACTGTATACTTTCCCCTTTATATATTCTTAGCTCCTTTGTCAAAAATTAAGACCATAATGAGCAGGTTTATTTTCAGGTTCTCTATTCTGATCTATTCATCTATGGTTTGGCTTTTATGTTTTGATTATAATAGCCTAGTTATATGGTTGTAATTCAGGAATTGCAATGCCTCCAGTTTTGTTTTTTCTTTCTCAAGATTGTTTTAGCTATTTGGGGTCTTTTGTTGTTCCATAAAATTTTAGGATTATTTGTCCTATTTCTGTGAAAAATGCCTTTGGAATTTTGATAGGGATTGCATTGAATCTGAAGGTAGCCTTACGTAGAGTAGCCATTTTAATAATATTAATTCTTCCAATCCTTGAGTACAGAATACTTTCCGTTTGTTTGCATCATCTTCCATTTTTTCCATCAGTGTCATAGTTTTCTGTGTATAGATCTTTCATTCCCTTGGTTAATTTTTTTCTCAAATGTTTTATTATTTCTGATGCTATAGTAAGTGGGACTGTTTGCTTATTTTTTCTTTCTGGTAGGCCATTAGTATATAGAAAGGGTTTCTATATACTGATTTTGTATCTTGCAACTTTACTGAATTTTTTTATTAGTTCTAACAGTTTTTGGTTGAACTGTTAGTTTCTATATAGAATATCATGACATCTGCAACTAGAGACAATTTTACTTCTACTTTTTCAAGTTGAATGCATTTTATTTATTTTTATTTTTTTGCATAGTTGCTCTGGCTAGGATTTATAATACTGCTTTGAATTAAAGTAGTGAGAGTAGACATTCTTGTCTTATTCTTGATCTTAGGGGAAAGGTTTTAGCTTTTAGTTTTAGTGTGGATTTATCATATATGGGCTTTATTATGTTGAAGTGTGTTTTTTATTTCTTTTTTTAATTTTTAAAGACTATTTATTTATTTAGAGAGAAAGAGAGAAAAAGAAAGAAAGTGTAAGCAAGGGAGAGGCACAGAGGGAGCAAGAAAGAGAGAATCTCAAGCATAGTTCCTACTGAGAGGGTAGCCCAATGTAGAGCTCCATCTCACGACCCTGAGATCATGACCTGAGCCAAAATAAAGTCTGACGTTTAACCAGCTGAGCCAGCCAGGCACTCCAAGATAGGTTTTTTCCTAGACTCAATTTATTTAGAGTTTTTATCATAAAACAATGTTGAATTTTGTCAAATGCTTTTCTGTATCTTAATTATGTGATCATATGATTTTTATCTTTTAGTCTATTAATGCAATACAACAGATTTATTGATTTGTGTTTTTTGAACTCTATTTGCATCTCAGGGATGAATTCCATTTGATCATGGTATATAATCCTTTAAATGCTGTTGAAAGTTCCATTTACTAACATCTTGTTGAATATTTTTGTGTTTATATTAACTAGGAATATTGGCCCATAGTTTTCTCTTTTGAGTGTCCTTATCTGGAGCTGGTATCAGAATAATTATAAAATAAGTTTGGGAGTGTTTCCTCCTCTTTGATTTTTTAGAAGGGTTTGAGAAGTATTGACATTAATTTTTAAATGGTTAATAGAATTAACCAGGAAAACCAACTGTTTCTGGACTTTTCATTTGGGAAGGTTTTAATTACTGATTCAATATCCTTACTTGTAATGGTCTGTTCAGATTTCCTATTTCTTCATGATTCAGTCTTGGTAAATTGTATGTTTCTAGACATTTATCCATTTCTTCTAGGTTGTACAATTTAATTGGCATATAATTATTCATATTATTCTATTATGATCTTTTGCATTTCTGTGGTATCTGCTGTGATGTCTCCCTTTTCATTTCTAATTGTATTTATCTGTGTCCTCTCTTTTTTTTTTTGGTCAGTATAGGTAAAATTTTATGCTTTTGTCTTTTCAGAAAAATCCAGATCTTTGTTTCGTTGATCTTTTCTCTTGTCCTTTTAGTCCCTGTTTCATTTATTTCTACTCTGATCTTTATTATATCTTTCCTTTTTACTGACTTTGGGCTTATTTTGCTCTTCCTTTGGGCTTATTTTGCTCTTCCTTTTCTAGTCCCTTACAGTGTAAAGTTAGGTTTATTTGAGATCTTTCTTTTCCTTAATGTAAGTATTTATTGCAATAAACGTCCCTTTTCTAACTGCTGTTGCTGCATACCTTAAGTTTTGGTATGTTGTGGTCCCATTTTCATTTTTCTCTAGATATGTTTCCTTTTTTAAAGATTTCATTTATTAGAGAAAGAGAGAGAGAGATTGAGTTGGGAGAGTAGCTAGGGGAGAGGGAGAAGCAGAGTCTCCAGTGAGTCCAGAGTTGAGCCAACAAGAGGCTCAATCCCAAGACCCTGAGACCATGACTTGAGCCAAAACCAAGAGTTAGATGCTCAATCAACTAAGCCACTGAGGCATCCCTTCAAAAGTTATTTTTTTACTTCTCTTTTGATTTCTTCTTTGACCCATTGGCTGGTCAGTAACATGTTGGTTAGTCTCCACATATCTGCAAATTTTCTAGTTTTCTTTTTGTTATTGATTTCTAGCTTCATACTATTGTGGTTGGAAAAGATACTGGATATGACTCCAATTTTAAGTTTATTAAGATTTATTTGTGGCTAACATATGATCTGCCTAGAGAATGTTTCATGTGTGCCTGAGAAGAATGTATATTCTGCTGCTATTGAATGGAATATTCTCTAAATATCTGTTAGGTTCATGTGATCTAACACATAGTTTAATTCCAATATGTCCTTATTGATTTTCTGTCTGGGTAATGTATCCATTGTTGAAAATGGCATATTGACGCATCCTACTATTATTATATTGCTATTTCTCCCTTCAGATCTGTAATTTTTGTCTTATATATTTAGATGTTCTATGTTGAGTACATAAATACTATCTAATGTTACATCTTCTTGATAAATTGACTCTTGTGTAGTATATTTTGTAGTTTTTAAAAAATAATGTATGCATGTAACTATGACCTACTTCTTTCTCAAAACATTAAATACCTGTCATATATTGATCAAATAAGAATACGGATACAATTTATTGATCATCTTTTGTATGCTGGGCACCATCTTAGGCAGTTACACATTATTCTCACAATAATCTTAGAGAGTGGTTTCTATTATCTTTATATTTTAGAAGCGGTTAAACAATTTACTTAAAATCACCCGTCTAGTAAGTAGCAGGCATAAGGTTTCTACCTAGATTTAATTGATTCAAAAATTATTTGCTTTCAACCATAAACATGCTTACAATCGTTGATGAAATGCTGTCATCACATTTGGAAAGTCTGATTTTAGAACTGTTATTGTGTGAGGAATATCCTCATCTGATGAAACTCTCATTAATGGGTTTAGGAAAGACAAACAACCTAGGGAAACAACATACCTGATAGCTGTCTTGTTTAAAGACTGGGCCAAAATCTCCGGCCCTGGGTTCAAAAACATGCTATTGATAGTTTTATTTGGCTTGAAATCTAATTGAAAAATGTCCTACATCCTTGAAAGAAATTAGACCTGTGAGTTTATCTCACTGAGAAAAATCCTTCAAAGTATGCAACAGAAAGAATATGCCAGAATTTCTTTGTTGGCATAGTTAACATGGTAAACACACACTAGTCAAATAATATTAAAGGCAAAAATGTCATAGTGCAAAACTTTCCAAACAGTAGGTTAATTTAATGTAAATTCCAACTTGAAAGTATTATTCTACAGATAATTAACTTAGTATTTGCTTGTCTTTTGATATATTGTTCCAATAACAAGACATGTTTTTATTATTTCAGTTCTAAACACTGATGGGTAAAACACATATAGAAAATTGATTCTATTTTCAGAGGAAAGAAACATACTACAAAGATAAGATTTCTTCCTAGTATGTAGGGTTATGCAATGCCTTCATTTTTCTAATAATATCTCAGATTTTATTTGTATCGGATTATTCCTTTTTATTTGTATTTGCTTTTTTTTAAAAGTCTCATTATCAGAAATTTAAGCTTCTTGAGAGTAGGCAGTTTAATCTGTTTCTTCTAAGTTCTATTCAAAATAATAAACATTTGCAGAAACCTTACAATATTATTAGTTGGAAATATTATTTGGATGTACAGTGTTAAAATAATATTACTTAGGAGTCAAATCTTTAATGTCAGATATGGAAAAGCAACTCAATTACATAAAGTACTCTAACCTGACACCAACAACTAAGTATGATCACAGTTTTTTTGAGAAATCACAAAATATTTGCAAGTTTGGGTCCTAGACATGTGGGTGGACAACCTAAACTTCTCAAATTCATCCAGTACTGTAATTAACCATATGCCTAAGGTAAGGGATGCAGAGTAGTTAAAGTAAGAGCACAAGAAATATAAATGCAACTTTCTACCTTTCTGTCAGCTTAAGCTAATAATTATTAATTATAATATTTCAAAAATATTTTTCAGAAGCACTTACTTTCAAGACTAGAATTCTACCACTTAAATATTTTTTCTTCTCATAAATTTGTTATCATACATTTATTAAATCAATATTAAAGATTTATTTTTAATACCTATAGACACTTAGATACGTTCAAAACAAATTGAATGGGAAAGGGAACTATGAACACATTTCATTTGCAAACTGTGAAATATGCTTGGATCACTTTCCTGGAAAAGATCCACAATTGAAATTATACTCCAGGAATGTTCTGGTGAACCAAACAGCTTGATATGAATGATAGTCTAAAGTTATTTTGTTGATGAAATAAATCTTTGTTTTGAGGGAATAAATATGTATGTTGCAGAATATTCCACAGTATCTAAGTAAATGGTCAGCAAACCTTTTTGTGAATATTTAATTAAATTTATCTAGTTAATAATGGTTCTTTGAAAAACCTAAAGCTGAAAATTAAGAAAAGCCATGCACCTGGGCATCTGATTGACACCACTTTTATTTAATATAATAATACCAGTTGAGTTCCATTGAGAAGTTCATAATGGCCTTTATTTACATTTAATTAGCACCTCTCTGGATTAATTCTTCATTTTATAAACCTAATACAACCTTAATACTGGAAGATGTGAATCGAATATGATAACAACATGTACCTGGTTGTTTTAATTAATCTGTCTAAACTGAACATGCCACTTCAAATTCATAAAGATCAAGCTTTATGCTACCCTTAGACTTCTCATCATATTAATTGGCTGCTCTGCTAGAAAATGATCTTTATATTATCCTGACTCTGTGGCAAGTAGTACAATTCCAGTTGGTTATGATAAGCATGGAGAGTAAACATATAATCTTTATTTGAGATAGTTATTTATTTTGGCTAGAAGGAAATAAAAGTATTAACATTGGTTAATTCTGAGTGATTAAAGTATAGATGATTAAAAATAATTTTTTATGATTTCCCACATTTTGTATAATGAACATTTAGTAATTTTGTAAAAAAAATGTAATTATATTGCATATAAAAATAAAAAATAAATAGTTATATAGTTTAAGTCAGTCTAGGAAGTCTAAGCAAACATTCATCATACATATTTATGCTCATATTCTACTTGATTTCAGCATTAATGAAGGAGAAGGTGAGAAACAGGTCAAGAAATATGAGAACATTGAAACTTACTGATTTGTATGGTTTTTATAAAAGACAATAAGAATGACAAAGCTGTAAATGAATGAATGATGCTTACAGTTCTTCCTTTTGAAAAGTTAGTGGGAACCACAAATACAGAGTGGTGGTAGCTTGTAAAAATGTCTCTTTTTTGTTTTTTAACTGAATTTGTTTCTTCATTTAACTGTTCTCATTGGATTGGACAGAGGACGATAGAGCGACCATCAGATTCTAAGATTAGAGTCTGTTGCCACTAACTAAATAAATGATTACAGATAATATCAGAGGCACATTCCACTAATATGTGACCATCAATTAACCATATTCAGATTAAGAAGTAAAAGAAACAATCTAGTTAGAGAGACAAAGCATTTAAAATGTAAAAAATATATCAACAAGTAGAAAATAGTAACCAAAGGATGTTACACATTTAGGAATCCTAGAAACAAGAGCTTCCAGTGTCTTATCCTAGTTGATTCTGTAAATTGGAACTGATGCCAAAACCAACCAGAATTAATGCCGAAAGAGCTTAACATGTAACATAAACAGTTTCTCATGAAAACATTCTCTCTGATCCAAGAACTTAAAGAACATAATGTCAAATCACAGAAGATATTGTTGCCCTGTTGCATTTGATAATGGGATTTTTAACATTTTTTGTTACTGCTGGAAAAAGCAGAGTTGCATTTAAATTTCAAAGTTTATTTTTAAGTGAGGTTTTTACTTTCTATCTGTAAGAATATTATTTTTTAGGTTTTTATCATCTTGTTTTCTTGACTGCCCCAGTGATCTCTTACAGCATGCTTTCCCCTAATCTTTAACTGTCATTTTTAATTATATACTATTATTAAAGTAAACTTTTATATGTGGGGGCTACAGACAGGGATTTAGGGACAGATTGTTTTCTGGAGAAATAGGGAGGAAATCTATGATTAAATAAATATAAGACCCAACTGGGACAAAACTAATAAATCTTTATAAAACATGATTAACTAACATTCCTTTTACTTCAGTGTTTGATAACAATATCTTTCTCACTTTGTCATGTATAATAAAGGTTGTGTACCCACATTAACTGAATGTTCTATGTCCAGTAGGATTAGATGGGAGATAGCAACACTGTAACCAGGCTGAGAAACAGGAGACTTGGATTCTAGTTCTGGTTCTATCTCTGCTTAGTTCTGTGACTTTGGACAAAGAATGACTTTTTGAACCATTACTTTTTTCATCTGTAAAGATTTACATCATCTGTCTGTTTGGGCCTCTCCTTGAATCCTTATATATAAGACTTCAAGGGGTTATAAATGAGTGACCCCACGTAAAGGTAAACCTAAACCAAATTGCTTACCAGTTGGAAGAGTACATGATGTCATCTGTTGATTCACTTTTCATCACTCCTTATTTTGTTGACTGTCATTAGCTGGTATTGATAATGTCTTCTTTTACTTGAGCTTAATATTATGCTCTGTGTGTTTACAGCCTACATTGTGCACACACTGCGCAAATAGCAGAAGAGAAGCTATGAAGAGACTAGAAATGAATCTAATTTGATGTGTTGTCATATTTGAAAAGAAAGATAAATCACAGAGAGTGTGAATTATCCCACGTGCTTATCACGCCTCCCTTCATGCCAAAAAATTACAGCTAACAAGCAATCTGTGCATTAATACTACAAATTTACTATTTTCCAGCTAAAATCCCCTTTGTGATACAAGCATTTAATATTAGCCTGGAATTTTGATATTTTCCCAAAGAGCATAGAAATTGTGTGCAATACTCAATAGTGTATTGGCCCTTTACCGTCGGAAGTAGTTAGGTACCATATTTGAGGGAAAGGGAAGTAGCATAGCATTATGGTTAAGAACAAGAATTTGTCTATGAAACTTAACAATGATGTGAATTTAACAAGTGACTTTCATTTTTTCTGTTTTTGTTATATTATCTAAAAAGCAGCGATAATATATACTCACTCCATGGAGCTGCCAGAGTTATTAAGTGAGATTAAATAAAAATATATATGTAAAGTGCAATCGTGATGGCTATTACAGGTTTTTATGTAAATGAGAATAGTCAAGAAAAGCATTGCAATGTTTGGGAATAAAATGGAATTTTCCCAGGTGTTTATTTTTTGTTTGTTATTAAAGCTTTACTGAGATATAATTAAGGTACGTTAAAACTCATCTGTTCAAGTGTACAATTCAGTGTTCCTAACATATCCATAGATTTTTGCAATTGTCACCACTACATAACTGTAGAATATTTCTTCATCCCCCCACCCCAAATAACCTCCATAGCTTAATTTATTTTCTGTCTCCATGTATTTAGCTATGTTGGATATTTCAAGTCAAGATAATAACAATATGTTGTGTTTTGTGACTGGCGTTTTTCTTAAAATAATATTTTCAAGTTTCATCCATGTTAGAGCTTGTGTCTACTGCATTTCTTCTTATTGATGAATAATATTTCATTATATGGATATATCACAATTTATTTATCCATTCATCAGTTGATGAACATTTCAGATGTTTTTACTTTTTTGGCAATTTTGTATAATGCTGCTGAGAATATTTATATGCAAGATTTTGAATGGTTATGTATTTTCATTTTTTTGTGTATATGCACATGAGAGGGATTCCTGGGGACCATATGGTAATTTTGTTTAATATTTTGAAGAACTGTTAGATTGTTTTCTAAAGTGACTGTACAATTTTACAATCTCACTAGCAATATGAGTGTTCTGATTTCTCCAAATCCTAGCCAACATTTTGTTTTTTCCTGTGGTTCCCAGTCATCCTGTGGGTGTGAAGTTTTATCTCTTTGTAGTTTTGATTTACACCTTCTATCTTTTTCTCTTGGCTATTCTCCTTAAAATTTTGCCGATTTTGTTGATTTTTGTAACCAGTAAGTTTTAGTTTCTTTGCTTTTATTTATTATTTTTTTTGGTATATCTGTTCTCTGTTTCACTAATTCCTGATTTGACCTTTATTAGTTCCTTCATCCCACTTACTTTAGGTTTAGTTTGTTTTTCGTTTCCTAATTTCTTAAGATGGGAGATTAGGTTATTAATGTGAGATCTTTTTTTAAAGTATTACATGAATCAATTATTATAGCATCCATTTAGGCATGGAAATTGAATGCAAAATTCTTTAAGTTTTTATTTAAATTCCAGTTAGTTAATGTACAGTGTAATATTAGTTCCAGGTGTAGAACTCAGTGATTCATCACTTCCATACACACCCAGTGCTCATCAAAAGTGCTCATCAAAAGTGTTCATCAAAAGTGCTCACCAAAAGTGCTCATCAAAAGTGCTCATCAAAAGTGCTCTCCTTAATCACCATCACCTATTTAATCCATCCCCTTGCCCATTTTTCTTCTTTTTTAATAAAAGTGTTTATAGCTATAAATTGCAATGTTGGGCCCTGATTAAGCTGTATCCCATGAATTTTATATGTTCTTTCTTCATTTTTACTCATCTCAGAGTATTTTCTAATGTCTCTTGTAATTTATTCTTTGACCTACTGGTTATTTAGAAGTGCATTGCTAAACTTCACATATTTGTAAATTTCTTGTTTCCTCATATTTTTTTCTAATTTCATTCTCTTGTTGTCAGAGAACATACTTTGTATGATTTCAATACTTCTAAATTTACTTAAGTCTGTTTAATGGCCTAGCATATGATCTATCCTAGAGAATCTTTCATATGTGCTTGAGACATATGTATATTCTATTATCATTGGGTAGAGTGATCTGGAGATGTCTATTAAGCCTAGTTGGTTCATGGTGCTGGTGAAGTCTTATATATATATCTTTGTTTATCTTCTTTCTTCTTTTTCTATCCATTATTGAAAGTGGGATATTGACGTCTTCAACTATTATATTTGAATTGTCTTCTTCTCCCTTCAATTATGTCAGTTACTGCCTTATGTATTTCAGGGCTCTGTCTTATGTATTTCTCCTGCAGTGTACAGCCTATAATATTGCTCCTCAGAGGGTGCAGTCTTGGGCATGTAGTCATGATGTCCCCTACCCCCACCCCCAAAGATAATAGTGGTTTTATCTGAGCTATTCAATTGTGTCTTCCCTGAACTCCCTCATCTCCCTGTAAGTTTCTGGCTTGTCTCTCTTGGTATCACACCCAGACATTAGCCCTGACTAACTTTTAGCTGATTATGCTCTGATTTTTAACAACCTGGAGCATAAATTGTTCCACAGTGTGATCCTTTGTAGGAGTAGTCTTAAATTCCAGTCTTTGAAAACTGCTTAGACCCCAGAAGAGTTGTTAACTAAAATTTCCATTGTTTGGAAGTGACTTTAGGCTGAACTTCTCATACTTTATTTCCCCCAAATAAAGTCCTACCCCTAAGGGTACCCCACGTTCTTCTTCTTCTCCTTCTCCTTCTTCTTCTTCACTGTGCCTGCCTTAAGTAAGATTTTCATCACACTGAGCTGGATGGGGGAAGTGACCTGGCCATTTGTTAGTTTCCATAGACTCTCACTATTCTTACCACGATTTAGTAGTTATTCATGAATAAATATTTCTCAATTGCTTAAGATAATTTCCAGAGACTTGATTTGTTTGTTTGTTTGTTTGTTTTTCTAGTTTTATCTGTTTTAGTTGTTTTTCTGGGTAGAGGGTTTGCAAAGCTCCTCATGTTACCATTCTGGAGTGCTTTTCCTCTCCAGGATGTTTTTGATTGGTTCACCCTTGTTGTTTGTATTATCAGTAGCGATATATGGAAAGGGCCCTTGGTGGTATAATTTTTGTCTTCCACACATATTTTCTGGCTACATCAGTATGTGAGATTGCTCCAGTCAGCAGTCCAATGACCCCAAACCCAAGGGAAACCCTGGAGCTGTAAATATAGATGAAAGTGGACCTTGGGAATCTGCTTGCTCAGTACTTCCTCAGCAGATGACTCTCACTTATGTTCTGTTTTATATTTTGTGGGAGGAGTAAGAATAAGAAGAGTATTTTACTGAGGTTTTAGTTTGGTTTATGACCTAAACAGCCTGTGTAGAATCTTAGAGGATCAGGGCAAGCATCTCAAATATATGCTGCCCACGAGTCATCTGCATTAACACAATGAGTGTGGACTTGAAGTCCTGCAGTCCCTAAAGCAATTTAATGAGATCAGACTTGATGTCTTATATGTTGGTTAATTCTTTCTGTGATTTTATCTAAACTCCTATCTTTATGTGTTCTGCTCTATGTTTTCATAGCTTGAAACCTGGAGTTTGTTTTTTTTGTTTTTTTGTTTTTGTTTTTTTTTCCCCAGACACCATTAATGGTTTTTGTTTAGGTTCTGCCAATGAAAGGCATGGGTGGGATACTGGAAGAGGATAATGGAAGAGAGGAATGACTTCTTTCATTGCTCCTGTTTCCAGGGGGCATCAACAGCAATGCTGGAGAAGAATCAGGAAGAATGACTGCACATACAGTAGCAAAGACCTTGGTGGGCAGCACCCAGTTCTCGGTCTCTAAGGACAAGAGCCTCATAGAGATCTCGGGTTCTGGGAAAGATCGGTTTCTGTTTTGCTCCTCCAGCTCTGGTTCCCATAGTCACTTTTCTGGTAAGCTTACTTTTCCTACTTTTGCTTTTCTAGTCCCCACAACATCCTCATAACCAATTCTGAATTAAATTCTCTTAGTCTGAAATGCTAAAGATGGTTTCTCCTTTCTGACTAGACTCTAACTCATATATAATATTTATTTAATTCTTTCCCTCTAGAGTAGGAATGTGAGAGGGATATAGGGAGTCAATTCCTTGCGAATGAGTTAGAGTTAGTATGATACATTAATAATAACTGACATAAAAATAACATCTGTTGAGTATCTACAACCCATTGCAAGGTGTAATGTATTCACAACAAAAAATGAAGAAAAGCTAAAATTAAAATGGTTTTAGAATAAAACTCAGGGAGAGTTATCTTTCAATCTGTGATTAGGCAAAGATTTTGTACACAGTGCACAGAAAGCAATACTCTTAAAAAATAAACTTTATTAGAATGAAAAATTTCTTCTCCTCATAATGTACTAAGGAAATGAATAAGTATGCCACAGGCTGGGAGAAAGGACAAAAGACTAAAATACACATTCTGGGAGGACGATACACAACTGGTCAATAAGCACCCAGGAAGTCCTCCAAGTCATTGATCACCAGACAAATTTGAATTAAAATCACAATGAAATACCACTAAACACCCACGAGAATGGCTAAAAATAAAAGACTGACAACACATCTCCACAAGAATTTATCAGTAGCAAGGGGGGAAAATGGTATTCCAACATGTTAATCAACGTAAATACCATCATGGACGAATATCTGGGTAATATTTTACAAATAATTCATTAATTTTGACATACTTAATAAAGCCTTAAATATCTCCATTTAAAAAAAAAAAAAAAAAAAAGACTGACAACACCAAGCGCTGATGGGAATGTGTAACAACCAGAACGCTTACACACTGCTGTTAAGAATCTAAAACATTTTTGTAATTCTTATAAAGATGCATGAATACCTATCCCATGACCCAAAAATTCCACATCTAAATATTTACCCAAGAGAAAGAGAAACTACCGTCTTTAAAAGTCCTGGATGCAAATAGAAGCTTTATTCTTAATAGCCCCAAACTGGAAGAAAATCTAAATCCTAACACCAGGAGAATGGGAAATGATTGGCAATATATATATACAAGAGATTGTTATTCGCCAATAAAAAATAATGGACTACTGCTATAAGCAACACCATGAATCAGTTTTACAGATAGTTTACTGCATGAAACCAATCAGATATTGAAGAGTACTTACTGTGGGACTACATTTATTTAATTTATAGAAAAAGCAAACTAGAGGTTCCCAGGGGGCTTAGTTAAGTGTCTACCTTCAGCTCAGGTCATGATCCCAGGGTCCTGGGATGGAGCCCTGCATAGGCTCCCAGCTCAGTGGGTAATTTGCTTCTCCTTCCCCCTGCTCATGCTCTCTCTCTCTCTCTCGCAAATTAATAAATAAAATCTTAAAAAAAGAAAAAAAAGAAAAAAAACTACAGCGAAAAAATGGCAAAGTTTTTCTTTTGGCATTTAGAGAGGATTGAAGGAAAAGGAACATGAAGGAACATTCTGGGATGACAGATATACTTTAATAGGGGTGTGACTATATGAGTTTATGCACTTATCAAAACTCTTCTTAGGGGCACCTGGTAGGCTCTCTCAGTGGAACATGTGACTCTTGTTCCCAGGGTTGTGAGTTCAAGCCCCACATCAGATGTAGAGTTTACTTAAAAATACAATCTTAAAGGAAAAACAAAAACAAAAACCACCTCTTCTTAAAGTCCTCTTAAGGATTTGTGCATTTTACTTTATGCAAACTTTTCTAGCAAGAGAATTAAAAAAAAAATGGGTATAAAAGAATCAGAAATCAACTCCTTCACTTTTATCTAACTACTGCAGAAGGAAGAATATTATTTATTTGGTAGTTGACTGTGAACTAGAAACAAATACAAAATGTAGTGTCCTTGAAAATTACATAATTTCAAGCAAGAATAACTATTAGTGTAATGTAGATTCAGTATTTGGCAGGGAGGGGAAGACTGTAAATTCACAGCAATGTATGGGCCAGACGTTGGAGAGAAGCAAGTCGGCAAACATGCAAGCCTGACCTGAAAAAACCTGTTATTCCAGAAAGAGACACAGGAAGATATCAATCTGAAAATTATTTGTATTAAGTTAAGGAGAAAGAATAGAAGCAGATGCGATATAATTAACATGAAAGAAGGCAGACTGTAAGACAGACAAGAAGATAGAAAAAAGAAATAAACTGAAACATAACTAACATACCTTCGATTTGCCTTCGATTTGTGTGTTTGTTTGTTTTGTTCATTTGTTCATTTTAGATTTACTCTCTCTAGTGTACCAAACGTTAGGGCAATCTGTTAACATCTTTGGAAATTCTTCAGTTTGGTTCCAAATCTACTGATACGAAGTCTATTTCCTGTCAGACTATTTCAGCTAGTTCAAATTGTTTGTATACGTCTCTCATTTTATTTACTTAAAAAAGTAATAGAAATAAAGAAAAGAGCAGTTACATAGATAAAAGCTTGACCTGCTGTGTAGACTCTTGGAGTGAATATGTAACATTCGGGCTTTCGGACACATAGAAAAAAATCCCATTCGGATACCGTTTTATAAGCTCTTGACTAAACTGATAAAGCCCCAAACACAGTCAGTCCTTCACTGGTTCTGCTGTGTCTAGTACAGCACCAAGCTGAGATTGTGAGTGGGGCAAGAACCTACAGCTGGCTTCAAATTTCAGCCCTGCTCCTCAACAGCTGTATAACTTCAAACAAATGACTCAACCTCTTCAAATTTCAAGGTCCTTACCTGCTAAAGTCAAATAGTGCTTATCTCAGAGGGTTAATAGGAGGAAGTGAGAAAATAAATGAAATTGCTCAACAGCTGACATTAACATTAAGCATCACTCTTTTCAAAGATATCACTAATAAGGTGCTCTACACAGTTCAGATGTCTGCTTATATTATAAGTAAAATTTATCTGAATCAGAGTTCAGCAATCACCAGGATCTATTTGGAGAAAAAAGCAGGACAATACAAGGACGAACTATGTCCAGATTCTCTTCATCTATTTATTACCAGCCTCCCGGTAGTGCAGGATTTTTAAGCCTCAAGAGTATTTCCCTAATAGATTGATAAACTTCTAGCACTAGGTAGACTGGTGGAAGGTTCTATTTAATTCTCCATTTGGGCTCTTTCTTCCCCCTTTCTCTTTTGTCCCAGGTAACGGATTTTCCTGATCCTCAACTATTGTTGCTGCTAAGGCTTTTAGTCTCTGGCTCTTAAGTCTGTCTGTCTGATTATAATTCATTCACTCATTTAGCAAATACTTCCTAATTTCTCACCTTGTGCAAGCTGCCACGCTAAGCACCAATCAAATGAGCACTGGCTGAAAACAATACATAAAAGTCTCTCTCACGACAAAAAAAAAAAAGGTAGTTAAGAAACTTTAAATCACTAATTAAACACGTAGTCACTTCACAAAATTACAATTACTGACAAGGAGGAAAAGGACAGAGTTGCAAAGTAATATTCTGGCAAGGATAAGGGATTTGGGCAGGTTAAAAATTCCCTGAGGAAGTAACATTAAACTGAGATCGAAGGTGCATAGGTATCTGTGAGTGCTGCATAAACAAAAAGGCTTCTGTGCAAGGTACAAGGTGCTTGAAGTTTCTCAGAGCCCATGCAGCCGGTGCTCAGAGAGAGAATGACGGCTATGGCCCCAAATGAGAATTGCCAAAGAAGTCGTCCGTCCCCCCCCCCCCCCGCCCAGGATGATGGAAGTCCTTTCAGGCCAGGCTAGATATGCTTTATTTCTGTATAAAATCTGGCGTTTCCTAGCGGGGAAAGGTTTGGCTCTAATTCTGCTGTGCACTGCCTTTGTTGATCTTTATCAATTTACGTACGTCATCAACCTCTGAGCTCCCGGGTGATGTGTACTCAGTCCGCTCCGAAGGCTGGACTCTCTCCTTGGCTGCCTATGCCCTCGGCTCTACTCATGCTCCCTGGGCCTCGGAGATGTCTCATCATTGACTCTCCAGGCACAGGTGAGTGACACCCCTGGATATAATTCTTGACCCCAGGTCAGTGCCCTCTGCCAGCCTCTTTTCTCCTGGAGGACCAGGATATCATCAATGATTAACTCTCTGAGGTGCCGGAGTGTGCTGGGACTTAGGATGAGGATTTCCCCGTCGGGCTGGCATCAGTTCTCTATCTGGTCTCCATCCTTTACAGCAGCTGCACCAACCATATAGTTCCCTTTTATTAGACGTTCAGATGTGCTCGGCATTATACATGTCCCTTCGCTTCCTCCCAGAATCTCTGCAAGGTGAGTATCCTTAGCTTCCCCTCACCAATGAGAAATGTGAGCATTAAGGAGATTTGTTCACTTGCCCGAGGTTACACGGTGAGTGCGAAGTACTAAATCTAAACCCAAGTCTCTCTGGTTCAAGAGAAAAATAGCAACAGCGGCAACAAAGAGCAATGCTAATTATTTTGCCCCCTGATGTAGAAGGAGAAAAGCCCTCTTCAGGGCTATGGACATCAAGTAGAATAAAAAGTACCCCCCGAAGCTCTCTCCCTCAACACACGAGACATCTTTCTTACTCTTCTTTTTCCTCTTTAGCTATTTTCTTTTCTGTTTATGGATTAATCCCTACCTCCATTCACTTCAAAAGTCTTGCAGTACTTCCCGAATCCTTTTACTCTCTTCTTGCTCCTACTCAGCCCTCGAAGTTGATACCACATATGTGATAATTTCACAAAATAAACCACCAGAGCCTCAGATCGAAGCTTTAGTTCTGTATTAAACAGGTCCTGCCTTTTGCTGACATATTTCTCTGATAGTTTTCAAATTGCTTTCAGGAAGTTTAGCAAAATAAAGCGAAGCGGAAGACAAAACTATTAGTTATTTTTAAGGTGGAGAAACATTTTACTTTGATTTTCTTTTTCTCATTACTGATATAGATCCACCACAGTGTAAAGAAAGTGGGCTGCATGAAGGAGAAGGGCACAGAAAGTACCAGATAACCTAGGATAAACTCAAAGCAAGACAAGAGGTTATTAATCTCTCTAAAATATATACCAGCACAGGGAACTGTCTACACTAAGCTACACTGACAGACTCTAGAGTCGCCATCATTATCAACAAATGTCTATAAACTCGCCTCTATTTTTTTGTTTGAACTAACAATATTGCAGGAAACTTTTAAATTAAAGACTACTATGTACCTGACCTTAATTTTTACCTTTTAAAAAAAAAAAACCTGTAATCCTTAAATGAATCACTATAAATTGTCAAAAGCAAGAAGTTTACCATAAAACAGAATTCTATAAAACCTAGAAATAGTATGTTACAAAAAGTAATAACCCACTAAGGTTTACCCATCAAAAATGTATGAGATATGGGACTAGACCTTAGCTAAAAACATATGGATTTTAATTTCAGATGATGAAATGGAGAATTGTTGAATGGTTTGTTAGGTGTGTGTTGATTTTGATGAACCACTGTAATTTATATTGTATTTCATTGGGGGCTTCTCGGTATTCAAAATCGATTCCTTATTGTAGCTTTTTGTATGAATGACATCCTTTCTGGAGCATCTATTTTCTGACATTTAATTAATGTGTCCTTTTGGCACTTAAAATATCCCCTAACTAGGTTTTTGTGTGGGGGAGATGTGGTAGTTTAAACCTAAGAGGAACAAAAATAAACAATGGACTCATTTTCATCATATTGTCAAGAGACCCAGTTACAGACAAGCATCCACTGTTATGATAAGCAAGAAATGCATCTCAAATCCCATTCAGGGTGCTGGAAATTCCACCCTTAATATATTTGTAAGCACACTGTCATAAAATTAAACTCCTTGCCTGATGTTGATGATACATCACTTGGAAATTGTGCAGGGGACTTGAATCTAGGAAATGTAATTTCCCTGTTGCTTACCTTGTGAAAAACCCTGTTTTTAATATCAACTGGATATGAGTCAGAATGATTGTGACAACCTCGTCTCTAATGCAACGAGAATTTTGCTTATAGAAAAACATAGAATGACTATACAGAGGAACACAGGCTTCATGGGTCTGATGTTGATGATTTTAAGTAGACAGACTACATTCAGAATTTAGAAATATTGACAAACATGCAAAATAATTTCATGTTGGGAGATATTTGGATCAAAAAGAACCACTATGTACAAATTCTCATTATATAATTCAGTGGAATTAATTTAAATAAATATGCCAATTAGTATGCAATTTAACAGTTCCTATTTTTCTTTAAGCATAATCATATGTGGTATTGGAGTACATTTTATGCATAGGCGGAAATATAGTCAAATAAAAAAAATGATTGTAGTATAGTATATGTGCTGCCGAAGCGAGCACAAAAAAATGATTGTAGTATAAAGGTGATGAATGTAGGGGCGCCTGGGTGGCTCAGAGGGTTAAGCCTCTGCCTTTGGCTCAGGTCATGATCTCAGTGTCCTGGGATCGAGCCCTGCATCGGGTTCTCTGCTTAGCGGGGAGCCTGCTTCTCCCTCTCTCTGCCTACTTGTGACTTCTGTAAAATAAATAAATAAAATCTTTAAAAAAATAAAAAATAAAAGGTGATGAATGCCATATATTAGAATATTCCATCTTCAACCACCAAAGAAAGTAGGATAACTTACCATACTGTAAGATGCAATTCATCTAAACATATTTGTTAGCATTCATTATGAGCAAAAGACCATTTCAGACTGATCCACGGCAGTTTGTTTCTTCATTATATTTTATATTTTTACCTTGTCATGTATTTGATTTAGAAATTACTTACTTCCAAGTTTACATTATTCTCAGTCACTTTTGAAAGTATTAATTTAGTAAGGTTACCGGAGATTTATTTAGTAGATAGACTGTTAAAAATTGTTTAAAATTTTTCATTCTTTAATGTTAATAAATCAGTAATGGAAAGCAAATGATATTCTTTATTCTTCCATTCAGTAAATCTTTAGTTTGGGGTTTTTTTTTGTAATAGGAGACAATTTAGGTGTTGGATGTCCATTTGGCCAGTGTAATAAGTCAGATGAGAGTCTTTTATAGATGGTTATATTCTCTGGTTTCTCCTAGCTGAACTGAGGCTCCATCTCATTTCTTTTTACTGACTGAGTGCTATTTCCTCTGCTACTAATGCCTTTTATGTCCCAGGACAGTGCATAGTGCCTTCTCAGAGCTGGCAATTTTCTCCTTACCCAGGTGCTGGTGGTTTTAGATTTTTTTTTCCCCCGTTTGGGAATTAAAACTAGACATCCATACTTCATGAGTGATATCCCACTCTACAGCCTATTGACTGCTGTCTAGTCCTCTCTGCACCCCCCAGAAGCTTAGCAAAAATCCCTAATCCCCAAGTCAGGCTCCAACAGGGTCCATGCTTAGTGGGAAGTCTGTTTCTCCCTTCCCCCAGCCCCTCCCCCTGTCCGTCTAGTGCTTCCACATGTGCTCTCTCTCTCTCCCTCTCTCTCAAAGAAATAAAATTACAAAATAAAATTAAAGAGATCTAAATTTGTTCTCCCTCCCTTTAATTCTCTTTCTTCCTCCCTTTAAAGTTAACCATTGATCTATTTTCTACCTAAACTATCATTTAAAAAAGAGGTACCATGTCAAAATGGGAAGCCAATAATAAATTGTCAGTTCCCCCAAAGACTGGTGTCACTGTTATGGGCATACAGAGAAAAGCAATGGCCTGAGGAGACATTTTAGTCCCTCAAATATGATTACCCGTTTGTGTTGATACATGCTCAGGGGCTTACAAAGAGAGATTAACATTATTAATAGAATTTTCTTTCTTAATAAGTTGTGTTCCCCCCCCATTAAGTCTAAATACTGTATGTTTCTTGACAGCATGATTGATGTAATTATTATCTCTAAGTGTCAATTATTGAAGAAAGAGAGCACCCTATGCTTAGTCTAAAACCGCCAGTATGCTTCTGGGTCAAAATGTCTGACTAACTGTAAGTTCAAAACACACTCAAGATTTGTAGCACTCACCCTTTTTTCTGAACTCCGACCCTGGAGGTTACTTAATCTTAATAAAAATTACCTTTGCTGTTCGAGAATCTCAGCCTTTAAAATGATATTGTGAAGATCTTTGAAAGAAAAAAATGGAAATTTATTTAAATGTAGGTGATTTTAAAAGTCTTTTACTAAATAAAACACCAGTTAATACATGTTATCCTTGTAACATTTATTAATGACAGTTAATGATGGCTAATTCTGAAAATGCTTATTAGATGCCATGAATAATCATTTAATAATATTGATTTATTTAATTCTCATACATTTATCTGAAGTATCATTGTAATCCACATTTTACAGTTAGGAAAATTTCAAAGCAGAAAAGTTAAAAAAAATATTGGCCAGTTTCACTGATAACCTGTTAAGCATTTTGCTAGGATTCTAGTGAACTCATAGGCTAGTTTCTACACAACCATACTTGACTGTAGGAGAGTGAATTGACAGAATTAAACCTGCCATATATTCTTCTAGAGCCGACAATTCTTCCTTCAGTTTATTTGCTTTTCTTCAGTTTTATTTGCTTTATATGGGAAGAGTTCAGACTATAAAATAAAGGAAAGAATGAATCTGAAGCATTTCTAGAGGAAAAAAAATTACAGTCTTAAATAACAAGGCAAGTCAAGAAAAATGTCCTTTCTGTCTTCATTGGATAAACAGTTATTCCACTTACCCTAGTGCAACAAAGATGAATTTTGGAATCTCTGAGTCTGAATTCTGGTACCTGGCTAGACTCTTCTAACTGTGAGGTTTTGCATGGCACATCACATTTCCAACACTGGACTCATTTTGAAAATGAGAGTATGGATTCATGCCTTACTACCCATAAATGATTTTCTTAAGGGACATTCATGTAAACTACTTTATAAATTGTGAAGCACAAGAGTGCATTACAAATACAAGGTATTTTAAATTGAAATTATAGGGTTTGAAATACTAAGTGTCAGAATTTTGAATTAACCCCACCAAAACCTACTATGTAATGTTGCCTTTATTTGCGTGGACACAGTATTATTTGCTTTAAAATATCTCACTGGAACGTGTCTTGTTAGATTTAAAATACACTTGATTACTCAAAAAGGTATGTGGCTAGTCACAAAAGCTTAAATATATGTTAAAATTCAGGTTTAAATAAGTTTAAGCATGCTTACTCATATTCTGAAGATTATTTCTTATTTTAATCATGAGTAATATTAGTAGAATCATATGCCAGTTGTTTTCATATTAGACAGAGAATAATATCATTAGGCAACTGGCTTTAACATTTACTGCAGAGATAGAAGCAGAGGTGAGAGTAACATCAAACTATTTGATCTTTATTAATTTATTTATTCATCTGAGTTATAATACCAATTCAAAGCTTACAGAGTAAGGGGGAGTCTTTCTTCAGAATTGCATATAGGTTTCCCTAAAAATGCTGGCATTCATTAGTATATTTAGACATCATTCATTTATGACTTCCTAAAAAAACATTTTTAAACAGAGCCAGCTATATAAAAAATATCAAAACTTAACTTGGTTTTAAAAGTTACATAAACTTAGCTCTAATGGGATCATCGGCTAACCATTGAATACTTTCCCATTCTCAGAGCTTGCCCCTCAGATTGAAGGATTGGGAAAATTAAATTGCATCATTACATTTGAACTGGATTTTGCAAAGTCTGATTATTTTTTGTTAACCTTACGAGGCACACCAGAAGATACCCATTTTTCAGAAATAAGAAATAAGAATTCCTACAGATGAGAGAGGGAAGAAAATGCATTTGAAACATACTTCCCTGCAGTGTTAAGTTTAGTTGTCTGTCCGTATTTGTAGGACTGCCAGGAGGGAAACTGAAATGGAGAGAAAATGTTGGGATGGGTGGAGAGTCTTTAAAAACATCTTTTAAGGCCACAATCTTCCCCCATCCAGGATCCACACTGCCTTCGCCGTCCACTCTTAATTTAGTCATCCTGCTCCTTGCCTTAACTCCAATGTCTGATGTTTGAAAGAATTTAAACCTCTGGCTTCAGAAAGTACGCCATGTTCTCCACATGATCATAGATTTCATGGAAACTTGACACAATCATGTTTAAAAGAGCTTTAATACACACACACACACACACACACACACACTAAATGTGCTGTAAGAAAATTCCATTTTAGCTTGTATTAAGCTTGGTCAATTTTCTCTGGCTACTTTTTTAATTAAACGAATTTGGAATTTCTACAGCAAGAATTTCCACTTTGAACTCATAGGAAAAAATGTCAGTGTTTTCTTGTCTCTGCTGACTTTGCCAAAATTACTTAACTTCTCAGGGCCTCAGTTTCACCACCAAAAAAAGCTGACATATTAAATGTAGCTACCTCAGAGATTGGGGGAAATGATCAGTTATAATAAGTAAAATTTGTCAAAAAGCATCTGCCACATAGGAACTCCTTGATAAACTTAGCTATTGCTTGCTATCAGATTTATACTTTCTTTGTGCACATGAGATAACAGAAATCTAAAGACAAACAGGGTCTCACCCAAGGGTGGTCACCAGGATCAGGATGGGGCAAGCCTCTCAGCTAGTTTCACTCAACTCCATTCTTCCCTGAATCAATACCAATCAGTTCTCCCTTTGTGTTACGGTGTGCCTTGTACACAACGCTGTCACAGTTACTACACACTGGATTCTGATGGTATATTTCTGTCTGGACTCATATCTCCCTCACTCCAGCTACACATGAGATCATGGAAGCAAGAAAAATGTATTTAAGTGGGACATCTGGGTGGCTCTGTTGATTGAGTATCCGCCGTGGGCAAAGGTAATGACCCCAGGGTTCTGGGATCCAGTCCCATGTGGGGCTCCCTGCTCAGTGGGGTGTCTGCTTCTCCCTCTCCTCCCTGCTCCTTTTTCCCTCACAAAAACAAATAAATAAAATCTCTTTAAAAATGGTCTTTAGTCTTCATCACAGTGCTCTAGAACATGCTTTTAGCTCAATAAATATTTATTGAATGAATGAGTGAATGTTTAAGTAAGAGATTTTGTAGACTGAAGAAACTGACCTTGTAAGACTACTCCAGGTGAAATGGCAAAGGTCTTCCTGTTAGTCTTTTGTAGTTGTTCCTAATCAAGTTCAAGCCAATTCTGAAAGGGGAAAAAGATAGTTTCAGTCACATTGTCACCCCTCTTTAATAAATGATGCAAGTTCTGAGTAAAGCAATTCAATTTCTCTTAGTTGTTGCCATTATTGACCATCTGATTACAAGTGTGTTTTGCCTTAAGTGGAAACTTGTTTTCAGGTGTTGCTGCAATAAAGAAATTTAGATCAACACCACATTGATTCTGCTGTATACCGAATAAAGTCCTTAACCACCTGCTTCCAGCACCTAACTATGGTGATGCCCAAGGACTATTTTAGCTTGGCATAACTATTACACCAATTATGAAGTAGATTTTGGGCTTGTGGATAGAGCAAAAAAAAAAAAAATGACAAGCTACTAATTATCTCTAAAGAACAGAAAACCAAATAAAGTTAAAGAAGGGCATTGAAAGCATAAATAGGGAAAAAGATGCATGAAGAAAATGAAAAGATGAAAAGTGAGTAATTTTTAACCTTCACATCTCAATTGGTGTATATTTTTATGCCTACCTAGTTTTGCATGTTTAAGGAAAAAAAAAAACAATTAGTCAGTAAAGATGAAAGTTGTTATCATGGGGTCTCCTGTTAATTAAGCCATGAATAGGGAAAATGCTACAGAAGAGAATAATGGGGGAAATATGCCAAAAGAAGTAATGTTAACAGGCCAGAATAAGTGTGAAAATGATTTAAAAAAAAAAAAACTGGAAAAGACATTAAATAAATTAGTAAGAATTTATTTATTTATTATTCTTTTTAAAAATATCTTATCCTTTTTTTAATGCATTGCATAAACAAGAAAGAAATATTTTGGCAAAGGTCTTCGTGATATGCACTTGACCCCTTATTGCCTGAATTGTTTGGCTTTCTTGAATGTGACTCAACCTTGAAAGAGTATCTAAGGTAGCGAAACCCTTTTTTTCCCCCTCTGTATGAGGTCTCTTTCCCACCAATTTGAAGTAAGAAGAGAGAGATTATTGACTAGAAGAGAATACAAAAAAATTGACATTATTCAGTGAATCTGTGTTAAGCACCCACTCCACACAGGGCATCAGGGAAACAAAGATGGATGACAAGTATCTTTCCATACACTGCTTATGAACTAATATTTTGACAGATTTAATGTGGTATCCAACAAAATAAATTATTCATTCAAGGCAACTGAGCTGGTCAGTTTTATAAACCAGGTTTAAACCTTTAGAACTACTCAGAAATGATAATTTTTTTTTCAAATTAGCCATGGATTAGGAAACAGGAATCCATACTTTTCTCAACTTTTAAAAATATTCCAACTTCTGACTTCTTTTTTATCAAACATGTTCCTTTGGTAGTCATACTCTATGTCCTTTCCTGAAGGAAAATATACCATAAAGTGATAAATCTTGAAATAAGGAAAGAAAAATTTAAAAAATCCAGCATTACAGGTAAGAAGAATAACCCATTATCCTGACTAAGAAAAATAGGCTTATTTTAGTTACAAATCCCTAATGATCTCTCAAATGCCATGCTAATGACTCAGTGCTTATTCACCCAACTGACAAAATAGCCCATACTTAGAAGCCTTCAAGACTACATTAGATCCTCTCTTGTTGGAAGGTCACCTGTAATTATTCACTCACTCACCTCACAGGGGCAGTGGATGGAATGACTAATGTATCATTGATAACTACTTTAAATGGTACGTATTAAAACCAGATTCACATCTTGTATTTTTTTATGGAAAGTCATTGAAAAAGTAGGATAATGAAATAGTCTTTGGAGACATTCAGCAAGAGAACCTGTCTGAATGGATGAGAAATCATTTTTAAAACCACGCTCACCAAGGAAGGACTGCAGCTGCTATAAAGTGTCAGCCCCCAGTGGTCCCCTAACAAATACTCTCGATATACATTACATCACATCACTGCTGCCATCTATACACAACACCATATTTTGGTGAAAACTGAGTGAGATCAGACACAGCTCTGGAGACTATTATGACTTGATTTTAAAGAGATGTGTTTTAGTACTTTAACTTCAGCACAAAACACTATTGTCTTTTTAAGATAGAGCAGCCTCTTTTAAAAGTGAAACAAATCTTGAACTTGTGATTTCAATGTACATTATTTTCTTTTAGTATACTCTATGAACACACACCCCAATATTCCATTTATTTTTCTGCACTTAAGGAAACAAATTATAGCTTAAATCCTTAGGGAATCACACATTTTAAATTGCTCATGTTCATTCTTGTAAGTTAATAGGAAAGAATATTTATATAAATAGAGAAAAAATATTCTCTGCAATGTCTAAGGGGAAGAGAAGTTATGAGCTCAGAGTTAATTAAACATGAAGTCAAGGTGTTCTGGATCATGGTGTGAGATGGCTCATAAGGAATAAGGATAAGTAAAAGGAAAACTAATTCCAAAGTGTCAGTGTGTCTTTGGGAGGGAAAAGAGGCAGTGGTATTGAGTCTCCAAACAAATACAGAATCTTTCTAAAGTTGCAGCATCTCATCAGCCTTTTGATTCAGTGTTTGCCTGATCAACTCTAAAAGCAAGTGATACATGACGGCAAGACTCCTTATGAGTTAGAGTGAGCAATATAAAATGGATAGGGAAAACGTGGAGTGCTAACAATTACACAAAAGCCTAAAGGCAGAATGTACCCATTTCCTCTAAACATGTCCATGGCCTAATCCCTGAGACCTCTGAACATCTTATATTTCATGTCAAAAGGGATTTTGCAGATGTAATTAAAATAGGGAGATTATTTTGGATTAGCTGGGTCAATCTAATCATATAAACCCTCAAAAGCAGAGAACTTTCTTCTGCTGGAGGCAGAAGATGTGCTTCAAGAATAAAAGAACTCAGAGGAATTGGAAATCTGGGAAAGATTCATACTTACTGAATCTTTACTTGAAGACAGAGCAACAAACAGGACCAAGGATGCAGGTGGTCCTAAGGAGATGAGAGAGCTTCCAGGCAAACAACCTACATGAAAATGACCTACAACTTCGACCTACCCTCTTTAGAATTTCAACCTACAACTACAAAAAACTGAATTCTGAGAAGTTAAATGATCTTGGACGTGACTTCTCCTCCAGAAGCTTCAAGTAAGTATGAACTGACACTTTGATTTTGGTCTTATGAGGTCCTAGGCAGAGGAACCAGCCAAGTCCACCTGGACTGCTGATCTACAGAGTGTGAGACAATATATTTGTGTTGTTTTTAGTCACTAAACCTGTGGCAGTTTGTTACAATAATAATAGAAAATAAGTACAAAAGAGAAGTTGTTGTTCCTGATTGCCCATTTACCCTGTAAACAAAGTTATATCAGTTATGCCCCTGCAACTCAGCTTGTATTTGGGTTTTGGAGGCATCTTTTCATGGAGCATGCCCTGTTGAAAGGCACCATGTTGGATGCTGATGGAAATATGAGTGCTTAAAAGACAATGTCCATGAACTAGAGGGGGAAAGATCCATGGAGGTACTGAAAAACAGATGACTCACTCTAACCCATCAGGATTGTAAACTCTATTAATAGAGATTCAGACAAAACTCAATGAGAACCAGCATCGGATGGCCATCAGAGGAAACAGGGAAGTTTTCACAGTGGTGTAAATGGAGTTGAGGCCAATGGAAAGAGTATCTTGGAACTGTCTGGGAATCTCATTGTTGCTACATAGGTCTAGACACTATCATATTTTTAAAAAAAGATTTTATTTATTTATTTGACAGAGAGATAGTGAGAGAGGAAATACAAATGGGGAGTGGGAGAGGGAGAAGCAGGCTCCTGCTGAGCAAGGAACTCAAAAAGGGCCTTGATCCCAGGACCCTGGGATCATGAGCTGAGCTGAAGTCAGACGCTTAATGACTGAGCTACCCAGGTGCCCCTAGACACTACCACATTAATGAAGTACCCTTGATGGGCACTACGTTCTGTATCACTATAATGCTCAAGGTCTACCTTGAGCCAATGAATACAAGAAAACCCAACAGATTCCAGAAGGGTAGCTAGGACTATTCTCATAAGCGCAGCCTCAGAGTTTTAGCTGTTAAAAAAGTTAAACATCAAATTTGCAGCTTGCTCTGGCAGTGGGGATTTGAGTTTCTCTAACAGGATTCAGGAATGTTAACTTAAAGTACCTAGAAAAGTTCTTCTTGATCTTAATTATTTTTCAGGATCAACCATGGATTAAAAAAAATAATAAGGGAGTTCTAGTCCTATTCCAAGATTATAGAATCAGAATTTCCATGTGTGACACTTTGGCACATATAATTTTTAAACTCCTCAAGTGAATAAATTTCATATTTTTGTGAACTCTTCCAGGAATATTTGTTGTACAACCACATTTTTTTAAAGAAAGTAATGGTGAATTCAAGGTTATGTAATCAGACAGAAACCCCACGTGCACTATGCTTGTCATGTAACATCCCAGGGGAAGGCAGAGTCGCTATCTTCTTATGAGCTTATCCCAGGACTCCTGTAATAATCTCACCTATACATGTGGTTGCTAGAGGAAGTAGAATGAGAAGTTGCAAAATTTCCTCCTAAATTCCGATTTCACTTCAATATGCAGAAAAATCAATGCTCAAGACTCCAAAGTTTCAACTTAGCAACATGATTCTTTTAAACTTTACTTAGAAAGAAAAAATGTAAAGCACACACTGCCATTTCACAACATGGCTAAAGACAAATATTAATATTGACTTCACTGAAGGGAAAATACTTTGGGGAAAGTTAAGCTCAAAATAAGAATCTAGATAACTAAATGCAGTAAAGGTCTGTTGTGAATGGTTGAATATGGCTAACTAAATATTTAAGAGCTTCAGATTTTGATTTTTTTGGTAGTCATCTCCATAATCTGGACATTTTCTTTAGAAAAAGAAACAAAATAGCAGTCAGGAGTATTCCAGAGTTAACTAGAGCCTGCTTTTTCCTCTAGAATATTAAACTGAGAAAAACACACATGCAATTTGTCTTAAAGGAAACAGTTTAATTTAGAAAAATATTCAATATAATACTATCTCCAAAGTTTGAGTGTAAATGCATGTGTTGCAAAGGTTGGGACCAGTTGAGTGTTCACTCTTCTTATAAAGTATAAGTCATTTTCTCCTGATTCTTTCAATCAGCTTTGAAGAATTGTTGTTCTTTATGATGTGGAGGTGGAATGGTCACTCCATAAAGCAGAACTACTGGGATATGATTATCTAGAAAACCCAGTGGATGATTTCAAATATTACCACTCAGTTCAATTGTATTGGCCTTATTTATGTGAAAAGCCTTCTCCTGGGGCGCCTGGGTGGCTCAGTGGGTTAAAGCCTCTGCCTTCGGCTCAGGTCATGATCTCAGGGTTCTGGGATCGAGCCCCACATCAGGCTCTCTGCTCAGCGGGGAGCCTGCTTCCCTTCCTCTCTCTCTGCCTGCCTCTCTGACTACTTGTGATCTCTCTCTCTCTGTCAAATAAATAAATAAAATATTGAAAAAAAAAAAAGAAAAAGAAAAAGAAAAGCCTTCTCCTAACTTCTCCTACAAGTTAATGAGCATTTCATGAGACAACAAAACAAAACAAAACAAAACAGTTTTCTAAGAAACATATAAGTGAGTGGTGAGTCTGCCATAAATATGTTCTACATAACCTGGTAATTACTTATAAAAATATGTAGAAATTTTTAATGCAGATTTATGTCTAGGAAAAAATACTTTGAGGGAGAGGAAAGAGGGAAAAATGGTGAAGTTGTGTCATTTTTAATGCCTGACTATCATGATCAGAGATATTTAAAGTCAGTTCTTAGAAAGAGATAGATTTTGCTCTCGTGCACTCTCTCTTTTTTGTATCAATTTTTTTAATTTACAAGGTAGTCAGTTAACATATAGTGTAATATTAGTTTCAGGCATAGAGAGAGTTTAGTGATTCATCACTTACGTATAACATTCAGTGCTCATTACAGATACATTTTGCTCTTTTGATACAAAGGGAATTAGGAGAATGATAGAAACAGAAGCTTTGTACAAAACACATTTAAAATACTATACAACTTTATATTAGAAATATGAGAAATCATTATTATTATCATAATATGAAATGAGATGGATAAAATCCTGCCAGGTAGAGCATGGGCAATAAGAGCTGGAGGAGGAGGAATATTACACAAGGTCAGGTTATGAAAAACCTGAGCAGATATGGCTGGATACAGTGGGACTAATTGGGGAGCAAGGCAGCCAAGAAAATGAAATGAATAAAAACAAATCAGGTAATAAGATATTAAAAATAGATTTCTCTCAGGAAAATTCCAGTGGCTATATCTGCTTTTTCCATGTAGTTGAATGGATCCAATTTGTTGGTCTTAGTGTAATAAAGGAGAGTAAGGGTAAGCATTAGTATCAGTAAATGAGATTATGAACCTTCAGCTTTATTTTTAGGGAGTTTAAGCTCTGGATTTTATGTCAGAAGAGTAGTGGTCTTGAGGTTTTCCACAAACTCTAGTATAATATAAATGCTTCCAAGAACACAAATAAGTTAGTATTATGTAGCAGAGGCTTTTCAGAAGAGATAACTTTCAAACATGTTAAAAGTATAATTGAAGAGGCGCCTGAGTGGCTCACTTAGTTAAGCGTCTGACTCTTGATTTTGGCCCAGGTCGTGATCTCAGGGTCAGTGGTGAGATCAAGTCCCTGCTGGGCTCCGTGCTGGATATGGGGCCTGTTTAAGATTCTCTCCCTTTCCCTCTGATCCTCCCCCACCTCAAAAAGTTATAATTGGAAACAGCTATAAATTAGAAATGATAGTATGCAAATATACAGCAGTGAGAAATTTGTCTAACACCTGGAATTTTAATGTTACAAAAGATGGAGTTTCTTCTCCAAAATTAAGTAATTCTGTGCTTATGATATATCTCTTAATATAAATAGAATAAGCACATTATTGGTACTTGAGAATCTTGGGCAATTGGGAAGACTTATTTTAGATATAATTAATAAAAAGCAAGTATCTCAAAAATCTCATTACTTAAGGTCTCTACAAAGTTTCTTCACTCTGAAAAATGATGAGCATTCAGAATAATAATGCATAAGGAAATACAATGAAATGCTTTTAAAGCACTGATACTAGGAGGTAAGATATAAATCTAAAAAACAAATACAGAAGGTAATGCCTCATGATTTGAAATAGGGCTTGATAATTTTTTCTAAGTTTCTATAAACCACTTTTAGCGTCACATATTTTTGAAAATGCTTTTTCTCAGTAATTAATAAAATTACTCATTTAAAAAGGTGTATCATAAGCAAATCCAGTTAAACTAAGTTCTTTAATAATACGTGACTTTTTAAGCTGGGTTTGTATCATATAGCCCCCATAATTAGTTTAATTCATTCATAACAAAGCAATTATTTTTAATCTCATTCTGACATATGAAATTCTGAAATCTGCTTACAGCCAATGGATTACAATGTGTTGAGTTCAAGTAGCTGGAGAATTAAGTTAAAATCACAGCGCGGTTCAGTTATTTTGCAGGAGGAAAAAAGCTTCAATGTGCTCCATCCAGTGTCAATTGCATATCCATCTTGGAAACTAAGTGTTCTGCCAGGAGAGCTGGCGTTCCCACTCACAAAAGAGACACAATTTTTGCTTTGCTTCACCACACTTACTTTGGAAATGTACACCAGAAGAGGTTCAGCAATTCCACTGAAACTTTTTTTTTTTTTAAAGATTTATTTATTTATTTATTTATTTGAGAGAGAGACAGTGAGAGAGAGCATGAGCGAGGAGAAGGTCAGATAGCGAAGCAGACTCCCCATGGCGCTGGGAGCCTGATGTGGGACTCGATCCCGGGACTCCAGGATCACGCCCTGAGCCGAAGGCAGTCGTCCAACCAACTGAGCCACCCAGGCGTCCCCCACTGAAACTCTTGATTCAAGAAATCAAATACTTGGTGAGAATTTTAGTTTGAATATGTTAACCTTGATAAATAATAAGTCATAAAGGTCTTTAAAAATGTCCAAAAATAAAAGATGAGAAGCAACTGTAATTTTCTTTTTTTTTCTTTTCATCTCAAGCTCTGATGTCTGTATCTATCAAATATTAAAACAACATTACTTTAAAATGTTCAAATGAAAAAAATCAGAATATGTGCTCTTACTTTTTGGTATTGTGTAACATAACACAGCCGCATGTTCACAGCATATCAAACCGTTTTCAATGTTACTCTTAAACACTTTTTCTCCAATTAAACAAGATGAAAATAATGAAATAATTTGTCACCATCTATGTTTTCTCTGTAGCATTGTAAAATTCGTGGTAAGTCACTATTTCATAATCCATAAAAAATTTGAAGCTGACACATATACATTCTAATAGTGGTCCATTCTGGTCTAGTGACTGGAGTTGGAGGGAGTTGATTTAAGAATGTTATTGTGTCCAGAGTCTTATTGACAAGTGCCAATTAGGCAGATGGGATGGCGATATTTTCTAGGTACAATTAGGTGGTGGGCATTCAGTGATAAATAAAAATATCTCTGTTTACAGGGTGGAGTTAGGTAAAGGGTTAGGGGAAAAGTTTCCAGGAAGCTGAAATCACAACATAACTTTGTCTGACTCTTCAGATCTTCAAAGGCTGGGGCCTTGGAGTACAACTCGGGGGCCCAGGGTGAAAAGGACTTTTTCGTGAACAAGGAACCCAGAATTCTTAAGATGCCAGAGGAACAGACATGATCCTGAGTGCTAAGTGTGAGAACATAGGCTGGCAGAAAGAGAAGCCAAAGGCATCCGGACCATCAAGAACTGAGGAGAGACTGTTTTAGAAAGGTCATCACAAGATGGCACCCTGTGATTCCCCTTTTGAAGACCCATCAGGCCCAACATTTCTTGATAAAAAACGATTTGCTCAGTAAACAGTGAACTTCATGAAGGTTGGAAATAATAGAATCCATCTTCTTCACTGTGATTTTTCAATGTCTTGACGAGAACTTGACATATTGTAGGGGATTAAAATTTACTGTTTTATAAATTGACCAAGAAGCTTCTTCTCAGTCAAACTGAGCTGTGATTCAATGCCTAAGGAATGCCTTTTCACTAATCAGAGGGGACTGAGATGGAGGCATTTGAACTGAACACCGAAGTGGAATTATTGAACCAATTATCCTACTTCTTATTACTGCTTTTGTAACATGCTTTCAATGTTTTTTTTAAAGATTGTATTTATTTATTTGACACAGAGAGAGTGAGCATGGGTAGGAGAGGGGCAGAGGGAGAAGCTGGCTCCCTGCTCAGCAGGGGGACTCGATCCAAGGACCCTGGTATCATGACCCAGCCAAAGGCAGATGCTTAATGACTGAGCCGCCCAGGTGCCCCAACGTATTCTTAATTGTCAGGCACACAAAAAATCAGCAAGTTCAAAACCCTTAAGATCATCTCTAAGCAGATATTTCTGGGCTGGGATAGCAGGCAGCACAGCATGCTGAGGAGGAGATTATATTCCTTACACTCCCTCTAAAACAAAAACAAAAACTAAACAAGATCAAAATGTTCAATGAAGGAGAATAAAATAGTCTCAGTGCAATAGTAGAATTTAATCACACTTTTTATTTTACCCTCACATTTTTGTTTTAATCAACTGTATGAATAAGCAAAATGCAAGTCATTTATAGGTAATTCATTTTTACCATAGATTCCAATCTGACTCAACTACTGAGTATCCAAAATGTAGTAGGTACTATTATGGCCATGAAATTACAGCATTGAAGAAGATTAATTTTTTACTATTAAATTATATTAGGAGAAAGCAATAAACATATATTTTTAATATTTAATTATATATAAATATGTATATACTTACATATAAGTACTTATCTATATCTGGAGGCAGAAAAATTTATATTTGTAAACATAGATATACTTATATAAATATATATATAGTGTGTGTGTGTGTGTGTGTGCACGCATGTGCACATAGTCTGACAATTTCAAAACTATTAAAAAAAAAAAAAAGGAGACAACAAAAGAACCATACATGATTGGGGATGGAGGAAGTACTTTAAATAAAGCATTCAAGAAATTCTTTTCTAAGGAGATGACATTTGAGCTGTGACTCAGATGATAGGCAAGAGAAAATCATGTGAGGATCTAGCAAAGATGACTCCATGTGGGTCAGGATAAAGGCCCTGAGATGGAGAAGAGCGTAGCCCACTTAAGAAGCATCAACAATGTCCATGTTGTTGCAGTGGGTGACTGAGTGAGTAAAGACAATTAGGAATTGTAACCTGAAGGTTTATACAATCAATGCAGAAGTCTTACTATGTCATCTATAATGTGATGGGAAGACTTTGAGGGATTTGTTTTGAGGATAAGTGGAAGATGTAGAATCTTGAAGAAGGATACCACAATATTTTCTTTCTTTTTCCTTTTTTAGCATGTGTTAATTGCTTTGGGAGTTGAATTGCTGATTGCATGGATAAGGAGAATTGAGGAAAGAGAGAAATCAAAGCAGATTCTTAAGGTTTTTGCCTGAACAACTGAATGTATGGTAGTGTCTTTTATTAAGATGGGGTGAGTTAGGAGGATCAGATTTGGGCATGAAGATGAGTAGTTATCATAAAATGGGTAGAAATCAGAAATCATAAAATCAGTGATCAGGAAGGTTTTTCAGATCTATAGGTTTTTCAGATCTATAGTTCAGGGATGGTAATAAAGTTTTATGAGTTGACATAAAATTCTACTGTATCCAAACAGAAGTAAGTGGAATTGCTTTGGGATGTACTGATAAGCAAAGGGGAGGATGGGACCTTGGGCAGTATTTCAAGTGGGAAAAAGAAAAGGAAAAAGAGGGTGCCTGGGTGGCTCAGTGAGTTAAGTCTCTGCCTTCAGCCCAGGTTACAATCTCAGGGGCCTGGGATCAAGGCCTGCACCAGGCTCTCTGATCAGCAAGGAGCCTGCTTCCCCTGTCCCCTCCTCTCTGCCTACTTGTGATCTCTCCCTCTCTGTCACATAAATAAATAAAATCTTAAAAAAAAGAGAAGGAAAAGGAAAGAATAATATAGTCAATGAAGTGTGAGAAAAAATAAAAGGTATTGGTTCTTAGAAGCCAAGTGAATGGGAATTCATCAATTGAGAACAAAAGAATAAATATTTGTGTCCACTGCTATTGAGCATTTGAACTCAATGAGGAAATAAAATTGATTATTGGGTTTCACATAACATAGATTTGTCGATGACCTTAAGAGCAGTTTTAATAATATGATGGTGACCAAATCCTGATGATCATATATTAATAAGGAGATTAGAAATGAACAAAGAACCAAGGAACATAAAGAAATCATTTGGGGAGTTTGTTTCAAAAGGTTACTGAGAAATGTGATGGCAGCTGGAAGTAGAGGGGTTTTGATGATAAGGCCATTCAGCTTTGCTTTTAAAAATGATCCAACAGGGGGCGCCTGGGTGGCTCAGTGGGTTAAAGCCTCTGCCTTCAGCTTAGGACATGATCACAGGGTCCTGAATGGAGCCCCACATTGGGTTCTTTGCTCAGTGGGGAGCCTGCTTCCCCCAACTTCCTGCCTCTCTGCCTACTTGTGATCTCTCTCTGTAAAATAAATAAATAAAATCTTTAAAAAAATGATCCAACAAATAAGGGAAATGGTAGCAAAGGGGTGAGAAGAAATAATTTTAGGAGCAAAGCCTTTGAGTAAGAGGAAAGGGCCTGGAGCTTAGGTTAAGAGGTTAATTCTCTCTGGAAGCAGAAATGGTTTGTATATGAGAGAAAAAAGAATGTAAAGAATAAGCCTATAAGTGAGTAACAGATTTAGTGATAGAAATATGAGATTATTTTCTTTACACTCTTATTTTCTCATTAAAATAAAATTTTAAAAATATTTTGATGACCAGATATGAGTGAGGAGCGGAAAGGGGTTTTAGAGTTATTCTGTGAAAGAGATATTTCAATGATTTTAATAATGGGCTATGGAGTCCAAGCTAATAAGTAAAAGAAATAAAGATGTGGACAAAGACAACAGAGAGTAAATATGTGGTAGGGACCATAGATTGGAGCTCCTATGTAGTTGAAGTGGAACTCAAAAAGAAAATGAACTGTGCAAATTATGAGAGGATAGCAAGAATGTAGGATGGTTGAATATGGGCATTTGGAAGTGAGGCCATTATTGCTGGTAGCAAATTCTAACATACAACCATAAGATTGGATATCTAAAGAGGGGGTAGGGGAAAATTGGTGGTATGGTCAAAGAAATGAAACCAGCACCAGATGAATCATCTTTGTGATTTTTGAAATTGCCAAGAATCAAGTCAGGATTCCTCTGTAGGGGAAGACAGTGAGCAAGCTGCCAAAACATTTTGTGAATGAGGACCATACTGGTGAGGTCGTAGATGACTGCACAAGGAACCATAGTGGGTGGCAAAGTGTTATGGCATACCCTTCTTTAACACTGCCTTGATTGATAGGCAATGCGGAAGTCAACTCGAGAGCTGAAAATCAAGAAGGGTACCTCTAGGCATCATAATTCATAAGGGTGTGGGAGCAAAGGTGTCTACTTGAGAACAGGGGCAGAGGCTTCAGAGGCAGCCAAGCTTCAGTCACAGATGGAAGTTGACTGTGTGTGACCTTCTCTGTCACAGATGACACTGAGACTGTGAATTTTATTGTTCACAGAAAATGAGCTCTAGAGGGCATATCATAGAACTCATTTTTGTAAATTTGGGATGCTCAAATAATCATAAAAAGTACAATGATAAAAAAAAAGTACAATGATAAATATGATCATTTTAGATAATATTCTGGGGCATTACTATGCATCAGGCACCATGATAGGTGCTTTGCATGTATTATCTAAATTCATCCTTATAGCATCCTATTGGTCAGGTCTATTACCTACTTGATGTAAAAATTAATAACATGCCTAAAATAACTTGGGATTTGAATCCATGGCTCTCAGAGGAGAAGCAAAATGGTGGAGGAGCAGAAGACCTAAATATCATAAAGTCTTAGTTCAGCTAGATAGTTATCAAACCATTCTGAACACTACAAATTCAACAGGAAATTGAAGAGAAGAGCAGCAAAGAAGAGCAGAAAAGTAACCACTTCCTGGAAGGTAGGATGTATGGAGAAGTGAATCTGAAGCGATATACAGGAAGAGAGACCATGGTGGGGGGGAGGGACTGGCAAGTGGCAGAGCAGTGGAGCACAAAATCAGAACTTTTAGAAGTTTCCTCCACTGAGGGATGTCACTCCAGAGGCTAAGAGGGGGGTGGAGGCCTCATGGGGACAGTGTGGTTTTAGGACCTGCAGGGTCACAGAAAGATGGGGATGCCTCAGTTGGCAGAGCCCCCAGGTATCAGAGAGCAGGGAAGCTGGCTACAGAGATGGAGCTGAGGAGGGAGCTCTCAGCTCGGGGTTACCCTAAACCATGATCTGAGGCACAACTGGACCACTAGTCTTTGAGCAGGGACCCCACAAGTGGCAGATCCAAGGAGATTCACCTTCTTCCTCCTGGAGGAGTGGCACAGGAGCACACAGGAGGAATCTCCTGGGTTTGGAGAGTCCAAACAAGGCCATGGGCCACAGATAGAAACTATTGGTAGGCTGGGTGTGCATGGAGTGTGGCCGGAGACCCGGGAGATGGGAGGGATCAACTGCTTTTCTCTGAGGGCACACTGAAGAGTGTGGCCCCGAGCTCTTGGTTCCTATGAGCTGGAGATTGGGAGGCTGCCATTTTTATTCCTGTCCTCCAAAGCTCTATGGAAAGCATGCAGGACAAAAGCCACTGAGGGTGAACCCAAGCAGATTACTTAGCCTGGCCCCTAGCAAGGGCAGTGCCATTCCACCTTGGGCAAAGACGTTTGAGAATCATTGCAGCAGGCTCCTCCTGCAAAAGGTTAGCAAGAACACAGAGCCAAGACCAAGTTCACCAATCAATAAGAACTGCAAAATTCCAGAGTTAGGGGAATGCAACACAGAATTCATGTCTTTCCCCATGATTCTTTAGTCTTTCAAAGTTAAATTTTTAAAATTTTATTTCTTTCTTATTCTATTTTTAAAATTTTTAAACTTTTAAAATTATTTTTTGTTATCAATACTTTAAATTTTTTTTAATTTTCTTTGCTATCATCATATTATATTCCTTCATTGTATTTAACCTTATTTTTTGTATACATATGGGTTTTCCTTTCTTTAAAATTTTGGGATACAGTTTCTTCTAACAGATAATAATATAACCTAAATCTAGTGTGTGGCTTTGTTCTAGTCTCCAGCCTGATCACATTCTTCTACCCTCCCTTTTTTTTCTTTTTTCAACCAACTTTTTATCAATTCCTTTTTAAGAATATTTTTAAATTTTTATCTTTACAGTCCTATTCCATCCCTTCATTGTGTTTACTGTTTTGCTCTTAGTTTTTCTTTTTTTAAATTTTTGGGAGGCAGTTTCTTCTAACAGACCAAAATATACCCAAAATCAAGTGGGTGGCTCTGTCTTATTCACCAGTATAACCATATGTATATATATATTTTTTTTCTTTTTTCTCCTTTCTTCTCCCCCTGCCCCCAGTTTTGAGCCTGATTTGGTTAATGTATATTTTTCTGGGGTCAGTGGTACCTTTTTATTATTTTGTCCTCTTATTCATCTTTTCTTATCTGGATAACATGACAAGGTAGAAAAACTCACCTTAAAAACAAAAACAAAAACAAGAGGCAGTACTGATGGCTAGGGACCTAATCAATATGGACATTAGTAAGATGTCAGAACTGGAGTTCAGAATGACGATTATCAAGGTTATTAGCTGGGCTTAAAAAATGTATGGAAGATACTGGAGAATCCCTTTCTGGATAAATAAAATCTCTTTCTGGAGAAATAAAAGAACTAAAATCTAATCAAATTGAAATTTTAAAAGCTATTAATGAGGTACAGTAAAAAATGGAGGCTTTTACTGCTAGGATAAATGATGCAGAAGAGAGAATTTGTGATATAGAAGACCTAATGATGGAGAATAAAGAAGCTGAGAAAAAGAGAGACAAACAACTACTGGACCAGAAGGGAAGAATTCAAGATATAAGCGATACCATAAGATGAAACAATATTAGAAGAATTGGGATCCCAGAAGAAGAAGAGAGAGAGGGAAAGAAGGTATATTGGAACAAATTATAGAAGATAATTTCGCTAATTTGGGGAAGGGAGCAAACATCAAAATCCAGGAGGCACAGAGAGCCCCTCTCAAAATCAATAAAAATAGGTCAACATCCCATCATCTAATAGTAAAACTTAAAAGTCTCAGTGACAGAGAAAATCCTAAAAGCAGCTCAGGACAATAGGTCTGTAACATATAATGGTAGAAACACTAGAATGGCAGCATATCTATTTACAGAGACCTGGCAGGCTAGAAAGGACCGGCATGATATATTCAGAGAACTAAACAAGAAAAATATGCAGCCAAGAATATTATATTTAGGTAGGCTGTCATTGAAAATAGAAGGAGAAATAAAAAGCTTCCAGGACAAACAAAAGCTAAAAGAATTTGCAAACACCAAACCAGCCATATAGCAAATACTGAAAGAAGTCCTCTAAGCAAAGAGAGAGCCTAAAAGTAACAAACCAGAAAGGAACAGAGACAATATACTGTAACAGTCATTTTACTAGCAATACAAGGGCACTAAATTCATATCTTTCAATAGTTACCCTGAATGTAAATGGGCTAAATGTCCCAATCAAAAAACACAAGGTATCAGAATGGATAAAAAAAAAACAAGACCCGGGATGCCTGGGTGGCTCAGTTGGTTAAGCCGCTGCCTTCAGCTCAGCATCCTGGGATCAAGTCCCACATCAGGCTCCTTGCTCTATGGGAGCCTGCCTCTCTGTCTGCCTCTGCCTGCCACTCTGTCTGCCTATGCTCACTCTGACAAATAAATAAAATATGAATAAACAAAACAAACAACAACAACAAAAAAAACCAAGACCCATCGATATGCTGTCTGCAAGAAACTCATTTTAGACCCAAAGACGCCTCCACATTTAAAGTGAGGGAGTAGAAAACAATCTACCATGCTGATGGACATCAAAAGAAAACTGGGGTGGCAATCCTTATATGAGATAAATTAGATTTTAAGCCAAAGACTATAGTAAGAGATGAGGAAGGACACTATATCATACTTAAAGGGTCTGTCCAGCAAGAAGATCTAACAATTTTAAATATCTATGCCCATAATATGGTAGTGGCCAACTATATAAACCAATTAATAACAAAATCAAAGAAACACATTGACAATAATACAATAATAGTAGAGGACTTTAACATTCTCCTCACTGAAATGGACAGATTATCCAAGCAAAAGATCAACAAGGAAATAAAGGCTTTAAATGACACACTGGACCAGATGGACATCACATACATATCAGAACATTCCATCCCAAAGCAACAGAATACACATTCTTCTCTACTGCACATGAAACATTCTCCAGAATAGATCACATCCTGGGTCACAAATCAGGTCTTAACTGGTACCAAAAGATTGGGATCATTCCTTCCATATTTCCAGACCACAATGCTTTGAAACTAGAACCCAGCCACAAGAAGGAAGTTAGAAAGAACTCAAATACCTGGAGGCTAAAGAGCATCCTACTAAAGAATGAATGGGTCAACTGGGTAATTAAAGGAGAATCCATAGCTCTCTGTCTCAAGTGTCTAGATTTCTAAAAATTGTGTTTTTCATTACAGCCATTACTTATAGCATTCATTCTTTAGCCATGCTTCTCTTTCTTGATGTTGGTAGAAGGGCCAGTCTATAAACTTGAGAATTAGATTGGCTATATTAGAATATAAATCACTATCATTATAAAATTATCTGAGTATTTTGATCAATTACAAACAGTTGTTTGTGAAATGACTTCAGTAATGATTTTATCTGTTCATTGGTGAATTAGAAGGAAAGAATGTCCAACAGTCTCCTCCCCTTCCCCATTTATATTTTCCTCCTTTTTCTGGATCCCAAAGCTTAGGGCCACTGGAGCTGTGATGTTTTTCAGTTTAAGTTTCCCATTTATTTAGTCATAGAACAAAATCTTATTAAGTCCTCATATTACATATTAGACATCATACTGGGTACAATGAAGAGTAATATTGATAGAATTCCTTGTATCTTAGAATGCAGAGCACAGTGGAAAAAACAGACACTAAATGGATAATTGCACATTTTTAAAATTTCAGGTACAATTGTGGAAGTCCTTTAAATGAAAAGCACAGTTTCCAATAAGAATATGAAGGCATATCTTGTTTTGCTGTGCTTCACAGGTATTGTATTTTTTATACACTGAAGGTTTGTGACAATCATGAATTGAGCAAGGACATTGGCACTATTTTCCAACAGCGCTTGCTCAGTCCATGTCCCTATGTCCCATTTTGGTAATTCTCATATTTCCAGCTTTTTCATAATTTTTACATTTGTTGTGGTGATCAGTGGCATCAGTTATTGCAATTCACTGAAAGCTCAAATGATGGTTAACATTTTTTAGTAATAAAGAATTTTTTTTTAAGATTTTATTTATTCATTTGGCAGACAGAGATCACAGGCAGGCCAAGAGGCAGGCAGAGAGGCAGGCAGAGGGAGAGGAAGGAAAGCAGGCTCCCTGCTGAGCAGACAGCCCAACGTGGGGCTCAATCCCAGGACCCCAGGATCACGACCTGAGCCAAAGTCAGAGGTTTTAACCCCCTGAGCTACCCAGATGCCCCAATAAAGTATTTTTTAGTCAAGGGATGGGTATTGGTTTTTTGACATAATGCTATTGCTCACTTAATAGATTACTGCATAGTGTAAACAGAAGTTTTATATGCATTGAGAAGCGAAATAATCCAGTTGACTAGCCTTATTTTGATACTCATTTTAGTGAGGCATTCTGGAAATGAACCCACAAAATCTTGTGAGTGTGCCTGTATACCAGAGGGATATAGCTCTCCTGAGATAACTTCCTTTAGAGAGTCGAACATCATGTGCAGTTGCCCTTGATGGTATGTTTGCTAAAAAGAAGATGGAATCTATTACCAGTCTCGTTTATCCCTGGTTAGGTCAGATTTATGCCGATCCAAAGCAAAGCAAAGGGTTGAGCGATTATATAACTGATGTCGGTTTTAAAACTTCCAAGCTTGATCCTGCAGGTCAAGAAACCCAGCCATGTCAGCATTTTCAACAGGTCAAACAATATGGGAAATGAGACCCAGGACCCTTGGCCCCCTACCCCAGTTTAAATCTTGCAGACCACAAGCCATTTCAGGATTAATTTCGTGATGCAAAAATTCTGAACAAATGCCTGCGCGATGCTCATCACTCTGTTTTTTGAGTTAAAAGAAAAATCATTCTTCCTTTGACCCCAGATAGTAAAACATCATAAAATAACCACATCCTCTATTCTCAGCCTAATCTATCAGAAGAAAGAAAGAATATCAGAAAAGGACTATCAAAAGCCTGCAAAATACATGCAGGTACTCTGGCCCGAGAGAAGTTTTATCCTGACAACTATATTGGCTCATCTTTAGAAATAAAGTGTGCAATTTCAAATGTTTTCAGTAAGTTGTCAGCAGTTAAAATTTCCTGCTGGAACTCAAAATATGATAATTGCAAAATTATGGAGAGACCAGGGATCGTTACTAGTACCAGACTTCTTCCCAGCTTGTTCCCTGGACTCAGCTAGCCCATCAATTTTAGATGCTACGGAGACCAGCACAACTAATGCCAGCCCCTGGCCTTTTAGTCACAACCCTTTGGCAAAAGAATAAAAAGGAGGCCAACCTTCAGAGTTATAGCTTCTAATGTCTTAGCTGCCCCTTAATCAGTATGTATTCAGAGCACATCGACAATAGTGGGACTGACATTGTTACTAATATAGAACAAGTCAAAATACAAAGAATTTTAAATGGCTCACATACTTTAAAAATGATTTTGGAAGCGTTTCTTCTTCTAAACCAGAGTCTCCTGCTGCTCCTGTTGGTAGTGAGATCTCTAAAGTGCCAGACAATGGTGGCCGTGATGAATGGTCTTCATAGTCAAAGGTGCCCTGAGTGAAAAGCAAAAGAATAAAAAGCCGGTCTCACTTGTGTGATGCCAGTCTTGGAGACAATAAATGTCTGTGCATGTACTTTTAAAGTTAGATCTTTTAAGTTGATTGTTAAGCAGTTAACTGTTGATACTTTGAAATGTTCCATTTTTTGGTGAGTGGTGAGCTTGTGTCGAAACTTTCCATGCAACTGTAAACCTAAAGCTGCCTTTAGCTGAGCTTGAATAATTTAATTACTGCTTTTTAACGTGGAAGCGTTTAAGCTTTTAAAAGACTGAAGAAAAGAGTTATTTCTAATAATCAGGGAAAGGATTATTCACTATAATTGACATTAATGTATAATTTACATACTCTAATGGTCCTATGTCTTAATAAGCCCTAATAAGTAAGACTAAGAGTGAGAATAATTATTTTGGGGGGTTGTTATATTTTGTTTTAAATGACTGGTTAGAGCTTCTTCAAGTCAGGTTTAAAAGGTAGAGAGGCTAATCAGCGAAAAGTTCAGAAGGGTTATTTTACTGGTGACCTAAATATGTTGTTCTATTAAGTTTCAAAGGAAGCAAATCTATATTAAGTTGTACATTAAAAAAAAAAAAAAGAATCAGCGAGCAATCCTCCCCCCAAGTCCCACTATAGTGTGAAATTGCATCAAAAGTATTATGGTATTACACCACTACCTACATCAATAAAATGCCAGCTTGACATATTATAAAGAAAAATCAGTTACACTTCAATAAGCTCAACTCTCTAGAAAGAAAAGGAAGTGAGAGGTATATAGTATGCCTCATCCACAACAAGTCATCAGAGACCACAGAGCCATATAGTTCTGCTCTGCCACATTTCAAAAGGAGTGGTTTCCAGCATAAGGATCCTTGCATCCTTAGATGCTACATTTCAAAAGTGTGTCAAGACAGACAGGTAACTCTGAGGAATTAAGAGTGAAATTAGAATTGGATCATGGTCTTCCATACTATTTTATTCTCCTATTCCAATCTTGTCTGCACATACCTCTGGAATCTAACTTGTATTTTAATATTTATAATAAGCTTTTCACTTGGATAATAAAAACAGCCTTCTTTAAGAAGACCCCACGACTGCCAACATTTGATCATTAAAAAACTAAAATGTGGAACCCTTCAGTCTTGATTTACAGCCCCTGAAGTACAAGCATCGATGCCAACAGCAAATTTACTATTCATTGAAGGCCGGGAAGAATGAAGCGGTATAAATAATCAGGCAACTCTAGGTAGACAATAAATTTGCTCCTGGCTTTCTCTCTTTCTACTGATGTTTCATAAAGGCATCCAGGTTGTTGTGGGAGCATGTCCCTGACCTTTGAAGTTGACATGAAGGGGATAGCCATTTACTTCTAGAAAAGTCTGAGAAGAATATTGGAATGCACAGGCTATTCCCCTGATCCAGGAGAAAATGTCTTATTTATTTTTGATCTGTTTGATTTTGAGGTTTGGGACCCATTTTCCTCCTGAAGAGGTAATGAAATGCTCTGGATATAACAATTGATCCTTTCTAGTCACAGCTACTTGGACCAGACATCTTATATTCTATAGCCCCATAGCTTTGCCATGATCCTCATCACCTTCTCTGAGGTGTAAAAACAAGTCAGGCGCTACCATTGATCTTACCAGCCCTTCCTCTGCCCCTACTCCTACCAGGGTTCAGAAAAGGAACTTCATTTATTGAGAGATTAAAAATCATCTTTGTGGAAAAGCTAACATTTAAAACGGGCTTGGGGGGGGGCAGCTAGCATTTCCTTGACAGAATTCTGAAGGGTATCCCCGGGAAAGGGGTGCATATGAACAATGTACTTGAGGCAATTAGTTGAATTGTCTGCTGGGGAGCTGGGAGAGAAAGCTGAAATATGAGATGAAGGCTTTACTACAGATGGCCTTGAAAAATAGGAGAAGGCATTTATTCTGAATTCATCATGAGGTGGTTTGAACATGCTGAGGTTTTGAACAATAACAATATAATCCAAGCTCCATTGGTCAAAGAATCATGAAGCTGTAGTGTGCAAGAAAACTAAACCAGGGAGAGAGGACAAGTGAATCTATTTATACTGAAGGCTAACTATGATTTGAACATAATAAACGGAAGATTCTAATACCCTCCTCCTGTCCCTTTCTCAGGTTGCTATCTCTGTCTTCATTGCTCATTTCGATCCCCAAATTCAGCTGCTGAAGACTCATTCTATAGCTCAAAGCACAGTTCAAGTCTCAAGTTTTATGAAGGAACTCTGGGGTTTTCCAGGGAATTCCCTAATGCCTTCATATTTTGTAACTATAGTATGTTACAGGGTTGGTCGTAGGCTGCCCAACAACATGTATCAAATGACTGAATACAATAAATACACAAAAATTTGTGTTGTGTTGGTTACTTTTGCATGAATTTTTCTTACTTATACTATCAGGAGAACAGGGTCACCTTTAAATCTTTGCATCTTTATGAGATTTGAGCAGAGTAGGTAGTGAACAATTGTTGCATTCAGTTGAATTATCAAATTTTCTGAAGGTGTATACATCGAATAAATCCATGGTAAGTAGACATAATAGAAACTACGAATTTGTCATTGTGTGGTATCACATAGAGTTGCATTCGGATTGTGATATTGAGTAAATTATTTTAGAATAAATTATTTTTCAGGGTATACGTTAAAATAAAGACTGGTTTTCATTGGAGAATCACAAAAGGCATCAACATAATTGAAAACCATGGTAGTAAGGAAAGCAAAAGTTTCGGTTCTAATTTTGAGTGGATGCTAGTTATCGGTTTATTGCTTCTCAACTTCAAATCTAGCTTTCCTTTCACACTTGATGATGCTGGAGATGGACCCTGCCTACCTCTCTACTTGACAGCTGCCCAGTGATGGTACAGGTGCTGGAGGAGCACCCACCTCAGCTTCCCGGTGAGTTACACCATTATCCCAGCTGGTCTCACCAGCACCAAGGCAGACAGTTTTCCGGTTAGCTCTCTTACTTCCTAGCAGCACCTTCTTGGCAACTTTGATGGCCACTCTGTGAGATGAATTCCTAGTGAGTTTTACCCACATCCCAGCTATGATTTCCTGCAGCACCTCAGCGAACTTCTCTACCTTCCAAGGAGGCCTCCACCACTTCTCTCAGACACTCTGAGTATCAGCTTTGTGGTAGAGATTAGGAGGCATCCATTTCTAAGTATGTGTTTCCTTTGTGTTCTCTCCCTCAGCTCTGGAGGTAGTGATGCTTCCTACCTCTATGATCCCTCTATTCTTTGGTGTTCTCTTTATCCCTTTTAGTATTTAATCCTCTTTTGCTAAGTCAATACTTCCTTATAATAAATTTTCCCTGTATAAATTACAGGTGCTGTTTTTGCCTGTGGAAGGGACCTTGAACAGTCTGTGAGGAAATTTTCTGAAGGCAGGCAGTCATTACAAAGACAAGATGACTATATTCCAGTATTGGCTAGGTCTCACAGGGAACCTGTATGTTTCAAATGGAAGAGTTGTAGTCCCTGCTATACGTATCGCCCTTCCGAGGAATTCTTATCAATATGTCTTCATGTTTTTATTGTATGTCCCCTTCATCTGGAACACAAATGAATGATGTCTGGAGACCCAGCAGGCTTATAAATGTTCAGTGGATTTTGAGATATCCTGGCAATATTTGTTCTTCCAGAAACAGATTCTCTAAGTTGATAGTGACCAGATCAATTTTCCTCTGACAGAATATTGAGTCATGGTTAACAGGTAGAATCTAAAATAAGACCCATTTAGCAGGAGCCATGAATAGTAGGGAGCACAAATAAGTAAAAGATACAAGGTAAAAAACACCTGTTACTTGTTCTCATAGAAAATTATACTTTATTTTATTAGATTTTTCTTAATTATGGAACTGTACTTAGATACTTTTCTTCACCCAGTGGTCTCTGAACTTCATGATAGTAGGGATCATGTCTGTCTTGCTTTCATAAATCCCTAGTATCTAGCATAGGAATGGGTACTCAAATATTTAACAAACGAATGAATGATTGAATATCAGTAGAAGGCAGTTGTATCAAGATCCCAGAAAAAGTATTCCTGAAATAATGCAGAGGAAATAACAGCTGGCAGCAGCAGAGGAGATACCCACAAAGTAACCTGAGTCTTACATAGTATCCTGAATGGTTATTTTAGCTCCAGACATACATTTCAGTCACCATGAAACCTAGCTGATTCCCTGTAAGGGATGGGGGTGGAGGGGATTCATGACATCGTCACTTCTCCAAATATACTTGCCATTTATTGGAGAGGAATTTAGCTTTGGTCTTGGTTCCTTGCAATCAAGAAGAGACTGTAATTCTCAGCCTTGTATTCTGATTCCAAGTAACTCAATCGCTAGTCATGAGGATATTGCTGGGCTTATGCTATTATCCAACTAACTTCAGTAGGTACAAGTTTTACAGTCATAGTAACACAGGGATGGCTAAGGGAAAATAATGCCCATTCTTGGACTTCTCTCCCTTAGCTCTGTGTCTTCATCATATGTATATTTAATGACTCTAGGACAATATAGATGTGTTCCTTTTTTGCATAAAAAATGATTAAAGATCCTTGATTAAAGATCACCTACTTGGGTCACCATAGACTATTTCTAAGAAAAATGTATCAATAGATTCACATTTGTGTGGCTTATGAATTTCTGCCACTGAGGCTTCAACAATTCTATTGGGTTCAGGCCTAATTTCTTGCCCCAGGGATAGAGTATTAGAGAGCCCTGAGAACATGATAAAATACAGTCGTACCCTCAGGGGAATTCTATTATGGCTGCAGAATATTCATGATATACAGGGATGCTTTTATCATATACTTCCTTTATTATAATTTTGCTTAACGGCTTAATTTTGATCAATTGCAAGGGCTTGATCACTGAAAGCTATTGTGACAGATGATAACTCATGTTTATATTTTTGTTTTGGAAACTGATGAAATGATTCAGAAGATTGTGCATTTGTATCTGGTATAATATCTGATAGATTAAAGGCAATCCCCAGCTGTTGTTCTGTCCCTGGTGATTAAGGAAAATGATGAGGATAAATATTAGTAATAATATGTGTTATCTCGTGTGAGAGACAAGTTTAGTGAAATTTTAATACATGCTTTTATGTATTATAAGGAAATGAATGCAATTTACAAATCCATATAAATAACACATTGGAAATTCCACTAAACTGTAATATGCCTTAAGTCAGCCATGATTGAAATTGCATTTGACAGGGAGAAAAACAGTATTTCTCTTTCCAACAACTCCCTGCGTTGTCATCATGGCATGGTTGGGTAGTAGTGAGTGCCAGCTGAGGACCCTTCCCTCCTCTGTGTCACCATCTGGCTTCAGTTCCACTTCAATCAGTTTCTATTGGCTTTTTGATTTATGCTGGAATTCATAAGCAAAAATTAAGGAAGTTTGCCAATACATTTGAGATAACCCTCTTTCTCCTCAGTTTTGTCCCTCTGAAACTTGTAGAGAGAAATTTTGTACTCAGAAGCATTGGTCCAGTTAATTTCAGCTTCACCAGCAGCAAAGATAGGCCACCATTCCTGCAAAATCCCACATGCTCTTTTGCCAAACCATGATGTCAATATTTTCTCCCCTGTGGTTCTACAGTGTGATCAGGATTTTTGTTTGCACTGGGTCAAATGTTAACTGTCCTCTGCAAGTAGATGATATTGTTTGCCTTGCTTAATTTTAGTTAGCTATGAAAACCTTTTTTCTTCCAACCTTGAGTTTATGGTACTTTGTTTTAAAAATTTGATACCATTCTATATTTACTTTTGGGATTCCAACTGTAAAACACTGTGTATTGACAGTGATATGAAAGATGAGCTGAGTAAATTCCTAGGAAAACCATATAATTTCAGGTTTCTACTCACTCAGCAAAATCAGGGGTAATACAAAGCTGGGCTTCAAAACAATTTAGCCTAGAGTCCAAGCCCTCAAAAGGGGCTAACGTAGAAAGTTCTTCACCGATCTATAATCACAGCATGTGCCAATCAGCTCTTCATAAATGTGCCATTAGAGGACGTACTGCTAATATCCCTCGACTTAATGGTCAGTTGGTTTTTCCAATAGAAACCAATTTTCAGGGTTTAATATATAAGTATTTCACTTCATGGAAGATCTAAAATTATACATGCAGCATTAAAATCTACAAATAAGAGTTGGAAGAAAACGAGTTATTTTTGGTATCGTAGTAAGCTCTGCTATTTAACAAAATTCATATGTACAGATTTCTTTTAATTATTCAACAAATATTTATTGATCATCTTTCATTTGCCAGGAACTTACAAATCATACTCTGAGGGAGCTGCTATCTGTCTGTGAAGGTGGAGTGTATGTGTGTGTATGTGAGTGAGTGTGTGTGTCTGTGTGTGTGTAACATGGAATATTAGAGATAGTTTGGACCATAAATGTTATTGAAACTAGATTTTCCCAATTTTCTAAATTAAAATATTAAGGCCCCAAAAAGGATGTGTGACTTTCTTTGGACGTGGTCAATTTGGAGATGGCTTTTTGTTTAACAATCTGTCTACCACATCATATGGTCTATACAGAATGATTATTCAGGGATTCACATCTATGAATATGGAGAGAGCTCCAGGAAACTTGGGCTGCTCATCTGTGGAAATTAACAGCAAAGGCTGCCTAATTACCATTTTACAAACAATCATTTTATGTAATGACTACAGGACAATAAGGGAAGAGACTTTGTTAATAGCAGCCAGAATCACCAATCAGCAGGCAAACCATCAAAGAAAAGTGGTAAAGGAGAACAAAACCACATCTCTGTTAGAATTTCACTAAATGTCTTTAGACTTGCCTCAGAACAAAAAAATTAACAATAGACATGATAAATTTTGATTGCAGGTGCAAGTATATGCTCACTGAAATGCATATTTATTTCCTATAGTATGTGGTCATTTTCAAGTGCTCTGTTTTGAAAACCCTATTAACAAGAATTTCATGGAATTTACAATTGTTCATGTTGCATCATGCCTGGGGGGAAAATGTGCTTTCTAGATATTGAAGCGTATCTGATGATCAAAAAATGACTCACTAAAAAAATCTCTAACTTCCACATTTCCAAAGCCTTGAAAAAGAAATGAGACAATTCTTCTGTTTTTCACCTTAATTCAATGAGGTATTTGATTTTCAACTACTGTCTCAGCACTGTATTAAAACCCTGTTACTAGGGAATAAAAGAAAATTACCTGTAATCCCCTTTCCTCAGAAAGCATGTTATTATAATGGATTTCTCACTTTAGTCTGCTTTAGCTGCTGTCTGGAGAGAACTTGGTGTGCTTTCGAGCACCAGAACTGCTAAACCGCCTCGCCAGCAGGCGATGCTCACCTTCTCCAGCTGAAGGAACAGGATTGCTCTTACCACCTGGTTCAAAGAAAAGAGGGAAAGCTTGAGGATTAAAGTGACCTGTCATGGATTTCATGATTTGGGACAGGTGAAGAGGAAGCTATTACTGAGACAAAACTTTGGATGACTATTCTAAAATAGAGCAGCTTTCTTCAAAAGATACTTCTATATTTGAAACAGTTTTCCTGTTACAGAAAATATCATAGGCACAGAGAAAATATGGTGGTTTTGTGAATAATGAAAGGTGTCTCACCACACCTCAGATAACTGTCTTCTTATCATTTACTCCTTCTTATTTAATAACATGGGACCACTTTAGAACAGTTTCTTCCTTTAGGCGCCTCCTGTGACATCCTTCTCCACTTTATGCATTATCTATGCTCTCTTGATGCTAATAAGACCTTAGAAAATAATTGTCATTACCACTGTCAACAATTATTTATTGAATATCATATAAAAGAGATGAGAACAGACATTCATGTAATACTCAACATGTGGCTGATATTGTGTGGGGCATTTTAAGTTATTTCATAGAAACCCTGCATAATAGACATTATTAAAGAGAAATTAAAAAGAGAATGTTAAAAGAGAATGTTACTTGTTTTCCCTAGGGGTAGTGAAAACAGTTATTAGTAAAACAGTTTATTGGAAGCATTGGCATGGATTTAGGTCATGAAGGGCACGAAGAAGTAGAACTTCCAGTCTGGTAAGAGCTCACAACATATTGAGATAATTATGATATATATCAATGTCACAATGCACAAATGTATGTAATACATAATCAACACTGGAAAAATCAAGGGGAAGATGAGATCATGAATGAATGATAACTAAGTCTAAGAACTACTTCCATAAAGAAAGTAACAGCTAACATTTACTGAGAGCCCACCACTTTCCATCTTCCTGATTACTTGTAGAACTTCACATGTAGGAGGCCAAAACCAAAACAAGACAAAGAAAAATATTATGAGGCATCTTTCTTTATGTCAATTTTATAATGAGGATTTTAAGATACCAGTAGGTGATATACATTACTCAATAACATAGCTACTGTGTAGTCATTGTACAGAGGGTATCCACATTCTCTACAAGAATATCATCGTTTGAATCCACTCTTACACTTTCTGCAAATTAAGATGTATCATCATTAAACTTGAATATATTTTCAATTTTCCCCCAAATGTTCTGTTTGTCTTTTTTTTTTTTTAAGTAGGTATTCAGCTATTTCCAGAGGACACTACTTTCCACACAGGCCACTTTGAATGTGTTCTTTTTGTTGTTGCTATTTGTTTAAATTCCATGAAGCATTAATTCAGGTTTTGGAAGTGAGGTAGGTGTCCTCATTCCTCTCAATGGCTTCTGCAGCTTATTGTTTGATCTGTGTAATTCGAAAGATGGAGATTCAAATAACGGAAACAGGCAATCTTTTGAGAGGAACACATTGCATGAAAAAATCAAGAATTTAATTTAGGGTATATTTTCTTGGGGTTGTTAATTTGACATCCAAGCCAAGTAGACATTGGCTATACAGATATCAATGTTGGCATGAGTTGAAAGATTGTGGAATGTGCTTGGGTATTCTTGAAGGTGTCTATCTCTACTTTCTCTTACTATTCACACCTTTGTGTTCACTCCTCATGTCTCCAAAATCTGCCTCCTTTATTCAATATCCTGTGAAATTTCTCTCTCCGGTTTCAACAGTATCCTTTTAACAACCTTCTCAATGTACTGCACTTAGTCTTCATTTTACTCACTTTCCTGCCAAATCACATGATTTTCATCATCTTTCTCTCTTCCTTTGGATCCGATAGGAAATATCCATCTGGTGTTCCTCTTAGGATCCACAATCACTTTCTTTGGATGCCATTTTTTCCTGCTAAAATGTGAAGTGTTGTTCAAGGAATTGTTTTTCCTTGACTTCTTGTTCTCATAGACGTAATCTTTAATAATTTTAGGAATCAGGCAGCAAAGAAAAATGAGTGAAATAACTTTGTATAGAAAAACAATGTAGGGAGGATTGTGGTGACCTGACTGGGATTTCTAAGAGAAATGCCAATGAAAAGTTTTTAAACACTATATGAATAAAACAAAATTTGTTCATGTATCACCAGGGCTTGTGATAGATCACTGTGAGTCAGCATTCTTCCCTAGTTCTCTGTCCCTAACCGAAATTAAGCAATTATCTTTAATAGGTAATTTGAAGATAAATATCACTAGTTTAGATCTTTCTCACATTATAGAGGAGCCAATGAACGAAAAATGGGGAGAAACTATGAATAATATTCTCTTTTATCTTAAAGACACTGTACTTTCAGAGCCATTTCCAACTACCAAATTAAATCTATACCATTGATATCCTAGAAGTACTAAAACTCAACTTATTAAAATCTTGAATACATTATCTTTCCTGGATAAGTAGTTTTTCTTCTAATGTCTTCTACCTCAGTAGTGATTTGCACAGAATAGGAACTCCCCGGTCAACTTTAAATCCTGCTGTTGCTTTACTAATAGTCACCTGTCCTTTGAACCATGTACATGAGTATTCCAGAGAGGCCTTCCTCAAGAACTTAAAAATTGGCTAAATGAGATTGGCTTCTGAGACACATGCTGGATCAAATCAGAAATAGGCACAGTTATTCTAAAGACACAGAATAGCTCCCAAATCTGGAAGACTTACTAGTAAACTCCCACCATTTTTGTGCCATTTGGAAGGCATCCAATGAAAGCTAGGAAAAAAAACAAATCACCAAGACAAATATTGGCAATGCCTTCCTAGGGCTGCCCAAAAGGTATTGCGTAATTTAGTTCCTTTGGCAATATTATCTTACTGTGAGAATAGTGTATTAATCAAGTTAATGGCTGATGTCAATAAGAATTCTATTGCTATAGTTCTCTTTTTTTAAAGTCCATATTCTGATTGTTATTTGGCTTGATTTGCTACTGAGAGAAAATTCTTGGGGAAATAAATTTCCAGTCCAATTCCAATAAAGATTATTTCTCCAAAGGGAAGAAAATGAGAGAGAGAGAAGGAAAGGGGGATGGAAGGAAAGAAAGAAGGAAGGGAGGGAGGAAGAGAAGGTGGGAAGGATGAAAGGAAGGAAGGAAAGAAGGAAGACTGTCTTAATATGGGTTGTCTGTATTTTGCCAGAGAAGTCCCAAGAAGAAGATGTGCAGATCATTATGATTGAGTAGCTGCTTCCTGTGACAGAATTCCCAAAGAAAATTATTAAATCATCCTCCCATATTAATGCGGTGGTCTTGTAAACTTGATAATGAGGGGTTCCTGAACAAGTCATAAGGCTAGACCAGAGCTAATACCAAGTAAATATATCTTATGGAAACTCCTCAGAGATTGGCAAACACACATCCCTTTGACTGCTAAGGTTTTTAAGCTTGTCTACTTTCCCAGTATCTACAGATCATAACTCTCATCTACACCTCTGCACCCTCTCCATTCCTCTATCACTGCCACACTTCTAACCCTGACAACCCTAAACCCCTTAAGTAATCCTTCTGCCTCTCAGTACCTTTAATTTTCCTCTGCTGCCACACAGAGCTTTCAAAATATAGATAATATCATCACTTGCATCTTTCCAGATCAAGAGCTTTTCAAAGAATCCTGACCCAGGGCAAATGAGTAGACTAAGTAGGTATTCAGTAGTAGTAGTCCAAACTGGCGGCAAGACCACCGTCCCCTTCTAAGAAAAGCCCAAACCATACTTACGTCCCATAATCCAATTAGGTTTTCTTTTCTCCCCAAGGCAGAGAACCATACTTTAGATATATCTCAATTTAGGACAAATGAGTTTCTTTTTTCCCTTTGAGCCAGAAAAACATGCAGTTCGGGTTGAGATGAACTTGAAATATTCACCTTCCCTTCCATAATGTTCATTTTCTTAGGAACAGCTTTCAGGGGTATTTATTTCAAGCAACAACACCTTGATCAAGTCTACAACATTAAAGGCATATATTTGTTCCATATGGTGAGGAAGGGATTATGCATCTTAGGTTCTAATAATTATGTAAAGGTACTAATTTAAATCTGATATAAACTACCAAATGAGTCTATGACATATTCTGCAAGATGAATTCCTTTTTATAACCCTATGCATAGAAAGATGAGCATTTTGCAATGTAGTGAGTTCTGGCAGTGCATATAATATCACCATGAAAGGGAACAGCAAAAGAATATAAGATGGTGCAATTTAGCCCAGCTAGAGTTTGCCAACTTTGACACACTGAGATTTTTTTTTTTAAGAACCGAGATGAAAGACCAAGTTTATGAGTGTTCTGTTAGAATCATAAACCTTATTATTATTAATAGATGTGCAAAATGTGACCTCAACAAAATTTATTATGCACTGTACAAAATTTGCCTTGTAAAGTAAGTCATTTTATTCAACATTGTTTACTCTTTCCTATGTGCATCCTCAAAAGGCAAAATTGAATGATGACTATATTCTCTGCTGTCAGAATGTGCAAACTAAACAAAAAGACTAGGATTGTAGAAGCTAGGCCAAGGGGGCATATGGGGGTGCAGCTGTAGGTTAAGTAAACAGATACCAGTGATTATTTTGTTTCCCTAAAGATCAGAACAGAATCATGCGACTTAAACTTTGTGAGAATTAATGATATGGTCATAGCAGCTAAAATTTTATCTCCACCGAACTGAAGGCCTAAGAAACTCCAAATTGGGCTTTGATTGCCTTCATGTCAAAGACAGATCTTTCTTTGAGTCAGTTCAGTATATAGCATAAAACAGCTGTTCTGGCTATCTGAGTACAATCCTGAGCCAGTGTGATGAAGGGGCTGAGAAATTGCCGTGATGTATGACGGTGCCTGCATCTAAAGCAAATTTGTCTGCAACCTCCAGGGCTCACTGAATATTAAGATAAGGCAACTGGGATTGGCACTTATTCCCTTCAGTTTCAGAGTTAGGACATGTGGAAATGATTGTAGGCCTAGACTATCACATTCCTCCTAAAAATGTTGGCAAGTCCTCAGAAACTGAGGCCATTATTATTATCATTCTCCTGAACATCATTGGGGGGAAAATAAAATCTTGTAGAAAAGAAAGAGAATTCTGGCACCTTTGTGAATCCAAAAAAGTTTTATTGAAAATACAACTTTGGAAAAGTGATAGGAGAGAAAAAAAATCAATAGAACTTGATGACTACTTTTTAGACTTTAGAAAGGAGATTGATCTCAAAGTTAATTTCTGACTTATTAGACTATGCTGTCACCAGGAAAACCTAAAAATGTGAGTTGAATTCAAGGGAATCAATTCACTTCTTTTCCTCAGGACAGGAAATGGTGCAATTTAAATTTACAGTATTAAAAAAAAAGATACAAGCTCTGTCTTCTAAATACCAGCATGAAGACGAACAGAAGTCCTATTCAATATAACCCAGAATCTACTCTCTAGTGCTTTGGGGTTCTACCTAAGAAGGGAAATCTCCCTATGAAAATGAAACAGGATAGTAAAGCTTTAGATGCCAGGAAAGTTCTAGAAATTGTAGTGTATATTTTAATACCTAATTGGCAATGTTGAGAGGAAAGTTTATTTAGAAAAACACTCCTGATAAACTACAAAGAAAATGAGTTTCACTTTGGCCTCTAAATAAAGGAATATTTAGGCATAAATATAACTGTTCTGTGTAAATGTCATGAAAATAAACATGGTAATCAAGCCCCAACAATTTTATAGAAATGTCACTTAACCTAACCAAGCACCAGTTCTTTTATCTGTAAAATTAAGATAATGACATAACAGATTGTTATGTGTAACAGTATCTATAGAAGACCCAACACAGTGTTTGTGTAATATCTGCACTATTAAAATACATTTCAAATATTAAATGTTTAGAAAAATAGAAAACAAAAATTAGATACTCTGGCAGTCTGAGATCTGGGTTCATTTTGAAACATTTTGAGGTGAAAATTTATGTTTAATTGACAATTTATCATTCTATTCCCAGGGCCTGAAACAGTGTTAAATGGGTGAATAAGAAGTTATTAATTTTATTTTTAAAATGGTGAGTCTAAGTTGTGGATTTTGATCTGATTTGATTGTTTTAAAATCAATTTTAAAGGATTGCCTTTGTTTTTCCTGTCTATATCAGGGGATATTTCCTGCCTAAATCCTAGATGGAGTTCATAAATCACTTGCTAATACAACAGCATCCTTCCCGTAAGGATGGCGTCCTGTGGCCACTTGGGGTGAATGCCAGATGCTGTATGAAATAGAGGTATGCTCTTACAAGCTCCTCTCCTAATATGACATCCTGCAGAAAGGATCAGCTTTCTCCGGGAGCATACTTCATGCAATGCTTCTGTGACCTCTCAGTGCATTAACGACAGCAGGTAAATCATTGGGTTTTGTCTAACAGATGAATTGATTTAGGGATGCAAAGAAAGTACTCACTAAACAATGTGCTATCCAGCTGGAGCATAATAAACACACCTATAGCCAAGCAAATAGGTCTAAATGCTTAATTAACTTTTGCTCACCTTCCCAACAATAAGGAAACCAAAAGTACAATCAATCGAATCTCTTTAGTGTGTATCTACAGCCAGATTCTCTGTATCTACCAAAGGTTAGTGTTGATTAGACCTAGTTAAATACCTGACGATCGGCTTGTTTGTTAAAAGTCTGTTTTTTACAGAAAGAAATATAGAAACTGAGGGAAGTCTTGGCTCACCCAAATGGGCATTCATTCTGCTCAGGATCCTTTTGGTAAAAGGATGCTGCTTATCTTATCTGTATATTTCGGACACTAGATTTTAATGTTAAAAGAATAAACAGTGATATATTTAAAGTGTAAGTTGGGAAATGCCTGTAGAGAAGAAGAAACTTGCACAGAGGGGTAAAGCCTTTTGCTTAGTCTTGTGGATAAGAGAGATGATTTTTTCCAAATGTCCCTGGCCTCAACCCGATTTAAGAATTATTCCTGGAATAGCAAAGAATTACGGAAATCCTAGATATTCATATTTATGTCCATGTAGGGGAAACAATACAATAGTAAGTAACATTTCTCTTATTCAATCTCTATTCTGCTTTCTTCCTGCAAATGAGAAATAATGACCACCTGATCCTTAACAACTAAGAAGCCGGTAAGCAGGAAAGATGATACTCGTAGTCCTTTTTTATTTTCAACCACTATGGTATATACACTGTATCTAAGATTTCATAAATTCTCTGCCCTTATAGGGAACTCTGGAGTCGGGTCTTATGGCATTGAGTCCAGTGTTCTCCATTTGCTACCTGTGTGACCTTGGCAAGCAATCCAACTGCTCTGTGCTTCCATGTATTCATTTTGTAAATGGACATAATCATGATACCATCCTCATGGAATTACCATGAACATTAATATGTAAAGCACTTATAGCAGGATATGGAATACAGTAAGTACTCTGTAAGTACCCGTCATCTGTCTATCTACCTATTTATTTTCATCATCACCATTTATAAATAATAAGCTTAATGTAACTAAGACCTGGGAATAATAGGTCAAGTCTATAAGAAAACTCCCTGGGACTTCTAGATTTTTTTTTAAATTTTGATTTTCTATTTTGATGGAAAGCACGTGACGTTTATATGGTTGCAGCACAAATAGAATTAAGACTCCTGCTTTACAGTTATAAAGCAGGTTGCATCCGCTATCACGTTTAGGATTCCATCACATTTTCAGCATAAAATGCTCTGTTGGTTACAATGAAGGATAAAAAGATGACTAACATACTGAGGAGCTTATAATCTACTGGAATTGACTTAGATATGCACAGAAGTAATATTATGACATGAACAAGGAGTAGAAGAGTGTGAGGAAGTGTCAACGGAAGACAGGATTAGACAAATTGTAGATTCCAAAATGGAGTTGGGTTTCAAAATAGATAGTTAATTTTAAATTATATCGGAGCAGTTTGGTTAATTTGAGAGTGTTTATCTAGTGCGTACGATGGGAGAGCAGGCCAGATATAGGACTGTTGAAAAGTTTTGAAAGTTGTCGGATTAGCACTTCTGAGTTCTTGAGTTTTATCACAGCATTTTGGCAGGGCTACTTTGGAATGAGAGCAATGCTCATTTCGGGGGTGTAGAAGAGTATACAGCATAATGAAAATTTTGCAAGACTGCTTAGAAATCAACTTTTACCGAGTCACTGATAACTTTATGACAGCATTACCATCAACATCCATGGCCATTGTAATCATTACTTCCGTTTGTCTTTTGAAGTGTCATTAGAAGACATTACATTTGATATGCTCTTTTGCAGTCCTGCCACTTCTTGGACTAATTTTCCATTTCTTCAAGTGGGGCAAGTTTTATTTTCCTAAAATGGCCCAAAGCATGTTACCCTGAGATATCCAGGATGTTTATTAAGTTCTCAACCAACTTTACATTTTGATAACTTCACTGGTACCAGTGGTTCAGCAAACTATAAGTAAGTATTGACTCATCAAAAACTCATACTTTGGGTGAGTTTGGGACGAGAGTCAAGAGTAGGGTGGTTAGATTCATTCGACAGCAACCAAGAATGTTTTGAAAACTTGGAAAATTAAGTCAAAACATAAATCAGAGTTAACATGGATCCTATCAAAACCCGGATGTAGGAGTATTACTGTCATGCTTCCTCCAACCATTAACTTTTGCTTCTATCACACAAGCTTCCAAACGTACTAAGGTTTAAGGTTGCATGGATCCATTATCTACTGCAGCAAGGAGAAAATTTTGAAAACAGAAGTTCACTTTTATTTTACAAGGGAAAACAATCTTGATATTCAACGTATCTAATCCTTAGACACTGAAATTAAGGAAACTAGGTTAATACCAAGTAAATGAAGTTCAAGTCAGGCATGACGGAGGTCTGCTCTCTTTCCCCATTCAGAATAGAGATATTTATTTGCCCATTGCCAAGAGAAAATGCATTCCAGGTGTTGACAATTTGTGAGAGTCTCTTCGTTGTGCACTTTGGGGGAACAAAGCCAGCTACTTCTAAAGTTAAAAGAGAAGAAAGGATGAAAAATAAGAAATGTGTGTGCAAATGCATGCGTGTGTGTGTGTGTGTGTGTGTGTGTGTGTGTATCTGTTGCATGGCACAGTAACATCTCCACACTGAGAAGAATCTGAAGCAGCTCCTTTTAAAGTTAATACTGGGTGATCTTTTCCACCACATATCTCTTTTAACTTAAACGTCTATAGGACTCCACCAAATATCTGTTTTCAATAGAGGTGAAGTTTTCAGGGGGGGAAAAAAAAAAGAAAAATTGATGGGCTAAAAGACATACTTAATCTCTGTCCTTTGAGATGACCTTCCTTACACCATGGCCTATGTCTTCCCTAAGTACCAGCACTAACAAGCACACCTGAACAGCAAGTACATTATAAAATAGTCAATAACAATCATCGATTGAATTCAAGAGCTTTTCTCTTATTTTCATTGACTGTTCCAGGGCTGCTAACCAATTTCCTGGTTTGCAGAACATCTTCTTGATACTTTGATGATAGGGCATGGCTTCTGTAGAGTTTCCAATCTAAATGTTCTCAGACACCTCTAGAGGCTTTGGTCTCTTCTTTTCTCAAACGTGTGTTTACAAAAAGGGCACACAAGTAATGTTTCATTATCCCAGCTAATGGAAAGGAGGAGAAGAGTGAATGATTAAGAAAAGAAATCATCCTTCTGATAGCAGCAGCATGAGAGTCTTTATTTTGGAGAAATCACAAAATAAGTAGGTAGCTGGGAGGTATTCATAGGGGAGAGTTTGAAAAACGAGGTGAATTCTTAAAAATCATTCCTTTTCCCATGTTAATATCCACACTCTAAAAAGGCCCTTTCCATTTATTTATTTGTTTATTTATTTATTTATTTATTTACAGAAGTAATATGCTTCTTGCAGGGGATTTTTAGGATTAGAGGAGATTCTTTTATTGCTACAGAGAGAGGTGGCATGCTAGTAGGCACATACTGTGCTATGTAAATACTGGCAATTATCAGGTGCAACAAATTATGCCAGTGTAAGGGTGTGATCTTAAAAGTTAAACAGAACTAAGATTGATTTAATGATTCTGCTACTTGAGTTCTGTGTGTTCTCAAAGTTATGACAAGCTGAGACTTGCTTTTTTCATGTGTAAAAATGAGAAAATAAACCTTCCTCATTAAACTGCTCTGAGTTAGCCTAAATGAGTGAGTATATTCACAGAGATTAATTTAGCAACTGGCAAATATTGGTTCCACCTTGGGATATGAAGCTAGACCCTCAACTCTGTTTTTCTTCTGCAGTGAGTGTTGCCCTGGGCCCATCTGTTAGCTGGTGGCATAAAACACCGACTTTCCAACTCTTATAGCCAAGGAACGTTCCCTTTTCCCATGTACCTAGCAGTAGACCTTGTATTAGCTACCTATTGCTGTGTAACGAATTATCCCAAATTCCATCATCTTAAAATAACAAACATTTATTATGTGACACAATTTCTTTTGGTCAGGAGTCTAGGAACATACAGATAGTATATGTCTGGCTCAGGTTCTTTCACAAAGCCACCGTCAAGATGCCACTCACTCATCTGGCTATTGGCCAGTGGCCTCATTCAGTTTCTCAACATGTGGGCCTCTCCCTAGGGCTGATCATCACATGGAAGCTTGTTTTCCCCAAAGGAAGTGATTTGAGAGAGATACAGAGACCAATCTCAGATGTGACAAACCATAACTTCTGGCATATTGTATTGGGCACACACACAGATCACCTCTGGGCCAGTGTGGGAGGGAAATACACAAGGTGTGAACACCAGAAATCAGAGATCATTGGAGCTATTACAAAGCTGGTCTTCCACTGAATGGACTGAACACCAGCCAGCGGATGCCATCTCATGCCTGACCACAAGTTAGAGACTCTGTATGGTATTTCTTGCTGAGAAACCTCTTACCTCTGTATGGTATTTCTTGTTGAGAAACCTCTTACCTCAAAAACATACCATACCTGCTAAAAGCAAGCTATAGCTTGCTGATTTGTTTTGTTCTGTTGATCAGTTCTATATCCAGGGAGTTTTCTGAGTTCATTACAAACTCATCCATAGATTGCAAAAATAGTGTTCAGATTTAGAAAGTCTTTGCAACTTCAATTTTTAATGTCCACAGATGCCTACCCAATATATGAGATTGAGTCGATCATGAAGCAAGCAAACACACTGTGCTTTGTGTTGCCTCAGAAAGGAAGAAGGTCATCAGGAAATTAGGGAAATGGGAAAAATATGACCCAGCAGAACAAACAGAACAAGAAAGTCACAGAGCCTGTCAGAGGACAGAAGGCATCTGACAGTGTACAGATTGCCAAGGATTGACTATATAAAACATATTTAATGTTCCACCCAACAAATTCTCATTCTAGAAACCATGTTTCTAATAGGCTTCATTTAAGGAGCTTGTATTTTTTTAATACTTGGAAATCTAAATCTCCAACTAAATTTCATTTAGGGTAGCATGAACCAGGACAAATCAATAGCTCTTCCCTGATCTACAGAGTTTTTCTGATATTAGAAGCAGGACAAAGACAAAAAACTCCATAAAATAAGAATCATATATTTATCTAAAAATGTTTTTTGAAACTCTTGGAACCATAACAAAATTATATATAGTATTTTTCAATTGCTATGTTGTTTTGCAGTGAGTCCTTTTTTAAACAAAAAATTAACAAAAGCCAAAATATGAAGCTCAAATATAAGAACTCAATTTTGCAGTGAAATATTGCATAATCAGCTTTATAATTATTGTTCCATCATTACATTGTTATAGCCTTTAAAGTGTAATTGACAGATTCAACTCCTGGATAACAGCAGGTCAAACATCCTCAAACAGGAGCTTTTCATTATTCTGTAAGCAGGTACTTTATTTTTTCATCTGACTTAGAAACAGACAGTCCTTCTGGTTTTTTGATGTCACATATGGGAGTTTATGCTATAAAATAGGCTGTGGATTAGTAAGTTTCTTTCTCTCCTGGAACAAGACAATATCTGTTATCTAGGGAGAAGACTTATTGCTAACAATCAATAAAAATTATCTCATGGCTTTCCTTTGCTTCAGAGTTAATTATGTGCTTTGATTACTTTGCGTTATGTTTTTCAACTTTGGTCAATGGATGTTACTCAAACAGGTAGAACTAGTCTATATGCAAATGACAAGGCCATAGATTTCTTCTCAGAGGATCTGGTAGCCTCAGTGCACCAGGCCGTATTTATTCACTTAAGCAAACTCGGGCTTATAAACTAAAGGGTTGACAATGGCTGCACAGTTGAAAAAACCAATTCTCCAAAAACTAATTCTTCCTGACTCTTACTTCAGGAAGGACTTCAAGAAATTCTACTGCAGGCAAAGGACAGAGACTGGTGCAGATGCACAGAGATGGCCTCTCCTCCATCAGACGTGCTCAGCAGGCTCCCAGGACTGCGGCTGGAGGACAGTAATAGGAATGAGGAAAACACTGGGACAGAGGAACATTCACATCTGCGTTCATTGCTAATGAGCAAAGCATGCTACTTCGCCCAACAATTGCATTATTATCCAAGTATTCTATTTGGAAGAGAATTCAGAGTATCTTTTTATAGATTTATGTTATTTGCTCTAAATCCACACTGAGAAATGGAGATTAACAGGCAAGAGGGAAGAGAGCATTATATGGTGTTATCAGAAAGGAACTTTGTACTAAACCAGAGCATTTGGGAAAGATATGATCATTAGCATTTTTATGAGCTTTTAGTTTCCATTTTTTCTGACACTGATAAGAGATCTGTCTTCTCTTAAATGCAATGATTTGTATATTTGCCCTCATTTGCAAGTTCAGAGTCTGAGGGAAGACAAATCCAAGTACTGTCTAGTACTGAAATTTCCTTAGGCTGCTCTGACAAAAACAAAAAGGCATTCAGTCTCAAATTAGTGACTTCATGCAAAAGGATACAACAGAAAAAAATGAACTATTTTTGGTTCAAGAATCCTTTGTCTCTGGAGCAACTCCTCAGCTGCTGTTATGTATGCAGGCAGGAGGGATACTTGGGAGGGCAGCGGAGAACCCACACTGCAGATGTTGGTCCCTAAGAGAAAGACATTATGTACCTATGCATCACTATTTGCTCAAAACACATAATTTTTTTCCCAAGTGTTTCTAAATATTTTAAATATAGCAGAATCGGGCATCATTTGGCCACTGTGAACATCTTGCTCATCATCACATGAATCTGTTTCCGAGAATGTTACCTGTTTGATATGCCTCACTTTTTCTGTAACAAGGAGACAGCAGAAAGGGGTGCTTAAGAACCTAGACTCTGGACCCTGACTCACCCATCTTTTGAATCCTAGTTCCATTCCTTAGCAACTGCATGGCCTTGGGCAGCTTATTTCATCTCCCCATGCCTCCTCTGTGCCTTTCTTCTTCTATAAAATAGGGTTAAAAATCACGGGGGGGTGGGAATATTAAATGAGATAATACAGGTAAAGCAATTAGAATGATGCCTACCATAAAGTTGGCCCTGTATTAGTGACTGCAGTTATTATTATTGCTTTTTTCGGTCTCAGGAAAATACCATTTTACACACTTCATGTGGTAAAAATGCAAAAATTAAAACCAGGGTAGAAAATAAAATAAAGACAAAATTGATCTTAGTGTTTCACGATTTGCCTTCCGATACCCAATTGCCCTATATCAACTTGTCCATCAATCTCTCCTGGATATTTGGAGTAAAAGCTGTTTCTGGAGCCCTATTGTATCTGTTGACATGTGTGTATTAACATTCTGAAAATGCAAAAGAGTCTAGTTTTGAAATGTGAAATAACGAAATCCTTAGACGTCATGTTTCAGGAACTCAAAAGTTTTACTCTGGAGGACCAGACCCTAAGATTCAGGACTCTATCCCTACACTGCCCCTTAGTAGAGCATTGCCTCCAACCAGATACCATTAAGAAGTCCACAGTTTAAGCTGGATATAGTAAAAATCAGCAATACATGCCCCTTCCTAAGTGACCTTGACCCCAATGTCCCTTTAGCTCTCTCTGCAAAAGTAAATCAAAATTGTGTTTTGTTTTGTTTTGTTTTTAATCGCTGTGGGGTTATGAAACAGATTAAAGATAATGTATCTATCTGCAACAGATAACGTGATGTCTATTTCTTGCCTGATGTTCAGAGGGTTGCCAAGTGATTTGCTATAAAGAAAGCACTGGAGAATGGATTTAAGGGGAAAATATTTTCTTATTACCACATTTGTAAGTTCTTTGTTTCTTGTTCTATATCCTCACAGTCTGACTTGTTCTAGTTGAGGATTTTAAAACAACAGAATGATGGGTGTATGTCTCTTTTCCAGAGTAATGCATGTTGATACACAGTATTTAGATCTCATTTGTAATTTCACTGAGCACTTCCGAGGGCACCCACATACATATGTTGCTTGACTTTCACACACAAATAAATCTTTCCTCATCTTTAATTTATTTCTAGTTTTGAGAGGGTTAGGATGGGGAAAAGAGAAAGACATGAAGTGAAGTCTACCTTTTTCTGCTTGTTGTTCCCTAAGTGCTTGCTAGGGATAAGCTAAGACCCAACAGGTCTTGGGGACAAGGGTCACACCGCATCTCAAATTTGGTGACCCCTTGGGCCGGTCCTCTAGAGGATAATTCAGGGGTCCTGAGAAACAATTTCTCAATTGTGAGAAATAACAGTTCTCAAAGGACTTATGGGACACAGAAGTCTCTTGTCAAGATCTGGGTGTTCCTATAATTCAAAATGGCATGTATCTACGTGCCTTTGTGTTCAGTTGTAGGTTTGAGAAGCCATTTCCTGGAAAATAAGAACATTTCTTTATACCATCACATGAAAGTTGTTGTAGTTGTAAGAGCCTCATAGCTGCCCTCCAAGTTGGACCACAGTAATCTCTGTATCCTAGTAGCCGGTATCCATACTCTTGTGTAGGCCCATTCCGTGTTAAACAGAGCTGACATCTATAACCAGAAGCAGAGTGTGGAAACGGTGGAGGGGGACTTCTGAGTCTAGGTCATAGAAGACATGGTAGCTTCAATCTCTGTTCTCTTTGATTACTCTGGGGAAAGCCAGCTAACATGTAGTGAGGGCACTTGAGTGGTCCTGCAGGAAGATCCTCATAGGGAGGAGCCCCGACCTCCCACCAATAGCCAGCCAGGCCATGAAGCTTCTTGCCAATAGCTCTGTCCCAAGGCCATCTTTGAAGCAGATCCTATAGCCTCGGTGAGGCTGTCAACTGACGGCCACCTTGGCTGACAATTTGATTGCAGCCTCATGAGAGACCCTGAACCAGAACCATCCAGCAAAACTAAGGATTCCCAACTCCCCGAGATTTTGACAAAAAAAAATTACTGTGTAACGCTACTAGGTTTTGAAGTAATTTCTTATGTAGCAATAGATAACTAAACACAGATGAAAATCCATATGTTAGAACAGTAATTGAAAAAAAAGGTGTGAAACAAAACACATTCAGTATAATTTCATCATTATTAATTGCATATAGAAAAAAAGAGAAAAAAAATCACCAAAATACTAATGATATTAATGATATCAGCTGTTGGGGCTATTGGGTAAATCAAAATTCTTTTTATATTCATAATGTGCAAAATATGTACTTTTTAAAAAACAACTTTAAATATTTTTAGTATATTTACTTCATTATTGGAAAGATTGAACCTACTTTTATTTTTTTGATAATGTGTGGGGGTAATAATATTCTGGTAACAGTTTAAAAATCTAAAATATGACACTGTGTTTCCTGCATCCTGTCAGTTTATATAGAGTTATTTCTCATGTACCCCTGTGCTTTATCTACATTTATCTGAATTTGTGGGGTTCTTCTAGCTTCAAATCTGAGCTTGATTATAGCAGAAAACAGCATCATTCTGATGCCTCACATGAGGCTAAGGCTGTAGTAGTAACTCTGAGCCAGTTCACCTAGATGCTAAGATGTTATAGGTCTTATCACAAAGATGATCATTAAGATGATATGAATGGAAATGAAAATGAAAAAATTTAGCCACTTTTTAAACTAGCTTTCTGCTGCATTATGTAGTAGAGACAGTATACCACATTCTAGTTAAGACATCAAGTCTGGCTTCGATATTTACTATCCGTGTAACCTTGGATACATTTCTTACTTACTCTGTACCTTTTTATCCTCGTCTTTTCAAAGTCCTGCTGTTAGAGAGTACAGCCAGCCTGGCATGGAGGAAGAATGAGCGGCTGTTCTTTGCTTCAATTTCCTGATGCTCAGTCAGAAAGCAGGACCAATAGGATGTAAAAGTTTGAGTCGCTGTATGGTATCTTGAAATAAATAAGGGATGTGAAATTCGTGTGTAATTAAGCATTCTATTTGGCCTTTGCAGTCTCATACTTTGGGACTCAGACCCTCCTGTACTGATTATTAGCTGTGTAACACTGGAGAGTGCTGTAACCTCTCTGAGTCTTATTTGTTTCACTGGCAAGAAGAATATATGGACTATCTCAGAGGGTTATTTTAAGAATTAAAAGATAACTAAAGTGAAAGGAACATGGTTTCTTATATATGGTAAGTACAGAATACGTGTTAGTTTCCCTTTTTTATTTTCCTTTATTCTCTATGTATTGGGTGGGAGTTACAGGGCAAGAGAAAATTAATAGGAAGAAGATGAGAAGGTGAATTAATGTGGAAAAAAAGTTGTGACAACACATTGTGAGTCATTTTTCCATTTTGTTAACCAAAAGAGGAACATAACAATAATAATAAACTTATTAGATGTTTGCTCATTAATCTTACTGTGGCATATTAAACTGCCTGGCAGAAATGTCATACCTACTATTCACAACGGCAAATATTACTGAATATAATTTGGATGTACTCGGAAAACTCCCTGCTTCAGCTTGTTAGAAAAAGCTGTAACACTCACAAAGCAGATAATGGTAAGTCACAAGATGTCAACTCTATCCTTGTCGTGAAGAAACAGGAATATCTTTATAAGGTTAATTCCAGGTCTCTATAACTCTGTCAAAATAGTGGCACGTGAACACTTGGCATTCTGAGGACCTCAAGAATTGCTGAATAGCTGAGAATTCTAACATTATTGTATAGACTTCCCTGACACAGTTTTAGGTGTCCAGTATTGAATTTTAAGCAAGCTGACAATTTCTGATCTTGATGCACGAGATAGTTTGTCTACTGAGTGTTTTCCTGGGAGCTTAATTTTTCCTCTTCCTTTTACTAATGTTACCGTCAGTTGTTTAGAATATTTAATTAATGATTTTTAAAGATCTACTCATGCCCTGGGGCTTTTTAAAACAAAAGACATAATTTTTAAAAATCCAAACAAAAAATTAATTAATTAAAAGAGTCATGGCAAGTCATTATCTCAAATATCGACTGGGAATATTTTAACATGCAAAGAAGTCAGCAATAAAACAGCTTCCCGGATTGTACCATGCCTGCGAGATTTCTCAGTCCCACTGTCCCTTGCCTGAGGCATGCTTGCATACTGCCACTTGCTGTATGGTTTTAATGAAAATTATAGCAATCACTCTTTTCAAAAGAAAAAAAAATGAGGGAGGAGTGAAAAAGGACATTGAAAACTAGCTATTTTTTTACCAGATACAGGTTTTACTTCATCAAGTTTGACTTTTTTTTTTTTTTTAAGACTTTGTTTATTTTAGTGTGAGTTAGCAAGAGCTGGTTCAATGGTGGGGGGCAGAGGGAGAAGGAGAGAGAGATTCTTTTTTTTTTTTTAAATATGCATTTAATTACTGATTGAAATTTTCATTAGGGTTATACATCACTTTTACATGAAAAATTGAAATTTTAAAAGTGATAACTACAAGTAAACTATACAAGCAAGTCTAAAATTAATATTCAAGGCGGCTCCTTGCAATTGACTTTTTAAAACCAGTGTACCTTCAGAAACATGAAGAAAGAAAGAATATGCACAGGTAAAGAAAGAACATAGTCGTCGATGCGAATGTCCCTTTTCCCCCTACCTCATCTTCTACAACTAGGCACCTTCTTTTAATGTGTTATGTCAGTTGAAGGAAAACGGTAACAACACCTATTTTAGAACATTTTGAATACTTATTCTTTCTCAAACCCTTTCACTCAATATGTGCAAGACATGTGATTTAATATCCCATTTTAAGAGACACCTGAGTGGTCCAGTTGGTTAAGCCATGAACTGGCAATCTCTGCGCAGGTCATGATCACATGGGTCCTGGGATTGAGACCTGCATGGGACCCGCCTCAGGCTCTGCACTGGTTTGAGAGTCTGCTTGAGATTCTCTTTCTCCTTCTCCCTCTGCTCTTCCCCACACTAGCTTCCTCTCTCTCTAATTAAATATATATATATATGTGTGTGTGTGTGTGTGTATTCCATTTTATAACTGAAGTAATGAACATATATATATGTATATATACATATACACACACACACACACACACACACACACACACACACACACATATATATATATATATATATATATATATATATATATATATACACCATTCTATAACTGAAGAAACGAGCTGGGAATTTCCCAAGATTGCTTAGCCCTGCCAGTCATCTTGCCTGATTCAAAATGTCAGTCTTTTCTTGTGTGTGCTTGTTGCCCTGCTGCCTGGACCTCGGGCATCTAGTCAATGCCTTCCTGGTGTTGCCATTCAGAGGTCAAATTTAGGTTCATGGGTTTTGGCTCATAGATTCCCTCTCTATCCCTGTACCAATTTCATACTGCCTTAATTGCCCTTATAGGTTTATATGTCTCCAATTGATTTGTTTATTTTTGAGGTTAGATTTTAAATACATTATTTAATTTATTTAAAGATTACTAGTCTACTAAGGTCTTCTGGACCTTCTTGATTTAATTTAGTAATTTATAATGTTTTAGAAAATTTTCATCTCATCTGATTTGTCAGGTGAGTTGCCAAGTTATTCACAGTATTTCTCCCTTTTCAAAATTTTTTTTTCTGAGTTGTCCCCTTTTTATTCCTAATATTGCTTATTTTTGCTGGCTCTCTTTTTAATCAGTCATGCAGAGATTTGTAGATTTTTTTTTTTTTTTTTTAGTTGTTCAAAGAACCACACACTAGATTCTCTCTAATGTATTTTGCTTTCTGTTTTATTGTTTCCTTCCTTTTACATTCTCTGGACTTTCTTCCTTTTTCAGAATTCTAAGCTGGATGCTTAGCTCATTATTTTTAGCCTGTCTTCTTTTCTTAAAAGCATTTTAGAATACAAATTTCCAACAAATAACTGCATTAGCTTTATCCAACATACTCAAATAATGTATTTCTTATTGTCATCCACATCTATTTCTTATAAACAGAATTTAAATGGGTTTTTTGTCTGATCTTATATACTTTACCTCCAATTTGAGTGTTTGATTTTTTTATTTTTATGGTAATAATTCACATTTTGTGTTTAAACCTACCATGTTGGCTTTTTCCTCTTGTCCCATTTATTCTTTTCCATCCTTTCCTGCCTTCTTTTGAATTAATTGGGAATCGTTTACCATTCCATCTTATCTCTTCTTCTTTTGAGGTGGGAGGAGGTTTAAAATTCTTTGTAGTTTTAGTAGTTACCTGTGATTAAAATGTTCATCTTTGTGGTAGAACAATCTAAAATATTTATATTTTTATATATATATATATATATATATATGACTTCATGAGCAAGATAAACATCTTATTACATTTTTCCATTTCTGTAAATATATATCTGCTTCAGAAAAAAAAAAAGTTAGCGGCTTAAAACAATAATGACATTGATTCTCCATATCCTGTTGTTCAGGAATTTAGAGTGCTCAACTGGGCAATACTTCTACTCATGGATATTGGTGTGGGCCACTGATGTAGCTGACTGTTACTGTCGGTTTAGCTGGAGGTGGGGTTCCCAAGGTGACCTCTCATCCCTCAGGGTATGTCTCAACATAACCTCAAATCATTCCGTAGTCTAACCAGACTTCATTCTAATATGGAGCTGGGCTCCATAAAGAAACATTCCAAGAGGGGCGTCTGGGTGGCTCAGTGAGTTAAGCCGCTGCCTTCGGCTCAGGTCATGATCTCAGGATCCTGGGATCGAGTCCCGCATCGGGCTCTCTGCTCAACAGGGAGCCTGCTTCCTCCTCTCTCTCTGCCTGCCTCTCTGCCTACTTGTAATCTCTGTCTGTCAAATAAATAAATAAAATCTTTAAAAAAAAAAAAAAAAGAAAAGAAACATTCCAAGAGGATGAGCACCTGTGTGCCAGCTCCTGTCAGGCTTCTGTTTATGTCGTCTTTGTGAATTGATCAAAGAAAGTTATATGACCGTGCCAAGGATGAATGTGAGAAGGGACTGCATAAGAGCATTGATACTGGCAAGTATGGTGAATTGGGGGCCATTAATATTCATATATATTAAAACAGACCTACTAGAAGATGTCTTTAATATTTACCCAAATATTCACTCTTTCATCTACTCCTCATTCCTGCCTACAGATTCAAAATTTTGTATAACAATTTCTTTCCATCTGAAGAGTGGCTTTTAATATTCTTTAAACTTCAGGCAAATAGAAAGAACTTATCTTTTTTTTTTTTTCTGTTTGAAATTAGCTTTATTTTGCTTTAAACGCTTGAAGGATGTCTTCACGGGATATGGACTTTTAATGTTTTGTTGTTGTTATTGTGGTTTTCCTTTTCTATCAGCACTTTTAAAAAATCATTTCATTCTTTTCTAGACAATGATGTTTCTTTGTACCTTTCTTTCTTAAAGTTCAATGATCTCCTGGGTTTGTGAGTTGAAGTTTTGATCAGGTTTAATAAGTTCTTGGCCATTATCCTTTCAAAGATTTCTTCTGTTCCATTCTCTCTCTCTGATTTTTCACTCCTATTGCCAGCTTTTGGGGGTAAGCGGCAACATTGTTTTGATCCTCAGTGCTGCCCAGACTTTCTGCCAGTTCGTGGATATCTCTGCTCTGCTGCCCTATCTTTGTTTTTGGTGGCAGGTGTTAGATCCTGTGAAGACTCAAAATGTGATGGTGGTATCTCCTGTAAGTTTCTTGCCCTGTCCCAGTCTTAGAAAATTTAAAGGATCGCAGAAGAGTTCTTCCTGTTCTCTTACCTACCTTGCCATTTGTAGGTGAAGGCATGATAGCCTGCAATGGATTTCTCTCAGCGCTCCTACTGGGTACCCTGTCTTCTGTAGATGGAAGCCCATAGTACCTCTTATGGACGTCTCTGTCCTGCACCATGTTCTCAGAGGATGGCTGCATCATACTTGGGCAAAGTCTCACAACTGATCTCTCTCAGCTTCCCTTTCTCTTATTCTCAGCCTTTACCACACTGCCCTCCTTAGGAATGGCCCACAGAGAACTGGCAAGTGGGCAAAGCCTTGGTCTGTGACTGAGATGCTACAGAATTATCATCTGTCCTATTAGCCCACATAGGATGGGCAAAAGATCATTTAAAGTTCAGCTCACACCTTGAGCCTGGATCTTGATTTTCAAGTACTAATATCTGCTGAAAGGAAGCCAAACTCCTTGGGGGAAATCCCAGTTCCATGGATGGGGCTAGGATATTTAAAATAAACCCGAGATATCTTGGTGTGCCAGAAAGTAACCAATTGCTTAAAAAATGATAGGACTCTGTCAGAAGGACCATAGGAATTAACTTGACCAGATCTGGGTCATTTTAAGCATTGAAATAAATAATGGTTGTAATATGTTATATCTCATAGAATAAAATGAGGATCTATAGGACCAAAGTGATATAAATAATTAAGAGGGGGGGAGAACAGTTTTCTTTAGAGTAAAATATCATGTAATAATATAAGCACAAATGATGGACTTGAAATATTACTGATTGGCAACCACCATAGCTATAACCATTTCAAGCAAAATATTACAAATGGGTGGTAAAATCAGTGGGCAGGGAAAAAGTTTGATGAATAATGAGAAACTTACATAACTCCAAAATATCTTTCCAAAAGGTACATATTAATTACAAAAGAAAAAGTAGTAACTTAATAGTGGAGATAACCTGATAGACACCGTTTCAACAAAGTGACCACAATTAAGAACACTTAATAACGGAGTAACTGGCTGCCGTATGCATTTTGATATGATGCCTAGAGAAGTACACCTCATTTCCATTTATTTCTGACAAAAATGCATATGCTAATCTAATTCTGAAGAAACATTAGACAGAGTCACATTGGACAATATACTTAAAAAAAATCTGGGGGTGCTTGGGTGGCTCAGTCAGTTAAGCAGCTGCCTTCAGCTCAGGTCATGATTCCAGGGTCCTCTGTCAGGCTCCCAGCTCAGTGGGGAGTCTGGTTTTCCCACTACCCCTACCTCCTGCTCATGCTCACTCTCTCTCTCTTCCTCTGTCTCTCAAACAAAATCTTTTAAGGAAAAAAATCTGTATCTGTACACTCCAAAAATGCCACCAAAATCAATAGACACAACAAAATGTTGAGGAAGTGGTCCAGGTTAAAGAGACATGGCAATTAAATAAAACATGTGACCCTAGAGCTAATAGTGAATGAGAAAAAATCATTTTGCTATAAAGACAGCATTGATGCTATTCACAGAATTTGAATAAAACCTTTAGATTAGATGCAGTAGAGTAATGTATTGATGTTAGTTCCCTTATTTTGAATCATATTATAGTATAATGCTCTTGTTTTTTTGGAAAATAACACAGTGTGGTATCCGGGGGTAAAGAAGTGGTATGACAGAACATAAAAATAGTCAAGCTAGCTAGCTAGTGTCCTTATAAAAACGAACACTCATAAAGGCCAATACTTAGGTTAGTTATTTCCTTTTAGAACTAAGAATTTGAAAGACGCAGACCTCTTATAAACACAAAGGACGCACAGATGGAACCATGGATACAAAACATATTAGTCTTACAAGACAAAAGGAGAACTTAGCCATCACACAAAACCAGGTTCCATTGCCTTTGAGCTAAGAGAAGCAAGATGAGGAGGGTTTACCTTCCGCATTCCCATCTGGCACCTGCCACAATTTTTCATCTCCTGAATTTCACTTCTAACATGAGGAGTTTACTAGAAAGCTATACATCTTGTATGATTTGTGGCTTCTGAATGACCTCAGGGGGACTGTTATCATAAATGATCTCATCATTCAAAACGACAGTATATATATTTTTTAATTTTAGATTTTAGCTAATGCCTAAGACGTGGTTTCTTTTCCATACCTAAGGGTCTTTCTTATAAATTCTGTCATGGGTCCTTTGAAATGCACACCTGGTTTCTCAGCCACAAAATTTGAAATGTTATACCTACCAGTAAGTAATGTTATTGAAGATTTGTATTCAACACTAGACTTGAAAAATTCTTGCAATTTCATGTTTTTATAACCTGTAGTATAATTTGATTACATGTATGTACTCTTCCTGAGGATGATGTAAGGAAGAAATCAGATGAAACTGAGGTCAATTGCAAATTAGCATCAGTATTTAAAAATGCGGGTTTAGTTCTTTGTTAATCCAGTGAACTAAGTTTGCCCCTCATGATGGAGTTTTCGGTTTGATCACTATGGCCCAAAGTAGCTTTTTGTTATATCAAGGGAACTGATGTGTAGGGACACCACACACACACACACACACACCCCTTAGGATCATTCAAATATGTCACGTGCGGTGGGAAGCCTCAATCAGTATGTATGTCAGTGAGAATGATTAAAGGGAGAGGGGAACTGCCTGGCTTAGAAATTCTTAAGCGAATAGAGGGGAAATACTGGCAGTGGAAACTTCAAAATTTTTCCAGACCTTCATCAATAACAAGAAAGGAGGAAGTAACAGATTTCTCAAGTAGTTAAGACACCCCCACTGTCCATGCTCACCACTATAACCACGTCTATAGAGTTATAAACACAGTCAGCAGAAGTCCTGACAAGAGGTCTCATACATCAGTTTTTTGGCAAACTTCACAGAATTGTTTTAGTTATCTGATGATTATTCAATGAAGCTAAAAAGTCTTTAAACCATGACCACTGCAACAAATACAGACATCTAGAAATCACATGAACAATTGATTCAGACACTTTAAGTAACTTGAGATTTTGAATGGTGAAAAATACACACTGCGCTTAGCACAATGCTAGTCTGATATTTGCATCTCTGGAAAGGTAATTTTTTGGAGAGCAATATATGGCATAGACTTGAAAGTCATACGTATGAGAATGGCTTCATGTTTTCCATACTTGCTCTTCATCATTCATGAGGAAGGACTATTTATCTCTATTGCATTGCATTATAGCAATCTATTTACTCATTTTCCACCCTCTAGATTGTGAATTCTTAAGGACAAGAATATGAATATTTGTGCTTAGACACAGAATAAGTGGTTAATAAATATTAAATAAATAATTGAATGATTGCCCTGACACCCCGGACATAACATTAATATAACTTGCTCTTTGTTTTTACCCAGGGTTAAACTTATACTAACGTGTCTACCCACAACAAGAATGTCTTTGTGAGGGGCGCCTGGGTGGCTCAGTGGGTTAAGCCACTGCCTTCGGCTCAGGTCATGATCTCAGGGTCCTGGGATCGAGTCCCGCATCGGGCTTTCTGCTCAGCAGGGAGCCTGCTTCCTCCTCTCTCTCTCTCTCTGCCTGCCTCTCTGCCTACTTGTGATCTCTCTTTGTCAAATAAATAAATAAATAAAATCTTTAAAAAAAAAAAAAGAATGTCTTTGTGAGCAATGGGAAGCACTTTGTTCTTTGGAGTATCTATATCTTTGATCGTATTTACTTACAGCCTATAGATTTGGAATTTTACAGAGCATTTGGATGAAATAAGCTTGAGATGACAGCCCATGATTAGTTGCTCAGGCTGGTTTTCGTGAACCTAAATGACTTTTTGTCCGTTTGGTATTTGTTTACTGCATGGTCTGTTCATTTTTTTTGTTTTGAAAATCAATGTCATTAGTATAAGTACACTTAAAAATGTACTCATTTTGGGGCGCCAAGGTGGCTCAGTTGCTTAAGTGTTTGACTCTTGGTTTCAGCTCAAGTCATGATCTCAGGGCCCTAAGACGGAGCCTCTGTCAGGCTCTGCCCTTGGCGTGGGGCCTGCTTAAGATTCTCTTTCCCCTCCAACTCTGTACCTCTCTCTCCAGTGCATGCTCTCTCTCTCTTTCTCTCTCTCAGAAAGAAAAAGAAAAAGGCAACTCATTGTAATATATACTTCGGTGAATGAATTCTGAATTTACATGTTGGTGAATCTGTAAACACTGCTATCATTCTAAAAGAGTTTTCAGGTTTTTACTGATAAACCACACACACACACACACACACACACACACATGCCAGTTGGCTAATCATGGCCGCCAATCATCTGACTTCTGTCACTGTAATTTAATTTTGCCCATTTAACGTTTTATACATACAGTCACAGATGATTCATCCTTTTATACTTGGCTTCTTTCACTCAGCCTCATGTTTCTGTCCTTGCTACTCCTGCCTTTCTTCCATCCCTCTCCAGCCTGCTTCCCTCGTTGCTAACTAGATGTATTAGTGTGGTACATTTGTTTCCGTTGATGAACAAATACTAATTGATAAATTGTAATTAACTGAAGTCCATAATCTAGATTAGTGTTCACTCTTTATGTTGTACATTCTGTGGGTTCTAACAAATTTAAATTGGCATGTTTCACTGCCCTAAATTAAGATGTGCACAGGTTCACCTATTACTAGATAATTAGATTGTTTTTAGTTTTGGGCTATGGTGATAAAACTACTATGAAAAGATTTTATGATCTTATGTTGGAATTTCTCTTGGATACTTTCCTTGGAGTGGAATTGCTAGGACATTTAAAATTTTAGCCATTCTGGTGGGTCAAACATTTAACACTGTGGAACAAATTTGAATTTCTCTAATGACTAATGATGTGTGAGTACCTTTAATATGCTTATTGATCATTTATATTTCTGCCTTTTTATGTGTCTGTACAAATATTGTGCCTAATTTTAATTGAGCTGACTTTTTCTTACTATTAAGCTATATAAACCTCGTGTTGTGGATATTTTCTCCAAGTCTGTGGCTTGAACTTTCATTTTGTTTTAATCATATCTTTTGAAGAGCAACATTTTTAATTTTTATGAAACCCAATTTACCTTTTTTCTTTTTTGTTTAGTACCTCTATGTCCTTTCTAAGAAATATTTGCCACTTATAAATTTGCAAAGATATTGTCCTATCTTTTCTTCCAGAGGATTGGCGGTAGTTTTGGCATTTACATTAAGGTCTATGATATATTTTGAATCAATTTCATATTTGGTGTGAAGTAAAGATTAAAGTTGATTTTCTTTACCCATATATTTCCAGTATTCCTGAACCCACTGTTGCAAAGATGTTTTCTGTACCACTGAATTACCTTAGAATTTCTGGTGGAGACAAATTGACCACGTAAGTACTGGCCTATTTCTGAGCTCTCTCTTCTGTTTCATTGATCTGTACCTGAATTGTATGTGAACCTTAGGTTGCCACGATGACTCTTCTTTATATGTAGTATTAAGTACAAAAACTGTTTCTTTTCAAAAGCAGTTTCACTTCTTTTAAGTCCTTTACATTTCCATATAAATTTTGTAAGTAGCTTATCAAAAGTCTACAATGTCATATGCTGGAATTTTGTTTTGGATAGAGTTGAATGTATAGCTCAATTTGGGGAGAATTCACAGTTTAACAAAATTGAGTGCTCTATTTCATGGGTGGTTATGTTTTCTTTAATTTCTCTTTTGTAGTTTTTAGTGTGTTGGTCACACACACATTTTGTTACATTTATTACCAAGTTATCTCTTTGTTTTGATGTTATTGTAGACAATATTTTCTGATTTGATTTTGCAATTGTTTGCTAAGAGTATATATAGAAATGTAATTGATGTGTGTTTATTGATTTTGATGTTGTAAACTTTTAAAATTAACGTACTGGTTCTAATAGTCTTTCCTTAGGATTTTCTATATGCACAATCACGCTCTCTGTGAAAACACAAATTTTCCTGTTTCTCTCTCTGGTTGCTTTTATGTCTCTTCCCTGCCTTATGGTCTGGCTAAGAATTCCAGTACAGTGTTGAATAGAAATGGTGAGAGGTGACATTTCTGGTTTGTTCCTGCTTTTAGGGACAAAGCATTGATTCCCCATTAAGCATTTTGTAGAGCAAAAAGAACGGTTACCAAGCCCAAGTGAGAATATGGAAGAATACAACATCAGCCACCAACTGGTAGTACACTTACGTGGTCCACTACCTCTTCTACAGGTTCAGAGTTGCCAAGGATGAGTCAACACATAAGACTGATAGAAACAGTGCTTTATTCAGAGAAAGCAGAGTAGACCCAGCAAGTTCAGCAAGTTCAGCATCTGTAGTGTGTGCCTTTCTCCCATGGCCAGTGGGTTCCTCCCAATAGCAGATGCAGGGTAATGAATGGACTGCACATACCCTACCTGAGCTGCTGGAACAAAGACTCTGTTCCCTTCCTGTGGGGGATAGATACACTGATGGCCAGGTGCCATAGAATGCACATACTTAGGGAGTACAAGGAAGTTCACTGCATATTCAAAACAGAGGAAGAGTTTTTCTAAATAAAGAAGCACAATATGGGGCTAAGTGACAGCTCAGCACTGACCTTCCATATGCAGAAATGTTTCCGGCTACGGGCCCTGATGAGGCAATTCCTGGGAGGGGCAGCAGTTCATACTATGACTGCTTTACTTATGTATTTCTTAAGTTTCCTCATGTTAATATTCCCTTAAGCTGTTACATTTAAGTTCATTTGGAGATATCTTCTATCAAAATAAAAATGTTTACTTCTATTCCTAGTTTCCTGAGAGTTTCATCAGTGGGTATTGAATTTTGTCAAATGCTTTCCTGCTTCAAGTGAAATGATCATATTTTTCTTATTAAGTCCATTGGACTGAATTACATTGATTGCTTTTTGAATGTTGAACCAGCCTTGCATTTCCAGGACAAATCTCCCTTGGTCATAATTTCTAATCTGTTTTTATTGCTGAATTTAATTTGATAACATTTGTTAAGGATTTTTTCATCTTGATTCTAGAAAGATACAGGTTTGTTTTCTTTTGTTTTATTCCCCCCCCTTTCCTCCCCTTCTTTTTCTTCTTTCAAAATGCCTCTTTTTGATTTTGATATTTGGATAATGCTAGCCTCATAAAATGAACTATGGACTTTCTTGTCTACTTCCTAAAACATTTCTCGAAAGTTGTTACTGTTTCTTCCTTAAGCAGTTGATAGAATTTACCAGGGACACCATCTGGGCCTGCAACTTTTTCACGTAAAATTTTTTATTGCAAATACAATATCTTTAATAGATGTAAGGCTGTTATCCCCTTTGATAATCATAAGCTGTTCTGTATAGTTAAGAGTCTGCATCTTGGTTTGTCTTTCTTTTTTTTTTTTCCCTGTTTCTACTTTGTTTTATTTCTTCAATTACACATGTGAGTGAAATCATATGGTACGCATCTTTCTCTTATTTCACTTAGCATAATACTCTCTAGCTCAATCCATGTCATTGCAAAAGGCAAGACTTCATTCTTTTTTGTGGCTAAGTAATATTCCATTACACACACACACACACACATATATATATTCATATACATATATCACTTCTTCTTTATCCATTCATCAATCAATGGACATTTGGGCTGTAATCTGGCTATTGTAGATACGCTGCTAGAAACATCAGGGGGCATGTATCCCTTGAAACCAGTATTTTTGTATTCTTTGGGTAAAGACTGAGTAGAGTGATTGCTAGATCATAGGGTAGTTCTATTTTTTTTTTTTTTTAGGTTTTAAAAAATTTATTTTTTAAAAGTTAAGATGTGCATAAAAGGAAACTGAAAAACACAAGAAGCAAAAAATAAGGTAGTTCTATTTTTAACTTTCTGAGGAAACGCAGTGGTTGCTCTGGTTTGCATTCCCACCAACAGAGCAAGAGAGTTCCCTTTTCTCTATATCCTCACCAATACCTGCCATTTCTGGTGTTCTTGATTCTAGCCATTCTGACAAGTGTGAGATGATACTTCGTAGTTTTTTTTTTAAGCTTTTATTTATTTGAGAGAGAGCAAGAGCAAGAGAGATCACAGAGGGAGTAGAGGGAGAAGCAGATTCTCTACTGAGCAGAGAGCCTGATGTGGGGTTCGATCCCAGTACCCTGAGAGCACAGCCTGAGCCAAAGGCAGATGCTTAACTGACTGAGCTACGCAGGTGCCCCTTGTTGTAGTTTTGATTTGCATTTCCCTGATGGTAAGTGATGTTGAACATCTTTTCATGTGTCCGTTGGCCATCTGCATGTCTTCTTTGGAAAAATGTCTGTTCATGTCCTCTGCCCATTTTTAACTGGATTATTTATTTTTTGAGTATTGAGTTATATAAATTCTTTATGTATTTTGGATACAAATCCTTTATCAGATATGTCATTTGTAAACATCTTCTGCCATTGCATCGGCTGCCTTTCAGTTTTATTGTTTCCTTCATTGTGCAGAAGAGTTTATTTTTGATATAGTCTTAATAGTTTATTTTTGCTTTTGTTTCCCTTGCCTCAGGAGACATATCTAGAAAGAAGTTGGTGCAGCTTGTATCAAAGAAGTTACTGCCTGTTCTAAAATTCTTACGGCTTTGGGTCTCACATTTAGGTCTTTAACCCATCTTGAATTTAGTTTTGTACGTAGTGTAAGAGAATGATCCAGTTTCATTCTTTTGCATGTTGCTGTCCAGTTTTCCTAACACCATTTGTTGAAGAGATGCTACTTTTTCTATTTCGATATTCTTCCCTGCTTTGTTAATTGACCAGATAATTGTGGGTTCATTTCTGGGTTTTCTATTCTGTTTCATTGACATGATATTCCCTTTTAAAAATAGTAATTCTAGTTAAGGCTGCTCATTCTTCCTGATATGTGTTCTCTCTCTTGCTCTGTCTCTTAGTTTACTAGAATGTATTCACTTTATCGATCTTTGTAGGAATAGTTTTTTATTTCATCAATTTTCTGTATTATTTATCCATTTTTAAATTTTATTCATTTATGCTATTAATTTCTTCCTTCTAACCTTGGATTTAATCTGCTCCTTACTTTCACCTTCTTAGGTGGAAGCTTCAACATGGATTTTAAACTTTCTCTTTTTTCTTATGTAAGTATGAAAGGTCTCAATTTCTCTCAAAGCACTGTTTTAGCTGCAGTCCACAAACTCTGACATACTGTGTTTTCATTTCATTCAGTTTGAAATATTTTTAATATTCTCTCAGGTTTTTTCTTTTGCCTATGGGTTATTTAAAAGTGAGTTGTTTAATTTCCATATACGTTACCTTAATGTTATTAACTTTTAATTTAACCCAGTTTGATCAGAAAGCAAACTCTTTATTGAATCAGACTTCTTACATTTTTTTCAGACTTTTTACATTTATTGAGACTTGTTTTATGCCCAAGATATGGTCTTTCTTGGTGAAGGTACTCTGTACACATGAACAGTTTTGAGGATTCTGTCCTTTTGGTTTATAGTGCTCTGTAACTTTCAATTTAGTCAACATGATTAATGGTGTTATTCCAGGCTATTATATTCCTACTGGTTTTCAGCATACTTTCAGCCTACTATTCTATAAATTACTGAAAGATATTATTGTAATCTTCGACTATATTTATGTCTGTTTCATTTTTAGTTCCATAAACTTTAGCTTTTTATTTTGAAATTCTGTTATTAGCTGTGTACACATTTAGGATTATTTTGTCTTCTTGATGAATTGACCCATTCATAACTATGAAATGTAGCTTTTTGACTCTTTGTAATATTTACTTTTTAATATTTTTGTATTGAAATAGATTTGTCTGATGTTACAATAGTCATTCCAACTTTTTATGATTAGTGTTTATATGGTATATCATTTTTCCTTCCTTTACCTTTTTTTTTAAAATATTTTATTTATTTATTTGACAGAGAGAGAGAGAGAGATCACAAGCAGGTAGAGAGGCAGGCAGAAAGAGGGGGGAAGCAGGCTCCCTGCTGAGCAGAGAGTCCGATGCGGGGCTTGATCCCAGGTCCCCGAGATCATGACCCCAGCCGAAGGCAGAGGCTCAACACTGAGCCACCCAGGTGCCCCTCCTTCCTTTACTGTTATCTATCTTCGTGTTCAGAGTAATTGCATATAAAAGAATACAGGTCAGTATTAATTTTTACTCAATTTGGAAACCACTTTCAATTTGTGTGTTTAGACTGTCTATATTCAATGAAATTATCAATGTATTTGGTTTTATGTCTTTCGTTTTAATTTTCTATGTGACGTACCTATTACTATTTTTATTTTATTACTCCATTCCTGACTTCTTTTGGCTTAATTGAGCATATTTTGTTGTTCTATTGGCTTTTTTCTTATCTTTACCTTATTTTTTCTTTAAATTTTAGTGGCTGTTCTACTGTTTACAATATGTACCTTTATCTTTTACAGTCGTCTCTGAAACTATATTAAACCACTACACATATATATAAGAACCTCACAATCATATCCTTCTGTTTCTACACACCTCTGTGGTTTTCTGTTGTTACACATTTTTTTCTAGATTTGTTCCAAACACTTCAAAGCATTAATGTCTTGTTTTCAAAAGTCAATTATCTCTCTTTTCTTTTTAAAGAAGAAAAAATGGTCTTTTTTGTTTGGCAACATGTTTATAAATTACCACACCTTTTTTTTCCATATAGCTGTTCATTTTTCTCTAGCAATATACAGACAAATGGCAAATATAGTACTACTTATTCCACTGTTCCTAGAAAAGGAAGTTCACAGATGTTTTTATTTTATTTTGAAAGTTTTACAATCATTATCTTGAAAGAACTGTAAGTCACATGACACTTTCTGGTCTGCTAAAATCTGTGTGAGACAATTGAGGAAGGAGCCTCCAAACACAGTAGCATTTACATTCCTAGTCTGCAAGTTTTGCAATGAACGTATATGTGCCTGCAATATACTACTACAGGGCAGTAGAAGCTCCACCACCCAGGAAATATCTTGAGATACCAGAAATTTAACAGGTCTAAACCATTTACAGTCAATAAACTTTCCCTTTGACTGCTATTACTATAATTTCCATGGTACATGAACATTATAAAATAATGATGTAGCCATATTTTAGATTTATTTAGTGCCCTTAGAGATTTTCAACTATCTGTTATATATTTTCTTATTAGTGAACAGAATCTGAAGAAAGATTCATGCATTTTTAACCTGACAAATATTTTAATTGCTAAAATAATTATAATAAAACTAGACATATTTATTATACTATTTAGAAAAAAAAGAGCATGGTCTCAGAATCAGATTATAGTTTGGATCTAAATTCTTAGTAGCTATGAGATCTTGGGTTGATTCTTAACTTCCAAAAATATTAATTTCTAAATTTATAAAGTTGGAATAATCACATATAACACTCAGATTACTGTAAAGATTACATAAATCAATGTGTGAAAAAACTACTGATATCACGCCTAGAAAAGAAAATGTTCTTGTTAAATTTCAGTTTCTCTTTCCAGAAGTTTCTCATGTCACAAATAACATAATAGGAACTTAATGGTTAAATGACTTTCTCAATGTCAGAACTAAATCTCAAACTTGCCTTTTAGTTCTAAAGCTCTTTTTTTTTTTTTTTAAATACAACACAGCTACCTCAGAAGTTAGCAGTAGGAGCTTTTTATAACAGTTTCACCATTGTTCTATAGCATAAAAATGAAAAAAAGCAAATCCCTGTCTGGGTACATAGATATGAAAATTATGTTGGACAGGTACTGCCTCATCACTGAACTACAGTCTGAATGTTCTAAATATGGGTATTCACTGTCTCATTATTGGCCTGAACAGTAGCTGTTACTACATAACCAGTCACTGAAAATAGCTGATTGCCCAAGACAACCTAAAAAAAAAAAAAAGCTTTTATTTTTCATTTACTATTTTTCTTGTTATTATTTTAAGTGAGATGGTTTTGTAAGTAAGATGATTTAAGATAAAAAGAAAAATACTTTGTCAAGCTTGTCAACTTTCCAACATTTCTATGAGACTGAAATCGACCCACTGGAAAGGTAAAGATAAATCTCATTAATATATTCTGTCCTATTTCACCTTTTGTTTGCAGGACATTGTACAAAAATCTCTTTCAAATTTGAGTTCTCACAGGAATTTCTAAAGCTCCAAGATGTTGGCTTTCACATTAAATGACACCTAACATTCTACTTCTGTACTATGAACATAAATGTTATAGACAAGTTGAAGATAATTACAGATAATTTTGATTTTGATCCTTTTTTGTTTATTTCTATGCCCTCTGTTGTCTGAATGATAAAGTGATGGAGAAAATATCCAACACGTATCTTTTTGGTCATAGATTCATCTGCAGTCCAGGCTCAAACACACATACAGCCTCATTTGTAAGTAATAATCAGCAAATTTATGGTTAATATGATAGCAGATAAGATAGGGTTAATATTATACAAAAAAATAAACCTAGGATAATTATTATTAGAAAAAGTAGAACTTTGTGTAGAAAAGTGCTTTGATGAACACTGCTGTCAATCAGTTTTTCAGCTTTAAAGAATGTAGAGATTACATACTCATTTCAAAAGTCCATGGACCTTCAGGCACCTGTGTGGCTCAGTCGGTCAAGCATCTGTCTTCAGCTCAGGTGATGATCCTGGCATCCTGGGATCAGGTCCACATCTGGCTCCCTGCTCAGTGGGAAGTTGGCTTCTCCCTCTACCCCTCCCCCATACTCCTGATCTCTCTCTCTCTCATGTGTGCGCTTTATCTCTCTCAAATAAATAAATAGAATCTTAGGAAGGAAAAAAAAAAGGTCCATGGACCATTTATAACCATTGGCCATAGACTAGAATAATACCTAATGTTAGTAAGGGTAACCTACTTATAGTAGTAAACAGAACTACTATTCAGATGAGTTGTGTAACCTTCCTGGAAAGATTTTGGCAATTAATGTCAGGAATCACAGATGTATTCATATGCTTTTTACTTTGCAATTCAATTTATAGGCACCAAGTTGAAAAAAAATCACAACTGTAGTTGAAATTTAAATGCTTTTGGGTGGATGTGGAGCAGGCTCTGATGGTACCCACTACTCATTGCCTTAGGCACTCATTCCCACTCCCCCTATCCCAACACATTCCACTGACTGCAGCATCTGTGATTTCATGGGTGTGCCTCTTGTGCAGTTGCACAGGGTTTTGTAATCCAAAGGGCCCTGATTTGATGCTCTGCTGTCACCTTCTTGAAATTCTTAACCGTTTTTTATTAAGAGACCTCCCATTTTCATTTTGCATTTGACCCTGCAAATTATGCAGCTGATTTTACCTCTAAGTGTGCTTGAGAATTTTCTTTGATCCTTCACAGTCCACCCAGTCCATGTGGCACTGAGGGAAATGTAAAGTGGTCTCTGCTCCCCCAAATATCCAGTGGGACAGGTTATATCTCTCACAGTGTTCACTAGAGGGGTCAAACCCTATTGTGGTAACCTGTCTATTGATGAATATTTTTTGCTCTTTCTCATTTCTACACTTCACTGTGGATGTTTCCTGGTATCATCTCCCAAATGGACAACTTGTACTCAAATCTTTCAAGGTCTGTTCCTGAGAGGATACCCAACCTAAAACAGGAGGTGAGAGTATACTTAGAAAGTCAGGTAAACAAGCAATCATAGATGGGTGTCCGGGTGGCTCAGTGGGTTAAAACCTCTGCCTTCAGCTCAGGTCACGATCCCAGGGTCCTGGAGTCGAGCCCCGCATCAGGCTTTCTTCTCAGCAGGGAGCCTGCTTCCTCCTTTCTCTCTGCCTACATGTGATCGCTGTCTGTCAAATAAATAAAGAAAATCTTTAAAACAAAAAAAGCAAAAACAAGCAATCATAGAAATCCAGGCAAGATGACCATGGTGGGCCTGGTCAAGATGATAACAATAGAGATGGTAGGGAAGGTTGGACTCTGGCTATTTAGGAAAGTTATTCCAGTAGGGATTGCTCAAGTTTTGAATGTGGGGTGTGAGATCATGAAGAGAAGGATTAATTCGTGGGATTTGGCCCAAGTCACTAGAATAGAGATGCTATTAACTGGGATGGCAAGGCCTGCTGGAGGAGCAGGTGCATGGTGCAAAGTCAGGATTTCGGCATCGTGCACGTTAAATGTGAGATGCCTAGTAGACATGAGAAAATGTCAGTGGGGCAGACGTAGTTAAGGCTGCAGTTAAACACTTGAGAGTCTTGAATATAGAGAAAGTTTTAAATACATGACATTTGATGAGTTCAATGAAAATGTAAGTGCTGGTGGCAAAGACAAGCTATCTATCCAATGACAAAGCTTTAAGAATTTTGGGAGAGGGAAGAATCTGCAACAGAGACAGAGAAGCAGCAGCTAGAGAGTTGGGAAGAAACCTGGACATCATGGTGCCCTAGAAGTCAAGTGAAGAAAGTGGTCAGGATACAGAAGTCACCTGCTTTAGAAATGACCACTGGATTGAGCATTATCGAGGTCAGTGTTGACCTTCATATGAACAGCCTTGTTGCAGCAGTAAAAGCCAAATTCTAACTAGAATGGAATCAAGAAAGAACAGGAAGAGAGGAATTGGAAGAGCCAAAATGGGATATTTTTCTAGAATTTTGCAAAAAGAAAGAAAGAAAAAGATAATAAATGTGTAGTAATTTGAAGAATTAGAAGGGTGAAAATTGCACTTGTTTTTTTAAGTTGTGAGGTGTAACAGTGTATTTTCTGCTACTGAGAAAGCCAATAGCGAGAAAAAGAGGAAAAATTGGCTTTGTTTATTGTTGTTATTGAAAAAATCAGCAATATCTTATCAGGTAAATGATTGGAGATGATTGCTCAATCACAAGAATGTAATTCTTAAATACTAGTTATTCTTCAAAATTATTAACCAGATACTTGTTCAATCCTCCTATATAATATCCCTTCAAAATTATTTCAACAAATTTTTTAAAATCCATTAGACCTTTGCAACCTATATTTAAAGCCTTTGTATTCAGTGAGGAAAAGTCTGGGAAACACTGAATATATATCAACACAGCCACAGCAGGAGCAGACAGGAAAAACTAAAGTGCAAATATACGTAGGCTGACAAAACAGAAGTTTTTTTTTTTTTTTTATGGGGGTGAATAAGCATATTTTGAGAGAAAAATATAAATATTCCATAGTAATAAAATAGCAGAAAGCAGTCTTTCTTGTGCTCTTTTATAAACCCTCTGGGAAGGAAAAATTCTATTCTTGGTTGTAACTTCTGAAATATGATCTCAAAACCTAACATTTTATGCAGCGATCTTTAAGAGGATAATCAGAGTTGTGGATAAATAATACTCAAACATATATTTATTTTAGATCAGCTAGCAAATTATCATTGACCTCCTACTATATTCTGGGCAAAATATATAAAATTTTAAGACACGGTCTCTATCATCAAGAAAATCTGTTTGGGGAAATTCTTTTAGTATCGTTAACATAAAGAAAATGATGTAGTAGGAATATCTGTGTTCTTTAAAAGATTACACTAGGAATGGAATACCTTAACCAAAGACATTCAAATACCTGGTATATAAATGTGCATTATGAGTAATCTTCAAATTAACTTTAGAATTGGATAGTTGGAAAGCCACTTTTTCTGCCTAAATACGTCTTAAGTTTTATGAGGAGAACTGGACTGGGGAGTTGAACCTGTTTTGTTTGTGTGTTTTTGTTTTGTTTTGCCTATTTTGTGGGGGCAGGGGTTGAGTGTTTCTGACCTACTAAATAATTTATGACCTTATATAGAAGGTCAGCTCATTCTTCAGACAGGAAACCAGCTACACCATTTTCTGGTTTTGTTGTTGCTAACAGTGCTTGCCCATAACCTGATTCTTGGGTAATTAGGGACTGAAAACGTAATCAGAATTCACATGTGTTGAAGCTCACAATTGGGATTTGTGCTTAAAAGCCTTAGAAACTTACAGAGAAACCCCCTCTGCATCCTTTAAAATGGTCCAAAAGTCTAATTACCAACTCGATAGAGAGGATACTGCAGCTCCTCTGAGTCTAGCAGTTACAGAGAAGACCCCAAGAACACCCCTCGCATCTCTAAGTAAATAAAGCTGCTTTCATTGTCAGTTTTAATAGGGTCTGGAACCCACTCAAATGTGACTGAAATCAAAGTGTGGTTTTGCATGTCCTCAATATATCGTGTTAAACTTCATCCCTAAACACCAATCTACTGTTTATCTACCAGTTAATGGTTTATTTCATTTAGTCAATGTAAAAGAGGCGATGCTTCTTTTCCATCACTATAAACCAGGGTTATAGTGACTTGGTCAAATTTTAGTGAGAGAAAATAAAAGACAATGGGGCTCCTCCTTGAAATCTGAGCTTTTGGTCCACCTGGTCCTATAGTATGTCTTGAGTTAGGCAGAGGGAAAGATACAAAATTTCTGAGAAAAATACATCGGTTGATAGTTCAAAACTTAACATGATCAGGATCAATAAGTCTTAGTTTTCTGGCCATTGTAAATGGCTCCTTGGATATTCTCCTAGGACAGCTAGAAGAATAATCAGTACACTCACCAGTAACCCAGTTAACAACTGGCTCATTTAACTTCCTTGTACTTTTTGTCCTTGTCTCCAAAAAGGACAAAGTGAAATAGTATTTGGTCAAGCCCTGATAAATCAATAACTTAATGCAGTTAGTTACACTTACTTAGTGCAGTTAATATTAAGAGCTTGTAAGAGTTTCCTTGTATTTACTTCTTTATTCCCTCATCAGCCGTTACAGAACATTCTCATTTTCCACATGAAAGCCACAGGAGCCATTTCACAGCTCAGACCCAACAGACTGAACACCAAAAGATTAAGTGGCTAAGCTGCCTAGCATTGCTTGTTTAGCTTTGCCCACAGGATTTGAATTTGCACTACACTGTTGAACATCCTAAAATAATTTAACCACATCCCAAACACTGCATAAAGAAAGTCTGTTCCATTTCTCGCCTCTTTAGATTGCACGTCCAGAGCAATTTCTCCCAAATTAAATGCCATTTGGTTTGTGTTAGAATAATCAGGACAACTGCAAACATTAATAAGTCTGCAATAATAGCAAAGCTTTTTTTCTTTTCCAAATAGCCCTACACATACCTAAGAAAGCTTTTCCATCCCAATTTGGCTTTTTTCTTTATTTTCGAAATAAAATGAGAGCTTATATCTATAGGATCAGAACATCTGCCAGGTATAATACATTTAAAAAGTGTTGAGTACAGCAGGTTTACCAGTAAACAACAGACATGTAAGATCATTTTGTTATATACTCTAAAACAGAATGAAAGAAGTCTTAAAAATGGGAAAGGTAGCAATTAATAATATCAACAATTAGCTTCTGAGGGAGAAATCTGGAACAAAAATACAATATCCATAGCTTCTCAATGTCACTTCAAATCCAGGAATGTCAAGTTTAATGTGAGAACTTTCCTGAGTTATGACAGTAGAATATTGACCACTGGATGTTACAATCTTCACAATGAGATTGCTCCGATTATATTATATCTTTCGAGAGATAGCACAAATTTGTCAGAATTTTTAAATCTTTTTCTTTATGTGTTTCATAGCTAAAGGAGACAACAAAATTTACCAACTTCTTTTTTTTTTAAATGTATCTTTGCATTTCCTCTCCTCTATAAGGTCCCCTGCAAGAAGCCAATGGCTTAAAATTTTAACATGGTATCATGATATTTAAATCCACTTCTCTTTTTCTAAATAGGTACCCAGGCAAAGAGTAGTATTCTTTCCCAGCCACTTCATTTGTTAAAGAGACTTCCAGTGAATTCATCAGTCTACTACTTGAACCACATGGATATTGTTCTAACCTACATACCAGATTTCTTTTCAAAGTTAACAGTTGTGATTTCTAACATCACAGCAGTGTTTTTGTTTTTGCTGTGTTTCTTTGATATTGGCAGGAATCAGTTCAAAAGAATGCAATGAAGCCTTCATTAGGGGACTATGATACTCATAGACTCTGGGAAGGCAGCCAGGGGAATCAATTGGCGAAACATTCAAAGCAAGAGGTGTACCACCCTCTTTTACATTCTCACATGCCAAAGCTGACTGCTGAGGCGTCGAACTAAAGATCCTTGTCCTCGTCTTTGTGGTGTTCGATTTCTCTTATTTCCTCAAACCTGAATACCTGTTTTTATTACACGGCTTTCAGCGTGATGTGTTCTGATGTTCTGAGATTTCCCTTCAGGGCGCTGGCAGGTTTCTTTTACATCTGTGCATTTCCTAAGCATGCAGTTGTGCTAAGGAAGAGGCTGCAGGGCGGGGCATGTGATGGAAATTGTAAGGATACTTCCATTCTGCTGGAGAACACTTAGCCCGGAGATGTGCTTGGCCCAAGTCAAAGCAGGGCAGGAAGTGCATGCTCTTGGGATATGAAATGCTGACTTTTTCTTGATTGTTAGAATATAAGCCAAAAACGAAAGGAACAAGGACTCTGTGAAAGAAAAAGCACCAGCTTCTCTGGCCCCAGTGTTCCCCTGTCAATCTACTATTCCAGATTCAGATTATAAAGAATGAGGGAAGGGAAGCAAGGAGAAGAAGAAAAGAGGAGGCGGGTTGTTTCACATAGGCGTTGTTTGGATTAGCTAATAAAATCTGCTGAGCTTTTGAACATCCCTATCAAAAATCAGGCAATTAATTTTATCTCCATTTCTAATCAAGAGCAGCTAACATGAGTTTTTGGAGCAAAGACAGAGAGAATAATTTGGTAACATCATTTGGTTAATCATAGTTTTATACTATAAACTTTAAAGTCTTTAAAATGACCATATTTATCAATCTAATATAAAATACTAATTTAAAGTGCCATGGTTGCAAAGGAAACATGCTACACTTTACAAAATCATTTGCATACTAGACTCCTATATACTATGAATGTCATGGGCATGTTTTAAGGTACATAGTTTTAAAAAACTCCCCCCAAAGATTGCCATTTTATTTGAAATCTCTAAAAATGGTGGTAGAATTATAAGGGTATTAAAATTTTAGTGCTGTCAAGAGCTTTGAAGTTATATAATCCAATCATTTCATCTTATAACACAGGAAACTGAGACCAGAAAGAATAAATATGTTGTTCAAGATCACAAAGCTAACTAGAAGACAGGTCTTTTCTTATTCCCAGGGCTTCCTAAATACCACACTGTATCCAAAGAACAACGCAGTTGGCAGGACTTTCCCAATGAAATCTAGTTCTTGCAAGTTAACCTACAACGTACTGAAAATAACATTACAGTTTTTATTGAATCATTAACTACTGCAATAAGTTATATTATATTGAATAACTACATAGTGACATATAATGCAATTATTATAATAAACGATGTATATTTAACAAGGTACAGTGTCCAGTGGCTTACAAAAAAGACTGTGGAGTTATAGTAAGTGGTTAAATTTCTACAGGGTACTTACTAACTGATTGCCAGTTTAAAACTTCCACTGTTCTTCAATAAAATGAACACAAGTAATGAGTTTGAGAAAATAGGGTATTTCACAAATGAATAAAAATGCATTTGAAATGTTAAAGTATATTTCTTAACTTCTTTCCTTGCCGAAGAGATCTTTTTTCAAATGTGCAGTTGAAATTTCTTTCAACAGTGAGTCTAAATTGTAGAGACTTGTTTTTTCAGCTTCTTTCTAATGTGGTTGACTGAACACTGGATTGACATGTTCGCTAGTCACAAAGACATCAATTGGGGTAATGATATAACAATAACAAGCATGTTTTCTTGAGAAAAATGTTAAAGGGTAAATAATATACTGAGCCATAAAATTAAAAAAAAAAGGGCAGAAATGCTCTTTAAAACACTTTTATAAACATACTGAGATGTAGACAGGAACATATAAAACAGGAAATAAAACAAAATGTGTTTTCAGGGGGCATTTTAAACAAATGGATGAAATGGACATTGGAAAATAAAGATGTATCATCCACAGAGAAGAGTTAACTTAAAACCTAGATCGTTAAGTTTACATATGGAATTCAAAATGAAGGCAAGTGCAAATGAAGCAGAGGAACAGAATAAGCCAAATAAGGACCATTTTATATTAATTTAAAAGATTCAAAAAAATGTTCAAGATAGGAAGGAAAACATTCTGACTTGACAACAAAATCTATCAGCAAGCAGAGAAGGTGAAGGATAATGTAATGAGATGGCCCATTTTAATTAAATTTTCAAAACAGAAGTTAATCAAAATCTATGTATAGGCTAAAAGCAAACAAACAGAGAATGAGTGGTAAGTCAGGATTTGAAGGGAAGAATAAGAAGAAACGCAAATTACAAAAACCATCAGTTCACTGAACTTTTTGTTGACTAATTGCCCAAGGCAGCAGGACTGTTGCTGAAGACTGAGTCATCAAATGCCTACCAGCTCGATGTCCCTCATGTTTTATTCTTGGCAACACGAGAAAAGTCAAATGGAGACAGTACCCAAGAAGCTGAAGAGTGATTTGCAACATAAATAAAAAACAAAGTAAATAAATTCTATTTTCTATTGTGTTCAATGCTATTCTTCAACAGCGAGAGAAACAAGTTCATCAGTGCTCCACTATGCTAGTTTAAAACATTTTCCTAACAATTAAGTCATTCACATAAAACACAATTGGGGGGGTAACTCAAACAAAACATGTAGATTTGACAAGCCACTGTGACAAATTTGTGGAAAAGAACAATGTCACTACAAGCATGTATGCAGCTCTAAAATTTAGTGAACTCTTCTTGAAAGGTTTCTACAGTATGGAAGAGTGCCATGAGATAAATAATTTCTATTGTTATTTTCAATTGTTTTTCTGCATTTCTCAATCATGACACTTCAGCAAGATTTTCAAGTTGTATTTAGTTTTTGCCAGCACTGAGGTAAAAATTGAGTATTTATCTTATGACACAGAACGTTTCAAATTTTGCTATCTAGTCAATCAGCTTGACAGCTCCATTCTCCAGTTGGCCTTCTCTCTCTCTTTCTTCTTTTTGATTGACTTGGCATAACCGCTGACACAATAGCCTTTGACCAAAGGGAATGGTTCTTTTCTAGAGTTATTGTTTTGAATTCTATTCACAGTCAACTATGTCTCACTGAACCCTTCCAGTATAAACAAAATATTTGGATTACTTTCAAAGTAATAATGCCCAACGGCAAAATTTAATATGAAACCCAACGTTTTTTTTTTCTTTTTTTGCAACTCAGCAGAAAGACCTACAAAATATTTAATGCTTGGCAAAATGACCACGATCGATTTTTACTGTTGCATCAGATCATCCACTATCTTATCCAGTAAGCAGATTGTTTCGTTTGTGTTACTTTTTTTTATTAAAGCACATTCTACCAGAGGCAGATGCAACATCAGCTGTTCATGATCAGTTCTTCTATAAACATGAGAATGATGCACCTCCCCCCAACCAATTTGGGGAGGAGTCCCCTCAAATTACTTGACGCATCTCCAGCTAACCTTGCGGTAATTAAAGAAAAGCTCTACTGTGCAGGATCCATGCTGCTTTAGTCACCAACTAAGCAAATTAATAATAGTCAGCTCCTAAATACTTCCCTGAATAACTTAGAATATGTTAGGGGGAATGATTAAAGACTCCAAGTTCTAGAGAATTTTTCTTCACCCTGTTCATTATCGAGATAAAATATCTATCTAAATATGAAATATTAGTATAAGACAATCTGATCTTGGCTGTGACTGGTCTTCAAAAGGCATTTATATCAGTTAATTCTTCTTAGGAATATTTTCTCTGACAAAATCATTGACAACATGCATAGGAAGTTGTCTAGAATTTATTAGCTTCAAATGATGGATTCTTAGGAGGTATTTCTAGACTCAGGGGTAATAGTTAATAGAGAATATTATTTTTCCTGATGCTTTACAGCTAGAGTTTCTATTTATTTTTAATCTGGAAACAATGTCTAAAGTTATTTTAGCCTTATGTCTACCTTAGAGAAAATAAAGGCAAGTTTCTGGACAAGACAAGAAAAAAACTTATGAACTGAATGAAATGAGTGTTTAGTATAAGTACAAAGAATAATGTAGTGTTGCTATAACCAACAGTCATTGGTTTATTCCTGGTTTATTTAGAAAACTAGCATGGAAATTTTAAGAAGCACATTGTATGGGCCAGAGTTATCACTGTGTTTTGTTAGACCAGTAGGAGACATCACATTGCTCTAATCAAAAGACTTGTTCTTCTTAAACTTCTGTTGCTTTTGCTTATCTTTCTCATGGCTTTTAATTTTCACCTAATGAAATCATTAACTTTGAAGTCAAACAGACCGAAACTTGAAGACTGACTTTGAGAGTTATGACTTGTTTGAACTTAGCTAAGTTAACTTCTCTTAGTTTTAGTTTCTTCAGTGGGAAAATGGTGAGGTTGGATGGAAAAACAGTGAAATGAAATACTACGGGGATGTATACACACAAAGATACACACACAAACATCTTAATGATTTTTAATCAGGTGAAGGTATAATTAAGTCAATACATAAATATACATGCATTCATTCAATTACTATTTCATTAATGTCTCTTCTCCCTGACATGGTTCTGGTGTTGAGCAAACAAGGACCCAATACACTAAGACTCTAGATTTTGAAGAACATATAGAATCTATACAGGGAAAATGTGAATAACTATGTAAATAACTCCCAATAAGACAACATAATAAGTATGACAGTAGAAAAGTGACTGAAGAAGTGAGTAAACACAGAGAAGGGAATGATTAATCTCTTCCATGAGAGATATTCAAGGGAGGTTCTAGAGAAGAGATTGCTCTTGAATTTGACCTTGAAAAATGAGTAGGAATGTGGCAGTTCAGTGGGAGAATGAGAATTCCCAGCCAAGAGAATGAGCAATACTTCAGAGGTGTTCAAGTATGCATTGTGCCTGGAATGTGAATTAGAACTGGCAAGAGGACCCAATGACCTCAGCTTTACTGAAGAAACAGTCTTTTTTCAGCTTCTCCATTGTTATTAATAGCAACATTGTTGCAAATACATAATTTGGTCAGTTTTGATATCTCTATCCATCAGTGCTATGGCCATCTATTGCCAAACGTGGCCATCTTTGTTTTCAATAATGGATTTTGGAATATTTTATTTCTATCATTTCATCTCATATATTAGATAGGATGACATGGCCTTATTTACTCCATTCTCTTGCAAAAAAATATCAACATCCTTATAGGAGCTCATAATTACATTATTCTACAGAATGACACAAAAACAGAACAAACACTCAAATATGTCATTTCATTTCAAGAGTTGCTATCAACTGCCATGGATCTATCGTGCCTCTCTATTCTTTCCCATTATTTCAATTGGGTCCTCTTTGGCTCAGAATATGGATTTTATGCAAATACAGCATTAATGGAATTTTGAAGATGGTGAATTCTGAAGCTTGACTGCCTGGGCTTGCATCCTAAGTTCACTACTCCATAGCTACACAGCTTCCAACAAGCACCTTAGCCTTAGTGCCCTTATCAGCAAGACAGAAATAGTACTAATACTTCTCCCATAGGATTAAATGAATCAAGAATAGGTGAGTTAATACATGATTAGTATTTTAAACAGTCTGCCACATGATCAACAGTCAGTAGGTTTTTGGCTAATATTACTATTTTTTCTTCAAAATATAAATGAATAATTTGGCTATTGTAGATAACACTGCTATAAACACCACAGCGCATATGTCCATTTGCGTTAGTATTTTTGTATCCTTTACGTATTGCAATACGTAGTAGTGCAATTGTTGGGTGGTGGGGTAATTTTTATTTTTAACTTTTTGAGGAACCTCCATACTTTTTTCCACAGTGGCTGTATCAGTTTGCATTCCCACCAACAGTGCAAGAGGGTTCTCCCTTCTTCACATCCTCACCAACATCTGTTCTTTCTTGTATTGTTGATCTTAGCCATTCTGACAGGTGTGAGGTGATATCTCATTGTGGTTTTGATTTGTATTTCCCTGACTGATAAGTGACGTTAAGCATCTTTTCACATGTCTGTTGGTCATCTGAATGTCTTCTTTGGAAAAATGTCTGTTTATGTCTTCTGCCCATTTTTAAATTGGCTTGTTCATTTTCTGAGTGTTGAGTTTTAGAAGTTCTTTATATATTTTGGATATTAACCCTTTATTGGATATGTCATTTGCAAACATCTTCTCCCATTGCATAGGCTGTCTTTTAGTTTTGTTGACTGTTTCCTTTGTTGTGCAGAAACTTTTATTATGACATTTTATTTATTATTTTTGCTTTTATTTATTATTTTTGCTTTTGTTTCCCTTGCCTCAGTAGACATATCTAGAAGAAGTTGTTAAGGAAACAGCCCAGGTGTCCAACAACTGATGACTGGATAAAGAAGATGTGTGTATAAGTAAGTGTACAATGGAATATTACTCAACCAAAAAAAGAATGAAATCTTGCCATTTGCAACAACATGAATGGGGCATTATGCTAAATGAAATAGGCAAGTCATAGGAAGATAAATCCCTTGACTTCAGTCATAAATGGAATTTAAGGACAAAACAAATGAGCAAAGGGGTGGGGGGAAAGAGAGGGCAAGACAAACAAAGAAACAAACTCTTAACTATAGAGTTCACACTGATGGTTACTAGAGGTGGGTGGGGGATGGCTGAGATATGTGATGGGGATAAAGGAGGGCACTTGCTGTGATGAGCACTGGGTTGTATTGAGGTGCTGAATCACTAAACTGTACACCTGAAACTGATATACTATATGTTAACCAATGGAAATTTAAATAAAAACTTAAAAACAAACCCAAAACCCCACAAAATATAAATGTGTGAAATATAACTTTAGGTTATCATTTCAAATGATTTTTTATTTTTTTTTTTACTTGTTTTTTTTTTTTTTCCAATTTATTTATTTTCAGAAAAACAGTATTCATTATTTTTTCACCACACCCAGTGCTCCATGCAAGCCGTGCCCTCTACAATACCCACCACCTGGTACCCCAACCTCCCACCCCCCCGCCACTTCAAACCCCTCAGACTGTTTTTCAGAGTCCATAGTCTCTCATGGTTCACCTCCCCTTCCAATTTACCCAAATTCCCTACTACTCTCTAACGCCCCTTGTCCTCCATGCTATTGGTTATGCTCCACAAATGAGTGAAACCATATGATAATTGACTCTCTCTGCTTGACTGATTTCACTCAGCATAATCTCTTCCAGTCCCGTCCATGTTGCTACAAAAGTTGGATATTCGTCCTTTCTGATGGAGGCATAATACTCCATAGTGTATATGGACCACATCTTCCTTATCCATTCATCCGTTGAAGGGCATCTTGGTTCTTTCCATAGTTTGGCGACTGTGGCCATTGCTGCTATAAACATTGGGGTACAGATGGCCCTTCTTTTCACGACATCTGTATCTTTGGGGTAAATACCCAGGAGTGCAATTGCAGGGTCGTAGGGAAGCTCTATTTTTAATTTCTTGAGGAATCTCCACACTGTTCTCCAAAGAGGCTGCACCAACTTGCATTCCCACCAACAGTGTAAGAGGGTTCCCCTTTCTCCACATCCTCTCCAACACATGTTGTTTCCTGTTTTGTTAATTTTGGCCATTCTAACTGGTGTAAGGTGATATCTCAATGTGGTTTTAATTTGAATCTCCCTGAGGGCTAATGATGATGAGCATTTTTTCATGTGTCTGATAGCCATTTGTATTTCTTGATTGGAGAAGTGTCTGTTCATATCTTCTGCCCATTTTTTGATGTGTTTGTCTGTTTCGTGTGGGTTGAGTTTGAGGAGTTCATTATAGATCCTGGATATCAACCTTTTGTCTGTACTGTCATTTGCAAATATCTTCTCCCATTCCGTGGGTTGCCTCTTTGTTTTTTTGACTGTTTCCTTTGCTGTGCAGAAGCTTTTGATTTTGATGAAGTCCCAGAAGTCTATTTTCGCTTTTGTTTCCTTTGCCTTTGGAGACGTATCTTGAAAGAAGTTGCTGTGGCTGATATCGAAGAGATTACTGCCTATGTTCTCCTCTAAGATTCTGATAGATTCCTGTCTCACGTTGAGGTCTTTTATCCATTTTGAGTTGATCTTTGTGTACGGTGTAAGAGAATGGTCGAGTTTCATTCTTCTACATATAGCTGTCCAGTTTTCCCAGCACCATTTATTGAAGAGACTGTCTTTTTTCCACTGTATATTTTTTCCTGTTTTGTCGAAGATTAATTGACCATAGAGTTGAGGGTCCATATCAGGGCTCTCTACTCTGTTCCACTGGTCTATGTGTCTGTTTTTATGCCAGTACCATGCTGTCTTGGTGATCACAGCTTTGTAATAAAGCTTGAAATCAGGTAAGGTGATGCCGCCAGCTTTATTTTTGTTTTTCAACGTTTCCTTAGCGATTCGGGGTCTCTTCTGATTCCATACAAATTTTTGGATTATTTGCTCCAGCTCTTTGAAGAATGCCGGTGGAATTTTGATCGGAATGGCATTAAAAGTATAGATTGCTCTAGGCAGTATAGACATTTTAACGATGTTTATTCTTCCGATCCAAGAGCATGGAATGGTCTTCCATCTTTTTGTGTCTTCTTCAATTTCTTTCATGAGTGTTCTATAGTTCCTCAAGTATAGATCCTTTACCTCTTTAGTTAGGTTTATTCCCAGGTATCTTATGGTTCTTGGTGCTATAGTAAATGGAATCGATTCTCTAATTTCCCTTTCTGTATTTTCCTTGTTAGTGTATAAGAAAGCCACTGATTTCTGCACATTGACTTTGTATCCTGCCACGCTGCTGAATTGCTGTATGAGTTCTAGTAGTTTGGGGGTGGAGTCTTTTGGGTTTTCCATATAAAGAATCATGTCATCTGCGAAGAGAGAGAGTTTGACTTCTTCATTACCAATTTGGATACCTTTTATTTCTCTCTGTTGTCTGATTGCTGTTGCTAGGACTTCTAATACTATGTTGAACAAGAGTGGTGAAAGTGGGCATCCTTGTCTTGTTCCTGATCTCAACGGGAAGGCTGCAAGCTTTTTCCCATTGAGGATGATATTTGCTGTGGGTCTTTCATAGATAGATTTGATGAGGTTCAGGAATGTTCCCTCTATCCCTATACTTTGAAGCGTTTTAATCAGGAACGGATGTTGGATTTTGTCAAATGCTTTTTCTGCATCAATTGAGAGGACCATGTGGTTCTTCTCTCGTCTCCTATTAATTTGTTGTATCACATTGATTGATTTACGAATGTTGAACCATCCTTGTAGCCCAGGGATGAATCCCACCTGATCATGGTGGATAATCTTTTTAATGTGTTGTTGGATCCTGTTGGCTAGGATCTTGTTGAGAATCTTAGCATCCATATTCATCAGTGATATTGGTCTGAAATTCTCCTTTTTGGTATGGTCCTTGCCTGGTTTGGGGATCAGGGTAATGCTGGCTTCATAGAAAGAGTCTGGAAGTTTTCCTTCTGCTTCAATTTTTTGAAACAGCTTCAGGAGAATAGGTGTTATTTCTTCTTGGAAGGTTTGGTAGAATTCCCCAGGGAATCCGTCAGGTCCTGGGCTCTTGTTTTTTGGGAGATTTTTGATCACTGCTTCAATCTCGTTATTAGATATCGGTCTATTCAGGTTGTCGATTTCTTCCTGGTTCAATTTTGGTAGTTTATATTTTTCCAGGAATGCATCCATTTCATCAAGGTTGCTAAGCTTATTGGCATATAACTGTTCGTAGTAACTTCTGATGATTGTTTCTACTTCCTTGGTGTTAGTTGTGATCTCTCCCCTTTCATTCATAATTTTATGAATTTGGGATTTCTCTCTTTTCTTTTGGATTAGTGTAGCCAGTGGCTTATCGATCTTATTGATTCTTTCAAAAAACCAGCTTCTAGTTTCATTGATACGTTCTACTGTATCTCTGGTTTCTCCCTCATTGATCTCAGCTCTAATCTTGATGATTTCCCTTCTTATGTGTGGAGTTGGTTTGATTTGTTGTTGATCCTCCAGTTCTTTAAGGTGTAGAGACAGCTGGTGTGTTCTGGATTTTTCAATTTTTTTGAGCAAGGCTTGGATGGCTATATATTTTCCCCTTAGGACCGCCTTTGCTGTATCCCATAGGTTTTGGACCGAAGTGTCTTCATTCTCATTGGTTTCCATGAATTGTTTCAGTTCTTCTTTGATCTCCTGGTTGATCCAAGCATTCTTAAGCAAGGTGGTCTTTAGCTTCCAGGTGTTTGAGTTCCTTCGGAACTTTTCCTTGTGATTGAGCTCCAGTTTCAAAGCATTGTGATCTGAGAATATGCAGGGAATAATCTCAGTCTTTTGGTATCGGCTGAGTCCTGATTTGTGACCCAGTATGTGGTCTATTCTGGAGAAGGTTCCGTGTGCACTTGAGAAGAATGAGTATTCTGCTGTTTTAGGGTGGAATGTTCTGTATATATCTATGAGGTCCATCTGGTCCAATGTGTCATTCAATGCTCTTGTTTCTTTATTGATTTTCTGCTTCGATGATCTAATTCTGAAAGAGGCGTGTTAAGATCACCTACGATTAGTGTATTCATATCAATATGACTCTTTATCTTGATTAACAGTTTTCTTAAGTAATTGGCTGCTCCCATATTGGGAGCATAGATATTTACAATTGTTAGATCATCTTGGTGGATAGTCCCTTTAAGGATTATGTAGTGTCCTTCTGTATCTCTGACTACAGTCTTTAGTTTGAAGTCTAATTTATCTGATATGAGAATCGCTACCCCAGCCTTCTTTTGAGTCCCATTGGCATGAAAGATGCTTCTCCACCCCTTCACTTTCAGTCTGCGTGTATCTTTAGGTTCAAAATGGGTCTCTTGTAGACAGCATATGGATGGGTCCTGTCGTTTTATCCAATCTGCAACCCTGTGCCGTTTTATGGGTGCATTGAGGCCATTCACATTGAGAGTGATTATTGATAGATACGTTTTTATTGACATCGAGTTACCTTTGAAGTCTTTCTTTCTGTAGACTGTCTCTATATTTCTGTTCAATGCTATTCTTGGGATTTTTCCTCTTTTATAGAACCCCCCTTAATATTTCCTGCAGTATCGGCTTGGTGGTTGCATAGTCTTTTAAGTCTTGCCGGTCTTGGAAACTCTTTATCTGTCCATCCATTTTGAATGTCAGTCTTGCTGGATAAAGTATTCTTGGCTGCATGTTCTTCTCATTTAGTGCCCTGAATATATCTTGCCAGCCTCTTCTGGCTTGCCAGGTCTCTGTGGACAGGTCTGACGTTATTCTGATGGGCTTCCCTCTGTAAGTAAGGAGCCTCTTTGCCCTGGCAGCTTTCAAGAGATTATACCTACAATTATAATTTCTCAATTTGACTATCAGGTGTCGTGATGTTTTTTTGGAGTGTATAATCTTGGGTGGAGACCGTTCAGCCTCTAGTACATGAACGCTGGTTTCATTCGCGAGATTCGGAAAGTTTTCATGAAGGACTTGTTCCACGACATCTTCTAGACTTCTTTCTTGCTCCTCCCCTTCAGGAATTCCAATAATTCTGACGTTGGAACGCTTCATGGCATCACTTATTTCCCTAATTCTGCTTTCGTGGGATCTAAGCTGTTTGTTCCAGGCTTCCTCCTGATCCTTTCTCTCTATCTGTTTGTCTTCCAGATCACTAATTCTATCTTCTGTCTCAGTTACCCTAGCTTTGAGAGAGTTTAGATTGGATTGGAACTCATTGAGAGCATTGTGGACCTCCTCCCTGGTAGCTTTAAGCTCCGCCCTAACATTGTGAACATCCTGTCTGGTCGCTTTCAGTTCGGCTCTAATCAATTCTGTTTGGTCATCCATGGCTTTCTCCAACCTAGCTATTGCCTGGATAATTGTTAGCCTGAATTCTCTGTCCGACATATTGTCTATGTTGATAGCCGTTAGCTCTGTTGCGGAAGGTCCATCCTCTGTATTTTTCTTCTGTTGGGCATTCCTCCTCCTAGTCATTTTGGTGGGAGAAGACTGAACAGATGTAGCTGGATGTATCAACTCTGGTGCAGTCAAGGTGCACCCTGGAACACTTCCTGATCTCCGTCTCAGAAGCCTCAGTCTGGGTGCAGAAGCTGAATAAATTCCCCCTTGGATGCTGGCAGTGCAGGTTCCAAGTTAAAGACCCTGAGGGCGCAGGATCTTTTGCTCGTCCCCAAAGCCAAGGCAGTGGCGGCTGTCTGGGAGCTCCTGACCGCCAGAGAGGTTCCAAGCAGCGATCGCACACTGAGATTTTGCCGCTGGCCGGGGCTGGGAGTGCCCGGCTTGCGCGCACCTCTTTTCAGAGGCGGCTGTGGGTCGGGCGCGCGTCTGGGGCACTGAGAACGGGGCGCTGGTCCGTAAGCCGCAGGCTGGGCTTTTGCGCGCCTCTGTCCGGGGAAGAGTTTCGCGGGCGCGAGGCTTAGACTTTGAAACAATGGCCCGGGTCAAGAAGCGCCCCAGGGCCTTAGAAACCCAGGAGAGCTGGAGCGACGTGCATGCGCATCTCAAGCTTTGTGGTAGGGCTAGCGCGCGTTCTGCAGACCGGCTCCCATCCCCTCACAGGAGCCGGAACCCCGCGCTCTGGGGCACGCTGGCGGCTTAGGGACCAGGAGCCTGTTTCTCCGCCGCACTCTCTCTGCCTCCGCGCCGGGGAGGCCGTCTGGGACCGGGGACTCAAGCCCCTGTCCCTAGCCGCCCCGATTCCCACAGTTTGCCCCCGCGATCCTTTGCTCTTTTGGAGTGCTTTCAACCAGTCTCCGAGTTAATGCTGGTCCCCAGACGCAGGGCACTCTCGCTCGTATCGGGGTATTACTTTCGCACCGGTCGCCTCTGGTGGCTCCCTGCCCCTTTTGTTTATCTTCCGATATCAGTCCGCAGTTCCCATTCCGCTTTACCTGCTCACTGGCGTCTTCTGCCCCTGTAGAGATCCAGACGTGTATAATTCTGATCTCAGGCTGATTTCATGGGTGATCAGAGTTCTTTGGTAGGTAATCAGCTCACTTTGGGGTACCAGCTGAAAAGACGCCTCTTCCTAGTACCCCGCCATCTTGTCCCCCCCCTCAAATGATTTTTAAATGACTTACGATGATTTTTTTTTTCAAATGATGCATGAATATATGCTTGTTCTAATGACTAAGCACTTGAAATATAAATGAAGCTCTCCCCTTAATACCTTCCACACCTATCCACATTTCAGAGGGAACCTCTGGTAGCATTTTCACAGGTATAGTTCTGGTTCTTTATCTCTGTTTGTTTCTTTGAGCAAAAATTAGGCCCTTCTTCTGGGGCACCTGGGTGGCTCAGGGGGTTAAAGTCTCTGCCTTAGGCTCAGGTCATGATCCCAGCGTCCTGGGATCCAGCCCCGCATCAGGCTCTATGCTCGGCAGGGAGCCTGCCTCTTCTCTCTCTGAGCCTGCCTCTCTGCCTACTTGTGATTTCTGTCTGTCAAATAAATAAATAAAAATCTTAAAAAAAATTAGAACTTGCCCAATAAATTGTCCTGGAACTTAATTATTTTCTACTTAATGATTTATCGTAGTTATGTTCCATAAAAATACATAATAAATTCATTCTTTACCAAATACTTCCCCAAAACTGATAATACAGCAGGCCTTTCTCTATTTGCTGGAGATAATCAAGGAACCCAAACTCCCTGCCCAGCTGAAGCTTTCCTTCTCCTCAATGTGTCAGTTCTTCATTTCTACTGACTACAATACATCAGAGAGTATGAACCCAGCATAAGTTATTTTACCACCCAACTACGGGAAGAAATGTGAATGGATTTCAGCTTTTTGCTAATATAATAGTGCTAACACCCTTAATACTCATGTTTCTATGAGTTTTTAATTTTTAAAAGAGATTCTAAGTAGTACAGTTACCAATTTAAATGTTTTCATAGACACTAACAAATTGCCTTTCAAAAAGGCTGTCAGTTTACACTCTTACCTAGAGTGCTTGAAAATAGCTATTCCTCTGTATCAACCAAATTGATGTCTGCAAAACAACATCTTCAAGAATGTTTATAGAAGTGATACAAAAAGGATTTTCTTTAGCCAAATAAATTTGAGAACATTATAGTTTTCTTCACTGAAGTTTTCATGTTTCAGTGCATTATAAATATCTGATGTTGGTGCATACTACACAGTCTTTTTCTGCCCTACATATTTTAACAAATTGAGGAGCAGTGTCCTTTTTGTTTTTGTATGACAAATGATGTGTGATTTGCTTAGAATTATGCCAATCCTTTTAGGCCTGTACTCTCTAGGAAACATGTAGGTTACCAGAATCTAGAACATGGTTTAAAGCTCATCTTATTTTTCCCCTCTACATTTTCATAGGTAAAGACAGGCTATAGTAATAAACACTGTCCAAAATATATAATGGATCAAATATAATAAAAGTTTATTTTTTTACTCATATAACAGGAGATGGCGTTCCTCAGCAGCTGGCATCTCCTTAACACAGGGTTGAAGCTTCCCTCAAATAATTCCACTGTTTCCTAAGGGTCTCATTGTCTTCTGCACTCCAGTGGTGGACAAGCCAAGAAAGTATGAAGTAGGGAAACCTTCTTAAAAGCCTTGATTTAAGTTGACCTGGTCATTTTTGTATACTCTTTTGGCAAGAACTGTATAAATAGCCATGCATAACTGTGAGTGGAGCTGGGAAATGAAATCGAACTCCGCATCTAAGAAAAAAAGGAAATGATTATTGACTAAAAACCTCCATTCTCTCATGCATCTAACAGTACACGGATGTATATATGTATACATCTATATTACAGGTCTGTACTAATAACATGCTAACCACAACTGAGCGTTCATTATAGGGCAGGGGCAGTTCTAAGCACTTTATTTGTATTAGTTCACATAATATTCAAAACTACTGCATGAGGTAAGTACTTCCATTTCTTAAATTAATAAGGTGAATCAAAATCACAGAGCTGGTAGGGATAGAAGTCCGAGCTGAGTGCTCAGCCCCTTACCTTTTTGCCATTATGCCTCTCACTGATTCAGGGTGCCCTATGCACTGGTGTCCTGGGGTCACTGTTGCCTCCCATGTGGTCTCCTTTACCTTTCACTTCCCTCTGACTTCTTCAACAACTCTACCCTTCTCCCAGGGTCCTGGTTCCATGTTCAAGAGTGAATGTTAGATTCATCACCTCCTCCTAAAGACACTTTAGCTCATGCAGATAATTCATAGTGATACAACAGAAACAAACTTTCTTTTGCTAATGTTGATCATGTCATAGAATATAATTTTCATGCTCGATTATGACTATTTCACACTTGAGTTACCTTTGACTGTCTTCTGTGAAGAACCACAGTCACAATTTCCCTTCTACTTTCCGGTTACTATGCTTCCTAACACTTCCAGAAAAGTTTTTCTTATGCTGACCAAATATAAATATTAGTGTAACTTGAAATTCACTTTCTACATATTTTCACCCCCTTTTGGAATAAGCATATTCAGTGCTTGACTTCAATTATAATCATATCTCTTTTCCAACCTGGGGTACTAGTAGGCTAGTTGTGAGGGAAGCAGTAGTGGTTGCATAATACTTAGCAGAAGTATGAGGGTACATCAGAGCACCTAGGATACCTTTGCAAATTAATCTTCCTTGACCTTCACTACACCAAATATTATTATATGCTCATTGTAGCAGCTAGTTATTGCTATAATAGCTATTGCTATAGTGCTGAGCAACAAACCTCTAAACTATAACTCAGTGACTTAGAAGAGTTATTTTCATACTCCTGAGTCTGAGTTGGCAGCGTAGTTCTCCTTTATGCTGAAGGTCTGTAGGTTGATTGAGACAGGTTTCCTCCATGACTATCTCATCTTCCTGAAGTTTGCAGGCTGTCTGGGGTTTGCTCTTCTTGTAATGATGGCAGAAATGCAAAAAAGCAAGCCTAGCCAAGACAACACATTTTATACCTCTGTTTGCAACATATTGACTAAAGTACTGTTGATCAAAGCAAGTCACAGGCTGAGCTCTAAATGAAGGGCTAGGAGAGTATCCTTCATGTCTAGTAAGGGACACTGCAAAATCACAAGGCACTGGATATAAGGAGATGAGAAAAACTGGAAAGGTAATTTAATATGCTGCACTCCTATTTTGAGAAGTACAGGTACAATTAGTGACTTTACTTGATGTGAATATCCTGAAGTCTGTCAAATGTGTCGAGGTAGATAAAAAGCATGAGAACCTCTAATATTATTGCTGACAACTAAGCTTATATCTTTGACTCAGGCCACTTTCTTGTGCTTTTTATTGTTTGTTTATGAAATTTTTAGTTTGTATTTGTTGAGCACCTACTAGATACAAAGTATTATATAAGACACCAGGGTGGGGCGCCTGGGTGGCTCAGTAGGTTAAGCCTCTGCCTTTGGCTCAGGTCATGATCCCAGGGATCATGGGATCGAGCCCCGCATCGGGCTCTCTGCTCAGCGGCGAGCCTGTTTCCCCTTCTCTCTCTGCCTGCCTCTATGTCTACTTGTGATCTCTGTCTGTCAAATAAATAAATAAAATATTAAAAAAAAAAAAGATACCAGGGTATAGAACCGAAAAGACACCCATGGCCTTGTTGCCATGAATCTCAGAGTCTAACAGGATGATATATTAACAATAATAATTACCAAATTAAAATTGTGAAAGGTGCCTTGAAGAAAGAGACTTAGTTATAAACTCAGTGTTTATAACCAGGAGATAAGACCTATTATTACAAGGAGTATTCACTTGAAGTGTATTTTAGCTGCACTAACAGGCTTAATTAAAATAGCCTGGGTGAATTCTAGGCATAACAAAAGCATACAAAATATACCCAAGATGGTATGGAAAATGATAACCAAGTCCAGATGGGAGAGAGTTGGAAAAGGGAAAAGAGACTGGTGATAACTACCAAAAGAATAAGAAGCATAAGGGGATGACCAGACAGTCAGAAGTCAGATTCATAAGGCCTTAGTTTAGTTCTTAAAAGTAAAGGGAAGTTGGGTGCCTGGGTGGTTCAGTTGTTCAGTGTCTGCCTTCTTCTCGGGTCATGATCCCAGGGTCCTGGGATCCAGCCCTACATCGGGCTCCCTACTCAGCAGGAAACCTGCTTCTCCTTCTCCCACTCCCACTGCTTGTGTTCCCTCTCTGTCTGTGTCTCTTTCTGTCAAATAAATAAATAAAATCTTAAAAAAAAAAGTAATGGGAAGTTATTATAAGATTTTAAGCAGAGGTGAGACATGATCAAATCTACATGATCAGACTGGACCTAAGTAAGGAAATAGGAAATAACAGTTAAGAAATTACAGTTTTTCATGAAAAGGATTAGAATGGGTTAGTGCCAGAGGATGTAGAGAGACTGAATACTTCTAAGACAGAGTAAGTGGTATAAGCCAGAGAAATTGGTGGCTGAATTGACATCTCTCACCCAGAAGAGTGTGGTCAAGAATGACTGTAGTTGCCTGGGTGGTGCAGCTTGGTGAATGCTGCCACCATTTGCTGAGATGGCAAATCAGAAGATCAACTTTATGGGGAAGAGCATGAATTCAGTTTTGAAAATGTGAAGATGAAGATAAATGTAGCAATGGGTGATCCATATAGGTAGACGAATCTGGAAGAGGACCAGTTTCATAAGGAAGATCATGAATTCAGTTTTGAAGATGTTGAAGAGAAGGTGAGGCATTCACGTATCTATGTGGATGACCTAATTAGATGTATACGTTTGGAGCTCATAGGAAATGACTGGACAAGAGAAAGAAATTTGAGAATCATTAGTGTGTAGAAGTACTTAAATCCCCATGAGAATATAGAGAAGACTGAATAACAAGAGCTTATGAATGTCATGAAAGGTTAGCTGTAGGAAGAAGAACCAACACATGTGAAAGGTGAAAGAGTAACCAGTGGTGTGTGATGACACAGAAACCAAGGTAGGAATATAGTCAAGGAAAAAATTGTATTAGTAGTATTTAATACTGCCAAGATCAATCACGATGAAGACAGAAAAAACTGTTGGTTTGATTATATGGCAAGTGGTTCTCTAACTTCTTCAACTGAAATAACTTCTCCTGTACTCCTCCCTTGGCAATCTGCTCCAAGAATCACCCTAGAACTCATCATCTAATCTACATCTGCTCCCAGGTCACTTTTCAAAATGGCTCCTCTATTTCCAGGTTCACATTCAATTTCTCCTACTGCAGCCATTCTAACATGTAATTATGACTGTCTATTATGAGTCACTCCGTTAGTTTCTTGTTTTATTATATTTCTCCTCATTCAGCTTGTAACATTTTCATCAATACCCCACTTACCTCTACTTTTACAGAATCCGTATAGCAAAATTTCAGCCCTGGATTAACAAGTGTGTACTGGATCAGATGAGTACTACTGGGAAAAGCCACAGCATAGGGGAGGCTGTTTCTACAAAATATTCTCCCTCTCTCTCTCTCTCTCTCTTTTTAAAGATTTTATTTATTTATTTGAGAAAGAGAGAATAAGAAAGAGAGAGAGAGAACATGATAAGGGACAGGGTCAGAGGGAGAAGCAGACTCCCTGCCCAGCAGGGAGCCTGATGTGGGAGTCCATCCTGGGATCATGACCTGAGCTGAATGCAGTCGCTTAACCAACTGAGCCACCCAGGTGCCCCTCTACAAAATATTCTTGGCGACCATGCCATCTGGGCCCTCTACAATGCCTGTCAGTTTTAGCATGTTTCTCTGGATAGTCCATTCCCTACTATCCAGAAGAGCACACAGTACAGACACAATTAAAAAATTTCTGTAGATAAAGCCTTTCCAATGCTTCTCCATTCTCCTAAATCACCACTGGCTCATGGTTCTTTCATTCTTAAAATCTGATTCTGACTCTTACTGTACTTCCATCAGATAAGGGTCATGGTACTGCTTGTTAACAAGCCTAAAAACCTTTCTGTATCTACATTCATCTTCTCTCTTTCCCTCTAATTCAACACATTAGGTGTCCTTTCTCCAATCTAAGGCCAAGGACTTTGCATAAATTTTGAATCCCATTTATCCCATCCTTCATAAAACAGCACTGTATGATTTTCCTTTTACTCTTTGTAATTTCAACTTTGACCCCTCTCATCAGTACTTAAAATGCTGAAACATCTTAAAAAAAGAAGGCCTCCCTTCTCTTGGATGCTGTGACTAATCGCTAAGACTGCCATCTTCTGAACATAGACATTCCTTCTGCTAGTTGCCAGAAGTACTACTGATGGCTCACAGCTGAGCCCCTCTGCAGGCATTGCCATAAGTTGTGTTTAAAAAGAATCTCACCCCCTGTAGATGCAGGTGGTGGAAAAAGCTGAGGATTAAGCCCAATCTTAACGGTAAGGGCAGCTGAGATCCAGAGAAGGTTGAATTTCAACTCCACAAGTCTGTTCTGCCAAAGTCAGGGCCATGATTAAGAAAAAATGGAACTTGACATTTTGAGATGAGAACATCTGGATCAATGCACTCAAAATTTTTAATCCTCAGATCTGGTAAAGCATCTGGACCTCCAGAAATGGTCTATATCTTCCTCTCAAAGGCTTGTGCTAACCATCACTTGAGGACAAGTCAAAAGTGTCTCTCTATCTTGCAAGACAATGGGTATGTCCCTCAGGATTTACTCTCACCTCCCCTTCTGATCAGCAGACAGATAAAGAAAGTCAAGGTACAATATAACTCTGTTGGGAACATGATGCAGCTACTGAGGGAAAGAAACTATACCCCAAAGAAGTTACAGAACTTAACCAAGATATATCTACAGAGGTAAGGGAACTTTGTGTGGTTTTAGATCAGGTGAGCTCTGGGTTCAGAAAGGGGCTGGTAGAACAAAGTTGGATAAGAGAGAGTTTGTCGATATGGGAGCACTTTCTCTTGACAGAAGAATTAAGATCTTGGTAAGAGCCCTAGGAGATAGTGCAAAAACCTGCTGGAATGGCTCTTGGAAACTGGAAGGAAGTGAGGACAAATACAAAGTGACACAGAAATGCAGAAATTAGTATGAAAAGTGATGGGAGAAGTCAGTAAAAGGCTCAGAGAAATTAGCGTGGCAGAAACATTTTTACACAAGGCTGGAAATAACCATCAGCCAACCATGTTCCATAAGGGGTCTCAGAGGACACATTTATCAAATTATTAAGGAATGTCCCAGGAATCTCAGTGGTAGCTGTCCCCTGTAGATCAAGACTGACTACAGGAGATGCTACTGTGAAAGTGGGTTTTGTGGTAATAATGGGGATGAGAGGATCCAAAATAATAATAAAGGAGGCTGGGGGGAGTGTTTAACTCAGAACAAGTGATGGGGACAGTCAGAGCAAGTTAGAGCAAGATGGGGACAGTTATCCTAATGAACATCAGATTCCAGTGGTGGTGTCTGGGGATAGTACTGACTCACAGACAGCTATGCAGATGGTTTATAGAACATTATGCCTGCAAAGGCACTGAAGAGGAGCAGCCAACAAGGGTATTATCAATCTAAAATAATCAAAAGAAGTCAAGATTGGATGACCAGGAGAGGCTAAGGAAATGGCCATAATAAAAAGTCATGATCCATTGCCTGGTTTCCAGACTTGCCAGTTTTCAGACTGAGTACCCAGGAAGCAAAGAAGTTGGTTCACCAAGAGGAAGTACCCTGAACCCCATGTTAAAAGTTTTTAGTGGCTTTAAGCAAATTATAAAATCTTTCTCAATTTTTTTTCTTTTTAAAAATAGGGGTAACAACAATGTTGTCCTCTTGGAGATCTTACATGGATTAAAGGAAATAATATCTGTGGCCTTTAATAAAGGCTTAAAAGCACAAGATGTTTATTTTATTACAGAATTGGGAATATTAAGAAATCATCTCTCTTATTTATAGAGGACAATTATAAGTATAGTATTCATCACCAATAACACAGGAATCGTCTCTTTTTAAGAATTTCCGCTCTCTGTCATACATACACAGTGCAATGAGATTCAGTGACCACCTCACTAGCTGTTTCATCTGCTCCTTGGGTTCTTCTGCACAACCCATCTTTTATCTAATCTCTTTCAACTTTTGAACTGTGCTGCTTGATCTTTCAATTCTTGATCTGTAAAGAAGAATATATTTTTAATAATTCACCCTAAGAATCAGATCATTGTCTATCACTCAACCTCTTTCTGATGCCACCAACTTAAAGCGTTTGGATTCCGTTTTATCATAAATATTTCAATAAATCTATAGGTACCTTTGGAGATTTATTTTTGAAAAAAAAAAAAAAGAATATCCTTAGATGTTTAAAAAAAGCCCCTTTAGTACTTTTAAAATGCAGTAATTGGGCCCACACTAATCCTTTATCTTATGAATTGTGGATATTTGCATTCTATTCAAGTACATTTTTTTCAGATTTTGTTCAAATACATAATTATTTAAAATTGCTGGCCAATAATTTTTGAAAGCTCTCTGTTTTGAAAATGAAAGAAAAATTCAAAAGGAGTAAAAAAGATAACTGCCTATAACTTGTCTTTTGCAGGGACTGAGAGTAATTCTAACTTGGCAAGAGAAGAAATGGTAGCCAGAGTCTTCTGTCAGAGACAGAAATTAAGGTAACTCAGTTTTTAATTTAAATGAAGACTAATAAAGTTAAAATTTGCAAACTTACCTAACTTTATATTTACCCCTCTTGCTGCAAGCAGCTACCATCTGAAGAAAGGTCGAAGTAAGTTTAATTACATCACTAATAAGTCATTCCACTTTAGAAATATTTACTGAGCTCAAAATGCATGTGTAAAGGCAGCCTCCACTAGGCACCATCGGTCTGCAAGTATGAATAAGTTTGATCCTTTCACCCAGGGAGGTTAGAATCTAATTGGGAAGACTATATGCATGCCATTAACACCAATAAAAGGAAAACTCATAATGGAATGCCATTCACTGGAGCTGGAAGATCTGGTGGCGTAGTTGACAGATAGGCTGGACCTTGACAGGAACACCTTTCCTCTGACAGATGGAAGTGATGGTAAAGGGCAAGATGAAAAATAAAAGCGTGCAACTTGAGAGGCACAGGGCATGGGACTAAACACTGTGCCATCCAGTGGGGTCGGGGTTAATAGTGGTGATAATGTGCAATGAAAACGAAAACGATTGGCTGGAGTCCCTTTCTTTGAGTATTCCCATATGATACTCAGGAATTGAAGTTTTATTTTGCAATCAGAAGTCTCCATCAAAGGTTAGTTGTGAGTTTTCTTTGGCGGTGGTGGGAGGAGTGGCCGGAGGAGTGGCCAGAGGAGTGTATAGTAGTATGTTTACCTTTGTGTTTGGAGACAAGTACTAGCAAGGAATCCGAGCAATGGATACTGATGGCTTTCTTTCTAGAGCAACTCAGTAGGAACTGTGAATCTTCAAACACTACCTTTTATTCTTTTTCATATCCTTGCTCCCATGCATCTAGCACAGTCCCTTGTCTGATATTCAATACATATGTGTTGAAAGTCTGTAGTTTCAAGACACCTACAAATAAAGACATAGTTCTGATACTCCAGGAAATGAGAATATTTCTAGGAGCTGTTTTAAACAAAAGGCTACAAAGATAACACCAAGAAGGAGAATCTAATTCTGACTAGGAACACAGGAAGAAAGAACACAGCTCTGGGGAAGATGATACATTTGAGCTGGACTTAACTTTATTGGTAAAGGTCTAATGCAAAGTAATAAAGATGAAACTAGAACTTCCAAGAGAGATCATAATGCCTAAGAGGGAGCAGCCATGGAGTTGAGGGAGGTAATTCTAACGCGGATATACAGGAGTTTCCTAGAATCAAAGAATTGTCCAGTCTGCAGAGACACAGATTAAAGGAGACTTAAGTTTATTCCATTGTCTTCACATGAGTGTGTACATCTGTCTGGTACTGACAAGACATAGTGACATATTCAAATGGTATAGTTTGCACAGAGTATAATAAAGGGACCATTTACTTACAAAGATGTGGTTAGGATGTAGGGAAGCACAAAAGATATTGCAATAACCTGGGTCTAGTAGCACTAGATGCTTTTACCACATGTAGACCTCAAGCAGAGAAGAGAGGTTGTGTTCATGGAAATGGAAAGGGAGCACCATGAGGAGAGGGCTGTCTGTCAGCAATTTCTACCTGTGGTCAAGCGGGGGAGCTAGCCCTGAGCAAGCCACAGAGAGGAAACAGAGGACCTCATTCTGCTCCTCCTCTGATCTCTTGTTGAAGACCCTCATTTGTTTAAGCAAACATGAAATAAGTGGGAAGGGCAGCCCTCCCTTGTAGGCCACACGGTCAGTCTCATGGGGGCACAGAGCTGGGTTAGAGTGTATTTGAGGAAAAAATAGAAGATACACAGACAGTATGCCAAATCATACATGATTCTCCTTGACACACAGAAGTAGTTACAATGAAAATACAGAAACTAGGGGTGCCTGAGTAGTTCAGCTGGTTGAGTGTCAGACTCTTGGTTTTGGCTCAGGTCATGGTCTCAAGGTTGTGAGACTGAGCCTGGCTTGGGGCTCTGTACTCATCGAGGAGTCTGCTTGGGATTCTTTCCCCCACTGTCCCACCACATTGGCTCTTTTCCCAGGCCCTGCTGGCTTGCTCTCTCTCTCTCTCTCACTGTGTCTCTCAAATAAATAAATAAAATCTTTAAAAAAAAAAAAAGAAGAAAATACAAAAACTAAATAAAATAACACACATCTAACTGCATTATCACCAGAAAACATTATTCTTCTTTTATGATATATTCTTGAAAGATTTTCTGATACTTTTTTGATACTCCAACCTAGACACACCAACTTAAAATTAATATGCAAATATAATTACAAAATATAGTCTGTATACAACATGTGTATTTGTTGGACTAAAAGCCCTTCAGCTAGTGACAATGTTTTTTTATTTGCTATGTGGATTGACAACAAATGTGGCTAAGTGTGGAATCTGAACTTTAAAGCATGGTTATTTATCTTTTGCCCTTGCTGTCACACCTCACAGAAAACCCCATTTCACCAAAATGAAATAGGGCAACAGATTTTTTTTTCAAATACTAAGATAAATGATGTGCTACTATATATTCAAAACATAAAATATGGGGATCAATTTTGCCACATGAATTTTTGTAAGATTATTTTATAATCATTACATTATAAAAATTATAGTTCTAAAACGTTTTCAAATAGGAAAAAAACCTTGAACTCTCTTAAGCTTACACCACAATTTAAGAACAAGGGGCGGGGTGCCTGAGTGGCTCATTTAGTTGAACATCTGACTCTTGATTTTGGCATGGCTCAGGTTTTGAGTTCAAGCCCCATGTTGGCCTCTGCCCTGCGCATGGAGCCCACTTAAAAAAAACAAACAACAACAACAACAAAAATGATGATCAGATATAAGTATCTAATCTTTATTTGGAATCTAGATTATATAACATATTTATAAATCGCACATCACAAGCCCAAGTCAAAAAGGTAGAGGGCTGGAGAAGACCCTTGACTCTCCAGGGCCACAGAGAGTACACGGCAGGCCTGGGGCTGGCTAAAGTCAGTGAGTCTATATCCCTATAGAGTTAGGCATTTTAAAAATTAAAAGTATTCAAAAATTAAAAAACTAAAAGTATATAAAAGTATAAAAAAGTATTCAAACCAAACAACAAAATAAAAACCACCACTAATTTAAAGTTTCTTGATTTTTCTTTAAAAGTCCCAAGATCTTTGAAAGATTATGTGGTAAGAGAATACAAATATAGTTACTCTAAAGAGCAATGGAAATTAATAAAATTACTAATTTACTTCGATGTGAAAAATCAGAAAGGGAGACTTTTTAACCCATAGTAATGTCCTGTACACCATAAGCAAAGCATTAAAGTTCAATTTCCATTCAAAACCCCTGTTTTCATTCTCATTGTTCATAGTTGCTTTGATGTTCCTGCACTCTGACAGAGAGCATGGTTTCATTTGGGGAAAGGAATCAATTTCTCAATGTAAATTGTGATTTACACACTTCTCTTTCTCACCTATTTTGAATTGATTTGATTCTAGAAGCACTAAGACATGTGAAAAACACTGTTTTGCTTGATTTAATAAACACTTGGAAAATGGCTTGTTGGATAAGCCCTAGACCAAAAAAAACTAGCAATCCTGAAGGAAAGTATTTTGCTTTTTTTGTCAGTGCCTGGCTTAGTCTTCATTGCTCTACTCTTTAATTAAGGTACAAAGGAATTTTCAGGTCAAGAGGAAGCTAACATCGTTGCATAGGGAATCCATCTATCTTATAACACACTATTTTCAGGAAGCACTTAATTTTGGCTTCAAAGTATGGTTTATTAAAATTGTATGACAGTGTTGAAATTGACAGGATTCAAAACTCAGTCATTTCCAAAGACTTAAAGGAGTAAAACAGTGTAGTAGATTTTTGTCTTTTGGTGTTTTGGTTTTGTTTTTTGTTTTTTTTGTTTTATACTTCTATCAATGGGCCAATCAAAGATGAGCAAACTTTTAATAGACACTAAATAAGTTTCCCTAAAAATGTAAACACTTAATAATCCAAGTGGTTTACTTAAAGAAATAATGAAAGATAATGGGGCAAAATTTTGGTCACATACTTTGGAATAGGTACTCTGCTAGTACTGCACTTGTATCATACCTAATACGCCAAAGCAATCAGTATGTTCATTTTAAGACCAGAAATATGGAAATTTATGGCAGTTTCTGTTTTTCTGAGCACCTTTCTGCTCATTAAGATTAGAACATAACCTGAAAGACAACCTACTGAATATAAGAACATATTTGCAAATACATATCTGATAAAGTGTTATTATCTAAAATATATAAAGAACTAATATAACTCCATACCTCAAAACAAATAATCCAATTTAAAAAATGGGCAGAAGATATACACGGACATACACATTTCTCCAAAGACATCCAGATGGCCAATAGACACATGAAAAGATGCTCAACCTCACTCAACATCAGCTAAATGCAAATCAAAACCACAATGAGATATTGCCTCACACCTATCAGAATGGCTAAAATGAAAAATACAAGAAACCACAAATACTGGTGAGGATGAGGAGAAAAAGGAACACTCTTACACTTTTGGTGAGAATACAAATTGGTGCAGTCACTGTGGAAAACAGTACGGAGGTTCCGTAAAAAAATTAAAAATAGAACTAACCTGCAATCAGCAATCACACTACTGAGTATTTATCCCCAAAGTACAAAAACACTAATTCAGAGGGATGCATGCATGCCTATGTTTATTGTAGCACTATTTACAATAGCCAAAGCATGGAAGCAACCCAAGTCTCCAACAATAGATGAATAGATAAATAAGATGTGATATATATATGTATATATATATATGAATATTATTATTTGATCACAAAAAGAATGAAATCTTGCAATTTGTAACAACATGGATAGAGCTAGAGAGTATAATGCTAAGCGAAATAAGTAAGTCAGAGAAAGACAGATACCATATCATCTCATTTATGTGTGGAATTTAAGAAACAAAACAAATGAACAAAGAAAGAGAGAGAGAAAACAAAAACAAAAACAAAAACCAAGACACAGACTTAACTATAGAGAACAAACTAATGATTACTGGAGGGGAGGTGGGTAGGGGGTGGGGAAAATAAGGGATGAGATTAAAGAATGCATTTATCATAATGAAAAATAATAAATGGAAAATAAAAGACTAGAACATAGGCATAATCTTTCAGATAACCATGTCATAATTACTTACTGGCAGAAGTATATGTGGGAATGATTCTGAATCACTACAGCTCCCTCTAAATCAGGATAACCCCATATACAGCAGAAGGTCTTCACTGGGGGGAAAAAAAAAAAAGCTGAATGATCTATATTGGTAATATATTGGTAATCTTCTCTCAGGCAATATTCTGGAAATCATGGAAACCAGATCAATAACTATTGTTGGAAAAACAAGACAAAGCCTTAAAAAAGCAAAAAAGGCATTTGAATACTTAAGATCTATAGTCCAGTTTTCTTTATAGAAATCAAGCCAGGCTCGGGAGGGCGGGGGTAGGTGAACATTTTTATTTTTCTGATGAAAGTTCTTACTGAAGTTCCAGCAAGTTCTTGTGGTAAAAATGGCTTAAAAGACCAACTTGTTCCAAAGCAACTCTTGGGTCAAAATATGAACTGGGACCATTGTAAGTAAAGGTACCAGAAGAAATAGTGGAGAAATGGACTGAATATAATCTAATCAACTTGATTTGTTTACACGTGCTAATAAATAGTATTGAGCAAAGATTTTTTATTTACCATTATTAGGTGATATTTCTCCATGGAAAGGTTTGGAGATACTGTTGTGGATGCAAACTATTTTTCTTGCCTGCTTTTCTCATTTTACCTTTAAAGGTAAGCAACTATGATTCAAGAGATGATGGTTAAGAACACTGATATTTGGGAACAGAAAGACGTAAATTCACAACCCTGCTCCATCTCATAATGGCTCTGTGACTTTATCAGGTTGCTTCATATCTCTAATCTTAATTTACCTCATCTATAAAGTGGAGATAAGTATGTTACTGTAAGGATTAAAAGTAATATAATTTGTGTAAATTTCTCTAGAAGTTCATGGGACATAGCAAAGGCAAAATAATGCTAAGATAATAGTAATTGTTCCATTATGTTAATTTTCATCAGAGACACAGCTATCATAAATTACTAGTTGAAAATATGGGGAAATCTCCAAAATCTTTTCATTAAATAGCAACATTTTGAATCTCATTATCAAGGGGGTTTACTCATCCTATTCATGATTTGGTATAAAATCTGAGAATATTTCATAGTCAGTCACTAGGCATGATGAAGCCTTTCTCTAATTATCCAGAACAAAAGTCTAGAAAGACACATCACTGGGTAACTGCCATCAGGTTAACCTGGCAGTAAGTCTGAATAAATGATCCAGATGACTGACATGACTGTGGAGACCCAGCTGTAGTGAGCTACGGTGAGGCTCAAAGGAGCCTGGCATTATTGAAAGAGGATCTTCCATTGTCAGAAGGCAAAGCAAACGATTTTAAAATAAAGAAGCATTTTGAATTTAAATAAAGAGAAACAGTTGGAGATCTTTGCATGCTGCATGCGGTCTTCTATCACTGAGTCTTTAAATATGTGGTTGTATCTACCAGAAACATCCCACCCCCACCTGGCTATCTTCTATGTGTCCTTCACAAATTATCTCAAGCATACTTTCCAATTTATCAGGGTTGGCATGCAAAGTGAATGCTATTTGCCACCCAGATTTATAAGCTGTCCTCAGGTTATAAATGAAAAGGGTATTAGGTTTGAATCAAAAAGGCCAGATTGGAGGTTCTGGACGCAGCACTTCTAATCTCTGTCACCTTGGACAGATCTCTGATCAAGCTTCTCTGAACCTGGATCTCCTCATCTTAAAACTGATCAGTTTAATACCTCTTCGGCCCATCGCATAAAGATGTTACAAAGATCAAATGACAGGAGCTAGCAAATACATCTGGGATTATTGAGCCCCTATATAAACACAAAGGAAATGCTTTTGTCATTAATACACGTAGTCACCTGAAAGGCAAAATTCTTCAAATGACAGAAACTAAAAAATACAGAATTTCACTTTCTCTTAATTTTAGAAGCATAATCGTATTTGAAGTGTCTTTCTCTGGGAAATTTCATATTCTTCTGCCATGGTAAAATTGAGATACACTCTTTTTGAGAGAGAATGCACCATAATCTTGTATGAAAAACTTCACCAATGCACCGTAATGTCATTTACTAGTCAAACTAAACAATGCAGCTTACTTAGGTGCGTTTTAAGGAGTCTTTATGTAATATAGTCAACATTTGTTTCTTTTATCATGCACAACTCTCTCCTGTTTGCTGTATGTGACTTGAGGCAGCCAGTTCCAGTCTAGAATCATTGCGGCCCTGGCAGGAGAGAAGAGGAGATACAAGGAGGTATTAGATTTGATGTTTACTGGCACAGACAGCCATTCCACCAATTTCTCATCATTAGGAGGTGGTGGAGTGGAAGGCAAGGAAGAGAACAGGAGCTAAGGCAGGAATAGCAACAGCGCAATCACATAGTACTCACTCACGGATGACTCCTTGACTCCTTTTATTATACCATGTGAAAAATACATCAGAAAGTTTCAAGCTATAAAGAGAAAATAAGGTGTGCTAGGTAGGTGAGGACATGGTCAAAGGGTAAAGTTTCTTGAAAGTAATGATTTTTAAATTTCATTTTAAAATAATGTTTTTTAACATTTTTAGCATTCTAGATGTATCCAATCTATGCTTTTCCTTGAATTTTTTTTTTTTCACTTCTTCATTCAAGTCAGTAACAGGTTTGTTTGCTTGTTTGTTTTAAAGGCTTTCCACAACTAGAGAAAAACAGAACGAGATCTATGGGTCCCACAGGGTAGAAGATATGTTAGGAGCTTGAAGTGAGAATTTACCCGAGAGTTCATCAAAGAGTGAACAAGGTGTGGGGAACCCAGACTTGCCAGAGAGTCCTCTGCCTAAAGCAGGTCATAGCAGAGCAGTAGAGATGAAGGAACACTGCTGGATGGCACAAGGTAACAGGTACCTCGGTGGTAACTAATATGACCAGGTAACAAACAATCTTCTGACTTTCATTTCTCATATTACCAAACATCTTAGAGTCTTGGCAGCTTGACGGACCTCAGACATGGACAGAATCCCCATGGTGGAATGAAGTAAAATTTTGCATTTTTCAGTGAAACAGAGGCTCAAGATTTTAAAATTAAGTTGATCTAAGAAAATTTTAAAATACAGTATTTCTACCACAGTTGAATTGTGGAAAGAAATCCATCCATGCTATAGTAGTAATAGCTAAAATTTATTGAGTTCTTGCTATGTGCTGGGAACCTTAATAGCATTTACCTTGATTAGCTCATTTAAGTCTGATATTACTCTGTAATGCAGGTACTATCATTATCTCCATTTCACACATGAGAAAGCTAAAGCATGCTGTTAAGGAACATGTCCAAGGTCCACTCCGTGAAGAGATGGATGCAGGTTAGAAGGTCATATACCCTGACTCCGAGACCAAATTTGAGGCTAGTACTCAATACCATATTAAGAAATTAATCTCCTTATACATTGCAAGATTAATTATATAGGGAATGCTAATGTCTCTTATGATAAAATTCCTTAGATTTAACATAAATTAAAACTCTAATAAAAACTTAAATAGTTAAACTTACTATTTATTATTACTATTATTAGTTAGTTATATTTACTAATTTTTTTAATTTAATTTAATTTTTTCAGTGTTCCAAGATTCATTGTTTATGCAGGGAGGGGCACTTTAGAAGGAAATAGATAATGGAAACTTTTCATTTTTTTTCCAGAAAAAGTCCCTATATAAATAATATTTTATGGTTAAAACAAAAGAAAGATAAAACACAGTGATGCCAGTAACATATTTGCAAGATAAAAAGTCTGTGTCTTCAACACCCAGATGGCCAACAGACACATGAAAAAGTGCTTCATATCACTCGGCATCAGGGAAATACAAATCAAAACTACAATGAGATACCACCTCACACCAGTCAGAATGGCTAAAATTAACAAGTCAGGAAATGACAGATGCTGGAGAGGATGTGGAGAATCACCAGCCTACACTGTTGGTGGGAATGCAAGCTAGTGCAACCACTCTGGAAAACAGCATCGAGGTTCCTCAAAATGCTGAAAATAGAACTACCCTATTACCCTAAAGATACAAACATAGTGATCCGAAGGGACACGTGCACCCGAATGTTTATAGCAGCAATGTCCACAATAGCCAAACTATGGAAAGAACCTAGATGTCCATCAACAGATGAATGGATAAAGAAGAGGTGGTATAATTACACAATGGAATACTATGCAGCCATCAAAAGAAATGAAATCTTGCCATTTGCAATGACGTGGGTGGAACTAGAGGGTATGCTTAGCGAAATAAGTCAAGCGGAGAAAGACAACTATCATATGATCTCCCTGATATGAGGAAGTGGAGATGCAACATGGGGGGTTAAGGGGGTAGGAGAAGAATAAATGAAACAAGATGGGATTGGAAGGAAGACAAACCATAAGTGACTCTTAATCTCACAAAACAAACTGAGGGTTGCAGGGGGGAGGGGGGTTGGGAGAAGGGGGGTGAGGTTATGGACATTGGGGAGGGTATGTGCTATGGTGAGTGCCATGAAGTGTGTAAACCTGGCGATTCACAGACCTGTACCCTTGGGGATAAAAATATATTATATGTTTATAAAAAATAAAAAAATTAAAACAAAGTCTGTGTCTTCAAATGTGAATCAGACTGTGAATCAGACTGTGTGGCAACATGAAAGAAAATTTGTTGATTTCTACTTAAGTAAAATGAAAATTTAATGGGTTTCCTGTAGGCCTACAATTATCCTACAGAAAAAACCTGGACCTGGGACACCTGAGTGGCTCAGTTGGTTAAGCCGTTGCTTTTGGCTCAGGTCATGATCCCAGGGTCCTGGGACCTAGTCCCACAACTAGCTCCTTGCTCAGCAGGAAGCCTGCTTCTCTCTCTGTCTCTGTCTCTGCTTCTGTCTGCCATTCTGTCTGCTTGGGCTCTCTCTCTGACAAATAAATAAAAATCTTTTTAAAAAAAGAAAAATAAAAAAAAGAAAAACCTGGACCCCCAAAATTCTAGCAGTCCTCTGTATTAATGTGAGTAGCCACATCCATACAAAGCTTTCCAGCAGCAGCTTTGTTGATCTGCCAACTGCTTTAACCAAAAGTTCTGGGGCAGTTGGGTAAATGACTTTCATTGTCTTGACTACTCCCCTCTAGCAAAGTATAATAGTTGAAATTTGGTCTGTTAAATCTGCACCCTTCTTTCTCTGCACCAAATAGTTATGTGGATGACCGCTTTCGGGCCAGCTGCAGAAACTCTTCAGATTATTATTGAATAAGTTCTATTAAATTCTTGCATCCCTGCCTGACCTCACTTGCTAAGGAAAACTGGAAGCACCTTTCTCACAGGCAGCCACTGCTTATATGGAAAAATGATTGGATTTGTGCTCCGGGCCATACTGTCTTTCATAAATTTACAGCAAACATCTATTTACTGAGAATATCACTTTCTAACTCTGGAAACCGCAGGTCAGTCAAAGCTGATTATCACTAGCCTAGAATGATGACTTTCAATAACTCAGCAGCTTAAGTGAAGGCTCAGCCTCAAACTGTGTTAAATGTTTGTCTCTACAACTAGAGCCATTCTGATCCAGTCGCTTCTTATATACTGGACATTGTGAATTTCAGTCCCTCCCCGAGTCTTCTTCTTCTTCTTTTTTTTCTTTTTAAAGTTTTATTTATTTGATAGAGAGAGAGACAGCATCATGACTGGGGGTAAGGCAGAGGGGCAGAAGGGCAGAGTGGAAGAGGGAGAAGCAGAGTCCCCAAGTGGGGAGGCTGAAAAGGGGCTTGACCAGGACTCTGAGATAGGACATAAGCTGAAGGTAGATGCTTAACTGGCTGAGCCACCCAGGCAACCCTCCTGCCTGCTTCTTTTAAACAATACAGCTAGGATTCCTGCCAGGGAGTACTACTTTTTTCTTCTCCTAGGGCCCATCTTAATCAATTAAGAAAAGTTTGATTTCTGAGTTCACTGGACTCATAAAATGACCATTCAGGTAACAATTTTTCAATACAATGGCCCTTGAAAAATTACAAAACTTCTCAAACTACTCATTTGGGGGATTATTATCACTTTTCTCACACACACACACACACACACACACACACACACACTACATGAAATAAACACACTAAGAAGTGATAATTTGAGATTTTGAGTTCAGGCAAAGATACATTCACCAAGTTACATGAAATATCAGTTTCTATTATAAAGGAAATAAATCTGAATAACATGCCATCTTTGGATCAACCCAAATGGTGTTGTTTGGTGTATTTTATGGTTATTTTAGCTGTTATATGTGAGCAATTTCAGTGTTTAAAAGCCTTCCTATGCACAGCCTTCAGTTTTACCTAAAAATGTTTTTTGTGCTACAATTTTATTTTGAAATGGGTAACTATGAGGCTCTCCAAAAGTGGAAATATCTGTGATGAAAATAGTACAGAAAAAAAGAACAAGTATAATTAGCCTTCACTGTGTTCTATGTTATGAACAGACTGAATTTACTTCCAAATTGATTTTTATGACTTGTTTTTTATTGTTCAGTCAATATATTTTTATATCTGTGAAAATTATTTGGGAATTTTTTTGCAGATGTGATGCATCATAATTTCTCCATTAAAATTAATGAACTTTTTTTCATTTAGTAGCTTTTCCTTGAGTTGTAGAGTTTTTAAGAATTGAAAGCTGTCAAGTTAGAGAGGTACATACTTTGATACACAAACAGAGATTAATGAGAGAGAAGAAGAAAATGTTTCTTTTTCATAATGATAAAATGTTATCCGAACATTATTGCTTTTATGACTTTTTTGTACTAAAATGGAATGGGATGGGATATATATGTATATACACATACATGATGTGAAAATGTATTTGCATATATTTGTGCACTTGCAAAAACTTCTGGTGACTTTAACAAAGCTGTAGCTTATATACTGGTTGAAGGCTTGGAAACTTGAAATCCAATATTCTCTCTCTCTCTGCCATCCAACCAGCTCGATTTTTTAATTTGGGGAAAACTAAGTCACCTTTTCATCTGGCTTCTTTAACTATAAAATGAATATGTTAATAAATGTCACTCATTTCATTCTGTACTTCATAGCAATGTTAAATGAATTAAGATGATATAAAATAGTTCTAATTCATTAGAAATAGCGTGTTGCATAAATCAAAGCTACTGTTGTAGATTACTTCGGTAATATAGAAGGTGATGGTAGAAGAATAGCATTTATACGTAGAAGATTTCCATAAGTAAATAGGCAAGGTAATATAAATGCACAGTTAATTTAAATGGTTGACATAATTGAGCTAATTAATTTTTTTTAAAGTGTCTCAAAGGTAAAGAATTTCAAAAGTTAATGATTGCTCATGCTCAAAAGTCCCTCTTAAACTAGGTCTCATTAATGCTATGGATCTTTTAGAAAGCCATTTTACTGGGTGCCTAGGTGGCTCAGTTGGTTAAGCGACTGCCTTTGGCTTAGGTCACGATCCCAGAATTTTGAGATCGAGTCCCACATCAAATCCCACATTGGGCTCCCAGCTCAGCAGGGAGTCTGCTTCTCCTGATGACCTTCCCCCCTCTCATGCTCTCTCTCACTCTCACTCTCTCTCAAATAATAAATAAAATATTTTTAAAAAAAGAAAGCCATTTTACTTCATATTATATAAGACACACATATATGTATATACAATTAATGCAATAAGTTATTATGTAGTTTAACTAAGTTTTATCAAACCCTGAATAAACCAATACCCTAACACAGCTAGGAAGCATTTAATTATATATATTACATTATACATCAAGAATAAGTAAATCAGTGAAAACTGAAATGGGACAAGTTGCCAAGTTTTTGTTTTATTCTGCTAGAAAATATTACAGGAAACCACTTAAAAATAATGCTAGAAGATCTATATCTATAATTTTATATCTTAAGAGAAGCAGTATCTTCTCATTGGATATAATATGCATTAACATATTTTAAAATGTAATGACTAAATAAAATCAGAGTGGTTTTAAGAAATTTTTAAAATGTTATATGAAGCACCTAGATTAAGAAAGGCAAATTCAAAAAAAAAAGAAAAAGAAAAGAAAAAGGGAAGAAAAAAACAAGATAGAGTAAAATAAGGATGAGATTGTGACAATGGTTGATGAACACCCCATAACCCCATGATGATTTGAAAATTTTGAGATTTGATGAAAATAAAAGCCATTAGAGATGGCTGTTTCCTTTGCAGTATTAATGAATATTAAGTTCAGATAAATACGCAGTTTTGACTGTAACTGAGTCAATTACCAGCATCACTAAATCAGAAATGGGCAACTTTCAAAACTGTTAAAGAGTCCAGTCCAATAACATCTTACTATTATTGAAATTCAACCAATTATCTTTGACAAGAAGGTAGTGATTTGCAGGAGCTCTTGGAAGTAAACCCAGAAGCAGTCCGAAGAACTTGAACACCTACCCTGCAAAGCTACCTGGTTCAATACGTCAAATAAAAGGATGAAGTCACTGTTGTGACTACAGAACTTGGAAGCAAAGAGACAGCACTGCTCTAGGGTGGACAGACTGGCGGACTCCTTTTGGACAGTGCCTCAGGGAGAGAACCTAGTTCTGGTCTCACCCTCTGTCTTTCAGGCTTATAATTTTTTTTTTTTTTTTCCCAGTTCACCAGGCATGGATAGATCTCTCAAAGACAGATTCACACGAACCACACTTACAAGATTGGCATGTAGAATGAGAACGACATTTTCATGCTTTTACAGTGACAAACACAACTCTCGAGGCAGCGGGCACTCACGTTCTGTCGCCATTACTCTTCTTCTCCCTGCAATCACGCTAGCAGGGCACTTGCATCGATCACCAGAAGAGATCCTGCAGGCTCTGCAGGAGTGTGGTGGTGGCAACAGTAGGGAATATATTGTGCATGGAGTCTGATGACAAAGTCACTAGCAACTGATGGTGGGTTTGGTGGTGGGTGGCAAGGAACAGAGAGGGATCGGGGAAGTGGAGTCATCATCCATAGGGCATGTGTCTGAGAAATCCATCTAGTGCAACCATGGGATGCCAGAGTAACGGCAGTTTGCTTTGTCTGGAGGATCAGATGTGGTATATCCCACAGGTGAAGCCAGAGAAAGTACACTTGAGGACTTGCAACCCCTCCAGTGGCAACCAAACCAGTCATCGATGACCAACTCAACAACGTAACTGCTAGAATTCTGACCTGCCCTCCTCCCACTGACCCGCTGCAACACTTCTTTATTCCTCTGTGCCCAGGAACATCTCAGGTCTCAGGCAGACAGTTCATACTGCTACTGTTACTACTACTGACAGCTGTACTCCCTACCTGTGGTCATTGGGTCCCATGCTCATGGCTTCTAGCCCACCTGGCTTGTCCAGGTGGCCCTAGTAGTCCCCTCTGGTCTGAGTCTAGATGAAAACAGCCATCCCTGGGAAGACTTGTTCCTCATGTCTCAGGGATAAACCAATTCTCCCCCTTTCTGGGGACATTAGCACAGACTCTTTTCTCTTTTTCTAACATGCAAGGACTATTTGCTTACAGTTGCTTTGTAAGTTCTACTTGTTAGCAGCAATGAACCCAGAGACCCACGGGGCCAGATTCAGAGAATCACAGTCCCAAACATGCAACACCAGCAACCAATTGTTTTGGCTAAAAACCAAATTGTTTTTGGCAGAAAAACCAAAGTGCATTCTGACACACAACAGAAGGGAAATTATAGGAAACAACATTTTAAAAGTATCATTATTTTCCTATATCCATATCCCTCCCATGTATAGAAGATTTATTACTTCTCCATTCTACATTTTCATTAAAAATTTTTGAAAAATAAACCAATTTTCCTCACATATTCATCCACATTTTTAATCTTTGAACCCTCACTTCTGAACTCCCTTTTGTTCTATTTTTTAAACTTCTTCTTCTTCTTCTTCTTCTTTTTTTTTTTAAGCATCTTTGGTCCTGTAAAAGTGGGACTTCCTTTAGAAGTCAGAAAGAAAGGCTGGAAATAATCACTAATTAATTTTGGACCTACCATGCCTTCATAGCCAGAGAAGGCATGACTTTTTTCAACTTTTCCCTTTCACCCAATCCCTTACCGCATAGCTCTGAGGGAAATTTCCTTAATCTAACTAGCATCCATGTTTGACTGTTTTGCAAAGGGAGAGTAATGACTTCCTCTCCTACCACAAAGGGACTCTGGGGAAACAAAATGTGAGAATAGATGTAAAAACAGTCAGATGCGATTTAGGGAAGGAAAAATGAGGAAAGAGAAGCACCATTATTTATACTATTTGCATTAGTACTGTGACAATTCTACTAGCAATAAATGAGAAAGGGGAGGAATCTGATATGTTTTATAAAATGCATCACTTCGCCATCAGCGTGCACGGCCCTGACAGAAGTTCCTAAGGAAAGGAAGACTGACATAAAAGAAAATACTAACAAGGGATTTCTAAAATGAAGCAGGTGAAAAACAAATATTTGTGACTGAAGCAAGGGGAAAAAAGTTCCTTGGAAAAAAATTAAATTACTGGATTGACTTATAAGTGGAAAATAAAAGATGAGACTGGCTTCTCAGGGATCTGAAGCTTCAGAGATTTGGGAAGGAATTTACAGATCATAAACAAAAAAATAAGCTCTTCGCTATAACTGCAACTCAGAAAACAAGAGTCTCCAAGGGCCCTGAAGAAACTTCTTATATTCTAGGGTAAAAATGATTCGTATGATCAGAAGAAAAGAAGCTGTTTCACTAAGAACTGGAGAATAGCAACTATGAGACTGACAGTTTCTGAGCATCTTAGAAAATTGAGTATTTTTGACAAGAGGAGAAAGGTCTTGGGGCTTTCTGTATTAGCAGCAATAGGCAAATGGAGTATGAGTATATTAAGTTATTAATTTATTGTTTCAAATAAAATACTACAAGATCATCATTCCCGGGATGTTTCCGTTTGACACTTTAAGTGTGAGGAAGATCCCCTACGCATCCTACAGAATTATGGAGGTAGGGAATGGAGTTTTCGGTGGTGTCCCATTATCTGGAGCAGAGTTCCTCCAGTTATCATGGGAAGCTTATGAGAAGTACAGATTTCAGGGAATTAACTCAGAGATTCTGAATCAGAGAGTATGGAATGCAGTGTCAGAGTCTGAATTTTTATTAAATAGCCATGGCATCCCAATGCAGGTGTTCATAAGCTATATTTTAAGATTCTAACCTACAGAATGCAGTCCCCATTTTTCAGTAGTACATTCAAGGTCTGCAACATTCTAAGTACGAATTATGTTTTCCATCTTACCTCTCCATACATCCCTGCACGACCTTCCTCCGAGCCAGCCGGCCTAGACACCATCCTGTTCCCTGCTTAGAGGCCAGCTCTCCTGCTTGACTCAGTTTCAAAGACTTCCTCCCATTCCAAATGCATCAACATTCTACTTTAAGGGTAGCCTCTGCGTTTCGATATTCCCTCTATTTAATTTTATTACCTTTCACTTAAAAATATGTTGTGCTTTGTATTTCAAAATACTTTGTTGTTTACCCCAGCTTGCTTGCTCTTGCATTATGGATTATATTGAGTTCACTTTCTATCTGCTTCTTCTGTTAGGTTTTAAGCTCTTTGAAGACAAAACATTCTACAAGCACATCAAAAAAGATTGGCTTAACTGAATTAATAAAGCACTTACACAATGGTTCATATCTGGCAGATCAGGATCTTCATATTACTATACAAAGGAAATAGATTATGTAGACTCGTGTGATACACACAGGGTTTGAAGGTCTGACTTGAAGGAATCCAGGAGTTCCCCAGACGAAATTTAGTTGCCTACTCACACTACTACTGGTGGGACCTGTACCTCACCGCGCAGATCCTAAAGAACTTGCAACAGGAATGAAGTGCTTCTGATTGTAAAGAAGAGTAAGAGATCCACGGAGAATTATCTCCCATCACCTTGCTGCTGGGAGTTCTACTGATCAGTAACCCTCAGCTTTCAGCTTTCAGTCCGTCTCAGGAAAGCCTAGGCTGAGGAGTTCCACCTTGCCCAACAGGGTCACATCCCTTCCTGAGATAACCCAAATAGAAGGACAGATTCACACAGGGAGGTAAAGGCCTAACCCTCTTGCCCGAAGGCACAATGGCTCTGAAAGATCACTGCATTTTTAGAGCTCCTTCAAAGGTCAGCTTGGCCCCAACAGAGCTTCACGGCCCTCCATCTCTCTCTGCCCCAACCTGCCTCCTTCCTGTTGTCTGCTTTTCTCTTCTCCAGGCACCGATCTTATGAATACTCACTAGTAAAACCTTTGCACACTAATTTCTTTCTCTGTTTCTCAGAGATTCTAACTTGCACAGCTACTTATATTTGCTATCCTTATACCTAGAATACTACCCAACCTCATATCGATAGCATGAACATTATGAGAGACAGTCAACAAATGTTTATTCAGAGTCAGCTGTGCATCCCCTATTATACAATACATTCTTTGTAATAATGCTCTCAAATCCCAAATTTGCATGTGCTCCTGATACATGCATGCCCTCAGATCTCAATTGAAATATCACCTCTTTGGAGGGCTTCTGCATGGCTACCCTATCAAGAAAAAGCCACCCCCTCCACTGCCCCCATCAGAGCTTCCTTATCCTGCACTTATTTAACTTCATAGCTATTACCAGCATCTGAAATTATGTGTTTTATCTATTTATAGAGACCTGGTTTGTCTCTCTAGGAAAATGCAAGCTAAATAAGGACAGTGACTTCTTCTCATTCACTGTTTTAGCTCCAGTGCCTAGAACCGAAACATGGGAGACCCCCCCCTCCAAAACTTCAATGTTGAATGAATTCACGCATTGTAACCTCATCCAGTGGAAGAAATATTTTTATAAGTAGATCGCTCTTGTCTAATAAGTTCTTAGGAGGTATTCCCCTGAGAAGTCCCTTATTTAATATGAACTAAGTTAAAGTGCCTAATAACTATACGGCTATAAAGCACGGACAGTGTTTGAGCCACACAGAGAAGTTCTGAAAGCGGCACGTTGACAAATTCTCAGAAAAGGAGAGAATGAGAGAGAAAACTCTTTCTAATAAGTGAAATATTCTCCAGCCAAATTAGCAACTTTGCAGCAAATGGTGAGAGCAGATTATGATGGATGACAATATACTGTGATGCAGGGCTCTTAACAGTGTAATATGACATTACATTCTGGAGGGGGAGCTTTTTGAAAAATCAGTGTGAAGACTCCCACTGTTGAGGCTGCAGCTGTTCCGTGGAGTGGCAGAGTGATGTTCATGAGAATTTTGAACCCTGTCTAACAAGCCCCTCCAAGCCTGTGAACTCCCCGCCGTTTGCCTGTTAGCCTCCTGTCTGGCAGAAAGACTGCGGACGCTGCGCTGACATTCATCACTGAGAGTTCTGGCCCCGCGCTGCCACTCCCAGGCCGACGTGCTCACTCAAAATCAGCATGTCGGAGTCCTAGACAGAAGTTGTCTCTGGGGTGGCGAGCAGTGGAGGGAGGAGGCCAGGATATTAGGAAAGGAGACATTTTTCCCCCCACTATGATGACACTTTAGCTGAAGACCATAGAAACATTTTCAAGTGGTTACAAAATCCCCACCCCCCAAAAAAGAGAATGCATTGAAAATTCTCCGTATACTAGAAAAGGAAGATGAACATCCTTGGGGCTGGTATCAGTGAGGGAGCTATCTCCCTGAGAGAAAGTGGAGAACCCAGAAATAATCTTTTGCGCGATACGTAGATTCCCACGGGCAGAACTGCGCCTAACTTCTGATGTGATATGGTAATGCACCAGACAACGGAAGCACAAAAGCGGGAGCAGATTATCTCGAAAACCTTCCCCCCGAAGCTGGGGGGAAATTAAAGCCAGTGGAAAACACCTCACACAAAACAAAATAAAACAGTGAAAATCTCCACAGATGACAGGAGAAGTTCCAGCCAGGGTGAACACGATGAGACATACACAACGAAGCTGCGTTCGGGGTCAGCTCTGCACCTCCTGTCATGCCTACGTTCCGCCCCTGGGTCATTACTAGAGCTTGGAATCCAAATGGAAAACGGAGAAGAGGAGGCGGAAGGTATTAGAAAGGTCCTGAAAGATCTGGGGTCTCACCCTTGACCGCTTTCCCCGCCTGTGCCGCACACTTGGTGCCCAGCCTTCCCTCTGCCCACAGCCCCCAGCGAGCCGCTGCCAAACTCTCGCGTAGTCTAATCTAATACTTCATGTATTTGCAATATTCTCTTCCCTCCTTTGTTTCTGTACCAGTTGCCAACCGACTCTTAGGGTTGATTTAAATATTTCTTCAGGTGGCACCTGCAGTGGTAGTAGTGGGGGTGCCCAGTGGGTTAAGCATACAACTATTGATTTTGGCTCAGGTCATGAGCTCAGGGTCCTGAACCAGCCCCAGGCTGGGTACCGCGCTCAGCAAACAGTATATGTAGAGTGTCCCTCTTCCTCTGCAACTCCCGCCCCTGCTCATGCGCACACACTCTCTCTCTCTCTAAATAAATAAATAAATAAATAAATAAAATCTTTAAAAAACCTTTTCATCCAGAGATGTCTTTCCTGACTTTCTTTACATATGCATAGTTCTAGAGATTAGCATTCCCTTCCCAGGGTTGGTAAATGTAGGGGTGTGGAGGGGTTATGGATAATATAATATACAATTTTTAGTACATGTATCTCTCATGCAATATTTGGGACATACTTATACTAAAAATTATTTACTATCTATCTATGTGAAGTTCAAATTTAACTGGGACAGTCTTTATTTTATCTGGCAGACATCACCCTGAATTTCTGTATTGCCTCCATCTCGTATTTATAGTAGCCTGTACATAAACTTGAAATCACTTTTTACATTTCAATTATAAAACTATTTGTGGGATTATTCTGTCTAATACAACCCCCCCCCCCAAACAGTGCAGTAATTTTGGTAGCTGACCCACTCACTGCCTGATGGTGCCCAACAAATCTCACCGGAATAAATGATGACATAGAGAGTGCTCAAAACCCCGTATGTGTGATGCTGAAGTCCCTTGCCCTTTTGACACTCCAGATGCTTGTATATGAAGGATAGATATTTGTCACACATAAACCACATACATTTCTAATGTTTAAAAGCCAAATCTAATTATCACATGGTAAGAGAAGAAAATCCTGTCAGATCAGAATCTCTTTTCTGCATTTTGGTAGTGCTAATTGCTCATTCCCCATTCTAGATACTATATCAGTAAAATTGTTGAAACTCTGAATATTCCATTTTATGTGATAGAAACTTAAATGTAGCCCCCTGCAGGATATGGACATGGCTATTTCCTTTAATGAAACACAGCCTCAATGCTGAAAATATGGCACACAGTGTTGTTATTGGTTCTGTTCATGAACAAGAATTTCTAAACCATGCAAGGATGATTTAGTGATCCTGTGTCTTGCCAAAGGCTTAACGTTTCCAAATAGGCTTTTGCACAATGAAGTGTTAAGTTCATGAGCTGCTGTTGCCATGAGCTTTACATAAGCAACCTCTAGGAACTGGTCCGATAGCCAACTCTAAAATTTTGGAAGGCCAAAACTCACTGTGCTGCTGTCAACTTCAGTTAAACTGGTTATATTATTTTTGTACAGAAAAACAGAGAGTACTGAGGGTAAATGTGCTTGTTATTCTATCTAAAAAAATTTGATGATGAAAGTATTTTTCTAGCTACCCAAAAGAGACAACTTCTCTCATGGTGAGACCATTAACTGAAGATGGGGAGGTTTGTCGTATGCAAAAATCCAGTCCACTAACTGTCACCAAGAATATTCCCAGGCCTTTCTGCTCTATGTGTGCAAATGAGGGACTTAAAATATCAATGCCCACAGCACAGCACAATGACCTTTGATGCCTTTGTGATGACTGTTGGACCCTTCTTATTTCTGGAAATTCTTAAAAGAGTCTCATATTCTTTAACACCTACTTCTATTCTTCTCTCTGACTGCTCCAGGTATACTAGCTTTGCAAATAATCAGACTGTGAAATCCAGACTGGTTTCAGTTGGAATTAAAGCTAAGGACCGGGACTGGAGGTCTGCAGATCAAGAGAGGCTACACTCCCGACTTTGTTCAGAACAATTATTCATATGCATTATGCCTCTGTCTCCCCATTTTATAAACAGCAAAATTAATACTTGGTCTATTTACTTCTTTTGTCTTTTTTGGGAAAATGAAATGAGTTAATAAGTGTGAAAGCATATGAAGTTGAAAGTGTTAGACAGCTATATGAGATTTGTAATTCTCTGAACACAATGTTAACTTGTATTATGAGACCTCTATTAAGAGAGATAAGACCAAATATAAATCTACACATTCCCATACAGGTAAAGGATAAAACTTTAAAAAGTAATTCATTCTTTTTAAGAAGATAAACCTATTTGGAAATTACATATTATTTGATTTGTTTTCAGATCTGAAACAATCACCCATAATGTTGCCTCTGGCCATAATTAGTATTAGAAACTAAGTCATTTATCAAATACATGCTGGCTAAATTATCAGGAGCATTTCAGAAGAGATTGTGTCCAAAATTTTTCCACTCAATGAACAAAAATAAAATAAAATAAAATACTAGGCCTATGAAATGTAGGGTGTAATTTAATTTAGTTTTTTTTAAGCTTTATGAACAAAGTTTCTATTGAGAATTAACTACTTTATTATTATTACTATTACTATTCCTTAAAACTTGATACAATAATAGAGTTGAGAAGGATGTGTACAATTTCTTCTTGTGTGCAGGTGGGGAGACAGAAGATCAAGGGGCGAAACATCCTTTTTAGCAGACCAGTAAGACTCCCTCAGTGATAATTTTTTTTAAAGATTTTATTTATTTATTTGACAGAGAGAGACAGCAAGAGAGGGCACACAAGCAGAGGGAGTGAAAGAGGGAGAAGCAGGCTGCCCGCAGAGCAGGGAGCCCAAGGGTGGGCTCGATCCCAGGACACTGGGATCATGACCTGAGCCACCCAGGCACCCCCTGGTTGTTTCTTTGTTAATGCCTCTCTCTATGCTTGAGTACTGGCTTATCTTCAGAGTTCAGTAAAGATTATAGTTAGTATATTTATAAATTGCTTCAGATATGGTAAATTAAACAAAATGGAATATCATCTCTAATAAACAAAACAATGGCTGTAAATTAAACTAGAAAAATATATTGTGTTGTAGAGTGGGAGGGGAAAGTCTAGTTAAGGAGGTAAAAAGGAAAAGCAGTTTTGTGCGATACTTTTAAAATAGATGGTTTAAATTCAACAAAAATTTATTAAAATCCTACTGCAGTATTCAGTAATACTGAAATATATATAAATACATACGTGTGCAGGTGTATATATATATATGCACATATGTGTACATATATATGTATATTATTATGTGTGTATATGTATACATACATATATAACCTTTGTAAAATATAAACAAATGGTCTTTATTTCATTGATTTGCTCAGCAAATATCAGGTACATATTATATATCAGCTGGGCACTGTGTATGCCTTTGAGCTTACATAAATGAAAGAGCATTTCCCAAGAGACTGATGGTCAAGTGAAATGATCAAGGTATCAGTTAACATGGAAACAAGATTTCTGAGTACTTCTTTGAAAACGACAGGATTTTGCATAACATTATACTGGAAAAACAACCTCAGAGTGTTTAAAAATTAAAATATTAGAATAAAACATAATTCTAATCTACACTATAAAATAGATTTTTTTAAAAGTTTTTTCTTTTTTTAAATAGGGAGAATTTATATCTTCTCTGGAAAAGATGTGTAGAAGGGAGTTTGGGGGGGAAATTACTTCTATTTTATCTTTCAGTCTTAAGAAACCACAACAAATGTTAAGATTCCTTATTTCTTTCTAAGATTATAAAAAAAATGATAGCACCAGGTACTTTTTCATAGGTTAAAAATAATAAAAAATTATATAAAAGCCAATTTGACATGAAAAGAAGGGATGGAAAATAGAAAATTTTAGAAGAAAATATGTATCCGCTATAAAATGTCATCATTTGCTCTCATTTTAAGAAATTTAAAAAGATATATTTTCTAAAGCCATGCCTTCTTGAAAAACTTTTTAATATAAATCCAACAGCCTAGTCACTACTTTATTGAGTAAAATCTTAAATTAAATTACTCCTTTCAAAGACTGGGCAAATCCAACTCAGAGAATCATGTCTATATACTAGTGATATCAATTTTCACTCACTTTTATTTCTTTAAATAAAAAATGTTTAAAAAGTTGTAGCTGAGATTCAAATAATATTCGAACCAGGTAGTTACGACTGTTAACTCAATAAATACAAGACTTATCTCATGTTACAAATGATTTACCAATAAGTGTCAAAAAGTATACTCTTTTTAACAAGACAAGGCAAAATCATAAAAATTGACATTTATTTCTGTAACTCTTTTCCAGTAGACAACAGCTCTCAGCAAATCCATGACTTCTATTTAGTGTTTGAAAGAAGGAAAATACTTCTCATTTTACTAAAAGGTTCTTGAAGATTATAAACAACTCTGATTATTCTAATTTTGTTTCTCTCTTCATTCCACTCATTTCACCTTTGAGCTCTGATAATGGCCATCTCTCAACTGGAACTTTTCTTTTGAATGGTTTTCAGAGCAACCACCAGCTTTTCTATGTCTAATATTTCTTGCTTTGCACCCTCCTGTTTATATCCTTTAATCATTGACATTGTCTATTACTTTAAAAAAAACTCTATCCAACAAGCAGAGTGCTTTTCCCTCAGGGTTCTTCTGACTTTCATTATTAATAATTAATAAATTATATTAATAAATAGCATCTCTCATCGTCTTTTCTATACTTATTTTCTAGGTTCATATTTTAAATGCCTTTGAGGTATTTAAACTCGAAAATCCCACCCAAATCTCAAACTCAACCCGCCCTCATTGAGTTTGTTATCATCCAAACCAACTCTACTTCCAGCTATTCCGCCTTTAACAGAAAAACCTGTATTATTAGGGTTCTGCTCTTTGACTTATATTTCCTATATCAAAGAATGTTCCAACTCCAGAACTCCTATACCCAATTTTCATTTCAATATCACACAATTCAATAAAACTTGCCAGATTTATAGAAAAGAAAAATAACCAGTGATTAATTAGCTAAGACAAAAGCAATTTCCGATTTAAGTGCTTAAAAGCAGTCTACTGTGTATTTTTAACCATAGAACTAAAAGGTTTTTTTCATTGCTTGAAGTTTCATTTAAAAACAGAAATTATACACACCAGAGGACTAGAACCTTTTTTGAAATTTCATTTGAATCACTATCCCTTAACCGAATTAATTTCTACATCCAATGTGGGACTCAAACTTACAACCCTGAGATCAAGAGTCAATGGCTCCAGGGACTGAGCCAGGCAGACACCCCACCCTTTACTATACTGAAGAAAAATCAACATATGAATTTAAAACCTTAGGTTTTCTTTATCTTTTTATATATTTAATCATTTCTGAGCCCTTCAGATCCTCATTATACAAATCCTACCTCTGAGAGCACTGGACATTTTAAGGAACAACATGTCTTCTCTATCATTTGCATGGAATGATAGAATATTATTCAGAAACCCAACATAACTACAGATAAGGGAGTGTTATATGTAAAAATCTGTATAGTGAACTAACATCAACTCCAAATTAAACCAGCTAGATTCCAGAAAAGTAGAATGTTACAGATGGTAGTAACATAAGGTTTATAAAAACACAAAACGCAGTATTTCTAACAAACATACTTGTTTCCAATTTTTTTTAAATAAATAAGTTTTGTATAGTTTAATGTTTCCCCACCAAAGTTTCCTTCAGCATACAAACAGCTTTTCCTCTTCAGGCATCTCCCAAACCTAGAATTAAGTCTTTGAAATGTACATTGTACAATCACCAAGATTTCTGTAATTGTTAAAGCTTCTAGAATAACTCTGATGTGTAACCTTTTCTGAAGATTTTTCCAAAGTTCCTATAAGTCCTTTACCAGTTCTGTTTGTTCTTTTAACAGCTCATTTGGTGGGAGAGAGGGATGTTGTTCAATAGTATCACAGCTGGCTTTCTCTAGTTGGTAACTACCTGCATATTACACTGGATTACACTTTTATTGCAAATACAACAAATAGCCTTGAGCCACTCTGCTGTTTCAAGGATTTTAAAAGTTCTCCCTCATCAAGTATTGACTTTTCGCAACTTTTGCCACCAGGTGCAAATTGTATTTCAATGGCATGCTGATCTCCAGGAGAGGTTTGTTTATACAGTCATTCTCCTGGGACAGTGGATGCACAATGCTTTTTGTTCAAGAGTAGCTGATGCTTTGTAGAGCTTTATGGAGACTTGCAAGTCAATGGCTGGCTCCAGGGACTCACAAAAATCATGCAGTGCTCCTTGAGAAGGAGCACTGATATGTTATCAAACTCAATGGGGGACTGAAGGTATGCAGCTGAAAACAAGTCACCTAGACTACAGTTGGGTGGTCGTCCAGGAGAAACAATTAAGGAAATCCGACTTTTTAGGACCTCGTTCATCTTGCACAGACCTTAATCACAGAATTATCACTGCGTAGGTAAATACCAAAGCACATCTTTTAATTAAGACTTTCATCCGTTCTTTAGATTTTGTAATTACACAATAAAATGCCAAGAAGCAAAGATCTTCTAGAGTATGTATTTCCTATTGCCATGGTAGCCACTGTTCTTTTTTGTCAAATATAAGAAATGAAACAAAACAGACATTTTGCACTGAAGTCTCTTGGTAATGAGATAAAACACGTAGTGATGGTTTTGAGACCTTTTAAGTTTTGAACTCGAGCTATTTTAATAATATTTAAAAATATTTTTTTAAAATAAAGTTTGCAGAACGAGACCACCTCATGTTAAGAAAAAAACTGAAATATTAAAATCATCCTTATAGAAGTGCATGTAAATTGGGGAAATATTTTCATTCCAAGCCCCCCTCTGTTTTCATGAAAAATTTTCAAAACCAAAACAAAAAATAATAAATTTATAACGTTAAAGCTTTAATCATATCAGTTCAGTGTAACGGAGCTTTTGGGGTATCTATTCTATGCCACTATCTCTGCTAGGCATTGAGGATACACGAATAGAACAGCTCCTGTTCTTGAGGAACTTGGAGTCTACACACAGAGAGAAAGAGAGGGGAATACTTAACTCCAGTACAATATGGTGACTATAGAAGGAAGCTCATGATACACATGATGAAAGCTGGGGGTTAGGAAAGGCTTCTTTGAGAATATAACTTCTGGTCTACGGCCATACCACCCTGAACGCGCCCGATCTCGTCTGATCTCGGAAGCTAAGCAGGGTCGGGCCTGGTTAGTACTTGGATGGGAGAATATAACTTCTGGGTGATAATTTCATATGACTTGACAAATAGACTAGTTTGGCTTTAGCAAGAAGGGTAGATTTTAAGAAAGTAAAAGTAGACTAGAGGCAGGCAGACTAGATAGAAGGCCCTTGTGGTAAGATATGAGTTGGAGACTGGGTCAGTGGGATGTGAGATCACGTGTGATGATTGCAGTGTAAATTCATCTTGCCATCATGGTTGTGCACACTTGTAGCTTTCTTTATCTCCTTGCTCACTCATACAAAGTTCATTAAATATGTGTAGAACTTTATTTTTTTTTTTTTAATTTTTTTTTTTACAGGGGAGTGAATTCTTTTTTTATTTTTTTATTTTTTATTTTTTATTTTTTTTTTTTATTTTTTCAGCATAACAGTATTCATTATTTTTGCACCCCACCCAGTGCTCCATGCAATCCGTGCCCTCTCCAATAACTACCACCTGGATCCCCCAACCTCCCACCCTGTGTAGAACTTTAAATGAACTCTATTGAAGTTCATCCTGACTTTATTTTTGGAGTGGATTTTTTCTTTTTTTCTTTTCTGAGTTTACTCAGAGTGGGTTGAGCCTCTCATTTCTAGTGATTGCTGTCTCAGGAGTTGTTTTCTAAGGTAAAGATTCTGATCATGTCAATGTTTTGGGAGTAAGGTAGAAAGAAATAAACCCAAAATGTCTATTTCACTGTAGGTATCTGGAGAATGGCTTATCATTTGAAATTGCTTCCAATATGTCAATTAGATAGCACACAAAAGAGTCTGAAATAACTGAGATATTTACATTTAAAAATTTACTATAACAGTCTTCTGCAATGTTTTTAATAAAGGCATGCACATTTAGGAAAATTTAAATCTAACTAGGGCTTAACAATGATAATTATTTCATCTCTTTTATTAAAGACCACCAGGAGAACTAATAATTGAAATGTTATTTGTAACAGCCTCTGTTTTGGATGTAAATCTCATAAACTTTGTATTATTAGCATTGACCATTAATTTGTACTGCATCAATTGAATTTCTAGCAGCTTGGCAATAGAATTAAACTACCCCTAGGCATGACTTAGAAATAGACAATTATGTACCCTTCATGTACATAACTGATGTTCTGTATGTGATAACAAAATATTATATTATCAACACAGAACTAACATTCATTTTAAATGATTACCTCTGATTAATGTAAGCTTGCTTTATTTTTATCTTCCTAATTTTTTATAATCTGTGACATAACTGGGCACTATCAATATAAGATAATTTCCAAGTTCAATGTGAGAAAGTAGAGCATCTGGAAATTTAAAATGAATAAGATACCATTATCCACCCTAATATGCCCTTGGCAGTTCCAGAGGAAATGGAATGGAGAAAAATAAGAAACTTTCACCCTCTTCACAAATTTGTGCAATGTAAGTCCACTTCATTACCACTTAATTTCATTAAAAAGTGAGAAGAATTTTATTTCTAGGAAGCAGTCAAAACTCTGAATGATAATGGAAGGTCTAAGTAAATGTCTATAGGCTCCAACAACTTCTATATCTACTGTTCTAGGTCAAGAAAATGTTCCTAAAGGCATGGATCTTACATTCTAGTAAGACTGAAAATAAACAAATAAATAATTACCTATTAGTGAGTATGATAAATTATGTATAGAAAACAAATTAAGAGATAGGTGATGAGTGCCTTGGGATGATATGGTTAGAGATGACTTCTTTTTTTTTTTTTTTTTTTTTTTTTTAAAAGATTTTATTTATTTATTTGACAGAGAGAAATCACAAGTAGGCAGAGAGGCAGGCAGAGAGAGAGAGAGAGAGAGAGAGAGAGAGGGAAGCAGGCTCCCTGCTGAGCAGAGAGCCCAATGCGGGACTCGATCCCAGGACTCCGAGATCATGACCTGAGCCGAAGGCAGCGGCTTAACCCACTGAGCCACCCAGGCGCCCCTAGAGATGACTTCTTTATACAAGTAACAGTTGAGTTCAGTGATTGATGAGGATGCATAAGCCATGCAAAGGTCTGAAGGAAGAGGGTTTCATGGTAGAATAGAAAAAGTGTAAAGGCCCAGGATCAAGGATGGACTAGGAATCCTTAAGGATAAGAGAGAAAGGTAATAACTTTGAAGTTTTGTAAGCACCAGGGAGAACAGATAGAGATGAACGTCCAAGAGGATGGAAAGCTCAAATTGAGTAAGGCTGTTAGATTTCAAGGAGTCTAAATGTGAAAGTTCCCAAATACAATTAAACAGCAAACTTTGTTTCTTTCATCTTCAAAATATATTCAAGAACACTCCCAAACTCATTTTATAAGGCCAGCATTGTCCTGAAAACAAGGCCAAAAAAGGACACTATTAGAATAGGAAACTATAGACGAGTATCTCTGATGAATATAGGTATAAATATTCTCAATAAAATACCAGCAAAGAAATCAGCAGCACATTAACAGGATAATTCACCATCAAGTGGGGTTTATCCCTGGGATGCAAAGGTGACTCAACATAAGCAAAGTAGCTAATGTGATGCATCACATCAAAAGAATGAAATATATGTATCATATGATCATCTCAATAGACACAGGAAAAGCATTTGACAAAATTCAACATTCATTCATGATAAAAACTCTTAACGAATTAGGTATAGAATGAGCATATTTCAATATAATACAAGCCATAAATGACAAACTCAAGGCTAATATCATACTCAATGGTGAAAGGTTGAAATCTTTTCTTCTAAGATCATGAAAAAGACAAGGATGCTCATTCACATCACATCTATTTAACACAGTGCTAGAAGTCCTCACTAGACCAATCAGGAGAGGAAAAAAAAAATTAAAGGTGTTAACTGAAAAGGAAGAAGTAAAATTGTTTCCATTTGCAGATGACATTATTTCATATGTAGAAAATCCTAAAGCTTCAACCAAAAACAAAACAAGCAAAGCAAAACCCTGTTAGATCTAATCAGTGAGTTCAGTAAAGATACAGGATATAAAATTAACATAAAAAAATCACTAGTGTTTCTATACACTAAAAATAAGTTTTCTGAAAAGGAAATACAGAAATCAATCCCATTTACAATAGTACCAAAAATAATAATAATAAAAAAGCTCAAGAATAAATTTAAGAGGTGAAAAGTCTCTACAGTGAATACCACAAGACATTGATGAAAGTAATTGAAGAAGATACAAATTAATGGAAAGATAGCCTATGTTTGTAAGTTGGAAGGATTAATATTGTTAAAATGTCAATACTCTCAAAAATCAACTATAGGTTCAATACAACCCCTATCAAGATTCTGATGATACTTTTTACAGAGGTAGGAAAAATATTTAAAATTGGTATGAAACTACAGACCCCAAAGAAATTCTGAGAAAGAACAAAGCAGGAGGCATAACACTTCCTGATCTCAAACTAGATTATAAAGCGATACAAAGCAGTATCATACTGGCATAAAAGCAGACAAATAGACCAACAGAACAGAATCAAGAGCCCAGAGATAAACCCAAGCAAAACGGCCAGTTAATATTCAACAAGGAAGCAAAGAACACTCAATGGACAAAAGACAGTCTCTTTAATAAATGCTGCTAAATTAATTGGATATTACATGTTAAAAAATGAAACTGGACCCATATCTTACACTACTCTCAAAAATTAACTCAAAGTGGACTAATGACTTAAATGTGAGACTGGAAACCTGAAACTCCTAGAACAAAACACAGGAATAAATCTTTACACAGATATTGGTAACAACTTTTTGGCCATGGCACCTAAACCACAAGCAACAGCATATAAAATAAACAAGTGGGATTACCTCAAACTAAAAAGCTTCTACGTAACCAAAAAAAAAAAAAAAAATCATCAATAAAGTTAAAAGGCAAAACACAGAGTGACAAAAAATATTTGCAAGCCATATATCTGATAAGGGGTTAATATCAAAAATATATAAAGAATTCACTAACTCAACAGCAAAACAACAACAATAACAACAAAAATGAATTACAATGGGCAAAGGACCTAAATAGACATTTCTCCAAAGAAGATAAATGAAAGGCCAATGGGTACATGAAAAGATGCTCATCACCAATAGTCAACAGGGAAATGCCAATTAAAAAAACAATGAGATATCACTTCATGCTTGTTAGAATGATCATTATCAAAAAGACAACAAGTGCTGGTATGGATGTGGAGAAAAGGGAACATTTGTATACCATTGGGGGGATTTTAAATGGGATAGGCACTATAGAAAATGGTATGGAGAATCCTGAAAAAATTGAAAAGAACTACCATGTAACAATTCCACTTCTGGGAATATATCCAAAGGATATTAAAACACTACCTTAAAAAGATACCTGCACTCCTGTGTTCATTGTAGTATTATTTGCAATAGCCAAGATATGTAAATAACCTAAGCATCTATGGACAGATGAATGGATAAAGAAGTTATGGAATATTATTCAGTCATAAAAAGGAGGAAATTTTATCATTTGCAACAAGATGGATGGAACTCAAAGGCATAATGCTAAGTGAAGTAACTCAAAGAAAGACAAAAATTGTATGATCACACTTACATGTAGAATCTAAAACAAAGACGAAACCAAATGGAAGTCAAAGAAGGAAAGCTCAGATCTGGGGTTAGCAGAGAGTTGGGGGAGGGGGGACTGGAGAAAGTGGTCAAAGTTTACAAACTTCCACTTACAAGTACTAGGACTGTAACATACAACACGACGACAATAGCTAACACTGCTCTATGATATAGAGGGAAGTTTTTAAGACAGTAAACTCTGAGTTCTCATCAAAAGAAGAAATGATTGTTTTCCTTTTTATTGTAACTATATGAGAAGATAAATGTTTGCTGAACCTATTGTGGTGATCATTTCACAATATATGTAAATCAAGTCAGCATGCTGTCCACCTTAAATTTATGCAATGATGTCTGTCAATTATTTCTCAGTAAAACTGGGAAAAATATGTTCAGAAGATGAACATTTCTCGGAGCTTCTATCAACATAGTCCTACTCAAGCTACTATAACTTTTCAGAGAGAATGTTACAGTACTCTCAAATTACATCCCTGTTTTCACCCTTGTACTGTGTCGTGTATCAGTCAGTGATCCTCTTAAAATAGAACCATCTATATGGTCCATGAACTGTGCCTTTGAGTAAATTAGAAAAAGATACTCACTATGGGCAGATGTATTTGGAAAATGAGCACCATCTGGGCAGAAGAATTAGAAAAATTACCTCCTTGGGATTTCAATCCCTTCATTCCCTCTGCCAACCTTCTATGCAGTACACAAAACACACAACTACAGAGGACTTCCCAGGCAGTCCCTATGTCCCATTCCTGCTTTATACTTCTCCATGGTACTTATATTCTAAAATACTGTTAGACTGATTTATTATTGCCTTCCCCTGGCCCCTGCCTTCACCAGAATGTCAGTTCCATGAAGCAGATATTTTGAATTTTTTCCTTACTACTTTAGCCTCAACTCTCAGAATAGTCCTGGCACATAGTAGGTTTTCAATAAATATTAGGTAAGAAAGGAGTGTACATCCCTGCAGCATTTTAAAAACCCTGGTTGATGTCAGAGAATGGGATTTTAAAGCACAAAGTGTGGTAGCAGGAAAACCACTTAGGAGGCAATTACAGGAATCTGAGCCATGGTCACTTGGATTAAAGTGATGGCAGGAGAAATGGAGAGAAGTAGATGGATTTGGAACCCAAGTTGATTGGTAAAGCAGACAATACTTGCAGACAGATTGGATGTGGAGAATAAGGGAAAAGGAGAGACTCAAGGGTGACTTCTAAAGGTTTGATCTGAGTAACTAGGTAGATGGGAATGCAATTTACTGAAATGAGAAACACAGGGGGAAGAAGTCTGTGTGCTGATGGATGTAGTGGGGTGGAAACTAGGGCAGATGTCTCTTATTGATTTTCCTCTATTTCTCTCTTCTTTTCTTTCTTCTTTGATGAACCAAATATATGAATCATTTCCTTTATAGGTTTCTTTTTTTTTTTTTACCCTTTTGAATTTATGTTCAAAGAGACCTTCCTTAGTCTGAAGTAATTATGTATTTTTTTAGTTGTTTTAAGATTTCATGTTTTGTACTTAAATTGTTGCATCATTTGGAATTTATTTAGACATATAAATAATGTTCTAATTTCATTTTTCTCATTTAAACAATTACTCAGAAACTTTTGTTCATTTGTTGAATAATTCCTTTTTTCTCCCTACAGATTTAAAATAACACTTTTTTCACATATTAACTTTTTATATATGTTTCTGGGATTTCTTTTTTTCTGTTAATGGTAATGCTAAATGTTATTTTTTTTTCAATCACTGTAGTTAGGTTTCCTTCTTTTTTTTATTTTCAAAGTTGGATTGGTTATCCTCTTTTTTTTTTAAAGATTTTATTTCTTTATTTGAGAGACACAGAGAGAGCATGTGCATGGGGGTGAGGGTGGAGGGCAGAGGGAGAAGCAGACCTCCTGCTGAGCAGGGAGCCTGATGTGGGGCTCCATCCCAAGGGTCTGGGATCATCATGACCTGAGCCACGCAGGTGCCTGGATGGATTCTAATCCATTTTTTACAGCTCAGCTGAATTATCTTATTTAAATGACCTATTCTCTTATTTCAAGCTCCCCTTCTTCACCACGAGTTTTCTCTATGGTTTAATTATAAAATATTCATATCTCTTTGTCTTACATTTGCTATATACAGGAACCTCATACTCCTCCTTCTAGACACAAATTAAAGGCCAAATTTAGTTTGTTAGCTTCATTACTATTGTCTGTATAGTAGAATATTCCATCTGCTTCTCAATACTAATCTTACCATATTATAATTTCTTATACTGTATCTTTATCTTTAACTAAACCGTCTATAGGTCTGGTCCATATTTGCACCTCCAGAATCTCTCACATTTCCAGTCATTTAATAAATATTAATTACCCATTCATCTAATGAATACAAATGTCAAGATTGCTCTATTGGCCTCCATCAGTCTTTATGTTTGCAGACTAAAAAGTACCAATTCTTTTAAGAAGTTGTCATATGATACATAAGAATTCTGGAAACACCAATATGTAACTACTTCTCAAGCATAACCTACTAACTGCTAAAATGTCAAAACTGAACCTGCAACTCTATATATTCTCTAACCACAAAACTATGCAGAATGTTTTTATTTTCTTAGACATACTTTTGTTAATCACAGCTTTAAACTGTCTCATCTTTTTAAATAGCATGTTATATTATGAGTTTCTATGAAGTTTGTAGTCAACTAAATCCCCAGGGCTTTTTCATTACCTTACTGTTTTCCATACCCAATCATCCTTATTTAAACACTTTTTAAATGCATAAAATTTATATATATGTACTTAATCTTTTTTATTCATCTTAGACCATAGAGATAATTTTAAATTATGATTCAACCATCAAACATAATACCTATTACACCCAAATCTGTAAATCTGCTAAGTATGCTTTCTGTTTCCTCACTCTAATCAGTTACATGAATGTTGCACATGCCAGAGCCTTGTGACACGAAGACATTGGCATTTGATTGATTATTCACCCAAACTATATTTTTCTAAAGGATTTGCAGGTTTCATGAGAGACTTTGCCAAAAGCTTTTCTGATTCTATGACATCTTCTTCATCTACTTAGTAATCCTGTTAAAACCCTTTTTTAGGCTTGGCTTAATGGAGAATAGAAATAAAAAAATCCCAGATCTGAGGGATATTTTTAATACACTTTATTACTGTAGAAATGATAGTTAGAAATGGCTCTGGCACTATTTCTATGTAATTCTCTTGTTCCTGCTTTCTCCCATGGTATCCTCTTCATCTGTGGGAAGCAAAATGGTTGCAGCAACTTAGGGTTCTGCAACCCATATAATCCAGAAAGAGTGTCCCTATGACAAATTTCTAGAGAAATAGTGTTGGATTTTAAACTAATTAAAATACCCCTTTATACCTTTATTACTTCCCGGGCCAATGCAAACCATCCAGTGGTTGTTTAGGCCTGAGTTACTTGAATTAATCAGTGTCCATGGACATGAAGCTGTATTCGTGGATAAAATCAGTTCTCCTCAAAACCCATTACTGCTATGCAGGGTAAAAGCAATATACAGACATTGAGAATATTAGCAATGTCTCCAGCAGACACAGAAACAAAGACAAACACATAGGCAATATAGGACTGAGATAGTTCCAAGCTTCTAGATAGTTCCAAGATTTCTGGCTGGGGTAATTCAACAAAGCATGTGTTCATGGTCATACGTGATTGGAATTTATAAAGTTGAGCATATTTTCTCATTTCAGACAATAGAAAGAATATTCCACGAAGAAGGAATGATAGGAGGCCATTGTCAAATATTGTTGGCCAGTATCTATCATCTTTGTTTCAGCCTTCTTGATGCAGTTCTATTTTCATAGTTTGTGGGAGAGATGTATTGAAAAATGGTGGATCTGTGACCATGTTTTCTTTTCTTTTACCATAAAAGCCCTCAGGGGCTATGTGTTTGTCTGAGAAAGCTGTCAGCCAATTATAGTTTACTGCTGAAGAAGAAGCTGAGAAAGTTAATCCTGCTCCTTCAAGGCATAGTTAGAAAGGAAATATGAATCTTAAGTAGTACATGTTATTTCATCCACTGAGAACCAAGAGAGACTAGTTAGGCAGGAAGAAGAGAGGACAATTTTAATGGGCTCATTTAAATAGGAAAACCACAGCGTACCCAGAAGAAGTCATTTCTTTCTCTTGGCCTAGAATTGCAAGAGGGGGAAAGCATTAATGAGTTCATACCGACATTTAAAGCCCCCTTCTTCAGTGTTGTTCCACATATTAGAACTTTAAATTATAATTTATAGATCATTGTACTAGAAGTCAGAAGCTACATATTCTCTTCCAGTGCTAATGAACTTATGTGAGTCCTTTACCTTCTGTGGTCTTCTGAATGCTCCGTGGTAAAAGAAAGGTAATAATGACAGCCATGGATTCCTTAAAGGGGTGATGACATACCCAGTGAGAAATAAAATCTCCTTGCGGAGTGTAATGGTGCATTTAACCAGCATATATTCTATTTACTCTCTTTCACTTCCAGGTCACAGTCTTTAGAATCAGAAAGGTAATAATGACAGTCATGGGTTCCTTAAAGTGGTGATGACATACCCAGTGAGAAATAAAATCTCCTTGCAGAGTGTAATGGTGCATTTAACCAGCATATATTCTGTTTACTCTCTTTCACTTCCAGGTCACAGTCTTTAGAGTCAGAAAAATCATCACAAATCACTTAGTCATCACATCATGCACCTACTTACAGACCCATTGTTTCTGCATCATCTATGGGGGATTTATAAAAACACATAGTTCAAGTCCTCACTTTCAGAATCTTCTGATTCAGTTGGTCTTTAAATCTCCCTAGATGATTCTGATTCTCAGGTTTCATGATTTCACCCAACCATGTTATTCAGAAGATAAAACAAACAAACAATCAAAAACAAAACAAAAAAAACAAAAACTGGCCCTAATTGGAAGAACTGAGTAAACTCTAGCTAGCCAGCCAATTCTCTGGAAGCACCAATCTGTAACAAATATTAAGACATTATGGGCACTAAAATATCACTGAAAATCTTAAAAAAATGTTAGAAATTATGTGAAAACTTCTTTAGTGTGTACCAGGAATATAGATGAAATATTCTGGCAGTAAATCACATGGAGTACCTAGGAGTGAAGAGAGGAGAAGATTAAAACTATCAAGTGGTATTAGAAACTACTTTGGACCTATAAACTTTTTACTATGGAAACGAGTCCTTTTATTGCAAAGAAGACTTTCAGTCTGCAAGCTGGGCCATCCTACCAGAGATCCTCCCTCTCCTCAGTTACGCTGAACAGAATACAATTACTCCTCTAAATAAATGGGGAATAAAGACTTCTGGAGGATTGATTTGAAGAGGCTATCTGTAATGCCCTCATGTCTCTGTCCAGCCTGCAGAGTTAGTAAAGCTGTACAACTAACCTGGGGCAGATCTGAGATTGACCCTCATGTCTTTATTCCCAAATCTAGTCTCATTTGAACACATCACACCATCGTACACTCATCTGTCTTTAAAAATGCCTTAGCAAAGTTACTTCCAATTAATGAATGTTCAGGGCCTCACAGTAACAGATCCAACTCTTCTTTCCACCAGCTTGTAGTAAAGGTGGCCAGGTGAGGTCTATGTGCAAGGCAATATAGGTACAGTTAGAGCCCTGGGTTCAGGTTCTATGTCAGGGCACGAGAGTTGAAAGCAGAGCTAGAGGAAGGTCAGGAGAGAAGAAAAAGCAATGATGATGCCTCATTCTGGTGAAAAATATTAATGGCCTATATTCTAAAATTTTATGTGTATATGGGTATGTATGTGTGTGTGTCTGTAGTCATATGTTCGTGAGTAGAGAGTTATACTTAGTCACTGCTGATCACTTCATTTTTTTTTAATGTGTATATATTTTTTAATGATCTGAAAGAATTAGCTAAGCAGCATATTAATGACATCTACAGATAATGGTGAATTGGGTACCTTTTGTTTCTTTTTTTTTCCCAATTTATTTATTGATCACTTCATTTTTATAAAGTAAAACACAAGACAAGTGATAGGTTCTCTTAAACCCTTAAAATTATATGCAGACATAGCCCATTTTAAGACATTTGAAGAAAGGGTATCTGGGTGGCTCAGCTGTTTAAGCATCTGCCTTCAGCTCAAGTCATGAACGTGGGGTCCTGGGATGGAGCCCCACCAGCAAGGGAGGCTGCTTCTCCCTCTCCTTCTGCGCCTGCTCATGTTTTCTCTCTCGCTCACTCTCTCTCAAAAAAAAAAAAAAAAAAGACATTTGATAAATAAAATTGAGACATACAAACTATAAACCAAAGCATAATTATTTATATCAAGAAAATATTTTTAGAAATTAAACCCTCTTTTAAAAACCAGTTCTCCTACTGTATTAAGTGTTTGTATTTTGCTCAAAAATATACTGACAGAGGGCCTATAGGACATCAACCTAAACCGAAATATTAGAAGACTCTCCAAATAGATTTCACACAATTTGAAATGATATGTGGTCATGTGATCATAGTTTTCAAAAAAAAAAAAATGAGGGGAGAAAGTGGTCTTCATAGACTTCATACGTGGGGGAGAAAAGTGTTCTGGTAAATAAGTTCAGAAAATTTTCCTGACTTCTAAATATTTTCAAAGCATGTTAACATAACTAAGGATCTGAAAATACCTGCAGCCAATAAACTGTTTAATTTCTCTTTACCATTTTTCCCTAAGCTTAAATGACCAAAGAACAATTTAACAGAAGACTTATGAACCCTCTAATACCACTATTTAGAACAAGTGTAGATCCAAACCAAATCAAAAACAGATTTGATTTTACACATTTTATAACAATAACATGTAGCCTTTAAATAGATTTGTGAGCTTTGCAAGGGCTGGCTTTACACATTGTGGTCTTTTGTATTCCCTGCAAGATGTAATGGAGTGTTGGGCCTATAATAGGTGTCTAATCAATAACTTCTAAATAACTTACTGAGCAATCAGTCTTTGGCATATGCTTATATGGGAAAGAGAGGAATGATTATTTTTGTCCTTCTATTATCAATGGCATTTTTGTTGTCCTCAGAAATATTAAAATCAACCTTCATGATCATTACTATTTCCATTTGTGACCTGAAAGTCAGCTGATCATAACCTGTTTAAGGAAGGAACAAAATGACTAGATCTTTTTTGCCCACCTTGAAGGAAATAGAAAATGATTACTAGTTAGCAGAGACTCTGTGACAAGTATCAAGGTAGCAACCTATAATGGAAAGAGCGGAACTCCAACTCTGCCCCCACTGGCTGCTCTTGTCCCAAATTAATATAGATGGGATGTCTCTTTAGACTTCTCTTCCCTCTGACTTCAACCAGTCAGAGACAGGAGGAAAGGAGGGCCAGGTGTTCATTCCTATACCTTCCTCTTGTTCAGGTAACTGGGTTGGCTTGTGCTGTTTGACTGAAAAGACCTAAGACCCATGGTTTATCTGGTGGCCCACTGCTGTGTTCCAGGAATGGCTCTTTCTCTTTTCCCCTTGCAGGTTGAAGGATGGAAATAGTTCCCAGCTGTTTCCAGTCTCAAGATAGAGCACAGTTCCTTATTACTTTTCCTAAACCTTGCTTGCAAATTCTTGAAGAGCCCCTTTATTAAACTCTCCCCAATTACCAAGTTTGGTCTCTATCTTGCCAGGAGCCTAACTGATAAACTGGCCGCGTGGTGCCTTTGTAGAATTAATTTCTTCCAGCCTCATCTTCCTCACCTGTGAAATGGGGATAGTAACAGCTCTCCTTTCTACCTCATAGACTTTTAGGAGAATTTAATGAGTCAATGTAAGTTTTGTTTCCCTTCTCAAAACGTTTTATTTCCAGAAGGTGACCAGGAAACATTGTGTGTAAACTTAAATCTTGCCCTTGCTTCAGATAATAATAATAATAAAATATACAAAATTAAATAAGTATATATAATATAATAATATATAAATATGTAAAATGATGATATTATAAAAAGAAAAAAAGCTATTCTTCTGTGGAACAGAATTCCCATTCTGGGCGCTGTGGTAGTGAAAAGCCACTCAATACTCTTAAAGCAGTTTACACTGTGTGCACACATGGAAAACCTGCACAGTACCTTTGAAGAGAAGAGAAGTCTGCATAGGAAAGATACCTGAACTAGAGGTTTCTCACTGAGTAGCAGTGATTTGGACAACTTGGACCTTTCCTTTGTAATAAACACACAAACCCCATCTTCTTTTTTTTTTGGTTTTTTAAAGACCTTATTTATTTATTTGACAGAGAGAGAGACATCACAAGTAGGCTGAGCAGAAGGCAGAGAGAGAGGGGGAAGCAGGCTCCCCACAGAGCAGAGAGCCCAATGCGGGGCTCGATCCCAGGACTCTGAGATCATGACCTGAGCTGAATGCAGAGGCTTAACCCACTGAGCCACCCAGGCACCCCCAAACCCCATCATCTAGGGCATCTGGGAGCAAAAGCACCAAAGTGAGATAACAATGTATTATGATACTGAGGTCAGCCACACTTGCTTCAAGTATACAGTGTGGTAATAAATAATATTTAATTATAATTTAATTATAATTTTAATAAACAACAATATGTAATTTAATATTAATCATTAATTATTTATATTTTATATGATTTATGTAAGCATGTAGTATATAATATTTATATTTATATATTTTGTTTATATTATATATTTATTTATATATTAATAAGTGTTATATATAAAGTACTGATAAAAATTAGTAATACAATAATATGAAATAATAAATAAATAAATAAAATAAATAAATTTAATTAATAAAAATAGTAATAAATTGCTATTTGGAAACCTGATGGTTAAAAGTTACTTTGAAATAATCATAAAGCCACACATTCACATTCAATAAATATTTGTTAAATCTTCCATTATATCATCTTTGTGCAAGATGTATTGAAATATGATATTCATTTGTTTAAGATACTGCAACTCAAAATCAAGAGAAAACTATTAGATGTAGATTTTCCTTTATAAGCTAATCAATGTTGCTTATTTCTTGAACCAATGAAAATAAACAGGTGAAAGAGCTTTCATATCCATTCCTTAGAAAAGACACCACATTCGTGATTTCATTTCCAAGACACCTCTTTTTGATATGCAGCTTTCTTACATTGTAACACTACACAGAAGAGTGGAAAAAGGCTGACTGCTCTCATCTGCTTCTCCACTCCATTCAGTTTTGTGTGTCCTTCTCTAAATGTTTTGTGCATAGCCAAAGAGGATGCTAATTACACAGAGAGAAGTGTCCTTGGTTGCAGATCGATCAGTAACATTAGCCTTTGATAGGACCTTTAAGTGACATCCTCTTTCAAGTATTTATTTGTTTAATTGATTTCAACAAAATCACAAATTAACCAGATCAATAAGTAAGAGAAAACTAGGAAGGTAAAAAAGTCAGCAATACATGGGATTGATCCACATATAATAAGAGGAACTGCTACGTGTCAGATAAAACAGACGCCGTGTACTAGATGGTACACACACACACACACACACATCCCAACAAGCCAATCTGAAATACAGTAACTCTTTACAGTTATTTTGGTTGGGATAGTAAGAATTTACTCAATTTTTACTACTATTATTCCAAGTTTATACCATCATTTGTCTTTATGTTTTATTAAGTGGAATGGAGAAAGCCATAAATAAGACGTTATTATTTATGGCAAACCTGTTGTGTGTGGCTCAATAAACTGGACCAAAGTTCCTTAGTCAGGCCCCCAAACTCAGTGAAATTAGATGATTTATTGAGATCTTCAAACACAAACTTGAAATAGTATATAAATAGGTTGTGGCCAATAGCCATATTAATCATAAAAGTGTTGACTTGCTGCAAGTATTAAATAAATTTAACTTTTATAGGGAGCCTCACACAGTAATATCCTTCAGGGATAAAGCACATTCCCTGTTGCTTTAGCTTCAGCTCGAGCCAAGAAACATGGTACAGATCAGCACAAATGCAAAGCTTGACTGAAATCAGGCAACCTAATGCACATCTAACTATAAGTATTTAATGTAACGTTAAGGATATAGGATTTCTGTGTTTTAAGGACCTCCATCTACAGAATTGTAAACACTGTATTTCCTTCTCATAGAAGAAAGAGAATTACTTTGGTTACTTCAAGGAAGTTGAGATTTTCTGGGGCAAATTGTAGACAAGATTTCCAAATGATCTTTCATCTTTTCGGCATAAACATAAGAAAATGGGAAGTTTAAAATTTCCAACCATGACTACATAGACTATAAACTGCTACATGTTTTCCTCTGTTCTCCAGCTGACAAGTGTATTTTGCTTTTTATGTTTTCGTGAACCTTCTTAATTTTCTCTCATCAGGGATGAGGGAGAAAGGTGGTAGAAATGTATAGACTGCGATTTGGGGTTTTTCAGAAGACCTGTTATCTGTATAAGCAAAATTTACCAACCCTTACCTAATTAATAAGATCAACCATAAAAACTGATATATCAAGTACAAAACCCTTATTTGTACAGACTCCTGTAGCCTAGCCACCTGACATATGTGAGATGTAATGAGAAAGAAAGGAGAGAGGAGACAGAACTTTATTGCATGTGGCCAACAGCTGTGGCAAAGCTTCCTGAGCATGGGACCAAAAGTTTCTTAATTCTGAAAGTATAGGTTCTGAAGGTTGTAGTAATATTCAAAGAGGATAATTTTTTAGCAAAAGTACCTTGAATACTGTAGAGTGCTTAAAAACATACCTCTCCTTTTTTCTCCTCAAAAGTTCAAAGTGACAGCTGGAGAGTGGACAATGATCAGAATGGGTGAAAGATGGAGATTAAGTGAAAGCATGTGAGAAGGAGGACCCTTTGGTCACCAACTCTACACTTCCATTCTTGTATCTCCTCCAGAAGGTTAGAAATAACCTGATTGGTCTGATTCCAGGACATGTATGGCCATAGTAGTTCATGAGAGAGTTCAGAATACATTGAAAGGGCACACAGGATGTGGTTCTTTCCCCCTTGCCTTGTAAATAAAGCCTAAAGCATAAGAGGGTAGTCCTGGCCATCTTGTCCCTTCTCCCCTCGCATCTTAAACATTGATCCTCCCTTCTTAGTCTCCTAAGATTCTGTAATGGCCAACTAGAATATGCAAATGCTGCAAAATTTAGGTTAGTATTTAATAGAGTATCTTAAGGATTTGAGAGTAGAACTTTGCACTGGGGTTAGCCATAAGCCCAGATGAAAATAAAGTGATTGTGTGGTTCCTATGTCACTGTCATCTCCACAAATTCTTCTCTTGAGTGCATCATGAGGAGAAATGGTTATACTCTGTGGTGAGACTCAAACATTACTCTTTCTCTGGTCATATTATCAAGACCTTGCCTTGATTTATTGTACATATCACTAAAATTCCCTGTACCATTATTTATTCATTCAGTCGACAAAAGTATTAGGCTTGGCACAGGAGATACAGAGGTTGGCAAGGTAGATGAGGATCCTGCTTTTGTAGAATATGTACTTTATGGGGGAGGGTGCCAAAATATGTCCTCTAGACATATACTGGAGGGGCAAGGGAGAGAGGAGAGTTATAGGACTACTTTATATTGGTTGAGTAGGAAACCGTTACAGAGGTCACAGTAAGCTCAAGGAGAGGATGTAGAGAAAAGAAAAGGGCCCAGGAGGCCAGTAGGTGAAGCTGGCAAAGATGGCTGAAAAGGTAGGAAGAGAACAAGGAGAGGAGGGGAGTGACTGTGTAGCGGGACTTTCTTTTTAGGTAGAATATTTATACTTGTCATCAAACAATGCCAACTGTTGATGAGTATTAAAGGGAAAGAGTTTCAGAAGTTTTATACCAAAACCACAGGGGAAAGAATCATATTTCATAGCTTTTTCTCCTTTTGTTAGTGAAATGGTATCATTTGATCTTCTGAAGAGGTTGTGACTGTTCATGCTATAAGAACCAATGCAGGGTTTCATGCAGAACTGGAGGACTTTGAAACGAACTTGAATTATTTACCTACATTCCCTAGCATGAAGTACATCTCACCAGGGACTGTTGGTATAGCTTGAAATGCTGCTAATTCAAGTGTTTAATGATCAGGTTAGTAATGGCTTTAAAAATCATATTGTGGTATCTCAATCCATATCAATTCTAATAAAGCTAACTCAAACGTTTCAAAAGTAAGCCCAGACTTATTTTTGATGCAGCAGAATGTCTGCAGGCCATAATGTGGTTCTACTAAAGATGACAGGTAGGAAGAAACAAATTTACACAGGAAATTTTGGAACAATGAGAGATGAGGCTAAGGAGTATTGATTTGAGATTTTTGTACAGTTTAGAGGTCAAATGGAAACCAGATGGCCAGGAGAATTGCAAAATATTTGCTTTACAATCTGATAGTAGTGAGGGGAATAATGTGTGTGTGGAGCCAACATCCCAGTCATCTTTAGCTTGGGTATATATCCTAGAGGATTTCTCACATTGATCCCAAAGGGAGCTTGTATGAGATTGTTCATGGCAGTTTTTAGAGAAGAGACTTCGAGGCAGCCTAAGAATAAGGGAATAGATACAGGAATGGATAACTAAAATGTGGTAGATGAATCCTGTAGAGTATGACGTCACAGTTAAAAAATAAATTCATAAAGGTACATGTGGCAAAATGCACAGACCTTACAAATGCAGTATAGCGTGGAAAAAAGAAGCAGCGGAAAGAAAGCTACAGCACAACATGATTTATGTTTTAAATGAGTCTAATATCCCTATCTATTTTTATAAGGAGACGTTCATATCAAAAGATCAAAATCAAATATATTAGTGTGGATGCCGACAGGAAGGGAGAAAGATAGAAATGGGGATAGGAGATGGAGGGGAAACACAGAATCACTAAAATCAAATGAAAAAAAGAGGGCTTACGTTGATAATGTGATATGAAATGAAGAGTGCACATTTAAAAATATAACCCAACAAAACACTTCCTTTATTTGCTTCTCCGGATTCCTCTCATTAGTAAGCAAACACAAATCCTACCGAGTGAACTAAACGAAAAGAACACCCCATGTCTTCTTGGGGTAACACAGCAAGATGGGGCTAGGGTGTGCTCCCCCTAGTTCGAGCTCATGTGGCCCAAGCAGCTGCTGAACTGGCTCAGCAGCATCTGGTCAAAGAAGCACCAAGAAAGCACCGGAGGAGTAGGTGAGTGCTAACATTTGTTTAGTGACCCTCCATTTAGAAAGAGTAACTCATATCCACACATCAATAGTCTTGAGTTGTGACTATTATACAAAAAAAAAAAATGGGAGAATATCAAAACCATGCCACATGCAACAGAAAGGGAAGGAAAAAATGTGCTCTGGCCATTTCCCCTCCCCATCAGCTCTCACAGTGCCTACAGATGTTTTCCTTCTGACTCTCATCTTTGCTTCCCTCTGTGACCCTTCCCCTCGTACTGATTTTGTTTTTAACTTTCCTTGACTCTCAGTCCTGGCCTCCTGACTTCCTTGTAACTAACACCACATCCCTGTCGGCCTGGCATCCACTTGAAGATTATTGCTTTGCACTGGCATCTGAGAACTTCCTCGGCCCGTGACCCTGACAGCCACCACTCACTGCTGTATATTTGGAAAAGGGAGGAAGGGCAGAGGCTCCTACACAGAAACATCTGTGTTGGTGCCCATTTACTCAGATCTACTTGGAATATTTTTCTTCATTCAATGCTGGCTATCAGGATGGTCTAATGTTGCTTTTTTATTTTTTTTTTTAAATGAAAACCACCTTTAGATCTAGGGAAAATCACATTCATATTTATAAAGCCTTCTTATGTGAGATGTGAATGTTTGTGCCCAAGGTCCCTAGAAGTCATAGCCAAAGGAGTAGACAAAAGCCCACATAAATGGGTACTTAAGGCAGTAAAGTTAATAGGGATCCTTTTATAATTTAGCACCGAACTTCCCTTCTTATATAACCAAGGGGTGGTGGTGGATTTTCCTTGGATTGAATATGTTTCCTGTTCTGATCATTGGCACCTGCTCCAAATTTGGACGAGAATGCCATGTGTGGGACCAGCATCTGGTGTCCCAAGCCAGATTGAGTTTAGAAGACTCCATATGTGATTAGAAAAGGGGAAATTTTCTGGCTGAGGTTTTCATTAGGCAAATGAAAGCTTTAGGGTTTCATTTCACTTCAAAGACAAGATTCTCCAAGCAGTACATCCTGTTGCGCTGCTAGTGATGATATTATATTAATAGCCACGAGGTACTGGAGCCGAAAAGTGGAATACAAGGCATCTACTTCCTCGCCATAAAATGCAAGGAGCTGGGCAACGCCAGAGGTTTTCGTCAAATTGAAGAGATGATTAAAATATTCCTAAAGTCTTCAGAGAGCTTCCCCCAAAATAGATTTTTCCACTTTGGGATGGAATAAGGATTGCAAATATTTCAATGACCAAAACTATCTCAGCTGTTTCATAAACAAGAGCCAAACTCAACTCAATTGTCAGAGGCAGCTACTCTAAACTAATTCTTTGACTTTTCATTTGCTCTTGACTGTCAACTAACTGGTGCCATCTCTGTTCATTAAAGCAGATTGATATAACCGAGAACATCACATTTTTGACATAACCAAGAACGTAAGCACCGAGTGCTTACTCGGTGCCAGTTATGTTGTTAGATAAATTAGCATGTTTGTGATTTGCCATTTGTGTATTTTGCTCTCAGACCCTTGCTCTGACTTCCTGCTGCTGTGCTGTTTTACAGGAAACTGCATTTCCAAGTCGTCCATTGCCTCTGGCTTCCATGTGGGTTTGGCCAGTGAGGGCACTGGTACAAGGCTGCTGGTGTCTTTCCCTTGGAATTTCTGGAAGCATCTGAGCCTCCTCTGCTGTTCCAGGTTCCATAAGACAGCTTCTCCTCAGAGGATCAGTTACTGCTGAGCAGGTCCCCCCTGCTTCTTCTTTTGCCAAGTTACCCTCAACCGAAAGCTCCAGGAAAGCCACTGTGTCCCTTTGTTTTTCCAGGAATAAAGGTGGCTGTGGCTACATCCTTTGTCTAATCTCTAGGTTGTCTCACCATTCTTTTATTGGCTTCTTAGCTATCCCAGCACCTGTGTAGCCAGTTTCATGTTGTAATTTCTTTCTGTCTGAAATATCCTGAATGATGTCTGTTTTCCTGATTGGATAGTGGCTGACATAATAAACATATATACTATCTTGATTAACCTAAACTACAAAATTGTGAAGAAGGCATCATTACCCTACAGGATAATCACACAGGATGCAACAGCTCTGTGAAATTAGAAGTGTGTGTGTCTCTATGTGCATGTGCATACACATGTGTACAGACGCATGCATGGAAGTATGTGTGTGCTCATGGTTACAAGGACAGGAAATAGGGGTTCTCGGATGTGAACTATGTACTCCAAGCATGTGTTCTTTCAATGACACACACTGGCACTCCTTCTTCCCTGGAATCTGCCATATTAAAGAATATTATTTTATCTACATGTCCTCTCTTGCAGAAAATCCTTCCTAGTGGAAGAAACCCCCAGTGAAAAGGGGTAAACAAACTATCGGTCATTCCTGTGTATCTAACGTCTTTCCTCTCTCCCCAAAGTAAAGACTCCCTACTAAGGAGCAATTCATTCCTTGAGTCCTCAACCCTGTCTATTTTGTCACCCTTCAGAGCCTTAGTTCTTCTGTTGATCTCCCAAGCTCTACCACAACTTCATCCTTTTGATTTCCCTGGGATCCCTCCCAACACATGCACACAGAACTCCGATCCTTAACAATAACCCTGCCCCTTAATCCTTCATCTCACACTCTTACCTTTACATTCCCAGACTTCTCTGGCTTCTCACCTCCCATTCACTTCCCCATCCCAAGTCATCTGACTTCTGCCTCTCTTCACTCTACTTCTTTCATTCTGGACCGTATCGACCTCCTGACTGCCAAGCACCCTAATTCCTGGATCCTAAAGTGTAGCTTTGTTGCATTTGACACTGTTGTCTCACTGCCGTGACTTTCATCACCACTCTCCCCCTCTCTTACGATCACACTGTTTGCTCTTGTCTCCTAAGCTTCTGTTTCTTGACCTGTTTCTTAAATGCTGGTATTCATCAGGATTCCATCGCTAGCACCCTACTGTTACTGGACATCCTCTCACTAAAATTCTCATTCATCCCTCAAGCTTCCAAATACCACTTATATGTTAAATTCCCAAATGTGTATTTGCAGCACAATCTATCCAGATGTTTAGAATCATTATCATAAAGCCTGCTAACCATCTCTAAACACAATGTGTCCAGAACTGAACTCATCATTGTAACCTTCAGAATTGGCTTTCTCACATGTAATTTACATTTTACCATCTTCTGAGCGCTGAGCGTTGGAATCACTTATACCTGGAACCTGAAGAGTTTTCCATGATTGTTCTCTCTCCCCCACTCAACAGCTTTGGCCATATTTGCCTCTTACATATTCTTCATCTGGTCCCTCTTCTCAGTCTCTACTACCACCACCGGAGTCCCACTATAATCCTGCCCCTCTTTGGCCACTGCCCACTAGTGATTTCATTGATATGCAAGGTTCCTGCTTAACTCTTGAGCCTCAGCTGTATCACTAACGCTCTGCCCCTTCTATGTGTCCCAGCATTGTGAGCCTCCTTATGTTCCATGCATGGGCTACGCTTCCTCTCACGGAAGGGTCACTGCCCACATCATCTCCTCTTTCTGGGCAGCTAATCATTTTCTCTTATTACCTTTACCCATTCTTTAAATTACACTTCCACTCTGATTTCTTCAAAAAATCCTTTGTCTTCTTACCACCTCAATATTTTCACCTAGATTAAACACACAAGAACCATGCTCCTTTCCAACACTTTTTCCGGCTGTACTTTACCTATGACTATTTCACCATCCATCTCCTCAACCACTCTGTAAGCTCCTTACAGGCGGGAACTCTGCATCAAATCCCTGGTACACATTCTAGTGCTAATCCACAATCTGCAATCAGCAATTAGTTTATAACATAAATGAATGAATAAATTAGAAGCCACCAGAGACAGAACTTTTACACAGAAATCTGATGAAGTTTGAAGAATCTTACAATAAGAAAACTTCAGCAATTCCCTGTTTTCTCATGATTGCTTTGAAGATCTTCCTATATGATATATTTAAAAATTTAAGAATTTATATAGTTTCAGAAGTATTAAGTCTGTGCCCTAATATGAAGATTGTGTGTGTGGGATACAGCATAGCATTGTGGCCTTTATTTTCTTGTATCATGCACTGACTCTTTTCCTTCACACATAGTCTCTTCGGTCTTATTCAGAATATGAATGGCCTGTATTTGTTGTTCTTCCTTGGGGTGCCTAAGGGGCTCAGTCAGTTGGGCATCTGCCTTTGGCTTGGGTTGTGGTCCCAGGGTCCTGAGATTGAGTCCTGCGTCCAGCTCCCTGCTCAGCAGGAAGTCACTTTTCCTCTACCCCCACCTTGTACTCTTTCTCACTATCTCTCCCTCTCTCAAAAAATAATTAAAAAAAAAAAAAAGAATATATCTTCCTTTTTTCCCCTCACTATTGGTGCCATCAATGCTTAAGATATGCTGAGAGAAAAGCAAAAATGTATTAACACAAATTTTTCAGAATTAGGATAGCTACTGAGACTTAGAAACAAGTGGAAGTAGTTGTGTTTTTAACTTCTAGATATGAAATTTCACATACTGAGATTCATGGATAAATGTATAAATCAAAGGAGTAACCAGCCAATGTAAGAAGGAAGTTATGTTTTTATTGGGATGGCTATTTCAAACTGTGCATCTTTCATCACTTAATAATTTATTTTTTGTAGAAAACCAAAAGCAGCATAACATTCTAACATCAGCTGGTACCCGGCACTGTCAGATTACTAATGCCAACTTAAAGGAGACTATGATTTGCCAAATTCATTGTTTTATATAAAGCTTCACACATTTGCCAAAACAGAATGTGTTCAAATGGAGGGTGTGGAACAGAAAAATAATTTCTAAAGAAAAAATGTTGGAACATGAGCAGAAAAGTTTCTGTCCCAAAACAAATCTGCCCACAAATCTGAAGCTTATAGTCAAAACCATAATCAAGAACTAAAATGGGACTAGGTTTGATCCTAACTCTCTCACTGATATTTTTCATATTTGAATGACCTTTATTGCATATTAGTGATTGCTAATTCATTTTTCGTTATAACTATATCTATCTTACTTCTGTCATACCAAGACCTGCAAAGTATGGTTATGAACAGGGCTTCCAATGCGCTGTGACCCAAGTAGAAAATATTTGGTCACGTAATTGTCTATCCTTCCCCAAAGAAAAACTATGAAAAAGGATCTAGTGAATGTTCGAACTTCTTTTTTTTTCCTTTTTCCTTTTGGCCTGTATTTGTTGCTCTTAAAAAAAGAAAGGGTTTTCCATGATCTTATAGGATATACATTTGTTTAGTTATATACATTTATATACACATTGCTGTACACTTGTGGACACAAATATGTGAGACATGTTCTTAGCTTGTTTTAATAATAAGATAACTTCTTATGAGATTTTCCTGTTGTTACATAAAAATAATGCTTTAAAACCAAGCTCAGGATGGAATAACAGTCCAAAAAAGGTCTGGGAGAGAAGGAAGTTATATTGTCAGGGCTGGAGCCAACACAGGAAAAAAAGGTTTCTAGCCTCTCCTTCTCCTCCTGGGAGATATAGATAAAGGAAGAGTAGCCTGTGATCCAGAGGGAAGGACACTGAGTCAGATTCCTTAGGTGATTAAAAGATATAAAGTACAAAAAAAAAAAAAAAAGGTAAGGTATTGGCTGGGAATCAAGATAGATTATAAAAGACTGCACATAGAAAAGGAGAGTCTGCTAGCAAAGATGTGGGACTTTTTTCCCCCTCTTCTCTTGAAAAGGAGCCATAGAAAAACTGGAATAGAAATGCTTTTATCTAAAAAGAAAGAAATGAGTACATGTAATTTCTGGGTCATCAGAATAGCTCTGCGACCAATCCCAGCTCCACCCTCACAGAGAAAAATTGGGCTAATGACCTTGAATGTTTCTTTTTATCTGGTGAAGACTGACACAGCCTCAGCTGGAACAGGGAGCGACAGGGGAATCCCCCCACCAAGTGCAACTTCACCTTGGGAGTGGTCTGGAGTGTGCAGGATCTGCTCTCCCTTTCAGTAGTTCCGTGCCTTAGGGACTGTGAGATGTTCTCACAGATTCTGAAGGTGCAGGAGGAAGTCAGCCGGCCTCGCCAGAACCTGGTTGTCCTCACCTGTCATACAAATGAAGGAAAACCTCCCTCCCATTAGACTTCTCAGAGGCTCATCCAGCTGTTTTAGCATATCGGAAACATCCTTCCCAAATCCCAAAAGCCGAAGTTTAAAATAGTAATTCTGACCCCAAATTCCTTTCTGTTAGTGTCAGACTAAGCACTTTTAGGAACAAGTCCAGAAAATCTCCTCCGTAGGCTGAATGCCATGTGTCCAAGAGGTTAAATGGGAAACAGAGTGCGGATTAGAGAGTTATTTTATAAACAAACACCAACTAGGACTGAACTCTGTGCTGATTTGGAGGTGACTTAAATCCAATCTCCTGCTCCTTCCCGCTCTTTCCTCTCCGGACCAAAGGCATTAAGTGCTGCTAAGAGAGTCCCCGCTGAGCGCCCCCTCCTCTTCTCTTCAAGATCCTGATGGGAAGGGACTGCCTTTTGTCACCGTTTGACTGACTGGTGAGTGACACTGAAATGCTCCATCTTGCTCAGCCTAAAGGACAGTGGCACTAATCCTAAAGGACAAAAAAAGAGTTAAAAAAAAAAAAAAAAGGAAACGGCTTGGGGAGAAACGGGCCAAAATCCCATTCAATGAGAGGACGGAAAGTATCTTCTGAATGGCAGCTAGTAAGAGGCCTATCAATCAACCCAAAGGTTTCCATACACCTGCGCACTATTTCCATCAAGGAGACTTTATGGACCTTATTATGATGCAAAGTTGTGGCTCAAAACCAGGCATCTCAATAAAGCTCTTTCCTGCTCTGTAGAAAGCCAGGTCAATTGGGGGCGAGTACCCTCACCAGAAGGCTTTCCGGAGCACCTTAGAGTTCAGAGCAGAGCTTTTACTCTTCCTGCCTGTTGGCAGCAGGCTGCCTACTGCAGCCCGCTGCGGTCTCCGCTCTCCTTGCTCCCTGCCTTGGCGATCTGCCTGGTCTCCTGCTGTCCTCATCTGTAGGAGCCGCACAGCTCAGCAAGGAACTGCTCTTAGTGTGCCCATCACAGCACTGGAAGATAAAGAATACCAAGATACTTGCCCGAGAAGCAAAAGAAGCTCTTGTTGCAGTGCCAAATTCTCTCTCTTGAGGACTTCTGATCTGATATAAGGAAACCTCCCCAAACTAAAAGATTAGGTGAAAAACACCATCTTAGAACTGTCTTTAAGCGGACAGTTCTGTTTTTTGTTTTGTTTTGTTTTGTTTTTTCCACAGAGGTGAAAACCACGTAAGATCATGAGAGCAAGCCCTCTCAGTCAGTTGGCCGGGGACTGGTTTGCAGACAGCAGTCTGTTATTAGTTCACTGTTTAGCTATTCAGAGAAATTCTTCGTTAGATATTATACACTAATGTCTTCCAGCCAGGATAAAAATGTCTAACCATGCAGTACTCTGTGTGATTGCTATTACTTATTCTGGAATTACTGTTTTTATTTGATAATTATGTAACGGGATAAGATATATGAGGACAGCGGTCCTGATGTGTAAATAGGCAGATCCTTCTGGTAATTATATCTGTTTATCAGAGACCTGCTGTTTTATTGATGTTTATTCTTTGTAATAGGGTCAGTATATCTTGTTCTGTGTTCAGAAATGAGAGAGAGCATCCAAATGCCACTCACCTGTGACACCATTTTGGTGTGAATCATATTTACTGCTAGTTGAATTATCAAGCTTACCCACATTTAGAAAATACATTCTCTATAATACATAACATGAGTCTTAAGTATTAGAAAGTCTATTAAATGCTTGGTCACTTTCAGTAAGTGCCTTATCAATTGTATCTGTAATTATTGTTATGCATCAAGATATGCTCTTTGAGGGAGTGTTAATGGAGAGATGGGAGTTCTGATGAAATGTAGGTTCTTCACTTTTACGCAAAGCAAATGCTATGAGGATCTCTTCTGGAATGTACACTTGAAATGTCTTGTGTGTATATATGACAGTGAGATCTCAAATTTTAATGGAACAGGTTTGTTTTACTCCTCAGGGAAATAAAGAGGAATAGATACTGCCCAGTTTACAGTAGATGCTAAATAAATATCTGTTCATCAGTTAAGTTGTTGACTAAACAAAGCAAGGAAAACATTTAAACATAGATACATGGTAATTGTGGCTCAAATAATCTTTGGATTGAGTATTATGGTCACTCACACAATTTAAAATCCAGATAGAGTGAGGTGCTTTTTGTCTTAAGTAACTGTCTCCTTAAAACTTATTTTTCTTAGCTTTAATATTTTTAGAGTTTAAAAAAATAAAGCTTAATTTACCTTTCAGGAGTAGAAAGACTTTCATAATCTTTTGAGAACAGGATGGTCAATAGAGCCATAAGTTCTTAGTACATCTGAATCATGTCCTGGAGACACTTCAGAAAAACGGAGAATATTTTAGCCATAGTCTCCAGATTTTTCCTTTCTAATTAATTGGGATCAGAAACAGAAACAACCAAAAAATACAAATGTTTCCCAAAGTTCACTTGAATTAAGAATTTTAATTGAGTTATGGTCTCTTATAATTATAACCCAAAGATTATTACAGTCATTTCTTCTGGACTCTGTTCTTAAGTATAAATGTGCAAAATAAAATGATAGCGATATAGTACCATTTTTACATGCCAAGATGTTTGATTAAAAGATAAAGACAGCATGGTGCAGTGGAGTCAAGAGACCTGCATTTTCATTTCAAGTCTGTCCCAACTAACTAGCCTCTTGAGCAAATAAATTAATCCTTCTTCATCTGTAAAATTAAGCCAGATTAGATCATCACCATTGACTCTTTTGTTCAATATGTCAAAGGTGGTATGATGTCTCCCTTAATAATAACCCAAATATTTTTCATATGTTGAGAGCTTCCTATGTATCCCACCGTCTGTTAAGTGTTTTAGGAGTATTTTCTTGTTTAATCTGTGATGAGTACATTTTCCAGATGAAGCTGAGTCTTAGAGATGCGAAGTGATCTGCTCAAAGTCTCACAGCTAATAAATGGTAGATGTGCAGTTTCAGCCCATGTACTGTCTGAGACTGAATGCACTGTCATAGAGTGAAAGCATTTAAACTCAGGGGTGCCACAGGCTGAGTTCCCTGGGAAGCAGGATCTAAGATGAAGATGAACAAGTAGAAGATTTAGAAGGCACTGCATTGTGGAAAAGAAAAAAAAGGAAGCAGGATTGCACAGAGGGAGAAAGCCAACTACACAACTACAACACAGTCTCCACAATGTCTCAGCCAGTCCTTCAGGAAGTTCTGAGGACGTGATGACCATTCAGGGCTGTTCAGAATTCAAGTGGAAGGTTAGGGCCTTTATATCTCCCTACCAATTACCAACTGTTGGATACAAGATATCCTGGTAAAGAGTGGAACCTTGGTCCAGGCAGATCACTGTAGTGAGGCAATCCCTGTAAGAGGCTGTCACTGGAGGGCTTTCAGCTGGCAGCCCTTGTAGAAGCTGACGGAATAAGATTTTACTCCTGAAAGGGAGCCACCCAAGATGGAGGACGATGCAAATAAAAGAAAGCTGGGCTATTTCCATATGAAAGCAAAACAGAACTGGGAAGCAAAACAGCATAGTCAGAGATGCTTAAGTTTCAGGCTGGCCTGACATGGGAAAAAAAATTGAGGTTTGCTTGAAACCTTTCATCCCACCGTTTTTTGTTTTTTTGTTTTTCTTTTAATATCCATTGTAAAACAGTTTGCATAAACATGGTTCCAAATTTTGATGAGGAAAAGGTTAATGTTGCTGCTGCTAACCAAGGTGATGTCATCATGTCTATGGAGGGGCTGAGCTGACATGTAGCAACACCTTCAAGTAAGTGACATCAAGCAGGAAAAGTACTATATATTCCTTCCTTTGTTCATTTATTTATTTAGCATAACTTAGTGGAAATACGAAGAGCCTTGAGGTCGGAAATGGTTCAAATACCAGTTCTGCCATCAGGGTATAGGTTATTTCTCTATGTGTATGTGTGCATGCTTCATATTAAGACTTACAGCTTCCTAATTTGTAAAATGTGGTTAAAATTAATGGATTGGATGCATAATATTAATCATATAGAATAACTTACTATGAAAAAAATCAACCTCCTTGCAAGATTTCTGGCATATATTAGGTGCACAGTAAATGTTATTTCCATTTAAACTTTTCCTTCACATGTGAACATTCACTCATCTAGTCACCCTTTTAGGTGCCAGACTCTGAGAATAACAAAATAAGATACAGTCCATGCTTCCTAGAAGATACATTCTGCAAAAGGAGAAATTGAATTGATATCTCCTGACAAATAGAGGTTTCAATCAATGAGAGGGGATAGAGGCTCTCTAGGAAGAAGTAATATACTGTTTGTAACAGTCTGTCTCATTCTTATATTTTTGGAAATTTAGGTCTGCTTTTTAGTAGTAAGCACCTGATTTACTTTCTGTCAATTCTTATTACTCATCTTACTCAACTTACTGGCATCACTTACCAAAGCTGATCACTCTTTCCTTCATGAGTGCTTTCTACTTGGCATCCAGAATGTTATTTTCTCTTGGTTCTCTTACTTCACAGGATGTTCCCTCTCAATCTCTTTTGCTGGTTTTTGTTGACTTCTTTACCACAAAACAGGGTGTCTGAAGGCTGTCTTCCCATTTCTTCACACGTCTACTGACACTCATGTCATGATTTCTTTTCCCTTAAGTGCCATCTATATGGTAAGAACCCCCATAACAAGTGGCACCTTCAGCCTTACTTATGACCCTAGAGTTGTTTATCACAAGAACCAGAGTCAACCTTTAAGAAGATGAGCAGGATCATATCAACATTTCACAAAGCTCCTCCGAGTCCCACCTGTACCCATGGCCTCTCATTTCATTTTCAGTAAAAGCCAAATTCCTTACAAGGTCCTGTGAAATGGTCTCCTTTTATGTCTCTGGCCTAATCTCAACCACTGCCTCTTCACTCATACTACTAAAGCCATTCTTTCCACTCCGGTTCTTGTCGCTTCTAGAAAATGTCAGTCAAAACAAAACAAAACCAAAAACAAAGCACAAAAAACACTGGCGAAAACAAGCAGAAACTGGATCTGCCAGCACCTCTGGATCTATTTCTCATTAAGTCTAGCCACACAGACCTTCCAAAAATCATGGCTGCGTTTTTGCTTTTGTCTTCCAAATCTTATTAAATGCCTCTTTCAGACAACCCAATAGGAAAGGGATCCTGGGAAATGTAGTTCTAATTTACCCAAGTGCGAAAATGAAAAAGCCACCATAGTTCTGGTTTTTTTTTTTTTTTTAAGGGTTTTCATTTTTTTAAAAATTCAATTTAATTTTATTTCAGGGTTCCAAAATTCCTTGTTTATGCACCACACCCAGCGCTCCATGCAATACATGCCCGTCATAATACCCACCACCAGACTTACTGCACCCCCCCACCCGAAACCCTCAGTTTGTTTCTCAGAGTCCACAGTCTCTCATGGTTTGGCTCCCCCTCTGACATTGGGAGATGGCAAAGAGAAGTGAGTTGGGGGAAACTGGAGGGGGAGACAAACCACGGTTGTTAATATGCAAAACAACTGCTTTGTCCATTTTTCCACAGTTGCATTCCCATTTTCTATTACTGAAATTGAAGCAATAAAGCACAACGATTAATAGTAAACTCTTTAGTACCAGACCAATCCATGTTTGAAATCCCAGCACTGGCATTTATTACCTACGGGAGATTAGGGAACTTAACCTTTCTTAGGTCCCAACTTCAAAGTAGGGTAGCATTATAACTATCTCAAGTCTTGCTCTAAGGATTAAAAGATATAAGGTATATAAATCACCTAGAACCTGATAAATATCCTAAAGTATTAGCTATTAGGATTCCTATTTAGTGAACGCCAGCCACATAATAATGAAAGCTAAAGAAAAATGCCAAAAAATTGGAAAGAGAATTACTGAGGAGGAGAAAGGGCTAGGCAAATAATTCATAAACTGAATAATGAGTCTCCAGCGACTAGTTTCACTATAATGACAAAGTTCCTGGTGCCAGGTTTCAAATGTTAATCCTCAGGAAATATCTAGAAATATCTCTAACAAAAGAGATAGCAAAAATGGCACGTGATGCACTGAAATATGACTAAACTTCCCCAGATGTTTCACATGCTTTTGTCTTTCTCCGCTATTGTAAATATTCCTTCCAGTCATAACCATTAAATGAAGGTAACAGGACTCTGAGACTGTAAGAAAATCACTACTCAGTAGAGTCTGAACTCTTCCAAGAAAAAGGTGGCAGTGGCAATCAAATCCACTTGTGACTCCAGAGAGAAAGCACAGGTTTTACTGAAATGAGCAGGAGATCCTGGCTAATTGTTACCTAGGAGCCACGCAAGTATAACCCATGCATGTTTGTTTGGATGACATCAACTGAGGAGTAGAACAATGTCACAAAGGCAGAAACACAATGGCATTGCTCAGGCTTAGCTCTCATCCATAGCATTGTGGAAACCCTAGCTCACACTCAACTTCTTTCTGACTAATCCAGGAATTCCCCAGGGAATGTGTCATGTTTACTGCTGGATGTAATCTTCCTATCTAACCTATAACAGCCTTCTTCTCTCCCACTCCTAGCACCATAACACTGAATCACCAGGTCATATAGCAGTTTTGGCCCTGTGCTACAGCAGTTATGGGCAGTCTCCAGTTCTTCATTTCAGACCTGGGACCCAACATGAAGGAAAGGAAGCTGCTGTCCTCTTCCCCTCCTACTGGTCTCATAAACCTTGGTTTTCTGGTTGTCACAGGAGTTGTAGTATGATTCAGAGTAGCCTAGACCACTGTGGCTGTCTCCTATTGCTGCTGCTGCTAGTAATGGTTCAGGTCTGTGCCACTAATATCACCTCTTTGAAGGAAGACAAAAGTCCTACTTCCAGGTTTGTGTTCCATTTGGCTCTGCTCTGTATGGTACAAAGCATGTGTGCCACTTTATGCTCTGTGTCATAAGTGAGATTTCACTGATGTGACTATGTAATCAACTGGAATAAATGTTTTTTCAACTGAATTTTTTAGTGAGAACCCTGTAATTGAAAGAAATATTTTGATAAGTTTCTACTGGACCATCAGGGTGGAGACTGAGACCTTAGGGGCATATTCAAACACTGGAAGATGCAGAAGACCAGAAAGGGGTGAGAAAGAGAAAAAAAATGGAACGTGAAAAGGGGAGAAGAAAAAAAATAGATTGAAAGAAAACTGTGCAGTATTAGATGACCTGTCTCAATAACCCCCAAATCTTCAATTCAGTTTGCTAATTCTAGTAAGATTTCCCAAAAGCCTTGACTAATTGGATTTATTGAGAAAGTGGTAATGTTCTGTATTAAGGTTGACACAAGATAAAATTGATATCATTCCAGGAGCAAGAGAAATAATTTTCCAAGAGTTTCTAGAAATCTTAGAAAGTTTTAGGTTTACTCCAAATGATAAAATTCGGATTCTTAAAGTGCTATCCAGATCTCTAGGGAAGAAGAATTGTCACACATCATAAGAATTAAAAGATATTTTTGTTACCTCTTCCTTTCTCCAAGACTGACAAAGCATCCTGGAATGGTAAGTGAAGAAGGCTTTCAGTATGGAACACACCCTGCAGCACAGGAAATTCCCCTCCCTAACAAGTCGCCCTTTATCCCTGGAACAATCTAATGCTTCCTGACTCTCCCTTCCTTTAAGCTGGGTCCTCACCATAATATGTAAACTCTTAGTTGGGCTTTATTTTATGTAGAACGTGGGCATGAAAACTGCTACTCTTTGGTCAGATTCTAAAATTGTATGTGATCCTTTTGCTTGCAAATGTGGACCTACGTGGAGAAAGAGGGAGCCTTCAAAAATTAAATAATCTGTAAGCTCTGAAATAATTAAATTGTTTGGGATTTAACTCATATTTAATTATAATTTGTGACATGGATAGGAAAGTTAATATTATCTTCATTTTACAGATGAGAACACTGAAGTCCAAGGTTATTAACAATACGACATGATTTTATTTGTTCTGAATTCTAATAAGCTAGGTTAGTGGTGAATATACTGGCCTGAGATCAGAAGGCTTGGGTTCTAATTCTGGCCGTTCAGTTATTTGCTTTTGGATTTGAGAGAAATTACCTATCTTCCTAAATTAAAAATAATCATTATTATCAGAAATAATAGTATTTCTTTTTCTAATAATATTAAGCTATTGTAAGGATTATATGGGACTATGCATAACCCCCCCCAAAAAAAAGCATTTCAGTTACAAAAGTCTCCACAAGTGTAATATTTAATTTTTTCAGCTAACATCGTTTTACAGAAACAAGTCTTATAGTCCCCAAGAATTGATAGTATTGATATACTTATACGCACAATTGACAAAGTATACACATTCTTGATCTCATTTAGTTCCTTGTTATATTTGAACAACAGTAGGGGTTAGTTACATCAGTTTCTCAGATGAATTTGAGGATTTATCTACAGAATGTAGTCAATTGAACTGGTTCCTCCAAAGGATATTACTGTGTGAAGTACTTATTAAAGAACCCCTTTTTGATCCACTTCCTTTGAAGACATTACAAAAGTCCCAGATCTTAGCAGCTGTTAGACTTTATCAAGTCAATCCATGGCTTTTCATGCCAGGTATGTAAACACTATTAAACATTAACTGGATCTTTAAACTAACATGGCATCATATGACAACTTTATTGTCTCAATCTATTTTTCATAATAAGCGAATTATAAAACTTGACCAGAACAGGCCGGGCATTCACAATCTCTCTGTTTTCCTACAGTTCTAGGGAGATAAAGAGCAAACTATTAAATGCTTGGTCACTCTCAATAGGTGCTCATATCAATTATATTCAGCAATGATTTTTACCTGTCAAGATGAACCTTTAAAATATGAAGTCCTTATGCTCTCAATATACATGCACATATGGGTTTAAAAAAAAAGTTTCCTATACAAGAGCATACAGATTTTTAAGTGTCTATGGTTCAGATATTTTAAACTATACACTTTTAAAATACCGGATTCTTGATTTGTCTTCAAATGAGGTTTCATTCTTTTTTAAAGGACAGCTGAATACTCCTCTTAAATATACTTAAAAACCTTCATGTTACTACAAATTACACTTCCATAAAATGGCACCCATTAACCTCCCTTCAAATAAATTGCAACTCTGAAATCCATAATTTTTGTGAATGTCACTATCTTTCGAATGGTCTACAAAATTTGAACTCATCTTTGATCAATCTCTTTCTCACTTCTCAATACCTACCTAAATACCTTTTTTGTTAATTCCCTGTTCATTTGCTTCTCATGTGTATTCCTCTGTTTCTGTGGCTACTGTCACCACATCAAACCTCTGTGTATCACATCCCTACTGACATCACTGACATGTTTGTTTTCAACAATACCAATAATGCCTATAAATTGTTAGCACATGGCCATAAATGTAAAAGTACCAAGTCTTACACAGAGTTTTGCATCTGTGCCCAGCACTAATCTTGCTTTAAGTGTTCAATTATTGTGTGACTAGATAGCTTGCAAAAGTATGGGAGAGTCTATTTAGATAGTAGACACCTAAATATCAATAATGAATGTGATCAATAACTATTTTATTCTAACAACCCCTACTTTGGGTCTCTATCATCTCTTTCCTGGATTATAACAAAACTTTCCTCCCTGGGTTCCTTGTTCCTGCAGTCTATTGGCAAGATAACAGCCAAAATGGTGATAAGTGATACACATCTGTATTTGCTTGCTCTGTTAGCTGAAGGGGGCTAGTACAATGAGATCTCAACAGCAACGAGAACACCCAAGGACCAGATCTTAGTTTCTTTAATAAAAGGAATGAGGGCTTCTTAAAAGTGGCTCATTCTAGAGTTAACATAGGGCACATGCAAGACGAATTTGAACATCTTGTATAAGAAAGTAAGATAGTACTCAAATATATGAACATATCTGCTTACATATGATGAGGGTATTTCAAAGGGACACAGAAGTTAACTGAAAGAGGTCTCACTAGGAAAGCTGGAATGATCTAAGCAACAAAATAAACAAATGTAGTATTGGCCTCTAACTCCAAAATTAAACAAATAAATGAGAATAGACAAATCTCCCATGCAGGAGATTCCCAAATAATTCGTGCAGATCATACCCCCTTGAGGAGCACAACTCCCTATCCCTTAAGCTTGTCTTTCCTCCAAAGGAAAAAGGAAGTGTCTTTCCTCCAAAGGAAAAAGGAAGGAAAAAAACAATAACTTTATTACAATGAAACCTGAAAACATTACTTTAAGTCAAGTGATCCTGGTCAACATCAACAGCAGGAAGTCATGTGAACATTATGTATCTTTGATATGACAATATGAAAATGACATTTTACTTCTGTGTTCTTTCTCCAAAAATCCCATAAGTTCTGTCTAACCATGAGATGAACATCAGACAATAACAAAACCTAAAATTGAAAGACATTCTACACATAACTGATCATTACTTTTCAAATTTTCAAGGTCATCAAAAATAAGGAAAGTCTAAGAAACATTCACAGTCTAAAGAAGCCTACAGAGATATAATAATTAAACACAATCCTGGATGTGGTATCCTGGATAGAATCCTAGAACAGAAAAAGAGCATTAAGTAAAAACCAAGGAAATGTGAATTAAGTATAGACTTCTGATTCATTATTATCAAATGAAGTCTGTACTTGATTCACATTTCCTTAATTTTTACTTAATGTCCTGTAATATATCCCTTCCTTCACTCAAAGGACCTTAGAAAGTCTAGACAATCATGAGTGACATACCAAGAATTACCCCCTGCTTGGAAGTTTAGTTGTCTTCAGAAATAAGTGATGTCTTCCTTAACCATTGGTTGCAGACTCACCCTTAATTTCAAATGCTGTGCAAAATGTGACATAAACAATAAAATGAGATAAATGCCCTTTTCTCTCTGATGTAGTTTCTTTTCCAAACATGGTTGTGTCAGCAATAGAAAGGAACAACAAATGCTAGCTAGTTCCACTGAATTTTTGTAACATGTTAGAAATTCTGACTCAGCTTTTTAGAGTGCCTTCTCTAGTGAAAAAAAAAAAACTGTACAAATTCTGTAGACCACAGAATAGCAATAAGCAAAGTAGTGAAAAATTACTTTGTGTACATCATTTCAAGGTAGATTCTAGAAAATTCCATGGGAATGTTTTCTTTGGAGAAGTAAGGTGGTGGAACTTCTTTCCCAGGCTAGAAGAAGCCTGTAAGGTATTGTCTTTTGAAACAAACAAAAGTTCTCTATCACTCTGCTTCCTAATCTATCATTCTCATCATTACTACTATCAATAAACAGTTACTGAACACTTCCTACCTTCTTGGCACTAAACAATAGAACTAGGCATAGTAGGCAAGTACAAGAGATTAAAAAGAGCCATCTCTCCATCCAGTGTCTTTTCACATAATTGAGAGTATAAGAAATCTAAATTTTAAAAATTAAGATAAGTGCTATAATCATTCAAAATAGTAGGGTTCAACAGGAGAATGTTAGAATATTCTTTTCAGACCTTTTCATTCTCTGTAAAAAAGAGGAAATAACTACTTCATGAGGTTAAAATTAATGTGTGCAGACTGCTCCATAAAGGGCCTGGCTTATAGTTGGTACTATAAAATAATAATAGCCACAACTTCTAAGAGTTTTTGATGTTCTAGGTATCATCCCAAGCACTTTACATACATTTACTTAATTTAAAAATAACTATATGAGGTAAATGCTTTAAATATGAGGAACTAAGCCTCAAAAAAGTTAAGTACCTTGCCAAAGATAGCCTGGAAGTGACGGATGAGCATGAAAACCTAAGGAGTCTGGCGCCAGAGCCCATACTCAAACACATTGCTATGTTATGATACATGTTTGCAACAGTTTGATTAGAAGAAAGGAGTTTCTTTAGTATCTTCTCTCTTATTTTTAGTATCTTCTCTCTATTGTCTGTCATGCACATTATCAAAGGATTATACATTATACAAAATGGATCTTTTATTATAATTCTCTTTGAAATGGCAGAGGGTAGTGGAACATGGGCTCTAGAACCAGAAAGGCTCAGGATTAACTCCTGGCTTTTCTATCTACTAGTTGAATGACCTGGGCACAGAACATAAACTTTCTGAGGCTCATTTGAAAAGCAAAGATAATATGTATTTCTCAGGGCCGCTAGAAGCATAAAGAAGTAGTGCATGTCAAAGCACTATGAAAACTGTAAAGCAGAATACAAATGCTAGCTATGATTTCTCTGTCATCTTCAAGGTTCTCTACATCGGCCTTCAACTTCAGCTTCTCTCTTAATATTCCCCTTGACAACCTGGACTTGTGACTAAAAATGCACTATTTTACTACTTAGCTGATTTTATTTGTGTCCTTGATTTCTTTGAAAGCAGAGAGGAGACTCTGCCACTATGATGGCAAGTGTCCTTATACCCCCCACACATTTCTCAGGCATCTATGATCTAGTTATATAAACTTATCCAGCCTTCGTAGAGCTTCAGTTCTGACAGGAGACTTCTACATCACCCAGAGGTTCATGAGAACCTCAGAAACATTTGACATACACTATTTAAGGGCAAATATCGAGCCAAGAATCAAGGATGAACAATGAGAGAAACAAAGCCAATCAATCGGCCAACCAAGAAATAAATAAAACCAAAACCTTTAGCAATAATGAAAAGAATACTCCACATTAAAAAAAACATCAAGGTTGGCTTATATAATTAAGAATTGCGGATACATAATTGAAAGTCAAACTATGTTCTCAATAAAATAAAAACAAAGATTCTCTGAAATTTAAAAAAAAAATTATAAAATAACACACTGAAATGAAACAGAAATGAGCTGAATTAAAGAACTGATATAAGGAAACTAACAATTCTGTGATGATCTTAAATATAGCACATTACAAGTAACAGGTGCAGCTCTGACACTGCTAAAGAGCAAAATCAGTCTGATCTTTCTGTAGGGCAATTTGCCGTGTAGATCAACACACTTGAAACTGTGAGTTTCCTTTCCCCCACTGATTCCATTTCTGATTTCTTTTTTTAAAAAAAAGATTTTATTTATTTATTTGACAGAGATGGAGAGAAAGAGAAAGCACCCAAGCAGGAGGGAGGCAGCAGAGGAAGAGGGAGAAGTAGGCTCCCCGCTAAGCACAGAGCCCAACATGGGGCTTGATCCCAGGGCTCTGGGATCCTGACCTGAGCCAAATGCAGATGCTTAACTGACTGTGCCAGTTAACTGACTGCCTCAGGCACCCCCATTTCTGATTTTTTATCCTAATAAAATACTCTTCAGAGATGTATAAAATTATTGCATAATAAGAATGTATATTTAAAATGCTAGGCTTTTCTTTTTCCTTTTTTTTTTTTTAAAGATTTTATTTATTTATTTGACAGAGAGAGACCACAAGTAGGCAGAGAGGCAGGCAGAGAGAGAGAGAGGAGGAAGCAGGCTCCCTGCCGAGCAGAGAGCCCGATGTGGGACTCGATCCCAGGACCCTGAGATCATGACCTGAGCCGAAGGCAGCGGCTTAACCCACTGAGCCACCCAGGCGCCCCTCCTTTTTTTTTTTTGTAAAAATGGACTGATATGTAATACTCTGCAACCTATTTTTTTTTCTGCAGCCTATTTTAAATTTGTTTTTATGTTGCAAAAGTTAGGAAAAAGTTAGGAATAAATGTGCTAGGTAGTCGTGCTTATATACACTCTAAATGAGCATAAAGAAAAGGTGTGGGGGCATCTGGGTGGCTCAGTTGGTTCAGTGTCTGACTCTTGATTTCGGTTCAGGTCATGATCTCAGAGTCATGAGGTCGAGCCCTCCATCAGGCTCCACACCAAGTGCAGAGCCTGTTTAAAGTTCTTGTTTGTTTTTCTCAAATAAATAAATAAATCTTAAAAAAAAAAAAAGAGTGTGGAAGGTATATACCAAATATTGATCATAAGACTTGGAGTGCATAGGAGAGAGAATTTGGTGGGAGAAAAGGAGAAGGAGGAAGGAAAAAAAAAAATTGGCTACTTCCTAGTACATCTCTAGGCTGACAGGCACGTTGCAAAAAGGGTATATGGCTTTTATAGTTTAAAAGAAAAAAAGTCAATGAAATATTAAGGAGTACACTTGTAATGAGCATCATTAATGTAAATGAACATTACATGTTGTATGTAAGTGTTGGTTCACTAAACTGTACACCTGAAACTAATATTATAATCTATGTTCACTAACTAGAATTTAAATAAATAAAAACTTTAAAAAAATAAAAGGAAAAAATCCATGAAATATTTTTAAACTTATTTAAGAGAAGAAAAATTGGGAAACTATCTGTAATAGATAAGGTAACACAAGAACTCCCAAATCTTAGTGAATTACAACAGAAGTTATTGCTTGCTCAGGTTCACTGAGGATGTTTGGTGGGCACCTTCCATGGGGTAAAACAGACTCTGTTATTTCCATCACGTGTCATGTCATACCTTATATCTTGGGAGTCCTTTGTTCTCTATAGCAGAGGATAGGGAAAGACAAAGAGGAGAGGAGGGAAGGGGAAGGAGTCCATTAAAGATGAGTTCTGTAAGTGGTCCATATCATTTCTGTCCACTTCTACTTTAAAAGAAACCAGTCACATGGTCCTACCAAGATTCAGAGGAATGCTGAGAATTGGAGTCCCAGGCTGATCAGCCACTTCTCAGTAACATCTCAACATCATGGGAAGGGAGTTCAGTCTTTGTAGACAGCTTCTCTGCCACTCTATTTAAATGTCTCAAAACATACTACTAGCTAAAAACATATAGTAAATATATTAATATTAGGTCACAGAAAAACATGTAGTGATATGATATTTATTACACCAACAAATTTGTAAGGGGTTATAAAATAATATTATAATCACATTTTTTAAAAAATAGAGAAAGAGACTATCTGAAATATATATATATATATATATATATATCTTCCTTCCTATATATACATATATATATATATATATATATATATATATATATATATCTTCCTTCCTGATTTTTCCCTATGGAAATCTTTCTAAAAGTAGAATTTGTGGGTGAAAAAATATTTTTTAAGTATTGTGCTATTTCATCTCCTTCTTATTATAAACATAATTCTTTGCATTGGAAACATTTGAAAAATACATCATAGCATGATAAAGAAGAAAAATTACCCATACACCCACCCAGAGGATACACACCAAAATGTTAACGGTTATTAACTCTGAGTGTAGATATGATGAGTGATTTTTATTTTCTTCCATGGGCTTTTTAGTATATTCTAAAATTTCTGCAGTGTGCTTGTATCACTTTTATTGTCAGGAAAATTGAATACTACCAAAAAAATTCCATCTGCTCTTTCAGTAATTTTTTAGAAGTTACCTTCTCCAGGAAATGTTACCTGAACAATCCAGTTGAAATTAAGAGCTCTTTTCTTATATGGCAGTTAAATAAAGAGCTGTGAGATACAGATAGCAAGTTAATTCCACTTTGGCATGGTGCTCCTTGGTGGCCACACTGCACTGGGATCCAGTGTGTGGATAAGAGCCTGACTAGAACCAAGACACTCAGCACTTCTTCCTAAGGGACTATTCAACCTTAAGAAAATTATTTAAACTCTCTGTGCCTCAGTTTCTTCATCTGTAAAATGAGGATTAGAATAGTATCAATCTCATCACATTATAGGTAGAATTAAGTGAGTTAATACATACAAAGCCTCTAGAAAAATAGAGGCAGGGGATGACTCAGCACTAGACATTAGATATCATTATTGTCATTATTATTATATTAAATGCTTAAAAATTTTTATCAAATCCTACTGTGTAGTTCTAATTCTCACAAGCCTTTTTTTTTTTTTTTTTAACTTTTACTTTATTATATGTTCCTGGGGTGCCTGGGTGGCTCAGTGAGTTGAGCGACAAGACTCTTGATTTTGGCTCAGGTCATGATCTCGGGGTCCTGGGATGGAGCTCCATGTTGGGCTCAGCAGGGAGTCTGCTTCTCTCCTTTTCTGCTTGCCCCTCCTCTTGCTTGTGCACATGCACATGTGTATGCGTGTGCACACACACACTCTCTCTCTCTCAAATAAATAAATACATTTTTTAAAAGATTTTATTTATTTATTTGACAGACAGAGATCACAAGTAGGCAGAGAGGCAGGCAGAGAGAGAGAGGAAGAGAAGCAGGCCTCCTCCTGGCAGAGAGCCCAGGACCTTCGGATCATGACCTGAGCCAAAAGCAGAAGCTTTAACCCACTGAGTCACCCAGGTGCCCCAATAAATACATCTTTATTATATATTTTTTCAAGTAAAAACCATGGTTCATGTCTATTTATAGATTTTATGGCACTTTGTATAGAATTTTGCACACTTTAAATAAAATATTAATCTAATTTATCAATAAATGCATAGAATAGATTAGAAAAGCCTTAAGCACAAGTGTGTTGTTCTGTAAGGACTTAAATGTAGATATTTACTTTAGAAATCTGCTTCAGGAAGTACCATTGATAGTGGACTTTGTCAATTAAAATCAAAGGGAAGAGATTATGGGGAAGAGGCAGAAGGAGCAGTCTAACACTGCTTTAGATAGTTCTGAAGGAGGACAGCAGCACTCGGACTAAACAAACAAGAAAATGATAGCAGACTCCTCTGATCATGTAACTGTGAGGAAAGGGGCAGCATCATTTTGGATAACTATTAGCAGTATCATTTTTTCACGAGCAATAACAGTACCTAAGCACTCTCTCAGATTTGGAGAGGTGAAGCAAAATTCGGAGAGGGGAAGCCCAGGCCAACACAACTAGAAAGCTGCTGAACAGAACTCAACCCAAGTCTGTCTGACTTCACAGACTGTGCCTTACCTGATAAATACCTGGAAATAGTAAGTTTACCTTAAGGAAGGTTACCAGTGTACAACTCCACTAGTACTGAATCTGTTATTATTTATATTTTGATTGACTGATTGACTGAGTGATTATTCTGTTTTAAAATTTGGTGTTTATTTTACTTAACTATGCTTTGCAAAATGGATTAAGTCCTTTAAACCTGTTATAAATAAGTCTCATTGTCATAAATAAATGATGCTGTCTTGTTATTTCCCAGGATTTCCTTGGGTCCAATTCAAAAGCTCATAGTTTCCAAGACTATGCTGCTTTTCTTACTGAGCTACTCTCCAATGCACCGCCAATGGCTGCAGAAGGGCAGTGCATGGTTCAGAGTGCTCAAAAAGTCACAACCCACAAGCAGAGGAAGGAGGCACACTGCCAAACCTTTTTATTGGTTTAGCTTTAATAAATAGGACCCTGAACCAATCTACACTTGGATCCTTCAGCTTGTCACTGAATAATTCATGGTTATTTAATTTTGGCCCCTATCAAAAGATTTACAATGCATAATCTTTTAAGTACAGAGATTGTAAGTATGTCACAGGGCTTATTTAAAGCTTCACTGTTCCGTTTAGTACATCCAACTTTGCCAATGAAAAGATCCACAAAAATGGATGTATTTTTATCCAACTTGCGATTAGACAATGCACATAAATAAAGAATGACATCTGATATCACCAAATGTCTCCCTTACTATGCTTGGTATTTAGAACTCAGAAATGTCCAAACAAATTGTGTGAAATCACTTTTAGAAGGAAAAAAAAAACAAAAACAAAAACAAAAAGCCTTGCTTTCCAGTTTTAGACTCCTGAATCAAAACTTTGAGCTAGTAGACTGTTTATTCTAGACATCAGTGTAACGATATCACTGTCCTAAAAAAAGATGTATATTTATATGAATTGACAGTATTTTGTGACATATGAGAAAACCAGACCTATCAGGATTTAGACAAGCCTCAAACCAACTGTAACTGAACAAACGCAGAATGAGCAGTTTCTAAAGCCCCCATCTGTTCCACATGTTCAAACTGTCAGAGGCAGAGCCAATGGCTGTTAAGTTCTTCCAATTTGGTCTTATTGAGGAAATTCTTCTAACCTGCATGCACTGCTCTTAGTATACACATGAAGTCTTTGACAGAGATGACACTATAAATGGTAAAGTTTTCATTATAAAATCCTAAGTTTTATAAAAAGAAGAGAGAACAAGAGCCATCCTTTCTTGTTGAATAAACTTCGAAAAATACAACTCAATCAGATACAACTAATATGCAAGGATCACCTTCTGTGCCTAATGGCCCTTGATGAGATCAACACTGAAAGATTCCTACCCTGTAGCAGTAAGCATACCTTTATCAATTTTCTTGGATCTCAAAGCAGTATTATTTATTCATGACTTCTTGACTTAAGAAAGAGAAATACCATTTGGAGAATACAACTCCTTAGGAAAAAGGAGAATTTAAATCATCTCAACATTAGGAGCATGTTGTACAAAATAACAGGCTGCTTTGTCCAAACACAGCAGGATTCTACTTCCCCTGGCAACCACATTTGTAATATACATTTCTAAGCCATATAGGTTCTACTGTCCTTTTTTTTTTTTTTTTTAAGTAAAGATCGGTCAAACAAACCAACAAAAATACATTTTCTTCCTAAAGAATATGAACAAATGTCAAAAAAGCAAGCACTTAAGTTACAATTGCCCCCAGGCAAATGTAACTTCATGCTGGGCTTATGCTACTATCATAAACACAACACCACAGGAAATCACTAACACTAACCATGACCAAGCCAGTCGTGTCTTTCCAGAACTTAAGGCATAATTGCCTTAATGAACTCACACAGTATCTGAAAAGTTTCCCATGTAGAACCATTCACTAAAGTACATTCTGTTCCATATAATGGTGTTCTGTGTTTGGTTACAGATTATTATGAATGATTTTCTAATTTGAAAGGGTGGTGAACATCAGGTAAATGATGTATTTTAACTGGGCAGCTATCAAGAGAAACAATTAAAATTGTTTTCATGTTTTTCTTGGGTGGGCAAATGTCAGAGTCAGGCAGCATCAGATCAATAACGTAATCTCAAATGTTAAGGATGCTGCTTCATGTCCTCAAATTTAGGTATGAAAATGGACAGTAGAGATGAGGAAAGATCAAGTAAGCAATCCAGTCCACATACACAGCCCAGCAGGGGAAAACTGCTTCCTAAAATAAACCTTCTAATATTTTAGTACTGTTGACTTTTGTATGTCCCTGGTGATTAAGCTTCTATATCACTCACTTTTCCTACAAGACTATTCTGTAACCGAATATTTTCCTATGTCAGGAAGTGTCTTAAATTTCTCTTTCTGAGTTTCAACCTACAATCCCAGTACTCCACGGGATACTAGGAGAATAATTAAGCAGTTGTAAATCATTCTAAATATTTCAAGTGAACGCCATCCATAGCTCTAGAATCAAAAATTAGTTCTTCATAATTTTAAAAATTTTTGTAGTATATTTTCTCTCATTATACATTATGCAATAGCAATTTAGTAAAGAGATGAAATCCTTTAAAACAGGAACTATAGCTGTAATGTAATTTCAATTAATATGTTATATATTTTTAATTTAGGGTGCCATATTAATCCTTTCTTTTCCTTGATTGTTTTTGTTACTGTGCCCTGCACTATTTTAGTTTTAGTCATTCATCTGGAACAAAGAACATTCCATAATTAAATACTACATTTCAAATTGTTTTAGGGAACAACTTTCATATAACTTATTAATTTTATATTCACAGGCAATGCAGTACCATCAGAGCCATTTCTGAACTCCACTCTTCAATTTTAGTTCTTTGGTCATGATATTTGATCTCAACATATCAGTTAAAAGACACTGAATGGAGGAAATGTCCAACTTGAGATCCACAAATTATGTCTCTGTCAACCACTCAGTTTCCCTCACTGATACTTTCTCCTCATATCTTATATAAGATTCCCTTGATTTTTGTCCCTTGGATGAGAAACATTTTTCTATACAAATTAGGAAACCTCTCAGTACTATATGTCAGTACTTAGGTCCCAAATTATAAATGCATAAAAGTGGCTTACAGCACAATTTTGTGTGTTTGATTTTGTGTGTTTCAAGAATGTATATTACAACATGGGCAAAAATGACATTCGATATTTTGCTAGTTTCTCTCCTAAGGAGTGTTTTGATGTTAAGTTTGTGTTTATTTTTTTCCTAGATCAATGTTAATTCACTCGATCCCTTATGGATACATCACTGAGAATCTGAACAAATCCTTACAACTTTCCTAATTTGTTGTGTTTCAATGATCTTCAGTCTTTAGTTACTTTGCAGGAAAACTACTTCAATTTACCTTTGACTTCAACACAAACAATACTAAAAACATAATCTAAGCTGAAAAGAAATTTCTGCTTGCAGAAAACAGTTGGGTTATAAAACAAATAGGCTACATGAGAAATGACAATTTATAGAGCAGAGAACAATATTAGGATATGCTACTAAATTTTGGAGATGATATGTTGGTATTTTATAATATACCAATTTCACCAGAAGAATTAAGAAATACTTGGAAACTCAGACTATAGGCTTATAATTAATTCATTTGAGTAATAATTTATCAAGCTTTTGTGAATTTGTCTTAAGCACTATGAAAGGCAATGGAAAATCCGATACTCCATTTCACTTATTTTTCAAATTTCAAAGGCCATCGGGTCAATCTAACGCAAAAATCCTGGGTTCCTGCCCAAATCGTCATTGATGAGTTCACCATTATATAAATGGCCAGCACTGACTTAGGCAATAGATGGCATAGGTTTTATTTGAATGAGCAGTAAATTGTGACCTTACATATAGTAACAGAATTTAATGTGTAGTTTCTTTTCATTCTCTCACTTTTCTGTAAAAAGAATTACCAGTGAAGAGTAACATTAAACACACATTTAGCAATCACTCTCAAATCAATTAAAGGTTACAATAAACAGACTAAAGTATGTAAGTACTATCTACCCATACAGAATTTTTTTTGATAACTGTAATTCATACATAGGGAAACACTTCTAAAAATTAAAATAATTTTCTATGTTCATTTTTATTCCTAGTTTGTAAATTAAATTTATTATGTATTTGGTTTTCAATTAATAAACACTGACTTGTCAGGATCCAGATTATTGATTTTAAAATTACATTTTTTTTCCCAATTTATTTATTTTCAGAAAAACAGTATTCATTATTTTTTCACCACACCCAGTGCTCCATGCAAGCTGTGCCCTCTATAATACCCACCACCTGGTACCCCAACCTCCCACTAAAATTACATTTTGTTGTTCATCAATGGAAATACATTAACAGGAGAATTGCTTAATACAATTATTTTTCATTAAAAAGAATCCTATCATGAAAATGCTGAGAAGCAAATTAAATCGCTTTTCTTAGATTTTCCATAATATATTAATTAATGAGGTCCTTCTAGTTTGAGTAAGAATTTCTATATAATTTCTACTGATTTGAATAAATTATAGAAATTAAAAATAGTGCATAGAGCTGCTAAATTTTAATAAAAGGAAAATCACAATTTATAAAAATATAAAATAAATACAAGTCAAAGATTTTATTACATTACTTAATGAAGAAACCAATAAGATGTTATAACTAATTATACGTGTATGTATAGTCTATATAATATATAAACAGAAACGGTGAAATGAGTTTGTTAAGAAATGTAGAGGTCAGTGAACCTCTTCTGTAAAGCAAGTATTTTAGGCTTTGCGGACTATATGTTGTCTTGAAAACATACTCTTATTCTTATTCTGTGTGTGTATGTGGGTGAGGGATTTAGCAACTCATTAGGAATTTAAAAACCATTCTTAGCTCACAGACCATTTTAAAAACAGGTTGCAGGCTGGAACTGGCCTGTAAGCCAGAGTTTGACGACTGCTACCATACAGCAATAAAATGTAATACTTGATCATCTCTTTTCCATAAGGCAGAAATCAATTGTATCTATATCACACAATATTAATTTGCATTTTTTATGGACCAGACTCATTTGCTTTACTGTCCTCTTTCTATAATTTAACTCCTACCCTTAAAGAGCATAATACAGCCAACTCAAGAGAAAAACAGTCAGTGGTGCACACTCATGCAGAACCAGAGAAATCCTAGTGTCAGTTCAACAATACCCAGCATGCCACTGAAATGATGTTCTGGGATCACCTCTCCCATTTCCAAGTTTTTTTTTTACTGTATTTTTGTAAAACAATTTTATTAGATAGTAGGTAAATGTATGAGCTTTACAAAAACCAGGGTTCAAATCTATCCAATTCCATTTAAGCGTTACTTGATTTCAAAGAAATAAATTAATTTCTATGAATCTTAAAATATTTATGTATCTGTAAATTATGTCATTGACACCTTATTGCTATTTTTAATGTTAAATGAGGTAATAACTATATAAAACAGTTTCTTTTCTTTTCAATTTTCTTTTCTTACTTGCTGTCTGCAAACTTTCGGGTTCCTTTCCTAGGAAGTGTCAACATCTCAGTGGAAAGGATATTTGTACAAATGGTCCCCAACTTAACCAACTTAAACTTAATGAGTTTTCAACTTTATGATGGTATGAAAGATCAAAATTCAAAATTTGAGGTATGCATTCTGTAGAAACCATATCTCGCATTTTGAATTTCGGTCTTGAGTTAGTGATAGGCGGTACAATCCTGCCTCGTGTTGCTGGGCAGGGGCAGAAGCCCCAGCTCCCTGTCAGCCACGTGATCCCAAGGGTAAAAAACTGATAAAACTATTCTGTACTCACATAACGATTCTGTTTTTCACTTTCAGTGTAGTATTCAATACATAATACAATGTATTGACACTTGATTATAAGTAATATATAGGCTTTGTGTGAGATGGTGTTGCCCGACTGTAAGCTAATATAAGTGTTCTGAGCATGTTTAAGGTAGGCTAAACTAAGCTAAGCTATCATGTTTATAGTAGAGTAAGTGTATTAAATGCATTTGGGGGGCACCTGGGTGATTCAGTCAGTTAAGTATCCTACTCCTGTTTCTGCACAGGTCATGATCTGAAGGTCCTGGGATCGAGCCACATGTTGCACTTGGCATGGAGTCCATTGTTTCTCTCCCTCTGTTCCTTCACCCACCCGTCTCTAAAATAAATGGATGAATAAAATCTTTTTAAAAATGCATTTTGACTTATGATATTTCAACTTACAAGGAGTTTTTTTGGGACATAACCCCATCATAGGTTGAGAAGGATATCTATTATGATTAAAAGCTGGAATCTTTTAGAGCAGCTCCATCATTATTTCTCTTATCATATGAGATAAGGATGTGTAATCTGAGTTTTATAAATTTGGGCTAGATATTAACCTCTTACAGCTCTTTTAGAAAAGAGAAAACATATGTTGGTCTGTGCTCCCAGTTCCTGGCACAGAGCTCCTAGAACTCTTCTAAACTCATAAGTGATAAGAGCATTAGAGACATCTTTTGTTCAAAGGAGGTGACTCTAGGTGGGTTCATGGATGACTCCTGGGTGACAGCTAGTTACCAGAAAGACCAAGTCATAATTAGAAGCTTGGAATTTTCAGACCCATCCCTGCCCCAGTCCTAAAGAGAGGGGAGAGAGGCTAGAAATGGAGCTAATGTTTGATTATGCCTATTTGAGGAAGCCTCCAAAAAAGTCTCAAAAGCAGGGGCTTTTTTGAATTAGTGAACTCTTGGAGGTGCTAGGGGAGTGGCATGCCAGGGAGCTCCCAACCCTTCCCATATACTCACCCTGTGCATCTCTTCTACCTGAATGTTCCTCTGTGTTTTTTGACCTTAATAAACTGGTAAACATAAGTGTTTCCCTAAGTTCTGTGAGCCACTCTAGCAAATTAACTGAACCTGAAGACAGGGTGTGGAAACCTCCAATTTGTAACCAAATAGGACCTAAGCATGGGTAATCTGAGTTTAGAACTGGCATCTGAAGTAGGATTGGGAGCAGTTTTGTGGAACTGAGCCCTTAATCTGTGGTATCTGACACTATGTCCAGGTGTTAGAATTGACTTAAATTACAGCATATGCATCTGGTGTCACAGAGAATAAGTTGTTGGTGTGGGAGAAAACTTCCACACATATGGTGACAAGAAATGCCAGTACTGTTCTATGTGAGTAGTGATGGAGACTCACAGGAAAGAAACGTAGTAGGGAAGAACTGGGTTTTTTCTACATGGGAAGAGAAAAAAAAATCTGAATTTTTTTTTTCTTTTACAGTCTTAATTTCTACATCTATTAAATGGCAATAGCTTATTATTAATCTTATAATTAATAAACAAAGCCTGACAATGAACAAACATTTGGTAAATTCCCAAAAAAAAACATTTACCAATATAAAATAAGGCCTTTTTTTCCCCCATAGCCTACTCTGTGGGCTTGGTTTCAGACTGTTTGGAGCCAGGAGGGTGTAGGGTGGCAGAGTCAGGTGAGGTAGGGGAGAGTCTGGGAGGGATAGTGGGAAATGCAGTGGATGGGAGAAGAGAAAACAATCTATCCCCTACATATAATGCCCTGAATCACATAGTAAGTACTCAGTAATGAAAATTCCTTGATATTATTGCCTTTAATTCCCATTGGATACTTCAGTTCCCACTAAGATACTTAAGTATCTTATTTTACAAATATTTATTCACTCCATCTATCTTTATTAAAGTAAAATGACCTTTGATGCCAATTTTAACTGAGGCAAATTATTTCCATTAATTGTAGCCAGTAAATGGCCCAGTCAAATGGGCAGTATTCTAGACTATCCCACACCGGTGCCTGGGTTCTAGCTTCGATTCTAGGTGCCTTAACTAATTACTAAATTTCATTGCTAAGACCATTCAAAATATGAGCTTTTACTGTGAGCTGCAAAAGCTGCACAGAAAATTACATGTTGCCTACCTCATAAGAACATAACTGACAGAAAGGTTAGCAGATATTTGAGGAGCAGTAGTATATTTTGAGAAAAATGATCTAGAACATTCAGACTGGAGAAATTAGGTACTTTGTAGAAAACTCTATAAATTCTTTTCTCTGCCTACTGGAATGGTTTTTAAACCATTTTGGATAAATAGCCATCAATTTATATTTTTAAAATAAAGCACTTCCTATTGATTACCTTAATTATTTTCCTCAAGCTTCATACCAATAGTTAAGATTAATAGTCTCTTAGGGAAATTTCATTAAGAATTCAGTAATTCTTGGGTTAATTTGAAGATTCAAAGAATAATAGTTTTATTTAGTTAATTTAGCTAAATAATCAATTCAAGGTATACTAAAGTATTAAATAAATCTTCACGTTTAGTCAAAAAGATTATTTGATGTTTGGTTTTAAAAACATACATAACTCACTGGCCAGTTTTGGTAGGTGTGGAGGGATGATCATTTTTCCTATTTCATAGAACAGTCTATTTTTCTATTTATTTAAACTACTTTTCTGGTCTGCAGCGGTACGTACAAGCTTATCATTGATCTCCTTGTGATATCTTCCTGGACTTTAAAGAAATTATGGTATTGTTCAGCTTTTTATGATCCAGGTATGTGGAGTCCATTTTTAAAATTTATCTTAAGAAGTTCCATTGAATCTAATGTACGATCCAACTTAATGTTATATGTGCAAATTCTTAACATCCCTATTAAGTTCATCATTCCTATTAAGTAATTCGTATTTACTTCAGACTAAATGGGCCAAACCCTAAATTTATTATTAACATTATAAAACTCATCATATGAAATTATCCCATCATTAGTTCATTACTAATTCACTCTTGTCATCTTCCAAATAACCAGTGGGGGGAGGGAGGTTATGCATGCCACTTAGTCAAGACTGCCTGTGATTGGCTTCATGATTCCTAGAAATGTACAATGACTACATCACAGATGCCATAAATAAACTTAGTGTTATATATTGGATGCTGGAAGCAAAGGTAAAATAAAATTGTTCTAGGAATTAAGAGTAAATAAAACAATAAAATAAAGCTTGTTGTAAAAACTTATTAAAACAAAATCACATATATCCCTTTAATTACTTTATTTACTTAGGAATTCCTCATTTGTTTTAATTATCCCTTGCACTGAGAAATTTCCCTGCAAGATTTGCTTCACAAGCTTCTGAAGACACTTGAAAATTTTACATATGAGTTTTCTCTCCTGTGATGTATAGCCTCCAATCTTTGTACTATGTTTCCTACAACAACCAAAGCCTTAATGCAGATTTAATACAGCCTATGAAAACATCTATGAAGCATCTAATTTACACCAAGCACAGTGTGCTAGATCCAGGGAAACAAATGAAATGAAAGGCTCAAAGCTCAGAACCCTAAAGTGCATATTCTATGGATCACTCCTTGTTTCCAACATCTGAAGCACACATCAATGGTGGCTGCTTCAAAGGTTTTGTAATTTCCTCCAAGTGCTACAGATGGATATTCTCTGAAAGTGATTACTTATTGGGTACCCACAATGGCACTTACGGTGTAAGAGACCAACACATGCATTCAAAGTTGGCCCTGAGTGAAGGCCCTGTTGGCTTCTATTTAGGATATACACACAGAAAAATTAAGGCAGAAGAAGTAAGTAAATACAGAATTAAAAATAAATTATCTCTAGCCAGTTAGCTATTTTATTGATAATTGCTTCACTTAAGTGTAAATTATTAAAAATTTTTTATTGACTCCTATTACCAATCCACTTCCAACATCTGGACATTTCATAAGCAAAGTCTATAAACATACAACAGGGATGTAGATTCATCAATATCAACCAAAAGACCTATGGAGGACTAAATAAAAGGGAAAAGCTGTTTATAGTTGTTAAGGTTGAAAAAGTATTGTTTGCTCACTAGAAGAATTCTATAATGATTAAAATATTTAAATTCCCTACTGTCAACTCTTCAAAGTATA